>NC_135961.1:66663582-67296082 GCF_053455715.1 Rhinoraja longicauda | reverse complement strand
AGAATTGGCCTCTACTGCCTTCTGAGGCAGAGAATTCCACAGATTTACAACTCTCTGACTGAAAAGGTTTTTCCTCATCTCTGTTCTAAATGGCCTACCCCTTATTCTTAAACTGTGGCCCCTGGTTCTGGAGTCGGTGACACTTTTGTTCAAGGTCGCAGCATCTGCGGTACCTCTCGACACGCATTTTTATTTTATTTTATTTTATTTTTCCCCCTGCTGCAAACACACACATATCCAGAACATCAACAAAGATGGACACAAAATGCTGGAGTAACAAGCCAGCGGGGTCTGGCAGCTTCTCTGGAGAGTTATTGCTTGAAGGGTCTCATCCCGAAACGTCACCCGTTCCTTCTCTCTTGAGATGCTGCCTGACCTGCTGAGTTACTCCAGCACTCTGTGAAATAAATACCTTCGATTTGACAATAGACAATAGGTGCAGGAGGAGTCCATTCGGCCCTTCGAGCTAGCTCCGCCATTCAATGTGATCGTGGCTGATCATTCTCAATCAGTACCCCATTCCTGCCTTCTCCCCATACCCCCTGACTCCGCTATCCTTAAGAGCTCTATCTAGCTCTCTCTTGAATGCATTCAGAGAATTGGCCTCCACTGCATTCTGAGGCAGAGAATTCCACAGATTCACAACTCTCTGACTGAAACCAGCATCTGCAGTTATTTTCTTACACTATTGATTGTGGACGATCAGCCGCGATCACAGTGAATGTCTGAAGAAGGGTCTCGACCCGAAACGTCACCCATTCCTTCTCTCCAGAGATGTTGCCTGTCCCGCTGAGTTACTCCAGCATTTTGTGAAATAAATACCTTCGATTTGTACCAGCATCTGCAGTTATTTTCTTATTCTACAGTGAATGGCGGTGCGGTGCTGGCTCGAAGGGCCGGGTGGCCTCCTCCTGCACCTATTGTCCATGTTTGTATGTTTGTATGTTTGTATGTTTGTACGAGAAGGGTGAACAACTCACTCACCGGTCAATGGCGATGGCCAGGAGCGCGTTGGTGGACACATAGAGAGAGGCGGTGCGGAGATAGTTGACCGAGGCGCACAGGGCGAGTCCATGTACCCACGACAGCTGCTTGACTACATAGTAGTCCATCTCGAAGGGGCAGCACACGACGGCCACCAGCAGGTCGGACACGGCCAGGTTGGCGATCAGGAGGTTGGTGACGTTGCGGAGCTTCTTGCAGCGGGCCAGGGAGGCGATGAAGGTGAAGTTGCCCACCCCACAGACCAACATGATGCCGACCAACACCAGCCCGACCATCGTCCTGGCAGCCCGGAACGTGGCGTCCGCGGTGAAGTCTTGCCTCTCCGACCGCGAGATGTCGTAGTCAGGGTCGTCGCAGCTCACATTCTGGGACTGGAGTGGGTCTCTCAGGTCCAGCTGCTGGTAAACCTCGAATAAATCGTTGCACGGGTCTTCCATCACCATCGGGGCAGTCGGTCGGTCCCAATCCCAGCGTTTCAAAGGTGTAAACACTGCAGACACGAACAACGGAACAGAACAGAACAGAGATTAATTAATGGGCGATGAGAGAGAGGCGTTTGCAATCTCACAAACAACGTCGCTGGAGAGATTGTAAGAACACAACCTGGCTAATAAAACTATAATCATGTATATTTTACACCTGCTAATAATATACCTCACCAAAAATCAACACTCGTCCGCCCGTGACACAATAAAGAAAGTCTTTTTTTTGTTTTGCAAAGAAATGTCTTCACCATTTAAGATTATTTTTCACAAAGGCGATTTGTAACAGCGTCGGCGACACACACATTTGATTTTCAGTGGAGTTATTTAAGCATTTAGCCCGGTTTAATGTTTCCATTTTCATCACACGCACACACACAGACACAGACACACACACACACACACACACACACAGACACACACACAAACAAACACACACACACAGACACACACACGCACACACACACGCACACACACACAGACACACACACAAACACACACACAAACACACACACGCACACACACACAGACACACACACAGACACACACACAAACACACACACAGACACACACACAGACACACACGCGCACACACACACGCACACACACACGCACACACACACGCACACACACACAGACACACACACAGACACACACACAAACACACACACGCACACACACACGCACACACACACATACATACACACACGCACACACACGCACACACACACACACAAACACACACACAGACACACACACACACACACACAAACACACACACACACACACACGTACACAAACACACAGACACACACACAGACACACACTGACACACAGACAGACACACACAGACAAACACACACACACACACACACACACACACATTACAAGCTCTGCTCTTTATCGGATGCTGTAGAAATCTGAAATTAAAAACGTTACTAGAAGAAGAGTCTCGACCCGAAACGTCACCCATTCCTTCTCTCCAGAGATGCTGCCTGACCTGCTGAGTTACTCCAGCACTCTGTGTCCATCTTCGGTTTAAACCCCAGCATCTGCAGTTCCTTCCTGCCCCGAACAATGTTTGATTTTCTGTGCACTTTCGCTGGACCTCGGTCGACGTAAAGATAGAGACACAAAAAAAATGCTGGAGTAACTCATCGGGTCAGGCAGCACCTCTGGAGAGAAGGAATGGGTGACGTTTCGGGTCGAGACCCTTCTTTAGAATAATTAGAAATTCAGAAAGCACAAACGAAACATTTGGATAATTTTGCTTTACGAATCCACCAGCGTTGGTTTTTAACCGGCGGTATTATAAGCAGCACCTCGGTGTAACGTGTTAACATTGCTGTGATGTTCACCCGGGTTTTGTGTCTACAATCCCCCGTCTTCAGTACTCCAGGGTCCTGTTGGTCGCTCAACGAAACGTTGTGGACAAGTGTGAAACGGTGTTGGCTTCAACTGGGAGAGAGAGAGAGAGAGAGAGAGAGAGAGGGGCAAGCTGGGTTCTGACGGATACACACGAGCCAAAGGCAGCTGTCGTATCAGATCCCCCCCACCACCACAACCCCTGCCTTCAAAACAACCAGAAATGTCAACAAAACCAACGTACAACGAATGCCCACGCCCGTACACCTGACCAGTCCACAATCTACACAGGCTGACCGCAGCCAGCGGGGGTGGGGAACCGCAAACTGACCAAGACATGTATCGAGTTGAGATTTTTTTTGTTGTTAAATGCTATACGAAATCTGGAGACATCTCACAATTGTTTCCATTGCTTTTCATTCCCTGCCTGACCTCGGTTTAAACCAGCATCTGCAGTTCCTCCCAAGGCTTCCAAGGCCTTCCATCACAGTGAGGAGGTGACTGGAGGAGACAATAGACAATAGGTGCCAGCACCGCCATTCAATGTGATCATGGCTGATCATTCTCAATCAGTACCCCGTTCCTGCCTTCTCCCCATACCCCCTGACTCCGCTATCCTTAAGTCAAATCAAGTCAAGTCAAGTCAATTTTATTTGTATAGCACATTTAAAAACAACCCACGTTGACCAAAGTGCTGTACATCTGATTAGGTACTAAGGAAAAAAATGAAACATACAGTAAGTAGCACGCAAACGGTTCACAGCGCCTCCTCAATGAGCCTCAAACGCTAGGGAGCTCTATCTAGTTCTTAAGAGCTCTATCTAGCTCTCTCTTGAATGCATTCAGAGAATTGGCCTCCACTGCCTTCTGAGGCAGAGAATTCCACAGATTCACAACTCTCTGACTGGAAAAGTTTTTCCTCATCTCAGTTCTAAATGGTCTACCCCTTATTCTTAAACTGTGGCCCCTTGTTCTGGACTCCCCCAAGACTCACTGTGATGGATGTTTCTTTTGTTTGGTGTTGGTTTATGATTGTGTGTGTGTTATTGCATTTTTATTGATTATTCTTATTGGTCTTATTGTTGGACTGCGGGTAATTTTTCATTTCACTGCATTTATGTGTATGTGACAAATAAATTGACTATTGACTATGGAACGAATTGTAATTTCCTTTTGACTCCCGGAGAGTGATACGGTGTGGAAATACTGTCGGCCTTTCGGCCCAACTTGCCCACACCAGCCGACGGGTGTCAAGGGTTACCGGGGGAGAGAGAGAGAGAAGGCAGGAACATGGGATCAGGGGGAGCAGAGATCAGCCACGATTGAATGGACTCGATGGGCCGAATGGCCTAATTCTACTCCTATAACTTATGAACTTGTGAATGTCCCAGCTCCACTAGTCCCACCTGCCTGCCTTTGGCCCATATTCCTTTAAACCTGTCCGATCCATGTACCTGTCTAATTGTTTCTTAAACGTTGGGATAGTCCCAGCCTCAACTACCTCCTCTGGCAGCTTGTTCCATACACCCATCACCCTCTGTGTGAAAAAGTTACCCCTTGGATCCCTATTAAATCGTTTCCCCTTCAGCTTGAACCGATGTCCTCTGGTCCTCGATTCCCCTACCCAGGCTGGGATGATTACTGGTAGCCGATCACAACCATATAGCCTTGTGTCCGCCAACTACCAGAGTGTTTCGCTATTAATGCCCGTTGAAGACAAACATCTCCAGATAGGGTTGCCAACTTTCTCACTCCCAAATAAGGGACACAAGGTGATGTCACCGCTCCGCGCCCCACGTGACCTCACCCAGCCAGCGGCCACGTGCTCCCGCCCCACCAATGGCGGCCGCCTGGGTCGGGAGGCGGGTTGCTATGCAACCTCCGTTAGGCAGCGCCCGGGCCTCTGGGCCCACACTGTCTCGACCTAGAGCTGTCCCCGGGCCTACAGTGTCTGGGCCTACAGTGTCCGGGCCTACAGTGTCCGGGCCTACAGTGTCCGGGCCTACAGTGTCCGGGCCTACAGTGTCCGGGCCTACAGTGTCCGGGCCGACAGCGGACCCCAGGCCTAATACGGGACAAGGGCGGTCCCGTACGTGACAAACCCATTTAGCCCAATATACGGGATATCCCGGCTAATACGGGACAGTTGGCAACCCTATCTACAGGAGCACCAAAGCATAATGACAGGTTGCATCACAGTTTGGTTTGGGAACAGCTCTGGTCAAGACCGCAAGAAATCACAGAGAGGTGTGGATGTAGCCGTGCTCCTGCCAGGCAGAGGATACTGTACAGAAGATGAAAGCCCACACCCCCACTGGACTAAGAAACAGCTTCTTCCCCTCTGTTATCAGGCATCTGAACGGTCCTCCCACAAGCTAGGGTACTGTCTGATTCACTTCTACCCCATTGCGTATCCTAGCTGATGGAAGAACTCTTGGACTTTGTCTCTGGGACTGTTGGGCTACAATGCTGAGAACTATATTCTGCACTCTACCTTTCTCTATGCTCCACCCAATGTACTCGGGTGTGGCTTGATTGTATTTATGTACAGTATTATCAGGGTGGCACGTTTTGCACAGCTGTAGAGTTGCTGCCGTAAACCAACAGCCTTAACCAACCTGACCTCCTGGTGGCTGAGCACTTCAACTCCCCCTCCCACTCCCAGTCTGACCTTTCTGTCATGGGCCTCCTCCAGTGCCATAGTGAGGCCCACTGGAAATTGGAGGAACAGCACCTCATATTTCGCTTGGGCAGCTTGCAGCCCAGTGGTATGAACATTGACTTCTTCAACTTTAGATAGTTCCTCTGTCCTTCTCTTCCCCTCCCCCTTCCCAGTTCTCCCTCTATCTTCCTGTCTCCACCTATATCCTTCCTTTGTCCCGCCCCCCTGACATCAGTCTGAAGAAGGGTCTGGACCCGAAACGTCACCCATTCCTTCTCTCCTGAGATGCTGCCTGACCCGCTGAGTTACTCCAGCATTTTGTGAATAAATACTTCCGACTACGGGCGCTGTCTGTACGGAGTTTGTACGTTCTCCCCGTGACCTGCGTGGGTTTTCTCCGAGATCTTCGGTTTCCACCCACACTCCAAAGACGTACAGGTTTGTAGGTTAATTGGCTTGGTATAAATGTAAAAATTGTCCCTAGTGTGGCTAGGATGGTGTTAGTGTGCGGGGATCGCTGGTCGGTGTGGACCCGGTGGGCCGAAGGGCCTGTTTCCGTGCTGTATCTCTAAACTAACCTAAACTCAACTAAACTAAAATATGATCTGTCTGAATGACTTTTCACTGAAACTCGGTACACATGACATTCACAAACCTAAAACTAAACTTCAGTGTTCCCAGCTTACTTTATGCCACATTCAGGCAAGTACTGTCCTGATGCACAGTGCAACCTGATTTCACCTCTGGAGTTCAACCCATTGATCCTTGGCTAATGGCATGTTGGCCTTCCTAACGAGAGGAGTTGAGTATCGGAGTAAAGAAGTCCTTCTGCCATTGTACAGGGCTCTGGTGAGACCACATCTGGAGTATTGTGTGCAGTTTCGGTCTCCCAATTTGAGGACGGACGTCCTTGCTATTGAGGCAGTGCAGCGTAGGTTCACCAGGTTAATCCCCGGGATGGCGGGACTGACATATGAGGAAAGATTGGAAATTCTGGGCTTGTATTCACTGGATTTTAGAAGGATGAGAGGGGATCTTATAGAGACGTATAAAACTATAAAAGGACTGGACAAGCTAGATGCAGGAAAGACTGGGCTTGTATTCACTGGGGTTTAGAAGGATGAGAGGGGATCTTATAGTGACCTATAAAATTATAAAAGGACTGGACAAGTTAGATGCAGGAAAAATGTTCCCAATGTTGGGGGAGTCCAGAACCAAGGGCCACAGTCTAAGAATAAAGGGGAGGCTATTTAAAACTGAGATGAGAAAAAACTTTTTCTCCCAGCGAGTTGTGAATTTGTGGAATTCTCTGCCACAGAGGGCAGTGGAGGCCAATTCACTGGATGAATTTAAAAAGAGAGTTAGGTAGAGCTCTAGGGGCTAGCGGAATCAAGGGATATGGGGAGAAGGCAGGCATGGGTTACTGATTGTGGATGATCAGCCGTGATCACAATGAATGGCGGTGCTGGCTCGAAGGGCCTCCTCCTGCACCTATTTTCTATGTTTCTATCCACGCTTGGGATAAAAGTGAGATGAGGTTTGGAATGAAATGGACCTGGTGCAATCCAAATTGGACCCAAGCTATCAAGCAACAACCAGAGTGCTGGTGGAACTCAGTGGGTCAACCAGTCTAAAGAAGTAGCCCAACTCAAAACATCACCTGTAGAAACAAGAACCTGCAGATGCTGGTTTACAAAAAAAAAGACACAAAGTGCTGGGGTAACTCAGCAGGAAAGGCAGCATCTCTGGATAACATGCGGTCTCACTAGGGCCCTGTACAACTGCAGAAGGACCTCTTTGCTCCTATACTCAACTCCTCTTGTTATGAAGGCCAACATTCCATTTGCTTTCTTCACTGCCTGCTGTACCTGCATGCTTCCTTTCAGTGACTGATGCACTAGGACACCCAGATCTCGTTGTAGCACTCGGACACCCAGATCTCGTTGTGATCTCGTTAGATACAGTGATACAGTGTGGAAACAGGCCCTTTGTCCCAACTCGCCCACACCCGCCAACAATATCCCAGCTACCCTAGTCCCACTTGCCTGTTCTTGGTCCATAACCCTCCAAACCTGTCCTGTCTAAGTACCTGTCCAACTGTTTCTGAACAGTTAAACCAGCATCTGCAGTTCCTTCCCACACAATGGTTTGGTTTAGTTTAGTCTAGAGATACAGTGCGTAAACAGGCCCTTCGGCCCATTGAGCCCGTGCCAACTAGCGATCCCCACTCACTAACACTATCCCACACACCAGGGACAATTTATAATTATACCAAGCCAATTAACTTACAAACCTGCACGTGTTTGGAGTGTGGGAGGAAACCAGAAATCCCAGAGAAAACCCACGCAGGTCACGGGGGAGAACGTTCAAACTCCGTACAGACGGCGCCCGTAGTCAGGATGGAACCCGGGTCTCTGGCGCTGTGAGGCAGCAACTCTACCGCTGCACCACCGTGTCGCCCTGACCTCATGGCAAGGAAGATGTTTATGGAGACACTTGGATCATTGCTGGAAGTCCATGGAGAAACATTCCTTTGCATAATCAGCATCTTCAGTTGCTCCTTCAACTTAGTTCCAAAGATTTAGTTTAATTTAGTTTATTATTGTCACGTGTATTGAGAAACAGTGAAACGTTTTTGTTGCTGTGTGCTATCTAGCCAGCTAGAGACTATACATAAAATGCTGGAGTAACTCAGCAGGTCAGGCAGCATCTCAGGAGAGAAGGAATGGGTGACGTTTTCGGGTCGAGACCCTTCTTCAGTCTGAAGAAGGGTCTCAACCCGAAACATCACCCATTCCTTCTCTCCTGAGATTCTGCCTGACCTGCTGAGTTACTCCAGCATGTTGTGAATAAATACCTTTGATTAGTACCAGCATCTGCAGTTATTTTCTTATAGAGACTATACATGATCACTATCAAACTGGCCAGACTGTACAGAGACAGGATAAAGGGAATAACGTTTATCATATCATATATATACAGCCGGAAACAGGCCTTTTTTTCGGCCCTCCAAGTCCGTGCCGCCCAGTGATCCCCGTACATTAACACTATCCTACACCCACTAGGGACAATTTTTTACATCTACCCAGCCAATTAACCTACATACCTGTACGTCTGTTTTAAGATAGTTTGAACTGGTAAAAGAACTAGAAGAGAGATGAGGAGAATTATTTTATGCAGACAATTGTTATTATTGTTTTAGGGCGGCACGGTGGCGCGGCTGATAGATTGATAGAGCTGCCGCCTCACAGCGCCGGAGACCCGGGTTCGATTCCGACCTCGGGATGCTGTCTGTGTGGAGTTTGCACGTTCTCCCCGTGACCACCTGACTTTGCTCACGGGTGTTCGGACTTCCACCCACATCCCAAAGATGTGCAGCGTTTTAGGTTAATCGGCCCTTCGGCCCATCGAGTCCATGCCGAACTACAATCACCCGTTCACACCAGTTCTATGTTATCCCACTTTCCCATCCACTCCCTGCACACTGGGGGGCAATTTACAGTGGGCCGATCAGCCGACAAACCCACATGTCTTTGGGATGTGGAAGGAGACCACCTTGACTCCAAATTAGGTTTTACTTTAGACTTTCGAGTACAGCATGGAAACAGGCCCTTCGGTCCACCGACGAGCGATCATCCCAGACACCAGTACTATCCCCCACCGCTCAGCCTCCTCATCCACTCCAGCACTAATGCAAAATAGAAATCTGGTCACAGTCTGAAACTTCCACATTCAGCGGGTCAGGCAGCATCTCTGGAGAACACGGATAGGTGACGTTTCACAGAGTGCTGGAGTAACTCAGCGGGTCAGGCAGCATCTCTGGCGAACATTGGCAGGTGATGTTTTGGGTCGAGACCCTTCTTCAGTAAACTTGCATCTGCAGCTCCTTGTACCCGAAAAGTCACCTATTCCACGTTCTCCAAAATGCTGCTGAGTTACTCCAGCACTTTCTCTCTTTGTTTGTATACCAGCATCTGCAGCTCCTTGTACCCGAAACGTCACCTATCCATGTTCTCCAGATATGTTGCCTGTCCTCTGAGATACTCCAGCACTTTGTGTCTTTCTTTGTAAACCAGCACCTGCAGTTCCTTTTACCCACGTTTCACGGGAACCTCCACAGATAGTTCACCTAATTTTGGCTCAGCGTCGGTGATGCTTTGAGAATTTGGAAGGGAAATGAGATCACAATTAGCGCCACAGCGTGCTTCGATTCCCATGATTTACGGTCACAAATAGGCTTAGCAAGATTTAAACATTGAATAAAAACATACAAACATAAACCATTTTTAAATGAGAAAGACAGCTGTTAAAAACGTAAATAAGCTTAGGTCAATTGAAATGAAAACAATTGGTAGCAGGACTGCACGCAAGCAGTTGGTAAACCTTCATTTGGGGGATACTTCGGTGAATATAATGCGTCTTAAATGTTCACACATTGTCAAGAAGTCTGAAAATTGAAAGACAAAGCTATAAACAGAATGAAAATGAACATAAGACCGGGTCGTTAACCATCTGGTGACTTTTCTTTGAGATGATGACAGGTTTGCAGCAGCCCCTATCCTTGAGAGTCATAGAGTCATAGAGTCATAGAGTCATAGAGTCATAGAGTCATAGAGTGATACAGGGTAGAAACAGGCCCTTCGGCCCAACTCCCCCACACCGGCCAACAATGTCCCAGCTACACTAGTCCCACTTGCCTGCGTTTGGTCCATATCCCTCCAAACCTGTCCTATCCATGTACCTGTCCAACTGTTTCTTAAACGATGGGATAGTCCCAGCCTCAACTACCTCCTCTGGCAGCTCGTTCCATACACCCACCACCCTCTGTGCGAAAAAGTTACCCCTCAGATTCCTATTAAATATTTTCCCCTTCACCTTGAACCTATGTCCTCTGGTCCTCGATTCCCCTACTCTGGGCAAGAGACTCTTTGCATCTACCCGATCTATTCCTCTCATGATTTTATACACCTCTCCTCTATAAGATCTCCCCTCATCCTCCTGTGCTCCATGGAATAGAGACCCAGCCTACTCAACCTATCCCTATAGCTCACACCCTCTAGTCCTGGCAACATCCTCGTAAATCTTTTCTGAACCCTTTCAAGCTTGACAATATCTTTCCTGTAACATGGTGCCCAGAACTGAACACAATATTCTAAATGCAGTCTCACCAACGTCTTATACAACTGCAACATGACCTCCCAACTTCTATACTCAATACTCTGACTGATGAACGCCAAAGTCCCAAAAGCCTTTTTGATCACCTTATGTACCTGCGATTCGACCTTCAAGGAACCGTGCACCTGTACTCCTAGTTTGCTCTGCTCTATCACACTACCCAGAGGCCTACCATTTACTGTGTAGGTTCTGCCCTTGTTCGACGCGCCAAAATGCAACACCTCACACTTCTCTGTATTAAATTCCATCAACCATTCCTCCGCCCGCCTGACCAATCGATCCAGATCCTGCTGCAATCGTTCACAACCATCTTCACTATCTGCAAAACCACCCACTTATGTATCATCGGCAAATTTGCTAATCTTGCCCTGTATGTTCTCATCCAAATCATTGATGTAGATGACAAACAGTAACGGGCCCAGCACCGAACCCTGAGGCCTCTAGTCACAGGCCTCCAGTCTGAGAAGCAACCTTCCACCATCACCCTCTGCTTCCTTCCATGGAGCCAATTTGTTATCCTTGGTTGGAGCGGTTATATCCGCTCTTAAGGATAGCGGAGTCAGGGGGTATGGGGAGAAGGCCGGAACGGGGTACTGATTGAGAATGATTAGCCATGGTCACATTGAATGGCGGTGCTGGCTCGAAGGGCCGAATGGCCTCCTCCTGCACCTATTGTCTATTGTCTATTGTTATCAAAAGTGTATGTCACTGATTTAAGATTAAGAATTGACTTGCGTCCACCCATTCTCCAATTCTTGAAACTTTGAAATGTTGGCACAGTGGTAGAGTTGCTGCCTCGCAGTGCCAAAGACCCAGGTTCGATCCTAACTAGGAGTGCTGCCTACAAACTGAGTTTGTACGTTCTCCCCGTGACCGCGTGGGTTTTCTCCGGGTGTTCTGCTTGTCCTCCAAAGACATGCTGGTCTGTAGTTCAGTTGTCTTCTGTAAATGGCCCCTGGTGTGTTGGATGGATTACTAGTGTACTGGGATCGGTGGTCAGCGTGGACTCAGTTGGCTTCTGTAAATGGCCCCTGGTGTGTTGGATGGATTACTAGTGTACTGGGATTGGTGGTCAGCGTGGACTCAGTTGGACGCAGGGCCTTTTTCCACGCTGTATCTCTGCAGCCTAGAGTCTAAAATAAACCAAACTTTGGATAAATTTCAGGAAGTGAGAAAAAAACCTTGCAAATTACACGCTAGGGACAATTTACAGTGGCCAAATAACCCACAACCTGCACGTCTTTGAAATGTGGGAGGAAACCGGAGCACCCGGAGAAAAACCCATGCAGTTACAAACACCGCACAGACAGCACCCGTGGTCAGAATCGAACCCGGGTCCCTGGCGCTGTGAGGCTGCAACTCTACCGCTGTGCCACCGTGTTTTCTTTTTGGTAAACCAGCATCTGAGGTTTCTTGTGTCTACTTTGCTGCAAGGTGAATATTTGCAGCCTGAACAAAGATTGTTGCAGGAAATCACTGACTCATTTCTGCCAAGATAAACACGTGCTTTTATTCCAAGTTCCTCCATCCTGTCCTTCAGCCAATTCCTTCAATGTTTACACTTTGCTGAATGTCGTGTATTTTATAAGATGCCTTTGGAAGCTCATGTGAATAATAATCGTAGACGTTCCTTCATAGAAACATAGAAACATAGAAAATAGGTGCAGGAGGAGGCCATTCGGCCTTTCGAGCCAGCACCGCCATTCATTGTGATCATGGCTGATCGTCCCCAATCAATAACCCGTGCTGGCTTGAAGGGCCGAATGGCCTCCTCCTGCACCTATTGTCTATTGTCTATTGACTGGTTAGCACACAATAAATGCTTTTCACTGTACCTCGGTACACGTGACAAGAAACTATACTAAACTATTTAAAAGGAGTAGATGCTATTTGAAAGGAGATCCACAGCTCAATAGTAGAACAGCCAACTAAGCCAAAGTTTATTAAAATTGTTACAGGGGTTTCCGACCAAATATTACATTTTAAACTTCATGCAAAGAAAAACATTAATAATGTGCTAATGCCAAGTTGATTTTCCATTCGAGTTAGTCTTTCAAACTTTGAATTAGACAATGGACAATAGACAATAGACAATAGGTGCAGGAGGAGGCCATTCGGCCCTTTGAGCCAGCACCGCCTTTCACCGTGATCATGGCTGATCATGCACAATCAGTACCCCGTTCCTGCCCCATATCCCCTGACTCCGCTATCATTAAGAGCTTTATCTAACTCTCTCTTGAAAGCATCCAGAGAATTGGCCTCCACTGCCTTCTGAGGCAGAGAATTCCACAGCTTCACAACTCTCTGAGTGAAAAAGTTCTTGAAGAATTGAAAGTTACAACGTGGACAAAAGACCTTCGGCCCACCGAGTCCACGCCGATCATCGATGACCACACGCATCTATGAGAAATCGACTTAATAACATCTTCCACGTAGTTTTGGTTTGAGAGATGCAGCATGCAAAACCTCACCCATTACTTCTCTCCCAAGATGCTGCCTGTCCCGCTGAGTTACTCCAGCATTTTGTGTCAATCTTTGGTGTAAACCAGCATCTGCAGTTCCTCCCGACACTTGGCAAACAGACCCTTTGGCCGACTGAGTCTGCACTGTCCATCGATCATCCGTTCACACTAGTTCCACGTTGTCCCACTTTCTCGTCCACTCCCTGCACACTAGGGGCCATTTACAGAGGGCCGATTAACCTACAAACCTGCAGGTCGCTCAGATGTGGGTGGCATCCCGGGGCACCCGGAGGAAACCCACGCCGTCACAGGGAGAAGGTGCAAACTCCACACAGACAGCACCCGAGGTTAGGATCGGACCCGGGTCTCTGGCGATGAGGCAGCAGCTCTACCCGCTGCGCCACTGTGCCGCCCTGCTTTGTTAACTAAGGTGAAAATCGATACACGCTCGCTGTCAAACATCACTCATTCACCCAAATCCCCCTTCAATCTCACTTGAGCAATCAGGTGCCAAATATTCTAATGGATGACGATACTTGGTTACAGCAATTAATCATTGTCTAACGCTGCATGTTGTTGGGTAAGTTATCCCTGAGCCAATGAGGACAGATTGGATATCCCTCGCCTGATTACACTTGCACCACGATTGGCCTCAGTCCAAGTTCTTAAGCCTTAAATTCCCTGCTGACCCCCACCATCCATACACCTCTCCCTTCAAACATCTGCCTCTAATTTCCTCATGTCATCTACAGTCAGGTTTTGTTTTTTATGCCTCTCCTGTACATTTAAGCAGATTATTTAGTCTAGTTAAGTCTAGTTTAGTTTAGATTACGGTGTTGATCTTGAAATGCTGACGTGTGAATCAATTCAACTTCTCTTGTTGCTTTCAACATAAACAGGCCCTTCGGCCCAACTTGTTCATGCCAACCGCGTTGGCATTTTGGGCTAGTCCCATTCGCCCGCATTTGCCTTCTAAACCCTCCCTATCCATATCTGTTCAACAGTCTGCAAATAGGCATAATTGTATCCGTTTCTTTTTCTTAGTTTAGTTTAGAGATACAGCGCGGAAACAGGCCCTTCGGCCCACCAGGTCCGCGCCGACCAGCGATCCCCGCACATTAACACCATCCCATGCACACTAGGGACAATTTTTACATTTATACCAAGCCAATTAACATACAAACCTGTACGTCTTTGGAGTGTGGGAAGAAACCGAAGATCTTGGAGAAAACCCACGCAGGTCACGGGGAGAACGTGCAAACTCCATACAGACAGCACCCGTACCCGCGATCGAACCCGGGTCTCCGGCGCTGCAAGAGCTGTAAGGCAGCAACTCCACCGCTGTGCCACCGTGCCGCCCAGAAATAGCTTCTATAGCTTCCTCTAATAGTTTGTTCCAGATACAGACTATCCTCTGAGTTAAAAAGCTGCCCCTGAGGTCCCCTTAAATCTCTCCATGGAGTTATCGGTCTTACAGCATGGAAACAGGACCTTCAGCCCAACAGATGCAACACCTGTCCCTTTACCTCCCCCCTCGACTCCATCCAAGGACCCAAACAGCCTTTCCAGGTGAGACAGAGGTTCACCTGCACCTCCTCCAACCTCATCTACTGTATCCGCTGCTCCAGGTGTCAACTTCTCTACATCGGCGAGACTGCAGAAGAACCTATACTGAAATCCTCTTGTTATGAAGGCCAACATTCAGGCTCGGCGATCATTTCGCTGAACACCTCCGCTCAGTCCGTCTCAACCAACCTGATCTCCCGGTGGCTCAGCATTTCAATTCCCCCTCCCACTCCCAGTCTGACCTTTCTGTCCTGGGCCTCCTCCATTGTCAGAGTGAGGCCCAGCGCAAAGTGGAGGAACAGCACCTCATATTTCCCTAGAGGTAAAGTAGTTTACACCCCAGCGGTATGAACATTGACTTCTCTAACTTCAGATAGTCCTTGCTTTCCCTCTCTATCCCCTCCCCCTTCCCAGTTCTCCCACTAGTCTTCCTGTCTCCGACTACATTCTATCTTTGTCCTGCCCCCTCCCCTGACATCAGTCTGAAGAAGGGTCTCGACCCGAAACATCACCCATTCCTTCTCTCCAGAGATGCTGCCTGACCCGCTGAGTTACTCCAGCATTTTGTGTCTATCTTCAGCCTAATTTGTCCAAGCTGACCAGAATGCCCCATCTAAAGGATGAGAGGAGATCTTATCGAAACGTATAAGATTATTAAGGGGTTGGACATGTTAGAGGCAGGAAACATGTTCGCAATGTTGGGGGAGTCCAGAACAAGGGGCCACAGTTTAAGAATAAGGGGTAGGCCATTTAGAACAGAGATGAGGAAAAACTGTTTCAGTCAGAGAGTTGTGAACCTGTGGAATTCTCTGCCTCAGAAGGCAGTGGAGGCCAATTCTCTGAATGCATTCAAGAGAGAGCTAGATAGAGCTCTTAAGGATAGCGGAGTCAGGGGGTATGGGGAGAAGGCAGGAATGGGGTACTGATTGAGAATGATCAGCCATGATCACATTGAATGGTAGTGCTGGCTCGAAGGGCCAAATGGCCTCCTCCTGCACCTATTGTCTCTTGTCTATTGTCTAAACTAATCCCATTTGCCTGGTGTTCGACCCATATCCCACAAAATGGTTCCCATCCATGGCCCTGTCAAACTGTAGTGTGTGAACGCTGTTATATAAGGCCCAGGATAATATCTTTCAGGAGAGTAATTTCTCCTGAGAATCAAATGAGCTTTAATCAGGGAATTGAAGAGCAACACACCATGAACGGAACTTATCAACACACTCACTCTGTGGCAGTTCTTTGAAAGAACCATCCAAGAACATCCTCTCTCTTTTCTCCATTACCCAGCCATTCTTTTGCAATGATTTACCAATTTCGTTTTGGGAGTCATTGCTGAAATTGCTTCCATAGCCCTTTAGTGGAGCACATCACAAATCACATAAGTTGCTGTCAAAAAGTATGTTCTTTATGCAATTGTTCATCGACTAAAGTATGCTGTAAGGGAGATTGATCTGCCACAGGCAATGATGGTCCAATTCTATACCGCCATCATAGAGTCTGTCCTCACCTTCTCCATCATGGTCTGGTTTGGCTCAGCCACCAAGCACGACATCCGGGGCTGCAGCGCATCGTTCGAAGGCTGCAACCTTCCCCCCATTGACGAACTGTGCACTGCAAGGGCCAGGAAGCGAGCGGGCAAGATCACCTCTGACCCCTCTCACCCTGGCCACAAATTCTTTGAAGCACTTCCCTCTGGAAGGCGACTCCGGACTGTCAAAGCAGCCACAGCCAGACATAAAAACAGCTTTTTTTCCACGAGTAGTAGCTCTACTGAATAACCAAAAGTCTGTAGCCTCCTTTTGCACTGGGATTTTATTTAATTCTTCACATGTTTAAATTATAATGTTTATTCTTAATTGTCTACTGTATATCGTGTTATTACTTGCGAGCGGAGCACCAAGGCACATTACTTGTATGTGTACATACTTGGATAATAAAACCTATTCATTTTAATTCAATTCCTATTCCTATTAAGATAATGCTTATATAGATTCGACAATACATGTAGATAATGCTCCATGTATTTAGTAATGATTTTAGATTTAGAGATACAGCACGGAAACAGGCCTTTCGGCCATTCAATGTGATTGTGGCTGATCATTCAAAATCAGTACCCCATTCCTGCTTTTTCCCCCGTATCCTTTGATTCCATTAGCCCTAAGAGCTAAATCTAACTCTCTCTTGCAGACATCCAGAGAATTGGCCTCCACTGCCTTCTGTGGCAGAGAATTCCACAGATTCACAACTCTCTGGGTGAAAAAGTTTATTCTCACCTCAGTTTTAAATGGCCTCCCCTTTATTCTTAGACTGTGGTCCCTGGTTGAAAAAGTTTTCCTTATGTTTCCCTCAGTCCTAAATGGCCTACCCCTTATTCTTAAACTGTGTGACCCCTGGTTCTGGACTCCCCCCAACATCGGGAATATGTTTCCTGCATCTACCCTGTCCAATTCTCTAAGAGTTTTATATGTTTCTATAAGAAATATGGTCAGCGTGGACTCGGTGGGCCAGAGGGCCTTGTTTCCATAGTCAGGATTGAACCCGGGTCTCTAGCGCTGTAAGGCAGCAACTCTACCACTGCGCCACCGTGCTGCCCTACAAAGGCTCAGTTGTACCAAATAAATTCCATCTAAATGAATGACCTTCATTGAATTATCCACTTTTCTGTAGTCATCTTTGGGTTTTATGGACTGATCAATCGGCACGGTGGCGCAGCGGTAGAGTTGCTGCCCTACAGCGAATGCAGCGCCGGAGACTCAGGTTCGATCCTGACTATGGGTGCCGTCTGTACGGAGTTTGTACGTTCTCCCCGTGACCTGCGTGGGTTTTCTCCGAGATCTTCGGTTTCCTCCCACACGCCAAAGACGTACAGGTATGTAGGTTAATTGACTGGGTAAAATGTAAAAATTGTCCCTAGTGTGTGTAGGATAGTGTTAATGTGCGGTGATCGCTGGGCGGCGCGGACTCGGTGGGCCGAAGGGCCTGTTTCTGCGCTGTATCTCTAAACTAAAACTAAACTAAACTCTCAGCAATTTCTGCCGGTCTTGGGCAGAGCTGTTCCCAAACCAAGCTGTGGTGCAAGCCTTCACAGTGTGCTTTCTACAGTGCATCAGTATGGTTTCATTTAGAGACCTGATATCCATTGGAATAATGAAGTCTTGTTACAGCTTTAGCTCACCCTTTGGAGACCTCCGAGCTGTTCCAGACACCACATCTTAGGGATGACATTTTAATCTTGGAGAGAGATCCATATAGATTGACTGGAAAGGCATCTGTGCGCTAAAGATTATAAGACCAGAGGTGATGATGGAAACTGATATTGTATTTCTTTGAGTTCCGAATATTATGGGGTGATTTGATCAGAGCAATAGAGGAAGATTGTTTCCATTGGTTTGCGAATCTACGACCACCAACGTGGCCTCTAAATTAAATGCAGTACTTCCAGGGAAGCATTTCTACTTTCAGAATATGGTATCCATTTGGGATTTCTTTGTCAATCGACGCGGGGTGAATTGTTAATATTAAAATCTATGATTAATAGATGTTTGATAAACCGACCAATCCGACCTCACAGTAACAAGGCTTTTGTGACTTCCCAGGGCAATTCTTGATATATTTTTGTAATTAATATACCCTGGGACCGAATTGATGAAAGAGATTTCAGCGTCCGAGCCTGAATAGGTAGAAACGTCAAGTGAAAAATGCCTCTGTGATTTTGCTGCACCCCCCCAGTGCGTTCTCCTGATTAGAGCCAAATGGTTTGAGCAGAATTATCCACTCTTAATCTTTGAACATTTTATATGATATAATAACATCTGGAACAGCTTTCCATTACTCTGGGACTGTCTAAAGCTGCATTTATTATTCCATCCAAAGGTACGTTGAATATTTAAAAGTTATTTAGTTTCATGAAACATCTAAATTCCTTTTTGTTCCATCAGTCACTCTGCAATCCAGCGCAAATGAGTTGCGGACACAAAGCAGATGTCCAAACCGTTGCAAAAATGTGAAATGTCACATGGGTGACATCCTGGTACTAGTAGTTTGGCAAACGTGACCAGTTATTATTTGCTACTGGATGTTCGTGTTCCTGATCTCCCAGTGTAAACTTTCAGCTCTGTTCCCAAGTTCAAGAGAACACGATGACTTGTTAATGTTTTTAGGTACTGCACTTTGTTTTTGTCATGTATTATGGTGCTCGCGGGTCAGTTGAGTTTATTGTCACGTGTACCGAGGTACAGTGAAAAAGCTTTTGTCGTGCGCTAACCAGTCAGCGGAAAGACGATACGTGATTACAATCGAGCCGTCCACAGCGTACGAATACATGATAAGGGAATAACGTTTAGTGCAATGTAAAGCCAGCAAAGTCCCATCAAGGATAGTCCGAGGGTCACCAATGAGGTGGATAGTAGTTCAGCACTGCTCTCTGGTTGTGGCAGGATTTTGTTCAGTTGCCTGAAAACAGCTGCGAAGAAATTGTCTTTGAATCCGGAGGTGTGCGTTTTCACAGAGTACTATGTACTGCCTGATCCACTGAGTTACTCCAGCATTTTGTGTCTATCTATCTTGATTGTGCGATATAAGAAAATAACTGCAGATGCTGGTACAAATCGAAGGTATTTATTCACAAAATGCTGGAGTAACTCAGCAGGTCAGGCAGCATCTCAGGAGAGATGGAATGGGTGACGTTTTGGGTCTGAAGAAGGGTCTCGACCCGAAACGTCACCCATTCCTTCTCTCCTGAGATGCTGCCTGACCTGCTGAGTTACTCCAGCATTGATTGTGTGATAGATTGTGTGACACAAGGTATGCAAAGAGTCGCCACGTATAGGGCGGTGTCAAAGTTGGTATAAACCAGCATCTGCAGTTCCTTCTTATCATACTATGTTTACATATACGTTGTACTGCTGCAAGGGTGGGTGGCACAGTGGCGCAGTGGTAGAGTTGCCGCCTCACAGCGCCGGAGACCCGGGTTCGATCCCAACTACGGGTCTCGACCCGAAACGTCGCCCATTCCTTCTCTCCCAAGATGCTGCCTGACCTGCTGAGTTACTCCAGCATTTTGTGAATAAATACCTTCGATTTGTACCAGCATCGGCAGTTATTTTCTTACACCAACTACTGGCGCCTTCTGTACGGAATTTGCACGTTCTCCCCGTGACCCGCGTGGGTTTTCTCTGAGATCTTTGGTTTCCTCCCACACTCCAAAGACGTGCAGGTTTGTAGGTTGATTGGCTTGGTAAATGTAAAAATTGTCCCTAGTGGGAGTAGGATAGTGTTAATGTGCGGGGATCGCTGGTCGGCGTGGACACGGTGGGCCGAAAGGGTCTGTTTCCACACTGTTTCTCTGAACTAAACTAAATATGATGATAAACTCTCTGAAACTTGACACTTCCAACATTTTCCATTTCAATTTCCAACTATTTGGAGTTTGCAAAACGCTTGCTTTTCTTGTGAGAAAATAACTGCAGATGCTGGTACAAATCGAAGGTATTTATTTCACAAAATGCTGGAATAACTCAGCAGGTCAGGCAGCATCTCAGGAGAGAAGGAATGGGTGACGTTTCGGGTCTGAAGAAGGGTCTCGACTCGAAACGTCACCCATTCCTTCTCTCCTGAGATGCTGCCTGACCTGCTGAGTTAATCCAGCATTTTGTGGAATATTTTTTTTTCTTGTGGCCTCGTTTCTCTCATCCTCTGTGTCGTCAGACATGGATGATCAGAGATAGAGTCCAGAGCACTCTAGTGATGAAGAGAAGAGAATAATTCCTGGCATTGCTCACAACAACCGCCTAAACGTGAACGTCTCCGAAGCAGATTGTCCTGGTCTTTGTGCTTTGTTACTGCTTGTGAGAACCTGCTATGTGTAATTCAGGTTGCTACAACCTCTACATTCCAGCATTGATTTCATTCAAACTATTCCTTCCTCGGCTGTGAAGGATATTGTGGCATCACAATTAAAACTGAGGTGAGGAAAATCGTTTTCACCCAGAGAGTTGTGAATTTGGTGGGATTCTCTGCCACACAAGGCAGTGGAGGCCAATTCACTGGATGAATTTAGGAGAGAGTTAGATAGAGCTCTAGGGGCTAGCGGAATCAAGGGATATGGGGAGAAGGCAGGCACGGGTTACTGATTGTGGATGATCAGCCATGAACACAATGAATGGCGGTGCTGGCTCGAAGGGCCAAATGGCCTCCTCCTGTTTTCTATGTTTCTATCAGATCCCGTGACGTTCCAGAGAAAACAATCCAAGACGTAGATACAAGGAACTGCAGATCTAGTTTTCAAGAAAAGATTCAAAGTGCCGGAGTAACTCAGCGGGTCAGGCAGCATCTCTGGAGAACATGGATAGGTGACGTTTCACAGAGTGCTGGAGTAACTCAGCGGGTCAGGCAGCATCTGTGCAGAACATGGATAGGTGACGTTTCACACAGTGCTGGAGTAACTCAGCGGGTCAGGCAGCATCTCTGGAGAACATGGATAGGTGACGTTTTGAGTCGGAACCCTTCTTCAGACTAAATCAATCCAAAACAATCCAAGTCCGTTCAATGTCTACTTCTTGTTATTATCTTCAGGTAAACCTCTCCTGAACCACCTCCAAAGACTCCACACTGAATGAAGAATCTGGGGATGGGACCTGTTCCAAAATGCCACCTCCTCAGTCATTCCTTCTTCTCCCCATTCCCATCAGGATGATCGCTGGTCGGTAGGCCGAAGGGCCTGTTTCCGTGCTGTATCTCTAACGTCTAAAGCCTTTGATTATGTTGGCTGGTTTTCCGAAGCAGCGTGAAGTGTAGATGGAGCCAATGGTGGGAAGAATGGATTTGACATCAACTGCAGAATCCAGAGTTTGGTTAATAGACAATAGGCAAAAGGTGCAGGAGGAGGCCATTCAGCCCTTCGAGCCAGCACCACCATTCACCGTGATCACGGCTGATCAACCACAATCAGTACCCCGTTCCTGCCTTCTCCCCATACCCCCTAACTCTGCTATCTTTAAGAGCTCTATCTAACTCTCTCTTGAAAGCATCCAGAGAATTGGCCTCCACTGCCTTCTGTGGCAGAGAATTCCACAGATTCACAACTCTCTGGGTGAAAAGCTTTTAGACAATAGATAATAGGTGCAGGAGGAGGCCATTCGGCCCTTCGAGCCAGCACCGCCATTCAATGTGATCATGGCTGATCATTCTCAATCAGTACCCCGTTCCTGCCTTTTCCCCATACCCCCTGACTCTGCTATCGTTAAGAGCTCTATCTAGCTCTCTCTTGAATGCATTCAGAGAATTGGCCTCCACTGCCTTCTGTGGCAGAGAATTCCACAGATTCACAACTCTCCGGGTGAAAAGGTTTTTCCGCATCTCCGATCTAAATGGCCTACCCCTCATTCTTAAACTAATTGGAACCCATTGTCGTCAAGCACAGGGTTTAGTGTGATGTGGCACAAGATTTATTTAGCTTTAAGGGCCTGTCCCAGTTACCGATTTTTAAGGAGATTGCTGGCGATTGTCAAAGTCAAAATTTTCTTTTAGCCAACGACAATGACCACGACAATGCCGAGTCAGGTCGATACAAGTTATTTGTTTTGTGAAACTAGCGCCTGGCTAAGAGATTACACCGTGTTCGGAAACATCGCGAAATTCCCACGCTTACCTGACCGTCAAACTGTCGCCTCCAATCTACCTGTCAAATGTCCTGACAGTAAATAAATTGGTTAAACAAAACTATCTTCTGGTATCTTCAAATGCCTTTTCTTAATTTAATATTACGTGCTTCTAAATGCATCTGCGACAACCTAGCAAACCTGGGGACAGCATGCGACAGCGCCCGCAATAAGCTACGATACCTGGCGACAAGCCAGCTGTCGCCGAGAAATTTCTATCCGAGATCCGCTACGATTCATTGAGGACTCCTCGCGATCATGCCCGCGACATCCCGGCGAAGGTTCGGCGACAGCCTAGTCACCGGCAGTCGCCTTAAAATCGCCTAAGTGGGACAGGCCCTTTGGTTAGCTGAATGCTATTTAGACAATAGACAATAGGTGCAGGATTAGGCCATTCGGCCCTTCGAGCCAGCACCACCATTCGATATGATCATGGGGTACTGATTGAGAATGATCAGCCATGATCACATTGAATGGTAGTGCTGGCTCGAAGGGCCGAATGGCCTCCTCCTGCACCTATTGTCTATGGTCTATTGTCTAAACTAATCCCATTTGCCTGGTGTTTGACCCATATCCCACAAACTGGTTCCCATCCATGTCCCCGTCAAACTGTAGAGTGTGAACGCTGTTATATAAGGCCCAGGATAATAGCTTTCAGGAGAGTACTTTCTCCTGAGAATCAAATGAGCTTGAATCAGGGAATTGAAGAGCAAAACAGCATGAACGGAACTTATCAACAGACTCACTCTGTGGCAGTTCTTTGAAAGAACCATTCAAGAACATCCTCTCTCTTTTCTCCATTACCCAGCCATTCTTTTGCAATGATTTACCAATTTCGTTTTGGGAGTCATTGCTGAAATTGCTTCCTTTAGTGGAGCACATCACAAATCACATAAGCTGCTGTCAAAAAGTATGTTCTTTATGCAATTGTTCATCGACTAAAGTATGCTGTAAGGGAGATTGATCTGCCACAGGCAATGATGGTCCAATTCTATACCGCCATCATAGAGTCTGTCCTCACCTTCTCCATCATGGTCTGGTTTGGCTCAGCCACCAAGCACGACATCCGGGGGCTACAGCGCTTCGTTCGAAGGCTGCAACCTTCCCCCCATTGACGAACTGTGCACTGCAAGGGCCAGGAAGCGAGCGGGCAAGATCATCTCTGACCTCTCTCACCCTGGCCACAAACTCTTTGAAGCACTTCCCTCTGGAAGGCGACTCCGGACTGTCAAAGCAGCCACAGCCAGACATAAAAACAGCTTTTTTTCCGCGAGTAGTAGCTCTACTCAATAACCAAAAGTCTGTAGCCTCCTTTTGCACTGGGATTTTATTTAATTCTTCACATGTTTAAATTATAATGTTTATTCTTAATTGTCTACTGTATATCGTGTTATTACTTGCGAGTGGAGCACCAAGGCACATTACTTGTATGTGTACATACTTGGATAATAAAACCTATTCATTTTAATTCAATTCCTATTCCTATTAAGATAATGCTTATATAGATTCGACAATACATGTAGATAATGCTCCATGTATTTAGTAATGATTTTGGCCATTCAATGTGATTGTGGCTGATCATTCAAAATCAGTACCCCGTTCCTGCTTTTTCCCCGTATCCCTTGATTCCGTTAGCCCTAAGAGCTAATTCTAACTCTCTCTTGCAGACATCCAGAGAATTGGCCTCCACTGCCTTCTGTGGCAGAGAATTCCACAGATTCACAACTCTCCGTGTGAAAAGGTTTTTCCGCATCTCCGATCTAAATGGCCTACTCCTCATTCTTAAACTAATTGGAACCCATTGTCGTCAAGCACAGGGTTTAATGTGATGTGGCACAAGATTTATTTAGCTTTAAGGGCCTGTCCCAGTTACCGATTTTTAAGGAGATTGCTGGCGATTGTCAAAGTCAACATTTTCTTTTAGCCAACGACAATGACCACGACAATGCCGAGTCAGGTCGATACAAGTTATTTGTTTTGTGAAACTAGCGCCTGGCTAAGAGATTACACCGTGTTCGGAAACATCGCGAAATTCCCACGCTTACCTGACCGTCAAACTGTCGCCTCCAATCTACCTGTCAAATGTCCTGACAGTAAATAAATTGGTTAAACAAAACTATCTTCTGGTATCTTCAAATGCCTTTTCTTAATTTAATATTACGTGCTTCTAAATGCATCTGCGACAACCTAGCAAACCTGGGGACAGCATGCGACAGCGCCCGCAATAAGCTACGATACCTGGCGACAAGCCAGCTGTCGCCGAGAAATTTCTATCCGAGATCCGCTATGATTCATTGAAGACTCCTCGCGATCATGCCCGCGACATCTCGGCGAAGGTTCGGCAACAGCCTAGTCACCGGCAGTCGCCTTAAAATCGCCTAAGTGGGACAGGCCCTTTGGTTAGCTGACAATAGACAATAGGTGCAGGACAATAGACAATAGGTGCAGGATTAGGCCATTCGGCCCTTCGAGCCAGCACCACCATTCGATATGATCATGGCTGATCATTCTTAATCAGTACCCCTTTCCTGCCCTCTCCCCATACCCCCTGACTCCGCTATCCTTAAGAGCTCTATCTAGCTCTCTCTTGAATGCATTCAGAGACTTGGCCTCCACTGCCTTCTGAAGCAGTGAATTCCACAGATGTACAACTCTTCCACAGATTTACAACTCATTTACGGAGACTGAGGTGTGTAGAAGCATCTAAGAGACGTATTGCAATAGGAAAGTCTAGAGGTGGGAAAGTCAGGGTTGAGGATTTCAGTAACTGATGAGCTGACGGGAGAGTAATGTTGGCAATTGCTATTCTGAGGTCGCGTTACTTTGGCAAAAAATGACAAGTGAATTTGAGATTTCTCCATTTCTGTCATTCTATTCAGAATAATAGCATTATGTTCTATTCTGTCCTGTAATTGACAGCTGTGCCACTGGGAGGTCTAGGTTAGTTCCTTCCTACGCTGGTTTAGTTTAGCTTCGTTTAGCTTATTGTTCGAAGGGTCTCGACCTCAAACGACACCCGTTCCTTCTCTCCAGAGATGCTGCCTGTCCCGCCGAGTTACTCCAGCACTTTGTGCCTGTCTTTGGTGTAAACCAGCGTCTGCAGTTCCTTCCTGCACATTTAGCTTATTATCGTCGTGGGTACCACAGTACAGTGAAAAACTTTCATTTTGCATGTTATCCAATCAAGAAAAGACAATGTATAATTACAATCAAGCCACTGGTATTTAGACTGATGAGAGGGGATCTTATAGAAACGTATAAAATTATAAAAGGACTGGACAAGCTAGATGCAGGAAGAAATGTTCCCAATGTTGGGGGAGTCCAGAACCAGGGGCCACAGTCTAAGAATAAAGGGGAGGCCATTTAATAAAACTGAGGTGAGAAAACACTTTTTCACCCAGAGAGTTGTGAATTTGTGGAATTCTCTGCCACAGAGGGCAGTGGAGGCCAATTCACTGGATGAATTTAAAAGAGAGTTAGATAGAGCTCTAGGGGCTAGTGGAATCAAGGGATATGGGGCGAAGGCAGGCACGGGTTACTGATTGTGGATGATCAGCCATGATCACAATGAACGGCGGTGCTGGCTCAAAGGGCCAAATGGCCGCCCCCTGCATCTATTTTCTATGTTTCTATGTATAAAAGCAATTTGCTTTGGAAGAGCATGTTCAATGTGGAAGCTGTTTCAAACAAAATTATCATAAGCTGCACGAGGATATTGTGCAGGATCAAAAATATTTCAATCATATTAGGTTATCGCGCAGTTTTAGGGACGAAGGGAACTAAAATAATCTTTACCAGCAGTGAAAAAAATCTAGGAAGCTACTGGGGTTAAAGGGTGGAATTTATAGATGCGGAAATCTTGTGCAGAATACAGAGTGCTGGAGTAACTCAGTGGGTCAGGCAGCATCTGTGGAGAACATGGATAGGTGACGTTTCACAGAGTGCTGGAGTAACTCAGCGGGTCAGGCAGCATCTGTGGAGAACATGGATAGGTGACATTTCACAGAGTGCTGGAGTAACTCAGCGGGTCAGGCAGCATCTGTGGAGAACATGGATAGGTGACGTTTCACAGAGTGCTGGAGTAACCCAGCGGGTCAGGCAGCATCTGTGGAGAACATGGATAGGTGACGTTTCACAGAGTGCTGGAGTAACTCAGCGGGTCAGGCAGCATCTGTGGAAGGAATGTACGGATGGTGGTGCAGCGGTAGAGTTGCTGCCTTGCAGCACCAGAGACCCGGGTTCCATCCTGACCACGGGTGCTGTCTGTGAGGAGTTTGTACGTTCTCCCCGTGACCTGCGTGGGTTTTCTCCGGGTGCTCCAGTTTCTTCCCACACTCCAAAGACGTGCGGATTTGTGGGTTATTTGGCTTCTGTAAATTGTCCCTAGTGTGTGGGATAGAAGGAGTGAATGGGGATCGCTGGCCATCAGTGGGCCGGGGGGCCTGTTTCTGCGATGTACCTCTAAATTAAACTAATCCAAAACACGCTGCCTGAAGCGCTGAGTTACTCCGGCAGTTTGTGTTTATCTACTGAATAGAGGGGATTGGCAAACAGCAGGCTGTGTTGTTATTCTTGGTCTTTCTTTCCCCAGTAAATATTGTCGTGAATATGAACAAATGCCTCAGTGCTCTCCTGGCTTTTCCTGAAGCTTTGATCTTAATAATATCACCAAATGTACCAAGTCAGGTGGCACGGTGGCGCAGCGGGCAGAGTAGCTGCCTTACAGCACTTTCAGCGCCAGAGACCCGGGTTCGATCCTGACCACGGGCGCTGTCTGTGCGGAGTTTGTGCGCTCTCCCCGTGTGACCTGCGAGAGTTTTCTCCGAGTCCTTCGGTTTCCTCCCACACTCCAAAGTCGTGCAAGTCTGTCGGTTACTTGGCTTGGTATAAATTGAAATTGTCTCTAACGTGTGTAGGATAGCATTAGATTTAGACAGCGCGGAAACAGGCCCTTCGGCCCACTGGGTCCGCGCCGCCCAGCGATCCCCGCACATTAACACTACCCCACACACCCTAGGGACAATTTTTTAAAAACATTTGCCCAGCCAATTAACCTACATACCTGCACGTCTTAGGAGTGTGGGAGGAAACCGAAGATCTCGGAGAAAACCCACGCAGGTCACGGGGAGAACGTACAAACTCCGTACAGACAGCACCCGTAGTCGGGATTGAACCCGAGTCTCCGGCGCTGCATTCGCTGTAAGGCGGCAACTCTACCGCTGCGCCACCGTGCCGCAGGGACCGCTGGTCGGCGCGGACTCGGTGGGCCGAAGGGCCTGCTTCCGCGCTGTAACTCTAAACTAAACTAAACTAAATTAGAAGTGGCCCTTTAATTTCCCCAGGGAGGGATTGAAGTTACTGTAATTCATTTCCAATGTTAATGTGCCAGCATTGAAACTCATTGTATTTTTTTGTCCTGGTTTTGACTATATATGAATTTCACGCAAGAAACTCATTACGTTTTGGACAGGATGGGAAAAGCGTTTAACTCTCTTACAAATTACTTTTATTGTGCACATTCTGCACATGCATCTCCATGTCCGGGTGTGTTGACAGGGAAATGCATTTTAATTTAGTTTAATTAACACTGTCCCACACACTAGGGACAATTTACACTTATACCAAGCCAATTAACGTGCGAACCTGCACGTGCTTGGAGTGTGGGAGGAAACCGGAGAACTAAGAATAAAGGGGAGGCCGTTTAAAACTGAGGTGGGAAGACACTTTTTCACCCAGAGAGTTGTGAATTTGTGGAATTCTCTGCCACAGAGGGCAGTGGAGGCCAATTCACTGGATGAATTTAAAAGAGAGTTCGATAGAGCTCTAGGGGCTAGCGGAATCAAGGGATATGGGGAGAAGGCAGGCACGGGTTACTGATTGTGGATGATCAGCCATGATCACAATGAATGGCGGTGCTGGCTCGAAGGGCCGAATGGCCTTCTCCTGCACCTATTTTCTATGTTTCTATCTTGGAGAAAACCTACGCGGGTCACGGGGAGACCGTACAAACTCCATACAGACAAGCAACCATAGTCGGGATCGAACCCGGGTCTCTGGCGCTGTAAGCACTGCAAGGCAGCACCTCTACCACTGCGCCACCATGTAGCCTAGATGATAGATACTAAATGATTTGGTTTTATTTGTGTTGGATGATATGGTTTACAATGTCGAGATCCCTTTCGTGTGAGCTAAATGCTGTTCTCCTTTGCAGTTTAGCAAACGGCCGCAGTTGTTTATGTGCAGTACAGAACATAGAACTGCTCAAAATGTGCAGGAAGGAACTGCAGATGCTGGTTTACACCGAAGATAGACACAATGTGCTGGAGTAACTCAGTGGGTCAGGCAGCATCTCTAGAGATAAAGAATAGGTGACGTTTTGGGTTGGAACCCTTCTTTAGACAGAGATGGATAGATTCTTGATTAGTACGGGTGTCAGGGGTTACAGGGAGAAGGCAGGAGAATGGGGTTGAGAGGGAGAGAGAGATCAGCCATGATTGAATGGCGGAGTAGACTTGCTGAATCCCACCAGCTGTTTGCTTATAACTCTATTCTACTTCTGTATCATTTCTTGATACTTCAGATTTCGTGCATTTACTATTTTCCGATTACCTCCTATTCCTTTCTTCCATTCCCGGTTTTATTTGGGCCGATTCCAAGCAAAGCATCTCCGGTTTCACTTTCATATTGATGTTGGTGACTTGGAGCTGATGGTTTTATTGGTTGCCTGAATTGAAACTCGTTTTACAGAATCAAGAGTCCAGAGTGTTTTATTGCCGTGTGTCCCAGTTAGAACAATGACATCCTTACTTGCTGCAGCACAACACAAATATGTAAACATAGTACACTGTAAACAATCTAGGGTCTCGACCCGAAAAGTCGCCCATTCCTTCTCTCCCGAGATGCTGCCTGACCTGCTGAGTTACTCCAGCATTTTGTGAATAAATACCTTCGATTTGTACCAGCATCTGCAGTTTACACTATATATATGTGTGTGTGTGTGTGTGTGTGTGTGTGTGTGTGTGTGTGTGTGTGTGTGTGTGTGTGTGTGTGTGTGTGTGTGTGTGTGTGTGTGTGTGTGTACATAGGAAGGAATAGACTCCAGTGTAGCGACCATAGAGAATGGTCCAGGTCGTCGAACCCTCGGATTGGCCAGCGAGGTCACATGGGAACGCGACCATAGGGATTGGTCCAGAGAGCGACATCGCTGATTGGCCAGCGATGTCATGTGCGCGTTTGGCGCCCGATTGAGTCTGTTCGGCGAAGTCTTCAAGGAAGACAGTAAGTTTGTATTGGTTGTCCTTTACCTTGTTGTTTAACTCTGTATCCGAATATTGCGGCTGCAATAAACTCCTCTTCCAACCAACAAGTTTCGGACTCGCCATATTGGTGACCCCGACGTGATCTGGACGATCACCGACTGAGCAGGAACCCGACGCCTCGTTGACGATGACCGAGCAGGGCACACCGGAGTCAAGCGCGGCAGGCGTTCATCTACCGTTGTTTTGGACGCACGCACCGCAAGCTTGGTTTATCCACGCCGAGGCTCAATTTCATATAAAGAAGGTGTCGGACGAATCCACGAAGTACTTCTACCTCGTCAGCGCTC
Organism: Rhinoraja longicauda; assembly: GCF_053455715.1. Taxonomy (NCBI): domain Eukaryota; kingdom Metazoa; phylum Chordata; class Chondrichthyes; order Rajiformes; family Arhynchobatidae; genus Rhinoraja; species Rhinoraja longicauda. The sequence continues at coordinate 67,266,098 of NC_135961.1, read as the reverse complement.
TATTGCCGGACACAACCAAGCGCGTGATGCGGTTCATCGTGAATCCACCTGCGGAAAACAAGTACGAGGCCATGAAGAAAGTATTACTGCGAACCTTCGGGTTTAATAAGCATGGTGGTGCGGCAAAACTTCTGCACCTACCGGATCTTGGAGACCAACTGCCTTCCGTCCTCATGGCCGAAATGATGATGCTAGCCGGTGAGCATACGGATTGCCCTATGTTCGAGCAGGCATTCCGCGAGAAACTTCCCGAGGATGTCCGACTGCTGCTCACGGATTGTTCTTTTAAGGACCCCGAAGCATATGCAGCGAAAGCGGACGCGCTCATAGCGGCAAAAAACAAGGCGAGTGGTTCGATCAACAAAGTCTCGACATCAGTGACCACGCCACAGCGACGGCAAGATGGCGCCATGTCTCCCGCCAATTCTCAGAAAGCCCGCCAAAAAGATCCGCACAAGCGCGGCTGGTGCTATTATCACCTACGATGGGGTAACGAATCCCGCAACTGTCGTTTGCCTTGTACCTTCGTGGGAAATGCCTCGGCCGATCGTACATAGGGGCAGTTACGATTGGCCAGAACCGGCGCCTCTATGTCCATGATCGATTCACGGACACAGAATTTTTGGTAGACACGGGAGCCATCGTCAGCATAGTGCCGCCGACCGACCTCGAAACCAGATCGGGTAAGACAGGTCCCACCCTCATCGCGGTTAATGGCAGCCCAATTCGCACTTTCGATACACGGAAGATGTCCCTTGTGTTAGGCCTCCGCACGTACGAATGGCCATTCATCATAGCCGACGTCAAACAAGCGATCCTGGGCGCAGATTTTCTCTGGGCTTTTTCACTGGTTCCTGATGTCCGCGGTAACGACCTCCGACCCTCCGCCGAAGATGAGCACGTCGCTCCGACAATCGCCTCCTCGCCCAGCCCTACTGTCCAGGCCGTCGTCGCGGCCCCTGACTCGTATGCTGCGATTCTGGCAGAGTTTCCGGAGCTGCTCGTCCAACGTTTTGACACGCCTTCGGCTAAGCACGGTGTGGTCCATCACATCCGCACCGAAGGCCCTCCCGTTTTCGCTCGGGCCAGGAGACTACCGCCAGACAAACTGGTGGTGCAAGGGCGGAGTTCAGGAAAATGGAGGAAATGGGAATTGTCCGTCAGTCTGACAGCCCGTGGGCCTCGCCGTTACACATGGTCTCCAAAGCATCTGGGGGGTGGAGACCATGTGGCGATTATTGGCGTCTCAATGCTGTCACCACGGCTGATCGCTACCCCATACCGCACCTACAGGATTTTTCATCTGGGCTGGAAGGAGCGGTGGTGTTTTCCAAAATCGATTTGGTGCGAGGATACCATCAGATTCCGGTGCGACCGGAGGACATACAGAAAACTGCAACAATTACTCCGTTCGGGTTGTTTGAATGGTTGCGTATGCCTTTCGGTTTAAAGAACGCGGCACAGGCTTTCCAGCGACTGATGGACCGCGTGGGCCGGGGTTTACCGTTTTTGTTTATTTATTTAGACGACATCCTGGTAGCCAGCCCCTCCGTGCAGGAACACCAGGCCCATTTGCGGACCGTGTTCCAGCGGCTCCAAGACCACGGGCTCATAATCCAACCCTCCAAATGTCAATTCGGCCTTCCTGCTCTTGATTTTCTAGGGCACAGAATTACCCCTGCCGGTGCCTCCCCTTTGCCCGAAAAGGTGGAGGCTATCCGGGCATTTCCTAGGCCCACCACAGTAAAAGGGCTGCAGGAGTTCGTAGGCATGGTTAATTTCTACCATAGGTTCGTTCCGGCAGCTGCGCGAGTCATGCGCCCACTCTTCCAATGCCTTGCAGGGAATCCGGTAGAGTTGTTGTGGTCCCCGACCGCTGAGTCGGCTTTTACAGCAGCTAAGGCAGCTTTGGCAGACGCCACCATGTTGGTCCATCCGAGCCCCTCCGCCCCCACGGCCCTGACGGTTGATGCCTCTGACGTGGCGGTGGGCGGGGTTCTGGAGCAGCAGGTCGGTGGCCGTTGGCAGCCTTTAGCGTTTTTCAGCCGGCAACTAAATTCGGCCGAGCTGAAGTATAGCGCATTTGACCGAGAGCTTCTGGCTCTCTATTTAGCTGTTCGTCATTTCAGGTACTTCCTCGAGGGCCGCCCATTTGTGGCATTTACGGACCACAAGCCATTAACATTTGCTTTTTTGAAATTGTCTGACCCATGGTCGGCCCGCCAGCAGCGGCACCTGACCGCTATCTCCGAATTTACCACCGATGTCCGTCATGTCGCGGGTAAGCTTAATGCCGTTGCTGACGCCCTGTCTAGACCTGCTTTTCCCCCTATTTCGGCGGTGGACTGCGAAGTGGATCCCAAGGAGCTTGCGGAGGCACAGCTCCTAGCGGATACCGTTTCGGCTTACCGGTCTACCACTTCGGGATTGAAGTTGGCCCAGGTGGCTTGTGGGTCGGAGGGCACGAAAGTCTGGTGCGATGTTTCTCTTCCCCGTCCCAGGCCGGTAGTACCGCCCTCCCTTCAGCGCCGGGTTTTCGATGCCATTCATGGGCTGGCGCACCCGTCCATCCGCTCCACCTCTGCCTTGGTAGCAGCGAGGTTTGTCTGGCATGGCCTGCGGAAACAGGTAGCGGGGTGGGCACGTTCCTGCGTGCCCTGTCAGACCGCTAAAGTCCAGCGCCACGTCCAGCCCCCCGTACAGGATTTCGAGGTCCCGGCTGCTCGTTTTTTCCACATCCACGTGGATTTGGTCGGGCCTTTGCCTTCCTCCCGGGGCTACACCCACCTCCTCACGGTGGTGGATCGGTTCACCCGGTGGCCAGAGGCTTTCCCATTGTTTGATATTTCGTCAGCGTCTTGTGCTAGGACTTTGGCCCTTCATTGGGTAGCTCGTTTCGGGGTCCCGGCAGTTATTACCACTGACAGAGGGCCACAGTTCACTTCGTCCCTCTGGGCCGCGCTGGCAGAACTGTACGGGTCCAAGTTACAACCCACGACTGCATATCACCCCCAAGCAAATGGACTCGTAGAAAGGTTCCACTGCCAACTTAAGGCGTCCCTCAGTGCAAGGCTTGAAGGCCCGGACTGGGTAGACCAACTCCCTTGGGTTCTTTTGGGCATCCGCACTGCTCCTAAGCCAGATCTCGGTGCGTCGTCCGCAGAGCTAGTATATGGCTCGACACTTCGAGTACCCGGAGATCTGTTTCCGGACCCTTCAGACCTGCTGCCTACAGTCCCATCACTGTTAGCATCTCTCCGGGAACGGGTGGGCTCCCTGGCTCCAGTTCCGACTTCACGTCATGGGTGTCCCATGGTACATGAACCGTCTTCCCTGAAGGACTGTGAGTTTGTTTTTCTGCGTAAAGATGCCCATCGCGCCCCGTTGCAGAGGGTCTATCAAGGGCCGTTCCGGGTTTTACGTAAGGGAACGGCTACCTTCACCTTAGACATGTGCGGCAAGAGTGAGCTCGTCTCGGTGTCCCGGCTCAAACCTGCCCATTTGGACCCGGATCAACCAGTCCTGGTCGGTCAAACCCCTAGGAGAGGCCGACCTCCGTTAGTTCCGCTCAGTACGGGACCCCCCGTTCCGACAGTTCCTCCAGGACCCCCCGTTCCGGCAGTCCCTCCAGGACCCCCCGTTCCGGTAGTTCCTCCAGAACCTCTCGTTCCGGCTGTTCCGCCAAGTCCGGAAACTCCGGCTCCTGTGGTTCAGGCTGCCCTCTCCGTACTCGTTATGGTCGCGAAATCCGGCTCCCTGCTAGGTTCCGCACCTCGGGTTCTGGGGGGGGTCATGTAGCGACCATAGAGAATGGTCCAGGTCGTCGAACCCTCGGATTGGCCAGCGAGGTCACGTGGGAACGCGACCATAGGGATTGGTCCAGAGAGCGACATCGCTGATTGGCCAGCGATGTCATGTGCGCGTTTGGCGCCCGATTGAGTCTGTTCGGCGAAGTCTTCAAGGAAGACAGTAAGTTTGTATTGGTTGTCCTTTACCTTGTTGTTTAACTCTGTATCCGAATATTGCGGCTGCAATAAACTCCTCTTACAACCAACAAGTTTCGGACTCGCCATACCAGTTTAAATTCCATTTGGAATATTTTGGAAGACCAAGAACTAAGAACTGCAGATGCTGGTTTAAACCGAAGATAGACACAAAATGCTGGAGTAACTCAGCGGGTCAGGCAGCATCTCGGGAGAGAAGGAATGGGTGACGTTTCAGGTCGAGACCCTTCCTCAGACTGATGTCAGGGGAAAGCGAGATATGTAGATAAGGAGGAGGGGGGGAAGGGGTGGGGGGAGGGGGGAGGGGGGAGGAGAGGGTGCTGCACCAATGCTGGCGAGGTTTGGGCCCAACGGGTCCACTTGGTTGAGTATTAATTAAAGTCTCCATCTATGAAGTTGTTTGAATGCCATGAATTGATGGAGAGTGATCTGGGTAAATGTTACCAAGTGTCTTGGCTTGTACAAGTCCCCCATCTGTATTGTTCAGGCTTAAATAGAAGTTTCACAATGGGGTTTAGGTTTATCATTGTCACTTTTACCCAAGTGCAGTAAAAGGATTTAGTTTAGTTTAGTTTAGTTTAGAGACACAGCGAGGAAACAGGCCCTTTCGGCCCACCGGGTCCGCGCCGACCAGCGATCCCCGCACATTAACACTATCCTACACCCACTAGGGACAATTTTTACATTTACCAAGCCAATCAACCTACAAACCTGGGGTAGACACAAACCTGGGGTAGACACAAAATGCTGGAGTAACTCAGCGGGTCAGGCAGGTCGAGACTCGAAACGTCACCCATTCCTTCTATCTCGAGATGCTGCCTGACCCGCTGAATTACTCCAGCATTTTGTGTCTACCTTCGATTCAAACCAGCATCTGCAGTTTTCTTTTCCTACCTACAAACCTGCACGTCTTTGGAGTGTGGGAGGAAACCGAAAATCTCGGAGAAAACCCACGCAGGTCACGGGGAGAACGTGCAAACTCCGTACAGACAGCACCCGTAGTCGGGATGGAACCCGGGTCTCCGGCGCTGCATTCGCTGTAAGGCGGCAACTCTACCGCTGCGCCACCCTGATGCCGTTTTGCAGGCTATCCAAACAGATTCAGATGTACCATAGACAGACACAAGAGGGCAGCATCTCCGGAGAGAAGGAATGAGTGACGTTTCGGGTCAAGATACATCAATACATCAAGTCAAAATCAAATACAATAGGTAGAGCAAAGAGGAAAATACAGAGCGCAGAATATTGTTCTCAGCATTTTAGATTTAGATTTAGAGATACAGCACAGAAACAGGCCCTTCGGCCCACCGGGTCCGCGCCGCCCAGCGATCCCCGCACACTAACACTATCCTACACTCACTAGGGACAATTTTTACATTTTACCCAGTCAATTAACCTACAAACCTGTACGTCTTTGGAGTGTGGGAGGAAACCGAAGATCTCGGAGAAAACCCACGCAGGTCACGGGGAGAACGTACAAACTCCGTACAGACGGCGCCCGTAGTCAGGATCGAACCTGAGTCTCCGGCGCTGCATTCGCTGTAAGGCGGCAACTCTACCGCTGCGCCACCTTGTAGCGCATCAGCTCCAGAGACAAAGGAAAAAAGCAATTAAACGTAAGGTACTTCTGCAGTGATTATGCAGATTGCTTGTTATTCACAATAACCTGTTGCTCAACCGCCTCACCTTGGCAACAGGGACCGCATCACAACTGACTCCATCTGTGGGTCTGATTACCCACCATTACTGCAGCCCTCTCTCACCCACACCTCCCATCTCCCAGGGCAAATCAGCCATGATCACAATGGATGGCAGCGCTGGCTCAAAGGACCAAGTCACCTCATTCTGCACCTATTTTCTATGTTTCTAAATGCTAAACTACTCAAACACAATGGGTACGTTCGTTATCTCCCTCGCAAGCCATGCTTAGTATAGTTTAGTTTAGAGATACAGCGTGGAAACAGGCCCTTCGGCCCACCGAGTCCGCGCCGACCAGCGATCCCCACACATCAACACTATCCAACACACACACACTGTGGACAATTTACATTTATACCAAGCCAATTAACCTATAATACCTGCACGTCTTTGGAGTGTGGGAGGAATCCGAAGATCTTGGAGGAAACCCACGCAGGTCACGGGGAGAACGTACAAACTCCGTACAGACAGCACCCGTAGTCGGGATGTGGCACCACCAGGCAGCTACTCTACTGCTACGCCACCATGGCGGGACTGTCATATGTTGAAAGACTGGAGCGACTAGGCTTGTATACACTGGAATTTAGAAGGATGAGAGGGGATCTTATCGAAACGTATAAGATTATTAAGGGGTTGGACAGGTTAGAGGCAGGAAACATGTTCCCAATGTTGGGGGATTCTAGAACAAGGGGCCACAGTTTAAGAATAAGGGGTAGGCCATTTAGAACGGAGATGAGGAAAAACCTTTTCAGTCAGAGAGTTGTGAATCTGTGGAATTCTCTGCCTCAGAAGGCAGTGGAGGCCAATTCTCTGAATGCATTCAAGAGAGAGCTAGATAGAGCTCTTAAGGATAGCGGAGTCAGGGGGTATGGGGAGAAGGCAGGAACGGGGTACTGATTGAGAATGATCAGCCATGATCACATTGAATGGCGGTGCTGGCTCGAAGGACCGAATGGCCTCCTCCTGCACCTATTGTCTATTGTCTGTCGTTCTGCAGCCCTTCCCATCTGGCCAATGTGCTATCTTGACAATAATAATAATAAATTGTATTTGTCATATGTAGGTTCGCACAGGGTCAACGATACAATGAGATGTATTTGACAAGACAACGGGTCACCTCAGCAGTAATATTCCAAGGATAAATAAGATTAAAAAATGAAATTAGTAAGATAAAAAGACAATATTAAAAATAGTTAAAAAGACAATATTAAAAATAATCAACATATATGATGTGAAATGTGTTTATGAGTTCAGAAGCCTGATGGCCTGATGGTAGAAACTGTTCTTAAGTCTGGTGGTACGTGCAGCCACACTCCTGTATCGTCTGCCTGACGGTAACAAGGAGAACAGCCTGTGTGCTGGGTGGCTGTGGTCCTTGATGATGCTGCGTGCCTTCCGCAGGCACCGCCGGTAGAGGATGTCCTGAATGGCCGGGAGACAGTTGCCAGTGATGTGCTGTGCCGTCTTCCCCACTCTCTGTAGTGATTTGTGGCTGTGGGCAGAACAGTTCCCGTACCAGACTGTAATGCAGCCCGTCAGCAGGCTCTCGATGGTGCATCTGTAGAGGTTTGTGAGGATGCTGGCGTTCATGCCAAACTTCCTCAGAAGTGTTGATGTTTTTATCACAGCCGCACGAGGAGCAGGTGAGGCTGATCATGGAGTATTGCGTTGAGTTACGGTCACCCTGCTGTACGAATGCAGCGGAGATTTACAAGGGTGCCAAGATGCCCCATCCCATTTGCCCATATTTGGCCCAGATCCCTCTAAATTTAGTTTAGTTTAGTTTAGAGGTACAGCGCGGAAACAGGCCCTTCGGCCCACTGGTTAAGTTGCCTGATAACAGCTGTGAAGAAACTTTCCCTGAATCTGGAACCTGGAGCTATTAGGAGCAGTTGGACAAACCTGCGTTGTTTATCAACTACTAAAGTACAGAGATGCATGGTGCATGATGCATTTTAGTTCTGGTTTAGAGGGATATAGGCCAAACACAGGCAGGTGGGACTAGTGTAGGTGGGATATGTTGGTCAGTGTGGGAAGGTTGGGCCGAAGGGCCTGTTTCCACACTGTATGACTGTATGACTGTATGACTCAGCCTTAAGGTGAGAGGGGGCAACGTAAAAGGAGATATCATATCATCATATCATATATATACAGCCGGAAACAGGCCTTTTCGGCCCACCAAGTCCGTGCCGCCCAACGATCCCCGTACATTAACACTATCCTACACCCACTAGGGACAATTTTTTTTTTTTTTAAAATTTTTTTAATTTTTTTTTTTACATTTACCCAGCCAATTAACCTACATACCTGTACGTCTTTGGAGTGTGGGAGGAAACCGAAGATCTCGGAGAAAACCCACGCAGGTCACGGGGAGAACGTACAAACTCCTTACAGTGCAGCACCCGTAGTCAGGATCGAACCTGAGTCTCCGGCACTGCATTCGCTGTAAAGCAGCAACTCTACCGCTGCGCTACCGTATATATGCACGACAGGTTTTTTACACAAGAGGTGGTTGGTGCCTGGAACACTCTGCCAGGGGTGGTGGTGGTGGATGCTAGAGGTTGCCAACATCCTCACTCAGAAATACGGGACAAGGTGACATCACCGCCCCGCGCCCCACGTGACCTCACCCAGCCAGCGGCCACGTGCTCCCGCTCCACCAACGGCAGCCGCCCGGGCCAGGAGGCGGGTTGCTACGCAACCTCCATCAGGCGGCGCCCGGGCCTCCGGGCCTACACTGTCCGCACCTACACTGTTTGGAAGGTAGACACAGATTTTAACCAGCGTCTGCAGTTTTTTTTCCTACCTCCGTTGAGCGAACACACTCGGCCCCGCTCCCCGAACACACTCTGTTAGCCTACACTGTCTGGGCCTACAGTGTCCTCCCGGACCTACAGTGTCCGGGCCTACAGTGTCAGGGCCTACAGTGTCCAGGCCTACAGTGTCCGGGCCTACAGTGTCCGGGCCTACAGTGTCCGGGCCTACAGTGTCCGGGCCTACAGCGCCCCCCGGGCCTACAGTGTCCGGGCCTACAGTGTCAGGGCCTACAGTGTCCGGGCCTACAGTGTCCGGGCCTACAGTGTCCGGGCCTACAGTGCCCCCCGGGCCTACAGTGTCCGGGCCTACAGTGTCCGGGCCTACAGTGTCCGGGCCTACAGTGTCCGGGCCTACAGTGTCCGGGCCTACAGTGTCCGGGCCTACAGTGTCCGGGCCTACAGTGTCCGGGCCTACAGCGCCCCCCGGGCCTAATACGGGACAAACATAGAAACATAGAAACATAGAAAATAGGTGCAGGAGTAGGCCATTCGGCCCTTCGAGCCTGCACCGCCATTCAATATGATCATGGCTGATCATCCAGCTCAGTAACCTGAACCTGCCTTCTCTCCATACCCCCTGATCCCTTTAGCCACAAGGGCCACATCTAACTCCCTCTTAAATATAGCCAATGAACTGGCCTCAACTACCTTCTGTGGCAGAGAATTCCACAGACTCACCACTCTCTGTGTGAAGAAATGTTTTTTCATCTCGGTCCTAAAAGACTTCCCCCTTATCCTTAAACTGTGACCCCTGGTTCTGGACTCCAACATCGGGAACAATCTTCCCGCATCTAGCCTCTCCAACCCCTTAAGAATTTTATATGTTTCTATAAGATCCCCCCTCAGTCTTCTAAATTCCAGCGAGTACAAGCCGAGTCTATCCAGTCTTTCTTCATATGAAAGTCCCGCCATCCCAGGGATCAATCTGGTGAACCTTCTCTGTACTCCCTCTAAGGCAAGAACGTCTTTCCTCAGATTAGGAGCCCAAAACTGCACACAATACTCCAGGTGCGGTCTCACCAAGGCCCTGTACAACAAGGGCGGTCCCTTACGGGACAAACCTATTTACCCCAAAATACGGGATGTCCAGTCTAATACAGGACAGTTGGCAACTGTAGTGGAGGCAGATATGATAGTGGTGTTTAAGGGGCTTTTAATAGGCACATGGATATGCAGGGAATGTAGTGATATGGGTCATATTGCAAGCAGAGGAGATTAGTTTATCTTAAGTTTAGTTTATTGTCACGTGTACCGAGGTAGAGTGAAAAGCTTTTGTGGCGTTATCATGCTCAGCATGGACATTGTGGGCCGAAGGGCCTGTTCCTGTGCCGTACTGTTCTAAGTTCTTAACCCAATCAGATCCAGCACCTCGTTCTCCAGCACAGCATCCGAAGGCCGTTCCAGGGACCCAACTCCTGGAGCGGCACGGTGGCGCAGCAGTAGAGCCAATGCCTTACAGCGCCAGAGGCCCGGGTTCGATCCCGACTGCGGGTGCTGTCTGTGCGGAGTTTGTACGTTCTCCCCGTGACCTGCGTGGGTTTCCTCTGAGATCTTCGGCTTCCTCCCGTACTCTAAAGACGTGCAGGTTTGTAGGTTAACTGGCTTGGTGCACAATGTAAAATTGTGTGTGGGATTGCGTTAGGATCGCTGGTCGGCATGGACTCGGCGGGCCGAAGGGCCTGTTTTCCGCGCTGTATCTCTAAACTAAACTAACTGATTCCTAAACACTTCCCTCAGCAACTGACTCAGAAGAAGAAAGAATTTTACATGCAAATTACATCCCGTATCACATTTCAACATCCTATGCTCCTGTTTAAATAAACAGCAGGCTGGAAACAGGCCATAAGTTCATGATGAAATGAACACTATGAGGGAGCTCCACTAATTAGAGTCATTTACAGACCTCTGGGAAACTCTAATATTTAAGCTGATTTACTGAGCACATTTTAAAACCTTTTGAATATAATGTTCCTGTAATGTACTGAATAATAATCCACTGCCAACTAACAATATTACCAAATGCTTCTGCTTATATTTCAGTGCTGGAGTAACTCAGTGGGTCAGGCAGCATCTCTGGAGAACATGGATAGGTGACGTTTCACAGAGTGCTGGAGTAACTCAGTGGGTCAGGCAGCATCTCTGGAGAACATGGATAGGTGACGTTTCTGTGGAATTCTCTGCCTCAGAAGGCAGTAGAGGCCAATTCTCTGAATGCATTCAAGAGAGAGTTAGATAGAGCTCTTAAGGACAGCGGAGTCAGGGGGTATGAGGAGAAGGCAGGAACGGGGTACTGATTGGGAATGATCAGCCATGATCACATTGAATGGCGGTGCTGGCTCGAAGGGCCGAATGGCCTCCTCCTGCACCTATTGTCTATTGTCTATTGTCTATTCACAGAGTGCTGGAGTAACTCAGCGGGTCAGGCAGCATCTCTGGAGAACATGGATAGGTGACGTTTCACAGAGTGCTGGAGTAACTCAGCGGGTCAGGCAGCATCTGTGGAGAACATGGATAAGTGACACTTCAGGTCACCTCCAGCACACCAACTTTTACAGAAGCACCAGCGAAAGCAACACAGCTTTGTTTGGGAACAGCTCCATCCAAGATCGCAAGAAATTGCATCGAATTGTGGACGCAGCCCAGACCATCACACAAACCAACCTCCCCTTTCATTGACTGCATTTATACCTCTCGCTGCCTCGGCAAGGCCAGCAGCATAATCAAGGACCAGTCGCAACCCGGCCACTCCCTCTTCTCCCCTCTCCCATCGGGCAAAAGGTACAGAAGTGTGAAAACGCACACCTCCAGATTCAGGGGCAGTTTCTTCCCGGCTGTTATCAGGCAACTGAACCATCCTGCCACAACCGGAGAGCAGTGCTGAACTACTATCTACCTCATTCGTGACTCTCGGTCTATCCTTGATCAGACTTTGCTGGCTTTACCTTGCACTAAACGTTATTCCCTTATTATGTATCTGTACACTGTAAACGGCTCGATTGTAATCATGTGTTGTCTTTCCACTGACTGGTTAGCGCGCAACAAAAGCTTTTCACTGTACCTCGGTACACGTGACAATAAACTAAACTAAACTAATCTTTGCGTCTGTTTTGTCAACCGGCATCTGCAGTTCCTTGCTTCTCAAAGGAAGAAATCAGCTTTCGAGAGAGCTGGGATTTTAGGTACAATTTGTTCCGAAGAAGCTGACATTGTTCAGAACCTACCCTCCAGGTTCCAAAGAATTGATGTGACATTAACTTCAAAGTCTCTCAGTCCATAGATGTGGTGAATCTGTGGAATTCATTGCCACAGAAGGTTGGAGAGGCCAAGTCAGTGGATATTTTTAAGGCAGAGACGGGCGGTCACAGTGGCGCAGCGGTAGAGTTGCCACCTTACAGTGAAAGCAGCGCCGGAGACCCGGACTACAGGCGCTGTCTGTACGGAATTTGTACGTTCTCCCCGTGACCTGACAACAGACAATAGGTGCAGGAGGAGGCCATTCGGCCCTTCGAGCCAGCACCGCCATTCAATGTGATCATGGCTGATCATTCTCAATCAGTACCCCGTTCCTGCCTTCTCCCCATACCCCCTGACTCCGCTATCCTTAAGAGCTCTATCCAGCCCTCTCTTGAATGCATTCAGAGAATTGGCCTCCACTGCCTTCTGAGGCAGAGAATTCCACAGATTCACAACTCTCTGGCTGATAAAGTTTTTCCTCATCTCAGTTCTAAATGGCCTACCTCTTATTCTTAAACTGTGGCCCCTTGTTCTGGACTCCCCCAACATTGGGAACATGTTCCCTGCCTCTAACGTGTCCAACCCCTTAATAATCTTATACGTTTCGACCTGCGTGGGTTTTCTCCGAGATCTTCGGTTTCCAAACACGCACAGGTTTATAGGTTAATTGGCTTGGTAAAATGTAAAAGTTTTCCCTATTGGGTGTAGGATAGTGTTAATGTGCAGGGATCGCTGGTCGGCGCGGACCCGGTGGGCCGAAATGGTCTGTTTCTGCACTGTATCTCTAAACCAAACTAAACTAGATAGATAGATTCTTGATTAGTACGGGTGTCAGAGGTTATGGGGAGAAGGCAGGAGAATGGGGTTAGGAGGGAGAGATAGATCAGCCATGATTGAATGGCGGAGTAGACCAGATGGGCTGAATGGCCTAATTCTGCTCCTATTCCTTATGATAGATAGGTTTAGGTTATTGTCATGTGTCGAGGTGAATAGGGTAGAGGTGAATTGTACCGACCGTTCAGAAGCCTGATAACAGAGGGGTAGAAGCTGTTTCTGAGTCTGGCGGTTCGTGTTTTAAAGCTTCTGTACTAGGTGCCAGACGGGAGCGGGGAGAAGGAATGGCCGGGGTGGGACAAGTTGTTGATTACGTGTAGGAAGTAACTGCAGATAGACACAAAATGCTGGAGTAATGTTCTCAATGTTAGGGGAGTCCAGAACCAGGGGCCACACAGTCTCAGAATAAAGGGGAGGCCATTTAAAACTGAGGTGAGAAAAAACTTTTTTACCCAGAGAGTTGAGAATTTGTGGAATTCTCTGCCACAGAGGGCAGTGGAGGCCAATTCACTGGATGAATTTAAAAGAGAGTTCGATAGAGCTCTGGGGGCTAGCGGAATCAAGGGATATGGGGAGAAGGCAGGCACGGGTTAATCATTGTGGATGATCAGCCATGATCACAATGAATGGTGGTGCTGGCTCGAAGGGCCAAATGGCCTCCTCCTGCACCTATTTTCTATGTTTCTATGTTCCCAGCTCAGCGGGTCAGGCAGCACCTCTGGAGAGAGGGAATGGGTGACGTTTCGGGTCGAGACCCTTCCTATGTTGGCAGCATTTGCAAGGCATCTCTGGAGAGGAGGAATGGGTGACGTTTCGGGTCGAGAACCTTCTTCAGACTGATGTTAGGGACAAGGGAAACAAGAGATGTGGAGAGAGAAAGAACAATGAATGAGAGATAGAGCTCCTAAGGATAGCGGAGTCAGGGGGTATGGGGAGAAGGCAGGAACGGGGTACTGATTGAGAATGATCAGCCATGATCACATTGAATGGCGGTGCTGGCTTGAGGGGCTGAATGGCCTACTCCTGCACCTATGGTCTATTGTCTATATGCATAAAAGTAACGATGATAAAGGAAACAGGCCATTGTTAGCTGAAAACGAGAACCTGGTGCGACTTGGGTGGGGAGGGGTAGAGAGAGAAAGAGAGATGGAATTACTTGAAGTTAGAGAAATCAAAATTCAAGCTGCCCAAGCCTGCAACTATGGTACAGTCTGAAGAAGGGTCTCGTCCCGAAACGTCACCCAAGTCTGAAGAAGGGTGTTGACCCGAAACGTCACCCGTTCCTACTCTCCACAGATGCTGCCTGTCCCGCTGAGTTACTCCAGCATCTTGTGTCTAACTGCGGTACATGTGACCAGATCGACCAGGTCCAGCACAGTCTGCTGCTACGCTGCCCTCTGCTGGCAACATGCTGCACAGAGAAAACCTCTCCCCCTTTTTGTTTAATTTCAGTTTTCGTGCTTTACAAGTTCACAATTTATAGGAGTAGAATTAGGCCATTCGGCACATCGAGTCTACACCGCCATTCAATCATGGCTGATCTAATCCCATTCTCCTGCTTTACCCCCATAACCCTTGGCATCAGATTGATTCCTGGGATGGCAGGACTTTCATATGAAGAAAGACTGGATAGACTCGGCTTGTACTCGCTGGAATTTAGAAGACTGAGGGGGGATCTTATAGAAACATATAAAATTCTTAAGGGGTTGGAGAGGCTAGATGCGGGAAGATTGTTCCCGATGTTGGGGAAGTCCAGAACCAGGGGTCACAGCTTAAGGATAAGGGGGAAGTCTTTTAGGACCGAGATGAGAAAACATTTCTTCACACAGAGAGTGGTGAGTCTGTGGAATTCTCTGCCACAGAAGGTAGTTGAGGCCAGTTCATTGGCTATATTTAAGAGGGAGCTAGATGTGGCCCTTGTGGCTAAAGGGATCAGGGGGTATGGAGAGAAGGCAGGTACAGGATACTGAGCTGGATGATCAGCCATGATCATATTGAATGGCAGTGCAGTCTCGAAGGGCCGAATGGCCTACTCCTGCACCTATTTTCTATGTTTCTATGTTTCTATGGCACCCGTTCTAATCAAGAATTTGTCTATCTCTGCCTTAAAAAATATCCACTGACTTGGCCTCCACAGCCCTCTGTGGCAATGAGTTCCACAGATTAACCAACCTCTGACTAAAGAAGTTCCTCCTCACCTCCTTTCCAAAAGAGCGCCCTTTAATTCTGAGGCTGTGCCCTCTGGTCCTCGACTCTCCCACCAGTGGAAACATCCTCTCCACATCCACTCTATCTGTGCCTTTCATTATTCTGTAAGCTTCAATGAGGTCCCCCCTCATCCTTCTAAACTCCAGCGAGTACAGGCCTAGTGCTGTCAAACGCTCATCACATGCCAACCCACTCATTCCTGGAATCATTCTTGTAAAAGATTTTGATTTATGATGTTTTAGATTTATTTATGGTCATTGCATTAAAGATTAAAGAAGGAAATTGTTACTGTTTTTGAACATTAGGAGCACACAACTAATTAAAAATAGCCACATGGTGGTGCAGTGGTAGAGTTGTTGCCTCACAACGCCGGAGACCCGGGTTCGATCCTGGCTATGGGTGCTGCCTGTACGGAGTTTGTACGTTCTCCCCGTGACCTGCATGGGTTTTCTCCGGGTGCTCCGTTTTCCTCCCACACTCCAAAGACGTGCAGGTTTTTCGGTTCATTGCCTGGTATAAGTGTAAAATTGTCCTTAGTGGGTGTAGGATAGTGCTAGTGTGTGGGGATCGCTGGCCGTTGTGGACTCGATGGGCTGTATCTCTAAACTAAACTGAACTAAACTTGGATAAGACAAGTTTGGAGGGATATGGGACAAACACAGGCAGGTGGGACGAGTGCATCTTGGTCGGCATGGGCAGGTTGGGCCGAAGGGCCTGTTTCCATGTTCTATGACTGTGATTCTCACCTTAAACCGATATCCTCTGGTTCTTGATTTCCCTACCCTGGGTAAAAGCCTCCATCGGCGTGCAGCGTAGGTTTACTAGGTTAATTCCCGGAATGGCGGGACTGTCATATGTTGAAAGACTGGAGCGACTAGGCTTGCATACACTGGAATTTAGAAGGATGAGAGGAGATCTTATCGAAACGTATAAAATTATTAAGGGGTTGGACACGTTAGAGGCAGGAAACATGTTTCCAATGTTGGGGGAGTCCAAAACAAGGGACCACAGTTTAAGAATAAGGGGTAGGCCATTTAGAACTGAGATGAGGAAAAACTTTTTCAGTCAGAGAGTTGTGAATCTGTGGAATTCTCTGCCTCAGAAGGCAGTGGAGGCCAATTCTCTGAATACATTCAAGAGAGAGCTAGATAGAGCTCTTAAGGATAGCGGAGTCAGGGGGTATGGGGAGAAGGCAGGAACGGGGTACTGATTGAGAATGATCAGCCATGACCACATTGAATGGCGGTGCTGGCTCGAGGGGCCGAATGGCCTCCTCCTGCACCTATTGTCTATTGTCTATTGTCAATTCATTTTCCAATGTTCTATAGATTCAGGAAACGTTCCTGTGGATTGGAGGGTAGCTAATGTTATCCCACTTTTTAAGAAAGGAGGGAGAGAGAAAACAGGAAATTATAGACCAGTTAGTCTGACATCAGTGGTGGGGAAGATGCTGGAGTCAATTATAAAATAAGAAATTGCGGAGCATTTGGATAGCAGTAACAGGATCGTTCCGAGTCAGCAAGGATTTATGAAGGGGAAATCCTGCTTGACTAATCTTCTGGAATTTTTTGAGGATGTAACTAGGAAAATGGACAAGGGAGAGCCAGTGGATGTTGTGTACCTGGACTTACAGAAAGCCTTCGATAAGATCCCACATAGGAGATTAATGGGAAAGATTAGAGCACATGGTATTGGGGGTAGGGTGCTGACATGGATATAAAATTGGTTGGCAGACAGAAAGCAAAGAGTGGTGATAAATGGGTCCCTTTCAGAATGGCAGGCAGTGACTAGTGGGATATCGCAAGGCTCGGTGCTGGGACCGTAGCTATTTACAATATACATTAATGACTTAGATGAAGGGATTAAAAGTAACGTTAGATGATACAAAGCTGGGTGGCAGTGTGAACTGTGAGGAAGATGCTATGAGGTTGCAGGGTGACTTAGACAGGTTGCGTGAGTGGGCGGATGCATGGCAGATGCAGTTTAATGTGGATAAGTGTGAGGTTATCCACTTTGGTGGTAAGAATAGGAAGGCAGATTATTATCTGAATGGTGTCAAGTTATGAAAAGAGGAAGTACAACGAGATCTGGGTGTCCTAGTGCATCAGTCACTGAAAGGAAGCATGCAGGTACAGCAGGCAGTGAAGAAAGCCAATGGCATGTTGGCCTTCATAACAAGAGGAGTTGAGTATAGGAGCAAAGAGGTCCTTCTGCAGTTCTACAGGGCCCTAGTGAGACCGCACCTGGAGTACTGTGTGCAGTTTTGGTCTCCAAATTTGAGGAAGGACGCTCCACTAAAGTCAGCCGCCATCCTCCCTCCGCCTGTTCCACCGTTGAGGTCTTGGTTGGATCGCTCTTTGTCAGGGACCTCCCCCTCGACCTTACCGCCACGGGTGACCCTACCAGGAGCGTAGCTCCAGACGGCATCGCTCTCAGGATCTCAGGACCACACGAGCTTCTCCACCACGACAAGGTGACAACCCACGGAGAAGGGTTTAGAGATACAGCGCGGAAACTGGACCGTGAAGATATCACCAAAACCTGGCGACTCTTGCATGCAGTCTCAATGGACTACAGCATTTCTGTACACTTTGCTAGTCGGGGATTGGGCTTAGGTACATGGCAATACTTGACTGAGAAAAAGAATTCTACTGTGCATTTGTAGCACTGACCATTGCCCATTGGCTAGGATTCTTTAGTTTAGAGATAGAGCATGAACTCATCAGGACAACATATGTTTTTCTGTTTTTACGAGGGAGGAGGGCGATGCGGACTTAGAAATGGAGCAGGAGGGTTGTGATGTTCTTGAGCATATTGCTATTGACAGGGAGGCGGTGCTGGAGGCTCTGGCAGGCTTAAAAGTGGATAAGTCTCCGGGCCCTGACGAGATGTATCCCAGGATGCTGAGTGAGGCAAGGGAGGAGATTGCGGGGGCTCTGGCACAAATTTTCAGAGCGTCTCTTGCAACAGGGGATGCACCGGAGGACTGGAGGATAGCTAATGTGGTGCCATTATTTAAAATGGGCAGTAGGGATAAACCTGGGAACTACAGGCCGGTGAGTCTGACATCGGTGGTGGGGAAGCTGCTAGAAAAGATTCTGAGGGACAGAATCAGTCTTCACTTGGAGGATCAAGAGTTAATTAAGAATAGTCAACATGGCTTTGTTAATGGAAGGTCGTGTCTGACTAACTTGATTGATTTTTTTGAAGGGGTGACCAAGGAGGTAGATGGGGGTAGTGCAGTGGATGTGGTATACATGGATTTCAGTAAGGCGTTTGACAAGGTCCCACACAGGAGACTAGTCAAGAAGGTAAGAGCCCATGGGATCCAGGGCACCTTGGCAAAATGGATAAAAAACTGGCTTAGTGACCGAAGGCAGAGGGTGATGGTAGAAGGGTGCTTCTGTGACTGGAGGCCGGTGTCCAGTGGGGTGCCGCAGGGATCGGTGTTGGGTCCCTTACTGTTTGTAATCTACATTAATGATCTGGATGTCAACGTACAGGGCATGATCAGCAAGTTTGCAGATGACACAAAGGTAGGGGGGGGGTGGTGAATAGCGAAGAAGGGATCTGCAAGCTGCAGGAAGATATAGATGAGATGGTCAGATGGGCGGAGCAGTGGCAGATGGAATTTAATCCTGAAAAGTGCGAGGTGATGCACTTTGGCAGGAATAACTTGGAGAGGGAGTACACCATGAATGGAAGGACCCTAGGGAACACAGGGGTACGGAGGGACCTTGGAGTACAGGTACACAAGTCCTTGAAAGCAGCAGGACAGTTGGACAGGGTGGTCAAAAAGGCATATGGGTTACTGGCCTTCATTAGCCGGGGCATCGAATATAAAAGTAGGGGGGTAATGATGGAATTGTACAGAACATTGGTGAGGCCGCAGCTGGAGTATTGTGTACAGTTCTGGTCACCACATTATAGAAAGGATGTGATAGCTTTGGAGAGGGTGCAGAGGAGATTCACCAGGATGCTGCCAGGGATGAAGGGCCTCGGCTATGAGGAGAGACTGAGCAGACTGGGGTTGTTTTCCCTGGAGCAGAGAAGGCTGAGAGGGGACATGATCGAGGTGTACAAGATCATGAGGGGCATAGATAAAGTAGATGGCGGGGAACTTCTTCAACTGGTGGAAGGTTCAACAACGAGGGGACATAGATACAGGGTAAGGGGAGGGAGGTTTCGGGGGGATGTGAGAAAGAACTTTTTCACCCAGAGGGTGGTTGGAGTCTGGAACTCACTGCCTGGGGTGGTGGTGGAGGCGGGAACACTCACAACGTTTAAGAGGCATTTGGATGGGCACTTGAAATGCTACAACATTCAGGGCTACGGTCCAAATGCGGGAAAATGGGATTAAAATTAGACTGTGTTTGGTAACGGGCGGCACGGACACGATGGGCCGAAGGGCCTCTTTCTGTGCTGTAGGACTCTATGACTCTATGACTCTATGAACATAAACGATATGAGCAGAACAATGCCATTCGGCCCGTCAAGTCTACTCCGTCATTCAATCATGGTTGATCTTTCTTTCCCTCTCAACCCCATTCCCCTGCCTTCTCCCCATAACTCCCGACACCCGTACCAATCAATGTCTGGAAGCACCACACTGCTATACTTACAATGACATGCCCAAAATACCGTGGCGCGGTGGCACAGCGGTAGAGTTGCTGCCTTACAGCGCCGGAGACCCGGGTTCGATCCTGACTACGGGTGCTGTCTGTACGGAGTTTGTACGTTCTCTCCGTGGCCTCCGAGATCTTTGGTTTCCTCCCACACTCCAAAGACGCACAGGTTCGTAGGCAAATTGGCTTGGTGTAAATATAAATTGTCCCCAGTGTGTGTAGGATAGTGTTAGTGTGCGGCGATCGCTGGTTGGCACGGACTGGGTGGGCCAAAGGGCCTGTTTCTGCGCTGTATCTCTAAATTGAACTAAAACTGCCATCTACTCTCAAGTGAGAACACATTTTATTGTGACAGACACTATTGGAAACATTTTCAGATTTATTTAGATACCAATTTGTAATTTTGAGACATTTGAATCATCTTCAATCTTCTCCGAAATACTTCTTGTGATTTAAAGGCACATTGAAGGTGACAGGCGAAACTTAATCAGCTCCATCTGATCTTTTCAATCATTGAATACCAATTTAATGTTGTATTTGCAATCCACTAACACAATAATCGTAGCTTACTCTCCTGAGATGTCCAGTGTTAGTAACTGTGAATCTGTTGCAGTGTCACACTTTAACGTTGCTTAAAAATTTATTTAGCAGCTAATACGACACTTGACATGTACAAATGCCATTGGCTCCATTGAGTCTGAGAGTTAGATTTAGCTCTTGGGGCTAACGGAATCAAAGGGTATGGAGAGAAGGCAGGAACGGGGTACTGATTCTGGATGATCAGCCATGATCATATTGAATGGCGGTGCTGGCTCAAAGGGCCGAATGGCTTACTCCTGCACCTATTTTCTATGTTTCTATGTTTCTATGTTAATATTGGCTTTTACAATGGATGATGGAAGTCCACCTGTAGTGTTGGCACAGTGAGTTTAGTTCACAGCTCACCCCCTCCATGACAGTACCTCAGGAGTACCTTCAGCAACTGACTGGTCCACCAAGACGCAGTACAAAACGCCACAGAAGACCCCTTCTCCCTTTGGCTACCAATCGGTACCAGTCCTCCCCCTTCTGTCGTGGGGTAGACTGACGCCCCTCCCTCCCTCCCCCCCCCCCCCCCCCCCCACTCTTTACACATTCCCCAATCCTGGTCTTTCTACTCATCACATTAGTTTCATGTTTCACGTATCTTATGTTTTATGACTATTAACACACCAATTTCTCTCCTGGGCTAAATAAAGTTCTATCGTATCGTATCTTAACATCGTTTAGTTTAGTTTGGTTTAGAGAGACAGCGCGGAAACAGGCCATTCGGCCCACATTGTCCGCGCCGACCAGCGATCCCCGCGCACTAACGCTAGCCTACACACGCTAGGGACAATTTACAATTTTACCAAGCCAATTAACCTTCAAACCCGCACATCTTCGGAGTGTGGGAGGAAACCAGAGATCCCAGAGAAAACCAGCTCAGGTCACCGGGAGAACGTACAAACTCCGCACAGACAGCACCCGTAGTCAGGATTGAACACGGGTGCCTGTCGCTGTGAGGCAGCAACTCTACCGCTGCGCCACCGTGCCATCAGGGAATAGAAAATCATAGATATAGGAGCAGAATGAGGCCATTCGGCCCATCAAGTCTACTCAACCATTCAATCATGGCTGATCAATCTCTCCCTCTCAACCCCATTCTCCTGCCTTCTCCCCATAACCCCTGACACCCGTACTAATCAAGAATCCATCTATCTCTGCTTCAAAAGTATCCGCTGAATTGGCTTCCACACCCTCTATGGCAATGAATTCCACAGATTCACCACCCACTAACTCAAGAAATCCCTTCTCATCTCCTTCCTAAAGGTGTTGTTGGACACGGGGAGTGGATCAGGGGGGTCAATGAAGGAACAGGCCATTTGCAATGCTGAAAGAGGAAGGAGGAAAAAAATCTCTCTGCTGGCAGAATTTTGGAGACGGAAATTTCAAACGATGGTGCATTGAAAGACGACATCAAAGGCAGTCATCTCCTTGCCCTAGGTTGGAGGGGGGGGGGGGGGGGGGGGGGTGAGGACAGAGGTACAGATGCACAACACTATCAACCACGGCAGTGGAGAAGCTACAGTTAAAGTGAGTGTATATACACCGATGAGCCAAAACATTATGGCCACCTGCCTAATATGCTGTTGGTCCTCCGTGTGCAGCCCCATACGCAGCAGGGTGCGATGCACTGTGTATTGTGACACATTCCTCCCGTGACCACCATTAAAATTTTCTGTGACTTGTGCCACAGTCGACCTTCCGTCGGTTCGGACCAGACGGGATAGCCTTCGTTGCCCTCGCGCATCGATGAGCCTTGGGCGCCCAACACCCTGTCTGTCGCCGGTTTGTGGTTTGTCCCTCCTCGGACCACTCTCGGTCGGTACTCACCACTGCTGACCGGGAGCACCCCACAAGCCTTGCCATTTCAGAGATGCTCTGACCCAGTCGTCTGGCCATAACAATTTGACCCTTGTCAAAGTCGCTTATATCTTTACTCCTGCCCATTTCTCCTGCATCCAACATGTCAACTTCAAGAACTGACTGTTCACTTGCTGCCTAATATATCCCACCCCTTGACAGGTGCCATTGTAACAAGATAATCAATGTTATTCACTTCCCCTGTCAGTGGTCAGACTCATCGGTGTATACCTCAGGCGGCATCGTGCAGAATCTAGGGGTCAGGATTGGAGATCTTGTGTGTGTGTGTGTGTGTGTGTGTGTGTGTGTGTGTGTGTGTGTGTGTGTGTGTGTGTGTGTGTGTGTGTGTGTGTGTGTGTGTGTGTGTGTGTGTGTGTGTGTGAGTGTGTGTGTGTGTGTTGTGTGTGTGTGTGTGTGTGTGTGTGTGAGTGTGTGTGTGTGAGATAGTGTTAGTGTGCGGGGATCGCTGGATGGCACGCTGTGTTTAACATAGAAACATAGAAAATAGGTGCAGTAGGAGGCCATTTGGCCCTTCGAGCCAGAACCGCCATTCATGGAGATCATGGCTGATCATCCATAATCAGTAACCCGTGCCTGCCTTCTCCCCATATCCCTTGATTCTGCTAGCCCCTAGAGCTCTATCTAACTCTCTTTTAAATCCATCCAGTGAATTGGCCTCCACTGCCCTCTGTGGCAGAGAATTCCACAAATTCTCAACTCTCTGGGTGAAAAAGTTTCTTCTCACCTCAGTTTTAAATGGCCTCCCCTTTATTCTTAGTTCTTCGGTTTACCTCCCACACTCCAAAGACGTGCAGGTTTGTATGTTAATTGGCTTGGTATAAGTGTAAATTGTCCCTAGCGTGTGTAGGATAGTGTTAACTAAAAGTTTCTTCTCGCCTCATGTGTTTTAAATGTCCTCCCCCCCCTTATTCTTAGACTGTGTGGCCCCCTGGTTCTGGACGCCCCCAACTAAACTAAACTAAGCCGAACTAAAACCACCGCTCTTTGTTGACACGCACTCCAATCATTTCGCTTATTCAGTGTTTACTGAATTCTACGGAGTGCTGAGCAACACATTGTGACTGTTATTACCAACAAATAAATCGGGCGCAGTCTGCAGGTTTGGGGCAGTTGTGCTGACTGTGTGAGCCTGTGGAAGTTTCTGTGCCTGTTTTGTGAAGGCACTTTATTAATCCGCGTGTGCAGTGAAACGCTCCATCCATCCACAATTAATTTACTGACAATGCAATGGAAAAGAGCTGGAAGGCCGGACAAAGGTGGGGGAGTGTGTGTGTCCTGTTGCTCGCCACTGCCTGGAAATGTATTTATTCCAGCAGGAAGGTGTCGGCTGGCCCTTCAAATACCGTTGGTGCGTTGCAGCAGAGGGAGGACTTCCCAATGCATCCGCTCTGATCCACAGTCTTGCCATCGGGTGCGGAGAGAGAGAGAGAGAGAGAGAGAGAGAGAGAGCTGACCTCACCCTCAGAATGGCCGAGCCTCTCGACTCTTGGGAGGCGGGCGAGGCGAGAGATGGGAGACCGGACGTGCCCAGAGCTCGGGGCAGCAAGGACGTGTCCACCAGCAGCTGCCTGCAGAGCGTGGAAGAGTTCAACGTGCGCTTCAGCAGATACATCAACCGCACACGCACCTTTGACCAGAGAGGCACCTCGCTGGGGAGGCAGCTGGAGAGCTTGCGGCAGGTCAAAGAGCTCTCGGGTCTGGAGGAGGTGTTCGGCCAGCAGATCAAGCAGAACCAGCAGAGGATCTGGGACCTCCACGATGAACTGAACTGTCTGGAGCAGGAGCTGAAGGAGGCACAGAAAGCCCTGGATGACTATCGCACCGGGTAAGTGTTGTGATATTGCAGGGACTACTTTGTTGTATCACAAGGACTACTTTAGATCACAAGGACAACTTTAGATAGTTCCTCTGTCCCTCCCGTCCCCTCCTCCTTCCCAGATCTCCCTCTATCTTCCTGTCTCCACCTATATCCTTCCTTTGTCCCGCCCCCCTGACATCAGTCTGAAGAAGGGTCTCGACCCGAAACGTCACCCATTCCTTCTCTCCCAAGATGCTGCCTGACCTGCTGAGTTACTCCAGCATTTTGTGACTAAAAACCTTCGATTTGTACCAGCATCTGCAGTTATCTTCTTATACAAGGACTACTTTGTTTGCCTGTGTAGTAACGTCTATTTAAGAGAATGAGGTGATTAGGCGGCCACTCTGGTTCCAGGTGGCCACGGAATAAACAGCCTGGATTTAAGCTCCAGCATGATAACCTTTTAAACACGTGTACTTGTGGTCCGTCCAGAGTCACAACAAAGGTACAACAGGTACCGGACCACGAAGCACAACATGGAGGCAGCGGTTTGGAGGTTAGCCTAGAAAGGTACAGGAAAGCCCCAAGCTAAAAGGTTAACAAGAAAAAAAATGGAGCCCTAAAGGAAAAAAAGAAGTTTCCAGCTCGGTGAGGGACGCTAGGATTGCAACTCGACAGGGCCATTATATGTAGGTATAATTACCTGATCGGATCACGAAGTAGAACAGTAAGGATTCGCTAATGCAGGAGTGGTGCACAGGAGTCAGCCACACAAACTCTACGGGTGGAGCAGCGGTAGAGTTGCCGCCTCGCAGTGCTAGAGACCCGGGTTCCACCCTGTTTCAGTTTCTGTTTCTGTTTTCTACTACACAACCGCCAATGGCTGGTCTATCTCCTGCAGGTCTCGCTCGCGTGGGTACTGGTTGCAAAAGGGTTATTTAGATTTTTATGTGGGCAAGTTTGGTAAGACGATCCATGTCCAAGTTGTCGAGCTGTGACTTGAACAGTTGACAAGGTTGGTGCACACATCTGGTGGTGTCAGGAAGGATGTTCCAGTCTGGGATAGTCAGTCCATGGATAGAGTGACTGTAGGCAGCCATTTTTGTTTGCTCTAATTCTAGTATAAATGAAGTGCCCTGAGGACTGTCTTGTGACTTTCTGGGTGTGGGATTGAATGAAGTGAGATATGTTACTGGGGATGATGCCATGAGTCTCTTTGTACAATAGACAATAGACAATAGGTGCTGGAGGAGGCCATTCGGCCCTTCGAGCAGGCACCGCCATTCAATGTGATCATGGCTGATCATTCTCAATCAGTACCCCGTTCCTGCCTTCTCCCCATACCCCCTGAATCCGCTACCCTTAAGAGCTCTATCTAGCTCTCTCTTGAATGCATTCAGAGACTTTGTCTCCACTGCCTTCTGAGGCAGAGAATTCCACAGATTCACAACTCTCTGACTGAAAAAGTTTTTCCTCATCACCGTTCTAAATGGCCGACCCCTTATTCTTAAACCGTGGCCCCTGGTTCTGGACTCCCCCAACATTGGGAACATGTTTCCTGCCTCTAACGTGTCCAACCCCTTAATAATCTTATACGTTTCGATAAGATCCCCTCTCCTCCTTCTAAATTCCAGTGTATACAAGCCTAGTCGCTCCAGTCTTTCAACATATGAACTTTGTCTCTGGAACTGACACTGGACTTTGTCTCTGGAACTAACATGTTGCAACGCTGAGAACTATATCCTGCACTCTGTATCTTCCTCTTTGCTCTACCTATTGTACTTGAGTTTGCCTTGAGGGGCAGGAACGGGGTACTGATTGAGAATGATCAGCCATGATCACATTGAATGGCGGTGCTGGCTCGAAGGGCCGAATGGCCTCCTCCTGCACCTATTGTCTTTTGTCTATTGTCAGCAATGGGGTAGAGGTGAATCGGACAGCACCCTAGCTTATGGAAGGAGTGTTCAGAAGCCTGATAACAGAGGGGAAGAAGCTGATCCTGAGTCTGGTGGTGCGCGATTTCAAACTTCTGCACCTTCTGCCCGACGGGAGCGGGGAGAAGATGGTTGCGTTTTCGAGGCAGCGTGAAGTGTAGATGGAATCAATGGTGGGGAGTGTTGCAGAAAGAAGCCTTGCAAAGGGACATGTATCAATCTGAAGAAGGGTCCTGACTCGAAACGTTTTCTATCCATGTCCTCCAGAGATCAGTTCAGTTTAATTTATTCAGTTTAGTTCAGTTCAGTTCAGTTTAGTTGTGATGGTTCACGTGTACCGAGGTACAGTGAAAAGCTTTTGTTGCACCTCTAACCAGTCAGCAGAAAGACAATACGTGATTACAATCGAGCTATTCACAGTGTACTGATACATGATAAGGGAATAACGTTTAGTGCAAGGTAAAGCCAGCAAAGCCCGATCAAGGATAGTCCGAGGGTCACCAATGAGGTAGATAGTAGTTCAGCACTGCTCTCTGGTTGTGGTGGGATGGTTCAGTTGTCTGACAACAGCCGGGAAGAAACTGTCCCTGAACCTGGAGGTGTGCGTTTTCACACTTCTGTACCTCTTGCCCGATGGGAGAGGGGAGAAGAGGGAGTGGCCGGGGTGAGACTGGTCCTTGATGATGCTGCTGGCCTTGCCGAGGCAGCGTGAGGTGTAGATGGAGTCGATGGAAGGGAGGTTGGTTTGTGTGATGGTCTGGGCTGCGTCCACAATTCCCTGCAATTTCTTGTGGTCTTGGACGGAGCTGTTCCCAAACCGAGCTGCAACGCATCCTGATGAAATGCCTTCTACGGCGCATCTGTAGAAGTTGGTGAGAGTTGTAGGTGGACATGCCGAACTTCCTAAGGAAGACGCTGCCTGGCCCACTGAGTTGCTCCAGCACTGCGTGTTCTTGACCTGAAACATGAACTCCTGTTCTCTCTCTGCGGACTATGCACTGATCCCATGACAATGGGGGTGTTTCCAGCACTTACTGTTTTTATTACTAATAAGAGTCAGTTGCACAAAAAAAAGAAAGAAAATAAATTCAGTTTGGTTTGTAGAACGGTTTTACACCCCAGGGCTTCAAAGAAAGAGGCAAAACCAAAATATTATTCAGATATGATTAATGGCAGAAGTCAAACTCTGTCGACTTGTTGAAGTCACTATTGAAATAAATCCACATCATAGCCTAAAAGCAACAACTGGTGGTTTAAGACTAACTTTATCTCCCTACTGAACAGTTTGATTGAATTTTTATTGTTGCTTTAAATTCCCTTTAAGTTGAAAAATTAGTTCAAAGACATTTAATCAACGAGATTGAAGGGGACAATAAATAAGTTCTCAAGGTCTAGGATCATTAATCAGACTTTACTAGACTATCTTGCGCTAAATGTTATCCCCCTTATCCTGTATCCATCCGTACACTGTGGACAGCCTGATTAGTTTTAGTTTAGCTTAGAGATACAGCGCGGAAACAGGCCCTTTCGGCCCACCGGGTCCGCACCGACCAGCGATCCCCGCACATTAACACTATCCTACACCCACTAGGGACAATTTTTAACATTTACCAAGCCAATTAATCTACAAACCTGTACGTCTTTGGAGTGTGGGAGGAAACCGAAGATCTCGGAGAAAACCCGCGGAGGTCACGGGGAGAACGTACAAACTCCGTACAGACAGCGCCCGTAGTCAGGATCGAACCCGGGTCTCCGGCGCTGCGGGGCAGCAACTCTACCGCTGCGCCACCGTGCACAATTGTATGCACATTGAGAGAGGGGAGATCAAGAAATCGTTGTTGATAGTTGATGTAAATTAATCTCAGACTTTAAGTTGGGACCTTCAACGTATGTGTAAGGACACACTTGTGCGTTAAAAATGTGGCAGAATTATCAACATTTCTGCAAATGGTGCTTGGTGCTCAGTCAATTATTAATTTCAGTGGTTGAAAGGCTTCTTTGATATCACGTGTACTAAGAGAGTACAGTGAACTACTTTTTTTGTATGCAGGAGAAACTGGAACTGCAGATTAGAGTGGTTTAGTGTAGAGATATAGCGCAGAAACAGCGCAGAAAGAGGTCCTTCGGCAGTTGTACAGGGCCCTAGTGCGACCGCACCTGGAGTACTGTGTGCAGTTTTGGTCTCCAAATTTGAGGAAGGATATTCTTGCTATTGAGGGCGTGCAGCGTAGGTTTATTAGGTTAATTCCCGGAATGGCCGGACAGTCGTATGTTGAAAGACTGGAGCGACTAGCTTTGTATACACTGGAATTTAGAAGGATGAGAGGGGATCTTATCGAAACGTATAAAATTATTAAGGGGTTGCACACGTTAGAGGCAGGAAACATGTTCCCAATGTTGGGGGAGTCCAGAACCAGGGGCCACAGTTTAAGAATAAGGGGTAGGCCATTTAGAACTGAGATGAGGAAAAACTTTTTCAGTCAGAGAGTTGTGAATCTGTGGAATTCTCTGCCTCAGAAGGCAGTGGAGGCCAATTCTCTGAATACATTCAAGAGAGAGCTAGATAGAGCTCTTAAGGATAGCGGAGTCAGGGGGTATGGGGAGAAGGCAGGAACGGGGTACTGATTGAGAATGATCAGCCATGATCACATTGAATGGCGGTGCTGGCTCGAAGGGCCGAATGGCCTTCTCCTGCACCTATTTTCTATTGTCTATTGTAACAGGCCCTTTGGCCCACCGAGTCTGTACTGACCAGCGATCGCCCCGTATACTTACACTATCCTACATACTAGGGACAATTTACAATCTTTACCGAAGCCAATCAACCTGCAAACCTGTCTGTCCTTTGGAGTGTGGGAGGAAACCGGAGCACCCGGAGAAAACCCGCGCAGGTCACGGGGAGAACGTACAAACTCCGTACAGACAGCACCCGTAGTCGGGATCGAACCCAGGAAATTGGCGTTTTAAGGCAGCAACTCTACAACTGTGTGACCTAAGACGTTGCCATCTTAGTGCAAAACACAGCGTGCTGGAGGAACCTGAAGGGCAGCATTGTTGGTGGGAATGGGCAGGCGGGATTTGTATGTAAAATGGCCATTTTAAGTACATTGTCGATGTAATCCTCTCTGTGCCTACATTAAACCAAACATAGGAAATGGTCTTACAAATGTTCCTCTGCTGTAGAACGTCACTAAAGAGTAATGGGAACAATTGATTACAGAGGAGGTAGTTGGGGCAGGGACTATCCCAACATTTAAGAAACGGTTGTACAGGTACATGGATAGGACAGGTTTGGAGGGATATGGGCCAAACGCGGGCAAGTGGGACCAGTGTAGATGGGCATGTTGGGCCGAAGGGCCTGTTTCCACACTGTATCACTCGCCAACTGATTTTGTACACGATGGTTAAAATGGAACATTCTTGAGTTCCTGTGGTTTTAGAAACATAGAAACACAGAAAATAGGTGCAGGAGTAGGCCATTCGGCCCTTCGAGCCTGTACGCACCGCCATTCAATATGATCATGGTTGATCATCCAACTCAGTATCCCGTACCTGCCTTCTCTCCATACCCCCTGATCCCTTTAGCCACAAGGGCCACATCTATATCCCTCTTAAATTGGCCTTCTCGATGGAGTTCTGTTTATTTATGTGTACCAGGGGTAAAACGACCTACGGTAGACACAAAATGCTGGAGTAACTCAGCGGGTCAGTCAGCATCTTGGGAGAGAAGGAATGGGTGACGTTTTTTGGGTCGGGAACCCTCCGATGACTGTGTGGGGCAGACGCTGTGCTTCTAACCTCTTATTCCTCCTTCCAGCTACAGGACGGAGTGCGAGCATCAAGAGAAGTTGCAGGACACTGTTGCGACCTTGGTGAAGGTGAGCCCGTTCACATTCGCACTTCACCGCCGTTATGCGCTCCAGCGTCCATGGTGATGCATGCGTCTTATCGAAACGTATACGATTATTAAGGGGTTGGACACGTTAGAGGCAGGAAACATGTTCCCAATGTTGGGGGAGTCCAGAACCAGGGGCCACAGTTTAAGAATAAGGGGGCAGGCCATTTAGAACTGAGATGAGGAAAAACTTTTTCAGTCAGAGAGTTGTGAATCTGTGGAATTCTCTGCCTCAGAAGGCAGTGGAGACCAATTCTCTGAATGCATTCAAGAGAGAGCTGGATAGAGCTCTTAAGGATAGCGGAGTCAGGGGGTATGGGGAGAAGGCAGAAACGGGGTACTGATTGAGAATGATCAGCCATGATCACATTGAATGGCGGTGCTGGCTCGAAGGGCCGAATGGCCTCCTCCTGCACCTATTGTCTATTGTCTGTGTCGAAAATGATTCTGAAACCAACCTTTACCTGCCTGCACACATAATCCCTATTCCTCCATTCCCTGCATATCCATGCGCTTGTCCATAAGTCTCTTAAATGCCACTATTGCATATGCCTGAACCACCACCCCTGGCAGCCGTTCCAGGTACCCACCACCCTCTGTAAAAATACTTGCCCCCTGCATCTATATACCAAAAGTCCCGTTTATTCGGGATGGGGGCGAGGGGAAGGAGGGGACCGGAGGAGAGTGGAGGGGGGGGGGGGGCTTTGGAGAGGGTGCTGCACCAATGCAGGAGAGGTTTGGCCCCAACGGGTCCACTTGGTTTAGTCTCTTTTAAACTTTGCCTCTCTCAGCTCAATTAGGCCATTTAGAACGGAGTCGAGGAAAAAGCTTTTCAGTCAGAGAGTTGTAAATCTGTGGAATTCTCTGCCTCAGAAGGCAGTGGAGGCCAATTCTCTGAATGCATTCAAGAGAGAGCTAGATAGAGCTCTTAAGGATAACGGAGTCAGGGTGTATGGGGAGAAGGCAGGAACGGGGTACTGATTGAGAATGATCAGCCATGATCACATTGAATGGCGGTGCTGGCTCGAAGGGCCGAATGGCCTCCTCCTGCACCTATTGTCTATTGTCACATCTACAACATCTGTCTATTGTCACATCTGCAACATCTTCACCGCGGTTATGCGCTCCAGCGTCCACGGTGATGCATGTGTCACATCTGCAACCGTGCAGTGAAATTATTGTTGCATTTATTACACACGAGGGCGCCGCCATTTTTGGCGGCATTTATTCAAAGTCCAAAGTCCAGTCGTCCCGCGCGCTCGATGCACTGGAGCGGTTCCCGCAAACCCACATCCCTCCACTCCCCTCCCCTCATATGACAGTCCTGCCATCCCGGGGATTAACCTGGTGAACCTACGCTGCACTGCCTCAATAGCAAGGACGTCCTGCCTCAACTTAGGAAGGGGGCGCCCCCTGCAGCCGACCTTGAATATCGCTGGGGCATTAACCCGGCCCACCCTCCGACCGGGTAAGGCAACACCTGTCCCTTCACCTCCCCCCTCAACTCCATCCAAGGACTCAAACAGTCTTTCCAGGTGAGACAGAGGTTCACCTGCACCTCCTCCAACCTCATCTATTGCATCCGCTGCTCCAGATGTCAACTTATTTACATCGGCGAAACCAAGCACAGGCTCGGCGATCGCTTCGCTCAACACCTGCGCTCGGTCCGCATTGACCAATCTGATCTTCCGGTGGCTGAGCACTTCAACTCCCCCTCCCATTCCCAGTCTGACCTTTCTGTCATGGGCCTCCTCCAGTGCCATAGTGAGGCCCACCGGAAATTGGAGGTACAGCACCTCATATTTCGCCTGGGCAGCTTGCAGCCCAGTGGTATGAACATCGACTTCTCCAACTTTAGATAGCTCCTCTGTCCCTCTCTTCCCCTCCCCTTCCCAGATCTCCCTCTATCTTCCTGTCTCCACTGACATCAGTCTGAAGAAGGGTCTCGACCCGAAACGTCACCCATTCCTTCTCTCCTGAGATGCTGCCTGACCTGCTGAGTTACTCCATCATTTTGTGAATAAATACCTTCGATTTGTACCAGCATCTGCAGTTATTGTCTCCTACCGGCCCTTGCTCCTCTCGCCCCACACCTCCAGGCTCCCTCCCGGTCCGGCCGACCAACGAGCCGAAGACCATGATATGAGTATTGATAGCATGACCAGGACCTTAGGCACATGGCCAATGATTGGTTGCTCTGGGGAAAGATGACACGGTCGGTGTCCATTTATATTTGTTTGTTTGTCTGTTCACAAACAAACAAACAAACACCGTGCTGTGGCATGGTGGCGCAGCGGTAGAGTTGCTGCCTTACAGCGAATGCAGCGCTGGAGACTCAGGTTCGATCCTGACTATGGGCGCCGTCTGTACGGAGTTTGTACGTTCTCCCCGTGACCTGCGTGGGTTTTCTCCGAGATCTTCGGTTTCCTCCCACACTCCAAAGACGTGCAGGTATGTAGGTTAATTGGCTGGGCAAATGTAAAAATTGTACCTAGTGTGTGTAGGATAGTGTTAGTGTGCGGGGATCGCTGGGCGGCGCGGACTCGGTGGGCCGAAGGGCCTGTTTCCGCACTGTATCTCTAAATCTAAAAAATCATTATTGTCACGTGCACCGAGCTCCAGTGAAAGGCTTTCGTTTGGCAATCTATCCAGTCCAAAAAAAAAGACGATAAATGAATGCTGTCAAGAGAGGCAAGAGGAGTCAGAGTATTTTATTGTCATATGTCCCAGATAGAACAATGATAGTCCTACTTGCTTGCAGAACAACATAATAGGTAAACAAAGTACACAAGCCACCCGGAGTGCAGAAATAAAGAATGCAAAACAGAGTGCAAAGATTTCACATAAAGTCCATTTGAAGAAAGTTCAACATCTCCCCCTTCTGTCGTGGGACAGACTGAGACTGACTCCCTTCCCCCATCTCCCCCCTCCCCCCTCCACCCCAATCCTTTCCACTCGTCACTTTAATTTCATGTTTCATGTATTTTGTGTTTTTATGACTTTTGGCAGATCAATTTCCCTCCTGGGATAAATACAGTTTAGTTTAGAGATACAGCGCGGAAACAGGCCCTTTCGGCCCACCGGGTCCGCGCCGACCAGCGATCCCCGCACACTAACACTATCCTACACACACTAGGGACAATTTTTACATTTACACCAAGCCAATTAACCTACAAACCTGCACGTCTTTGGAGTGTGGGGGGAAACCGAAGATCTTGGAGAAAACCAACGCAGGTCACGGGGAGAACGTGCAAACTCTGTACTGACAGCACCCGTAGTCGGGATCGAACACGGGTCTCCGGCGCTGCATTCGCTGAAAGGCGGCAACTCTACCGCCGCCCGTTCTATCAAACCGTATTGTTTCCAAGTGAAGGAACTTTGGTTCCATGCGATATATCCCATCATATCAGTCTGAAGAAGGGTCCCGACCCAAAACGCCACCCATTCCTTCTCTCCTGAGATGCTGCCTGACTTGCTGAGTTACTCCAGCACTTTGTGAATAAATACCTTAGATTTGTACCAGCATCTGCAGTCATTTTCCTACACTACTCTATCACTTGAGATAATGTCCCCTATCTCTGAAATCATGAGCTTTTGGAAGCACCCTTCCCGTGTTTTTATTGTCTAATCCTGTTTGAGTTTTACAGTCTACAACTTGTAATTGGTCAGTGTGAGGCCTGTTTATCACTGTCATGAATGAACCTTCACGTCTATGCAAAATGTCACGAAGGTCTGACCTTCCCCACAGGACACCAACGAAGCCTTGTTGAAGAACCTGGAGCTCCAGGTCCGTACGCAGTTCCTGCAGGAAGACATCGACACCACCAAAGAGAGAAACATGAAGGTACGTCCCATGTAATCAATCTTCCAGCAATCACTTGTTCCCGCCCGGTGTCGGTAAGCAACGCCAAACTGCTGGTGGAACTCAACGAGTCAGGCAGTAGACAGTAGGGTCCGAAGAAGTAGTCTCGCCCCGAAATGTCACTTGCCCCTATTCTCCAGAGATGCTGTCTGACCCACAACTCTCTGACTGAAAAGGTTTTTCCTCATCTCCGTGCTAAATGGCCTACCCCTTATTCTTAAACTGTGGCCCCTGGTTCTGGACTCCCCCAACATCGGGAACATGTTTCCTGCCTCTAACGTGTCCAATCCCTTAATAATCTTATATGTTTCAATAACATCCCCTCTCATCCTTCTAAATTCCGGAGTATACACATTTTGTGTCTATCTTCGCTGTAAAGCAGCATCTGCAGTTCCTTCTATTTTTCCATTGTTACCTGGCTGGAATACTCGAGAGTAGACCTCAGTTTCCCTGTGTGCCTTCGGGTCCCCTTGATTCTGAATTTAGAGTCTTAGAGTCATGGAGTGACACAGTGTGGAAACAGGCCCTTCGGCCCAACTCGCCCACACCGGCCAACAATGTCTCAGCTACCCTAGTCCCACCTGCCTGCGCTTGGTCCATAACCCTCCAAACCTGTCCTATCCATGTACCTGCCTAACTGTTTCTTAACAGATTCAACAGAGCTTTATTTGTCATTCGGTACCAAGGTACCGAACGAAACTACATAGCAGTCACACACAAAAAGAACACAAGACACATGACCCCAACACAAACATCCATCACAGTGACTCCAAACACCCCCTCACTGTGATGGAGGCAACAAAACTCTCTTCCCCACGCCCACGGACAGACAGCTCGTCCCCCGACCGACCCCGCACAGTCCCCGCAAGGGGATGGAAGTCCCTGCGGCCGAGCCGCACCGGGCAATGTTAAGTCCAGCGGCCGAGCCGCACCAGCGATGAAAAGTCCCGCGGCCGAGCCGCGCCGGGCGATGTTAGGCCCCGCGGCCGAGCCGCACCGGGCACTGTTAGGTCCAGTGGCCGAGCCGCACCAGGGATGTTAGGCCCCGCGGCCGAGCCGCACCGGGCGATGGAAGGCTCCGCGGCCAAGCCGCACCGGGCACTGTTAAGTCCAGCGGCCGAGCCGCACCAGGCGATGTTAGGCCCCACGGCCGAGCCGCGCCGGGCGATGGAAGGCTCCGCGGCCAAGCCGCACCGGGCACTGTTAAGTCCAGCGGCCGAGCCGCACCGGGCGATGTTAGGTCCCGCGGCCGAGCCGCACCCCGTGCCGTGAGGAAGATACCTAAAAGAGAAAGGTTTCCCCCACCCCCCCCACCCACACCACCATCCGCCCACACATACACAACCAAAAAAAAAACATCCCAACACCGACACACAACAAAAAAAAAAGGAAAAAAGACGAACAGACTGCTAGCGAGCCGCAAACGATGGGATAGTCCCAGCCTCAACTACCTCCTCTGGCAGCTTGTTCCATACACCCACCACCCTCTGTGTGGAAAAGTTACCCCTCGGATTCCTATTAAATCATTTCCCCTTCACCTTAAACCTATGTCCTCTGGTCCTCGATTCCCCTACTCTGGGTAAAAGACTCTGTGCATCTACCCGATCTATTCCTCCCATGATTTTGTACATCTCTATAAGATCTCCCCTCATCCTCCTGCGCTCCATGGAATAGAGACCCAGCCTGCACAACCTCTCCCTGTAGCTCACACCCTCTAGTCCTGGCAACATCCTCGTAAATCTTCTCTGAACCCTTTCATGTTTTCTGATGTTTTTTTAATGAAAGATGTATAAGAAACCAAAAACAGCATTTGATCTGAGCCCACTTAGAAATTTGTAATTCTTCTGTAGGACGTTCTTGCAAAAGTTGTGAGCAGCTGAGTCATGAAGGATTGATGTTGACACTTTATCCTTAGGCAAAATAAATCCTGGAATAGCAAACCAACGAGACAGAATGAGGGCATTCATCTTATTGTGCCTGGATCCTTGCTGGCTGGCAAATGAACATCCACTGCTCCTGCTAGGGAGAATTTTACCAAAGCTAATTTGTCCTATTTCCACACCTTACACTTTCTTATCTATGAATCTCCCTCTCCCCTGACATCAGACTGAAGAAGGGTCTCGACCAGAAAGGTCACCCATTCCTTCTCTCCAGAGATGCTGCCTGACCCGCTGAGTTACTCCAGCATTTTGTGTCTATCTTCGGGTTAAACCAGCATCTGCAGTTCCTTCTTATGCAACCTACAAACCTGCACATCTTTGAAGTGTGTGGGGAAACCGGAGCACCCGGAGAAAATGTCAGACGAAGGGCCCCAATCGGAAACGTTTCCAGAGTGTGGTCTCCAGAGACGCTGCCTGGCTCACTGAGTTACGCCAGCACTTTGTGTCTATGTTTGGTATAAACCAGGATCCGCCGATCTTTGCTTCTGGAGATTCTGGATAGGTGACGTTTCAGGTCGGGACCCTTCTTCAGACTCATTACCCGATGGACTGAGAGTACGTACATGCCTGCTGTAGACATCAACTCTAATTAGTCTATCACAATGTCCTGTCCCAATCCTGATTAGATAGAAAGGAATAATGTTATAAGACGATAATTCAAACGGGCTGAAAATTGAGATGATATTTAAATCTTTTGGGGAAGGGGGGAGGGGGATGGAGGGAGGGAGGGAGAGGGGTGAGGGGGTCAGGAGGGGAGGGGGGAGGAGAGGGTGCTGTATCAATGCAGGAGAGGTTTGGGCCCAGCGGGTCCTCTTGGTCTAGTTTATTCTAAATTCTGAAATTTGTGGAATGAAACATCATTCTTGTTTGGAGAAGCAACGTGATCCTGAAATTCGACAAGATTCTTTTTTTCTAAAGGTCAAGAATGAGAATTTCTATATTTTCTTAATTCTTCCACAATGTTTCTACACCATGGGTTCCTCCAACTGAGACTGACCCCCCCCCCCCCCCCCCCCCCCCATCCCCACCACTCCCCCTTCCCAATCTTTGAACAAGAGGTCACAGTTTAAGGATAAGGGGGAAGTCTTTTAGGACCGAGATGAGAAAGTGTTTTTCACACAGAGAGTGGTGAATCTGTGGAATTCTCTGCCACAGAAGGTAGTTGAGGCCAGTTCATTGGCTATATTTAAGAGGGAGTTAGATGTGGCCCTTGTGGCTAAAGGGATCAGGGGGTATGGAGAGAAGGCAGGTACAGGTTACTGAGTTGGATGATCAGCCATGATCATATTGAATGGCGGTGCAGGCTCGAAGGGCCGAATGGCCTACTCCTGCACCTATTTTCTATGTTTCTATGTTTGCACGCCCCCAGTCCTTTCCATTCGACACTTTAATGTCATGTTTCGTGTATCTTGTTGTGTTTTATGACTGTCGGCAGATCAATTTCCCTCCTGGGATAAATAAAGTTCCACCGTATCGTGTCGTATTGTTGAAATTTCAGTCCTGAGACTATTTCAGGCCAAGTGCGTTTCACGTTCTGATCCATTTCTCCGGTCTTCTCTCTCCACAGAATCTGTCTGAGATTCAGAGTTACATGGATGTCCTCAAGCAAGTCCACCAGCCCACCAGTCGCGACACCCCGATGCCGTTAAGCTATGAGGTAACCTGCATTGCCTGTGGAGCGGAAGGAAATGATCTTTGTGCCTTTCCCAACATGCCATTCGTAATCTCCAATGTTTAAAAAATATCATGTGTTGGTTTGATGTCGGGTACACGGATAGGAAAGGTTTCGGAAGGATAAGGGACAAACGCGGGAGGTAGGACTAATGTCAAGTCAAGTCAAGTCAATTTTATTTGTATAATGTAGATGGAGCTTGGTCAGCATAAGACATTGGAGCAGAATTAGGCCATTCAGCCCATCGAGTCTACTCCTCCATTCACTATGCTATTGAGGGCGTGCAGCGTAGGTTTACTAGGTTAATTCCCGGAATGGCGGGACTGTCATATGTGGAAAGACTGGAGCGACTAGGCTTGTGTACACTGGAATTTAGAAGGATGAGAGGGGATCTTATCGAAACGTATAAGATTATTAAGGGGTTGGACACGTTAGAGGCAGGAAACATGTTCCCAATGTTGGGGGAGTCCAGAACCAGGGGCCACAGTTTAAGAATAAGGGGTAGGCCATTTAGATCGGAGATGAGGAAAAACTTTTTCAGTCAGAGAGTTGTGAATCTGTGGAATTCTCTGCCTCAGAAGGCAGTGGAGGCCAATTTTCTGAATGCATTCAAGAGAGAGCTGGATAGAGCTCTTAAGGATAGCGGAGTCAGGGGGTATGGGGAGAAGGCAGGAACGGGGTACTGATTGAGAATGATCGGCCATGATCAGATTGAATGGTGGTGCTGGCTCGAAGGGCCGAATGGCCTCCTCCTGCACCTATTGTCTATTGTCTATTGTCTATGGCTGATCTATTTATCCCTCAAGCCCATTCTCATGCCCTCTCTCCTTTCTACCCCCTTCCTACTCAAGAACCTATCAATCTCTGCCTTATAAATACCTAATGTCTTGTTAGGTATTCCACAGCCGTCTAGTTTAGTTTAGTTTAGTGTAGTTTAGCTTAGTTTAGAGATACAGCGAGGTTACAGGCCATTGCGGCCCACCGGGTCCGTGCCGACCAGTGATCCCCGCACACTTAACACTATCCTATACCCACCGGTGACAATTTTCACATTTACCAAGCCAATATATCTACAAAGCTGTACGTCTTTGGAGTGTGGGAGGAAACCGAAGATCTCGGAGAAAAAACCCACGCAGGTCATGGGTAGAACGTACAAACTCCGTACAGACGGCGCCCGTAGTCGGGATCGAACCCAGGTCCCCGGCGCTGCATTCGCTGTAAGGCAGCAAATCTACCGCTGTGCCACCGTGACCGCCCAATAGCAGTGAATTCCTCAACCTCAGCACCCATAGGCACGTTTGGCCGAAGGACCTGTTTCTGTGCTGTATGACTCTGTCAGAGGAGTCCATCTTCTCGGAGATCTTGTCAGAGAAGATTAGCCCCTTTGATGGATCATCTCTCAGATGAGGGTGGAGCAGGAGTGCAAGAAGAGTGGAGTTTAACTCTGCAGCTCCCTCCCCAGACGCTGCCTGACCCGCCGAGCGCATCTACCATCTTCTGTTTATCCCTCTTTTTTAGCAATGTGTGGAAATTTTTTGGGGGGATATGGGCCAGACGCAGGCAGGTGGGACTAGTGTAGATGGGGCATGTTGGTCGGCGTGGGCAAGTTGGGCCGAAGGGCCTGTTTCCATGCTGGTATGATTCTACGACACAATGACTATGTGGCCCCAGTTAGTAACGGAGACGGGACATAAAATTAAGGCCATTGAAACAGTATGTAAAGTATATCTAGAAAACCTGGGTTAAACTTGATAAGCTAAACATTGGAACGAAGGAACTCTCTGCAAATCCACGCCGACCACCTTTCCCCACACGGTGACACTATTCCACACACACACCAGGGACAATTTACAATTTTACCAAACCAATGCACCTACAAACCCACAATAGACAATAGACAATAGGTGCAGGAGTAGGCCATTCGATCATTCTCAATCAGTACCCCGTTCCTGCCTTCTCCCCATACCCCCTGACTCCGCTATCCTTAAGAGCTCTATCTAGCTCTCTCTTGAATGCATTCAGAGAATTGGCCTCCACTGCCTTCTGAGGCAGAGAATTCCACAGATTCACAACTCTCTGACTGAAAAAGTTTTTCCTCATCTCCGTTCTAAATGGCCTACCCATTATTCTTAAACTGTGACCCCCGGTTCTGGACTCCCCCAACATTGGGAACATGTTTCCTGCCTCTAACGTGCCCAACCCCTTAATAATCTTATATGTTTCGATAAGATCCCCTCTCATCCTTCTAAATTCCAGTGTATACAAGCCTAGTCGCCCCAGGTCACATCCACAATCAGGCAGGCACGGGTTACTGATTGTGGATGATCAGCCATGATCACAATGAATGGCGGTACTGGCTGGAAGGGCCAAATGCCCTCCTCCTGCACCTATGCTCTATGTTTCTATGTCTTTGGAGTGTGGGAGGAAACCACTGTGCCACTGTGCTGCCCCTTGCACAAGCAACTCATGCACATTGAACAGGCCAGCACAGGAACAGGCCCTTCAGCACACAATGCCTTCACCCACATAATGCCAAGGTGAACTAATCTCATCTGCCTGCACATTAGGTTTAGGTTTATTATTATCATGTGTACCGAGGTACAGTGACAAACGTCATTTTGTAAGCGATCCAAATTTCCAGCAATCCAGATTTACCATCAATGTATACAATAGTACAGTCGTCCGAGAGGGGGAGATACAGAGTTCAATTAAATGAACTATATCCCTCCGTTCACTCCATGTCCAAACGCCTATCCAAAAGCCTCTTAAACACCACTATCATATCTGCCTCCACCACCGAGAGCGGTCACGGTGGCGCAGCGGTAGAGTTGCTGCCTTACAGCGAATGCAGCGCCTGAGACTCAGGTTCCATCCCGACTACGGGCGCCGTCTGTACGGAGTTTGTACGTTCCCCCCGTGACCCGCGTGGGTTTTCTCCGAGATCTTCGGTTTCCTCCCACACTCCAAAGACGCGCAGGTTTGTAGGCTAATTGGCTTGGTGTAAATGTAAAAATTGTCCCTAGTGGGTGTAGGATAGTGTTAGTGTGTGGGGATCGCTGGTCGGCGCGGACCCGTTGGGCCGAAGGGCCTGTTTCTACGCTGTATCTCTGAACTAAACTAAACTAAACTAAACTAAACTAAACTAAACTAAACTAAACTAAACTACCCCTGGCAGCATGTTCCAGGCACCCACCACCCTCTGTGTAACAAAACATCTTTAAACTTTTAAGACATTCCTTAAAACCTGCCTGTTTGACTGGTCTTGCACCTCTATGCATGATATCTCCCTGAAGTCTATGTTTCAAATTTTGTTTGATAATGCCCTTCCAAAAAGGCATTTGAAATTTTTATTGCAGTAATATTGCTGTTTGACCACAGTTTCTGGTGAATGTGCAATGTAGCTGTGTTTTTGGACTGTGCACTAGATGGCGCTAAACTACCTTGGGCACAAGTACATTATCGAAAAAAGCCTGGTCATTTTTATTACTATTTAATTTCTTTTTATTATTCTTCCTTGGCTATTTGTCTCAATGTGTGTGCGTGTCAGCCAGTAAATGTGTAAGTGACTCAAGACTCAATACCCATTAAAGCTGATATTCGAGGATTAATTTTTTATTATTGTTCTTGAAAGATTAGCTCCTCTGCCTTCTTAAAAATATAACGTCAAATGGCAAAGAGGACGCATATAACCATATAACAACTACAGCACGGAAACAGGCCCGTTCGGCCCCACCAGTCCACGCCGACCACTCTCCCTGACCTAGTCTCATTTACCTGCACTCAGACCATAACCCTCCAATCCCCTCTTATCCATATACCTATCCAATTTACTCTTAAATAATAAAATCGAGCCTGCCTCCACCACTTCCACCGGAAGCCCATTCCATACAGCCACCACCCTCTGAGTAAAGAAGTTACCCCTCATGTTACCCCTAAACTTTTGTCCCTCAATTCTGAAGCTATGTCCCCTTGTTGGAATCTTCCCCACTCTCAAAGGGAAAAGCCTACCCACGTCAACTCTGTCCGTCCCTCTCAAAAATTTTAAAACCTCTATCAAATCCCCCCTCAACCTTCTACGCTCCAAAGAATAAAGACCCAACCTGTTCAACCTCTCTCTGTAGCTTAAGTGCTGAAACCCAGGCAACCCAGGCATAGCGTAGAGTTGCTGCATCACAGTGGCAGGGACCCGGGTTCCATCCCGACTACAGGTGCTGTCTGTACGGAGTTTGTACGTTCTCCCTGTGACCACGTGGGTTTTCTCCGGGTGCTCCGGTTTCCTCCCACACTCCAAAGACGTGCAGGTTTGGAGGTTAATTGGCTTGTGTAAATTGCAAATTGTCCCTAGAATCACCCTGATTCTGGCCTCTCTCCACTGGCTCCCAGTACAGTACAGAATCAACTTCAAGCTCCTCCTATTCACATACAAAGCCCTAAACAGGCCTTCCCACCCTATATCAAAAATCTTCTAACCCACCACTCTATCTCCAGGTCCCTCAGGTCGGCCGACTTGGGGCTACTGACTATCCCGCGATCTAGGCTTAAGCTCAGGGGTGACCGCGCTTTTGCGGTTGCAGCTCCTAGACTGTGGAACAGCATCCCTCTCCCCATCAGAACTGCCCCCTCCATCGACTCCTTTAAGTCCAGGCTCAAAACCTATTTCTACTCCCTAGCGTTTGTGGCCCTCTGAGGGGGCGCTGTGAACTGTTTATGTATGTGCTGTTATGTTTGTGGCCATTGTATGTTCGTTTCTTAGTACCTGAATTGATGTACAGCACTTTGGTCAACGTGGGTTGTTTTTTAAATGTGCTATACAAATAAAATTGACTTGACTTGACTAGTGTGTAGCATAGTGCTAGTGGAGGGAATGGTCACTGGTCAGCGTGGACTCGATGGGCCAAAGGGCCTGTTTCCATGCTGTATCTCTAAAGTCTAAATTGTATCGAGCTCTCCTCTGTTACCTTGCAGAATTTAGTTTTGTTCAATAGACAATAGACAATAGACAATAGACAATAGGTGCAGGAGGAGGCCATTCGGCCCTTCGAGCCAGCTCCGCCATTCAATGTGATCATGGCTGATCATTCTCAATCAGTACCCCGTTCCTGCCTTCTCCCCATACCCCCTGACTCCGCTATCCTTAAGAGCTCTATCTAGCTCCATCTTGAATGCATTCAGGGAATTGGCCTCCACTGCCTTCTGAGGCAGAGAATTCCACAGATTCACAACTCTCTGACTGAAAAAGTTTTTCCTCATCTCAGTTCTAAATGGCCTACCCCTTATTCTTAAACTGTGGCCCCTTGTTCTGGACTCCCCCAACATTGGGAACATGTTTCCTGCCTCTAACGTGTCCAACCCCTTAATAATCTTATACGTTTCGATAAGGTCTCCTCTCATCCTTCTAAATTCCAGTGTGTACAAGCCTAGTCGCTCCAGTCTTTCAACATATGAGAGATACACCGTGGAAAAAGACCCTTTGACCCAATGAGTCCGCGACTAACCAGCGATCACCCTGTGCACTAGCTCTATCCGACACACTGGCGACAATTTACACAGGCCAATTAATCTACAAACACGTTCTTGGGAATGTGGGAGGAAACCGGAGCGCCCGGGGAAAACACACAAGGTCACGGGAAAAAGGTGACCGTGTGTGATGTGAAATTAATCGTCTACGTATAAAATTATAAAAGGACTGGACAAGCAGGATGCAGGAAAAATGTTCCCAATGTTGGGCGAGTCCAGAACCAGGACACACACACAGTCTAAGGATAAAGGCGAGGCCATTTAAAACTGAGGTGAGGAGAAACTTTTTCACCCAGAGAGTCGTGAATTTGTGGAATTCTCTGCCACAGAGGGCAGTGGAGGCCGATTCATTGGGTGAATTTAAAAGAGAGTTGGATAGAGCTCGAGGGGCTAGTGGAATCAAGGGATATGTGGAGAAGGCAGGCACGGGTTACTGATTGTGGATGATCAGCCATGATCGCAATGAATGGCGGTGCTGGCTCGAAGGGCCAAATGGCTTCTTCCTGCACCTGTTTTCTATGTATGTAACGTACAAACTACGTACGGACAGCACCAGTGGTCAGGATGGAACCCGGGTCTCTGGCGCTGTGAGGCAGCAACTCTACCGCTG
The DNA here is from genome assembly GCF_053455715.1 of Rhinoraja longicauda. Lineage (NCBI taxonomy): Eukaryota > Metazoa > Chordata > Chondrichthyes > Rajiformes > Arhynchobatidae > Rhinoraja > Rhinoraja longicauda. The sequence goes on along the minus strand of NC_135961.1, from coordinate 67,222,985 downwards.
CGCCACCGTGCAAGCCTCTGTGTAATTATTTCACAAAATGCTGGAGTAACTCAGCAGATCAGGCAGCATCTCAGGAGAGAAGGAACGGGTGGCGCTTCGGGTCGAGACCCTTCTTCAGACTGAAGGGTCTCGACCAGAAATGTCACCCATCCCTTCTCTCCTGAGATGCTGCCTGACCCGCTGAGTTACTCCAGCATTTTGTGAAATAAATTCCTTCGATTTGTACCAGCATCTGCAGTTATTTTCTTACGTCCTCTGTGTAACGATTGTGCAAATTCCACATAACTCGTTCAAATCGCTCGGCAGACTGTCAGAAAGCTGTTCATCTCACATCAGTTTGCTCTGGGCGTCCGTTCCAACATATTTTATTATGAAAGAGGAAAAGAATACTCTTCAATATTGTTTTTGTTCCATACATGAAGATTAAATGCATTCTCTGCCATTAAATGGCATCTGGATTTCATTTTATAATCATGTAAAGGTCACTACTGCAGTGTTATTTAAAATCTGACTTCTGTGTCCAATGATAGAAAAAACCTTATTAAAAGGTTAATTCCCGGAATGGCGGGACTATCATATGTTGAAAGACTGGAGCGACTAGGCTTGTGTACACTGGAATTTAGAAGGATGAGAGGAGATCTTATCGAAACGTATAAGATTATTAAGGGGTTGGACACGTTAGAGGCAGGAAACATGTTCCCAATGTTGGGGGAGTCCAGAACCAGGGGCCATAGTTTAAGAATAGGGGGTAGGCCATTTAGAACGGAGATGAGGAAAAACTTTTTCAGTCAGAGAGTTGTAAATCTGTGGAATTCTCTGCCTCAGAAGGCAGTGGAGGCCAATTCTCTGAATGCATTCAAGAGAGAACTAGATAGAGCTCTTAAGGATAGCGGAGTCAGGGGGTATGGGGAGAAGGCAGGAACGGGATACTGATTGAGAATGATCGGCCATGATCACATTGAATGCTGGTGCTGGCTCGAAGGGCCGAATGGCCTACTCCTGCACCTATTGTCTATTGTCTATTGTCTATTGTCTAAAAGCATAAAAGAGATTAGTTAGGGCTGAGACTGCACATCAAATTTAGTTCATGTTCATAAGTTATAGGACCATTCGGCCCATCAAGTCTACTCCGCCATTCAATCATGGCTGATTTATCTCTCCCTCTCAACCCCACTCTCCTGCCTTCTCCCCATAACCCCTGACACCCATACTGATCAAGAATCTATCTATCCCTGCCTTAAAAATATCCGTTGACTTGGCCTCCACAGCCTTCTGTGACGATGAATTCCACAGATTCACCACCCTCTGACTAAAGGAATTCCTCCTCATCTCCTTCCTATAGGAATGTACATTAATTCTGAGGCTGTGACCTCTAGTCCTAGACTCTCCCACTAGTGGAAACATCCTCTCCACATCCACTCTATCCGAGCCTTTCACTATTCTGTACGTTTCAATGAGGTCCCCCCTCATTCTTCTAAACTCCAGCGAGTACGGGCCCAATGCCGACAAACGCTCATCATAGCTTAACCCACTCATTCCTGGGATCATTCTTGTAAACCTCCTCTGGGTCCTCTCTGGAGCATCAGATATGGTGCTCAAAATTGCTCACAATACTCCAAATGCGGCCTGACCAGCGCCTTACAGAGCCTCAGCATTACAGCCCTGTTTTTGTGTACAAGCTCTCTTGAAATAAATGCCGAGGCTGTGCCTCTCTGGTCCAAGACGCTGCTCCCACTGATTTGTACTCTCTGTCACCACTTCCCTGCAGAATTTATTTCTGCCACATTTATAATGAGGTAAGGACAATACAAAAGTTGATGATATAATAGGTCACACACAATTGTGAAACGAACAGACCATTGGAGCAGATAACTGGTACACTTGGTCAGATCAATTCCTTCAGCTGCTATAGCTGTCAATAGTCGTCAACATTACCTTCCTCAGTAAAGAGCAGTGTTGTATCAATAGACAATAGGTGCAGGAGGAGGCCATTCGGCCCTTCGAGCCTGCACCGCCATTCAATGTGATCATGGCTGATCATTCTCAATCAGTACCCCTTTCCTGCCTTCTCCCCATACCCCCTGACTCCGCTATCCTTAAGAGCTCTATCTAGCTCTCTTTTGAATGCATTCAGAGAATTGGCCTCCACTGCCTTCTGAGGCAGAGAACTCCACAGATTCACAACTCTCTGACTGAAAAAGTTTTTCCTCATCTCAGTTCTAAATGGCCTATCGACACATAACATGTTGGTAGAGTTGCTGCCTCACAGCGCCGGAGACCCAGGTTCAATCCTGACCACAGGTGCTGTCTGTACAGAGTTTGTACGTTCTCCCCGTAACCCGCGTGGGTTTTATCCGAGATCTCCGGTTTCCTCCCACACTCCAAAGACGTGCAGGTTTGTAGGTTAATTGGCTTGGTATGAATGTAAATTGTCCCTAGCGGGTGTAGGATAGTTTTAGTGTGCGTGGATCGCTAGTTGGCATGGACTCGGTGGGCCGAAGGGCCTGCAGTATTTCCATGCTGCATCTAAACTGAACTAAACTAAAGTAAACTAAACAATGAAACAAGCTGGAGAGAGAGATTTCCACAGGTTCATCACTATCTAAGTGAATGAATGAATGAATGAATGAATGAATGAATAAGTTTATTGGCCAAGTATGTGCACATACAAGGAATGTGCCTTGGTGCTCCGCTCGCAAGTAACAAAACGTAAACAATTAAGAATAAAGCCTAAAACATTGTTGTTCGTCCTTCGGGTTGGAAGATGACCATGACTTCACTTTCAGTTGGAGGATTGGTGACTGTGTGTCCGGAAGTGACTGGTGAGGCCAATCCGGGCCCGGAAGGCAGGCCCACACGTAGGACACAAGTGGATGGGTGCTGCAGTGGATGTGAAGGTAGCCCAGGCCTTGCGCGCGGTGCGTTTCCTCTGGGCCTCTGCAGTGCGTCTGTTCTCTGCTGCACGGGCTCCTGTGGTGAGCTTGCTACGCCAGGTTGGATGGTCCAGAGCAAGAGACTCCCAAGGTTGATGTCCAAGTCCAAGGCTGAGGTTGATGTCCAAGTCTTTGAGGGACACTTTGAGGCAGCCCTTAAACCGTTTCTTCTGTCCTCCTACTGAGCGCTTGCCCTGACACAGTTCTCCATACAGAAGCTGTTTTGGCAGTCGACTCTTGGGCATTCTGACGACATGGCCTGCCCATCTGGCTTGGGCTTTCCGTAGGAGGGTGTGGACGCTGGGGATTCCGGCCCGTTCCAACACCTCTGTGTCGGGATAAAACATTAAAACATTAACAATACAACATTATGGTTTAAACATGTGAGTGAATTAAGAGCACAGAGCAAAAAGAGACCACAGACGTTTGGTTATTGAGTAGCTACTACTCACGGTGAAGGGACTTTGGTTCCGGCGACATATCTCATCACATGGTCTCATTACTAGATTACTAGATGACTAATCTAAACTAAAGTGTGGATGGTATCAATCCAAAGGCTGGCAGCATGGTGTTCAGTGAACAATCTGGTCCTGAACTCCTCCAAAACAAAGGAACTTATAATTGACTTTAGAAAAACCAGTGGAGATTACGACCCACTCTACATCAATGGGGTCTGTGTGGAAAGGGTACCAGCTTTCAGGTTCCTGGGTACGCACATCGCAGAGGATCTTACCTGGTCTACCAACACCATCACCACAGTAAAGGCACAGCAGAGACTCCACTTCCTGAGGATCCTCAGGAAAACCAACCTGCAGGAGAAGCTCATGTTGTCCTTCTATCGCTGCTCCATCGAGAGTGTGCTGGCATACTGTATAACCACATGGTATGCCAGCTGCTCAGAAAAGGACAGGAAGGCCCTTCAGAGGGTCATCACGACGGCCCAGAAGATCATCGGCTGCTCACTGCCCTCCCTGGAGCACCTGTTCAGACTACGCTGCCTCAGTAGAGCAGGCAAAATAATAAAAGATCCATCCCACCCCGGCCACCGTCTGTTTGTTCATCTGCCCTCTGGTCGACGTTTCAGGTCGATCAAATCCCGAACAAACAGACTTAAGAACAGTTTTTACCCCAGGGCCATACGAGAACTGAACACTACCTTTGCACTAGGCAACACCGTTAAAAAATCTTGTACTTAATATAATTGTATTTAATTGTATTTATGTATTTATTTGTTTTTGCATTTATTGCATATATGTTTGTACGCACCGTCAGGATTGGCTATTTTTTAATTTCGTTGTACTCGTTGCAATGACAATAAATGAATATTATTATATTATTATTATTATTATTATCAGTAATTTACCTTTCATTGTGCCTGAAGGCCGCAGAGCAAGAGGGGCCGACCGAGGGACATTACCTGGACAGAGTGCAGTCGTACAACGAGCAGATTGACGACCTGAGGAAAAAGACGGAGGAAGCAGCGATGAGCTTGGAGCTGTGCGCGGACGAGTGCCAGCAGGTGGCGATGTACCAGCACTCGTTGGAGAACGAGCTGGAACGTTACAAGCGATTTGTGGCCAACGACGATCACCGGTGGGCTGCGAGGATTATTAGCCTCCCTTCACCCCTTCCAATGCTCCCTGATTAGCTAAAGGTTCTCTCTATATCGCAGTGTGAGCGAGATGCCCATTGCACATGGACACAAAATGCTGGAGTATCTCAAGTTGGTCAAGCCAAGTTGGTCAAAAAGTAACCAACATTAGTTTAACATCAGTCTGAAGAAGTGTCTCGACTCGAAACGTCGCCCATTCCTTCTCTCCTGAGATGCTGCCTGACCCGCTGAGTTACTCCAGCACTTTGTGAATAAATACCAACATTAGTTTAGTTTAGTTTAGAGATACAACGCGGAAACAGGCCCTTTCGGCCCACCGGGTCCGCGCCGACCAGCGATCCCCGTCCAAAGACGTACAGGTATGTAGGTTAATTGGCTGGGTAAATGTAAAAATTGTCCCTAGTGGGTGTAGGATAGTGTTAATGTACGGGGATCGCTGGGCGGCACGGACTTGGAGGGCCGAAAAGGCCTGTTTCCGGCTGTATATATATATGATGATATGAACACTATCCTACACACACTAGGGACAATTTTTTTTTTAACATCTACCAAGCAAATTAACCTACAAACCTGTACGTCTTTGGAGTGTGGGAGAAAACCCGAGAAGATCTCGGAGAAAACCCACGCAGGTCACGGGGAGAACGGACAAACTCAGTACAGCCAGCACCCGTAGTCGGGATGGAACCCGGGTCTCCGGCGCTGCATTCGCTGTAAGGCAGCAACTCTACCGCTGCGCCACCGTGCCGCATTTTGTGTTGAGTGCAGTAGTCCATTGGGCTACAGTGTATTTTACAGATGAAAGTGGGTACAATCTCCACAATTGATAAACAATTAGAACTTCCAGATGTGCAGGAAGGAACAGCAGATGTTGGTTTAAACCGAAGATGGACACAAAACGCTGGAGTAACTCAGCGGGACAGGCAGCATCTCTGGAGAGAAGGAATAGGTGACGTTTCGAGTCGAGTCCCTTCTTCAGACTGAGAGTCAGGGGAGAGGGAGTCTAGAGACATGGAAGGGTAAGGTGTGAAAACGACAGATCAAAGCAGATGCTGATAAGGAAATGTAGAATGTAGTGTAAGAAAATAACTGCAGATGCTGGTACAAATCGAAGGAAAAGGAAATGTAGAATGGGTCATTGTTGGCTGAAGGGAAGGTGACAATGCATTATACATAGAAACGTAGAAACATAGACAACAGGTGCAGGAGGCGGCCGTTCGGCCCTTCGAGCCAGTACCGCCATTCATTGTGATCATGGCTGATCATCCACAATCAATAACCCGTGCCTGCCTTCTCCCCATATCCCTTGATTGCACTAGCCCCTAGAGCTCTATCTAACTCAGTAATATTCAATCAGAACAGTAGAACTAGTCACAGAACTAGGATGGGGGGAGGGGATGGAGAGAGAGTGGGAAAGCAAGGGTTACTTGAAGTTAGAGAAGTCATAATTCATACAGCTGGGGTGTAAGCTGCCCAAGTGGAATATGAGGTGCTGTCCCTCCAATTTGCATTTGGCCTCACTCTGACGATGGAGGAGGCCCAGGACAGTGGGAATGGGATGGGGGAGTTAAAGTGTTCGGCAACCTGGGGATACATGTGATTGGTGAGACCACACACTTGAAGTGTCCTCATAAAAACTTACCAAACAGTGAAAGGCCTGGATAGAGTGGATGTGGAGAGAGGACGTTTCCACTGGTGGGAGAGTCCAGGACCAGAGGTCACAGCCTCAGAATTAGAGGATGTTTCTTTTGAAAGGAGATGAGGAGGAATTTCTTCAGTCAGCGGGTGGCGAATCTGTGGTATTCTTTGCCGCAGAAGGCTGTGGAGGCCAAGTCAGTGGATATTTTTAACGCAGAGATAGATAGATTCTTGATTAGGATGGGTGTCAGAGGTTATGGGGAGAAGGCAGTAGACAATAGACAATAGACAATAGACAATAGGTGCAGGAGTAGGCCATTCAGCCCTTCGAGCCAGCACCGCCATTCAATGCGATCATGGCTGATCACTCTCAATCAGTACCCCGTTCCTGCCTTCTCCCCATACCCCCTCACTCCGCTATCCTTAAGAGCTCTATCCAGCTCTCTCTTGAAAGCATCCAACGAACTGGCCTCCACTGCCTTCTGAGGCAGAGAATTCCACACCTTCACCACTCTCTGACTGAAAAGGTTTTTCCTCATCTCCGTTCTAAATGGCCTACCCCTTATTCTTAAACTGTGGCCCCTTGTTCTGGACTCCCCCAACATTGGGAACATGTTTCCTGCCTCTAATGTGTCCAATCCCCTAATTATCTTATATGTTTCAATAAGATCCCCCCTCATCCTTCTAAATTCCAGTGTATACAAGCCTAATTGCTCCAGCCTTTCAACATACGACAGTCCCGCCATTCCGGGAATTAACCTAGTGAACCTACGCTGCACGCCCTCAATAGCAAGAATATCCTTCCTCAAATTTGGAGACCAAAACTGCACACAGTACTCCAGGTGCGGTCTCACCAGGGCCCGGTACAACTGTAGAAGGACCTCTTTGCTCCTACACTCAACTCCTCTTGTTACGAAGGCCAACATTCCATTGGCTTTCTTCACTGCCTGCTGTACCTGCATGCTTCCTTTCAGTGACTGATGCACTAGGACACCCAGATCTCGTTGAACATCCCCTCTTCCTAACTTGACACGATTGAGATAATAATCTGCCTTTCTATTCTTACTTCCAAAGTGAATAACCTCACACTTATCTACATTAAACTGCATCTGCCATGTATCCGCCCACTCACACAACCTGTCCAAGTCACCCTGCAGCCTTATTGCATCTTCCTCACAATTCACACTACCCCCCAGCTTAGTATCATCTGCAAATTTGCTACTGGGGCTGAGAGGGAGAGCTAGTTCATCCTTTTATCCTGAGGCTGTGCCCTCTGGTCCTAGACTCTCCCACCAGTACATTTTCTACACATCCAACATTGGTGGGATTGTGCTCATGTCCCTGTTTTGAGAAGATAAGTTATAGGGGCAGAATTAGGCCATTCGGCCCATGAAGTCTACTCCGCCATTCAAACATGGGATGATCTATCTCCCCCCTCTCAACCTCCAAAGACGTGCAGGTTTGTAGGTTAATTGGCTTGCTATATGTAAAATATTGTCCCTAGTGGGTGTAGGATAGTGTTAGTGGGCGTGGATCGCTGGTCGGCGCGGACCCGGTGGGCCGAAGGGCCTGTTTCTGCGCGCTATCTCTAAATCTAAAAAAACCTTTAAAAATCTAAACCCTTTTAAACCCTTTAAAACTGAGGTGAGAAAAAACCTTTTCACCCAGAGAGTTGTGAATTTGTGGAATTCTCTGCCACAAAAGGGAGTGGAGGCCAATTCATTGGATGAATTTAAAAGAGAGTTAGATAGAGCTCTGGGGGCTAGCGGAATCAAGGGATATGGGGAGAAGGCAGGCACGGGCTACTGATTGTGGATGATCAGCCATGATCACAATGAATGGCGGTGCTGGCTCAAAGGGCCAAATGGCCCCCTCCTGCACCTATTTTCTATGCTCTATGTTTCTAACCCCGTTTTTTTTTAGATTTTAGAGACAGCGCGGAAACAGGCCCTTCGGCCCACCGAGTCCGCGACGCCCAGCGATCCCCGCACACTAACACTATCCTACACACACTAGGGACAATTTTTACACATTACCCAGTCAATTAACCTACATACCTGTACGTCTTTGGCGTGTGGGAGGAAACCGAAGATCTCGGAGAAAACCCACGCAGGTCACGGGGAGAACGTACAAACTCCGTACAGACGGCACCCATAGTCAGGATCGAACCTGAGTCTCCGGCGCTGCATTCGCTGTAAGGCAGCAACTCTACCGCTGTGTTCCCCTGCCTTCTCCCCATAATCCCTGACGCCCGTACTAATCAAGAATCTGTCGATCTGCACCTTAAAAATATCCATTGTCATTCCCTCCACAGCCGTCTGTGCCAAAGAATTCCACAGATTCACCACCCTCTGACTAAAGAAATTCTTCCTCATCTCCTTTCTGGAAGTAAGGTTCACCACAGATCAAAGCAACAATGGAGGAGGAACTTCAGTTACATGTTAAACATCCATGTCCACATTTCCCACCCGAGTCAAGTTGCAAGCTGCCCGTGAATGAGTTGACGGGGGTTTTACCCAGATTTTGTTTCCAAAGTATCTGCAGTTAATCCAGCCACAAAACAAATGTTTGTTTTTTTTTGCTTTTTCAGATTACAATCCACAGTCCGTGAAGCAGGAATCAGCGTGTTGGACTCAAGCTCTCGATATGAGTGCGAACAAGATGCTCCTGAGGGCAAGGGTAAGACTCCAGCTGGAGCAAGGTGTCTTTACTGCTACAATTGTGGACAGACAAACATCATTTCAGATCCTCGACCGACCAACCACCTGAAAAATTAACCTGTTTCTCTCTCCACATATACGTGTGTGTGTGCATGTATGCATATGTGTGTGTGTGTATATACATGTGTGTATGTCTATACGTGTGTATATAGACGTGTGTGTATATGTCTGTATGTACATATGTGTATATATGTGTGTTTATATACATGTGTGTGTATGTGTGTGTGTATGTGTATATATACGTGTGTGTATGTATATACGTGTGTGACTATATGTGTGTGTGCATGTATATACGTGTGTGTATACATGTGTGTGTATATATGTCTGTGTATGTACGTATATGAGTATATATGTGTTTATATATATGTGTGTATGTATATGTGTATGTGTGTATACGTGTGTGTATATACATGTGTGTATATATACGTGTGTGTATACATGTGTGTGTGTATATGTGATGGATATACGTGAGTGTATATAGGCGTGTGTGTATGTACAGATGTGTATATGTGTATATATGTGTATATGTGTGTGTGTATGTATATATTCGTGTGTGTATGTATATACATGTGTATATACATGTGTGTACATACGTGTGTGTGTATATACGCCTGTGTATACGTGTGTCTGTATGTATACCGATGGCAACCCTAACAATAATAGACAATAGACAATAGGTGCAGGAGGAGGCCATTCGGCCCTTCGAGCCAGCACCGCCATTCAATGTGATCATGGCTGATCATCCACAATCAGTACCCCGTTCCTGCCCTCTCCCCATACCCCCTGACTCCACTATCCTTAAGAGCTCTATCCAGCTCTCTCTTGAATGCATTCAGAGAATTGGCCTCCACTGCCTTCTGAGGCAGAGAATTCCACAGATTCACAACTCTCTGGCTGATAAAGTTTTTCCTCATCTCAGTTCTAAATGGCCTACCCCTTATTCTTAAACTGTGGCTCCTTGTTCTGGACTCCCCCAACATTGGGAACATGTTTCCTGCCTCTAACGTTTCCAACCCCTTAATAACCACAAGGGACACCTATTTATAGATAAATTGTATCTCCCTACTCAAATAATCTCTTGCTAAAACTGTCATCTGCTTTTCTGTAGATAGACACAAAATGCTGGAGTAACTCAGCGGGTCAGGCAGTATCTCTGGAGAGAAGGAATGGGTGACGTTTCAGGTCGAGACCCTTCTTCAGAACCGAAACGTCACCCATTCCTTCTCTCCGGAGATGCTGCCTGTCATGCTGAGTTACTCCAGCATTTTGTGTCTATCTTCCGTGTACACCAACGTCTGCAGTTCCATTCTGCACATCTGCTTTCCTGTTAGCTCGAAACATGATTATTCTAATCTATTCAGATTTATCATCTTGCTTATACTTCATCACCTCAGCCAAAACCTTGCTGTCCGAACAGGTACAACGTTCCCTTCCCCCAACACCTGAGCGACTACAGACTTGTATTCACTTTCCTGAGAACAGAGAACATGGAACAGTACAGCACAGGAGCAGGCCCTTCGGCCCACAATGTCCGTGTCGTACATGATGCCAAGATTAGTGTGTAGGAAGGAACTGCAGATGCTGGTTTACACCGAAGATAGACACAAAATGCTGGAGTAACTCAGCGGGACAGGCAGCATCTCTGGAGAGAAGGAATGGGTGACGTTTCGGGTCGAGACCCTTCTTCAGACTGAAGTCTCGACACGAAACGTCACCCATTCCTTTTCTCCAGAGTTGCTGCCTGTCCTGCTGAGTTACTCCAGCATTTTATGTCTATCTTTAATGCCAAGATCAGTTCAGTTTATTGTCTCGTGTACCAAAGTACCGTGAAAAGTCGCGTGCTATCCAATCTGTGCAGGATTACAATCGAGCCGTCCACAGTGGCTGTGCAGGATTACAATCGAGCCGTCCACAGTGCACAGGTACGCGCTAAATTGAATAACACATTGCAAGATCAAGTCCAGTAAAGTCTAATTAAATATCGTCCGAGGGTCTCCAATAAGGTAGATGGTAGCTCAGGGCTGCTCTCTGGTTGTGGTGGGATGGTTCAGTTGCCTGATAACAGCTGGGAAGAAACTGTCCCTGAATCTGGAGTTGTGCGTTTTCACACTTCTGTACCTCTTGCCCGATGGGAGAGGGGAGAAGAGGGAGTGGCCGGGGTGAGAACCCGTTCAGTGGGCCGAAGGGCCTGTTTCTATGCTGTATCCCGATGTTTGGGGGAGTCCAGAACCAGGGGCCGCTGTTTAAGAATAAGGGGTCGGCCATTTAGAACGGAAATGAGGAAAAACTTTTTCACTCAGAGAGTTGTGAATCTGTGGAATTCTCCTCCTCAGAAGGCAGTGGAGGCCAATTCTCTGGATGCTTTCAAGAGAGAGTTAGATAGAGCTCTTAAAGGTAGCGGGTCAGGGGGTATGGGGAGAAGGCAGGAACGGAGTACTGATTGTGGATGATCAGCCATGATCACGGTGAATGGTGGTGCTGGCTCGAAAGGCCTCCTCCTGCACCTATTGTCTATCTTTCAATCAATTGAATTCCGCCAATTTGTAGGGAAAGCACGATATTATCTTTGTAGGTATATCTTTGCCTGTGTCTTATTGCGCACGTCAAATGCCTTTTTCAGGGGCAGGAGTGAAAAGCAAAGACGCCCGGCCTTCAGATACCGCTGAGGAGCAGGGAGAACTGGGAACGTGTGCGGAAGTCAACGTCCAGAATGGAAACACGGAGGATAAAGAGGGCGGAGATGGAGTGTGGGATGCAGGCTCGGATGACGTAACTGATGGAGCACAGATAAGTAGAGCCTATGACGCGTTGTGTAACATGGTGAGAGAGAGGATGAAGAAGCACAGCAAGCCCGAGGTGCCCGCGGCAGCGTTCTACACCAAAGGCCACCGGGTGCTGGTGACGGGGCAGGCCAGTTACATGGATCCATTCTTCTGCGCCTTGGTTCCGGCAAGAAGCCAAGTCATCGTCACCTTCAACGACCAACACCGTCCCGGCCCCATGGATCTCCGCCCCCAGCCAGGGCCGCCAGATTACACCGGGGGGAACGGAGACGGAGAGAGCGGACACGACTCAGACGGCGAGAAGGACAAGGACAAGCCCGAAGACAAGAAGCCGGACGATGACAACAAGTCGGACGCCATCCGGGAACCCAAGAAGCCTCCGATCTCACCGCCCGCCCCGCTTCCCGTCCCCCCGCCGCCGGCAGACAACAAGCCAGCGCCCGCCAGTGGTCCATCCCTGCCCAACCCGGATCCAGGGGGCTCGGACGACGTGGGGGCCAAATCCCCCACCCCCCACAAAGAGCACAAATCACACGAGCAGCAAAACAGGCTCGTCGCCCCTTCTCACCCACCGCCGTCTGACGAGAGGCCGCTGAAGGAGCCCAACTACAAGTACTACGAAAAGATCGAAATGATCGAGGCTGTCGAGACATTCACGGACAATAAGTTGCAGGGCTACGAAGAGACTTCCACCATTGTCGAAACCACCGTGGAGAAGATGAAGCAGGACATGAAAGCAAAGGTTTAAATTATAGTGCAGCGTATACTTTTAAAAACTGTACGACAAAAAAATTGTGATACTTTACTTTTCAGAGCTAAAAACTGTAAATTTTTTGTAACATTGAAATTTAAGTTGTTCTTCAGAAATCAAGTTAATACCAAATAGATTAGCAATTAATAATTTTGTGAGTGCAATTGATGAAAATGACTGAATATTTTTAAAAACATTAATATAGAGGATACAGAATCAGTAAAGATTGCACAGTTAAATATCTCCTAAGAGCTTTATTTCACGTCATGATTAACACTTAGTTTCTAAAGTATATGGAGTCCATTTTAAGTTTTAATAGGAGAAATGTGGATTTATATTGGCAACTTTTCCAGGGAATAATTAAGAACAATTATACTTAATCTTATTGGTGAAGTGTGCAATAATAAGTTAGAATAATCCTAGAAAGTTTAGCTGGTTTTCTTGATAAACATGCCCTGATTGAAAATATGATTGAATATCTTCTAGTATAAGAAAATAACTGCAGATGCTGGCACAAATCGAAGGTATTTATTCACAGAATGCTGGAGTAACTCAGTAGGTCAGGCAGCATCTCAGGAGAGAAGGAATGGGTGACGTTTCGGGTCGAGACCCTTCTTCAGTCTGAAGAAGGGCCTCGACCCGAAACGTCACCCATTCCTTCTCTCCGGAGATGCTGCCTGACCTGCCGAGTTACTCCAGCATTCTGTGAATATCTTCCAGTGATCAGCACATATGTGTTTGTAAAGCAAAAATATAATAAATCAAACTGGTTGAGGTTTACCTGCTCAAGTTGTCTATGATTAAATAGTTTGCATAACTTCACAACTCCACACCCACCTGATCTGTTGGTGTGGAAGCTCTTACACAGTTGATCCCCTCTTCCAATTGTTCGTTACTTTGTTAGCAGTCCCATTTACGTTTATGTGCCTTAGTTCAAATCAGGTGGACAATTAATGGCTCAACTGGGCCAAACCTGGGCAGGTGGGATTAGCATAGATAGTCGGCATGGACGAGTTAGGCTAAAAGGCCTGTTAGGCTTTAGTTCAGTTTAGTTTTTTTTTAAGTTTTTTTTCTTTTCAAATCTTTTTATTAAATTTCAAAAAATAATAAGCATAACAGTGATATTGATACATAGGGATCAGGATTACATTAACAACAAATGTAGCCTTAATATAAATCCAGTTTCAAAATACATATAGGGTATAGACCTCCCAGTCTCTATGTAATTATAGATAAAAGGTTAAAATTACCCCCCCCTAAATTAAAACCCAAAACAAAACAGAATCTGGGCTGCAAAAAAAAAAAAAATGTCAACAGTTTAGACCCCTGTTTGTCGTTAAATCTGTTCCACTAAATAAAGGTAAAATATTATTATAACGGCTGGAGAGGAGAAAACTTATATTGTGAGAAAATATTGAATAAAGCTTCCCCAAGTCCTATCAAATTTAATCGAGGGTTCAACAATGTCACTCCTAATTTTTTCTAAATTTAAGCATGATATCGTTTCAGAATACCAATGGAGTGTGGTGGGAGGATTAGAGTCTTTCCATTTAAATAAAATAGATCTTCTGGCAATTAATGTAGTAAAAGCAATCAACCGACGGGCTGAAAGGGACAGATGAATAGAGTCTATCATTGGTGGCCCAAAAATTGCAGTGATGGGATGAGGTTGTAAATCAATACCTAAAACTACAAGTTTAGTTTTGATTAGAGATACAGCGCGGAAACAGGCCCTTTGGCCCACCGGGTCCGCGCCGACCAGCGATGCCCGCACACTAACACTATCCTACACACACCAGAGACAATTTACAATTTTATCGAGCCAATTAGCCTGCAAACCTGTACGTCTTTGGAGTGTGGGGGGAAACCGGAGATCTCGGAGAAAACCCACGCAGGTCACGGGGAGAACGTACAAACTCTGTACGGACAGCGCCCGTAGTCGGGATCGAACTTGGGTCGCTGGCGCTGTGAGGCAGCAACTCTACCGCTGCGCCACAGTGACGCACAACTTCAAATTAAGATTACTACCACATCTCCGGAACTAATGAATGCAAGCATTGAATTATATTTTCAATTATCTCTGTACTTTAAAACAAAAACTTCTACTCAAGATCAACACTGCTAAGGGATCATCTGTTGTGCCTGACTGTAGGCTGACATTTTCCTTTGCAATCGCATGGAGAAGCCACACAGGCAATGGAGTTGTCAACCAGCATTAAGGTTCATGTCCTGCACATCAGTTCTACATTCTCGCATGGAGATAAAAGATCCCAGGGCACCAATCTGTGCGTTGACAAATATTAACTGCTCAACATCACAAAATCAAATTATGTCATCATCATTATTGGCTTTTGTATGATTTGCTGTATTTGATTTTGTAAAGTGGATTATTGCTGATTTTCTTGCATTAACGTGACAATTACACCGATCAGCCAAAGCATTATGAGCTGACGAGCCAAAACATTATGCCCACCTGCCTAATATGCTGTTGGTCCTCCGTGTGCAGCCCCATACACAGCAGGGTGCGATGCACTGTGTATTGTGACACATTCCTCCCATGACCACCATTAACATTTTCTGTGACTTGTGCCACAGTCGACCTTCTGTCGGTTCGGACCAGACGGGATAGCCTTCGTTGCCCTCGCGCATCGATGAGCCTTGGGCGCCCAACACCCTGTCTGTCGCCGGTTTGTGGTTTGTCCCTCCTCGGACCACTGTCGGTCGGTACTCACCACTGCTGACCGGGAGCACCCCACAAGCCTTGCCGTTTCAGAGATGCTCTGACCCAGTCGTCTGGCCATAACAATTTGGCCCTTGTCAAAGTCGCTCAGGTCTTTACTCCTGCCTATTTCTCCTGCATCCAACACATCAACTTCAAGAACTGGCTGTTCACTTGCTGCCTAATATATCCCATCCCTTGACAGGTGCCATTGTAACAAGACAATCAATGTTATTCACTTCGCCTGTCAGTGGTCATAATGTTTTGGCTGATCGGTGTAGATTTAGCTCTTAGGACTAACGGAATCAAGGGATATGGGGAGAAAGCAGGAACGGGATACTGATTTTGGATGATCAGCTTGATCATATTGAATGGCGGTGCTGGCTCGAAGGGCCGAATGGCCTCCAACTGCACCTATTTTCTATGATTCTGTGTTTAATCTCCCACTCTCCTGGTATTACCTTGCACCCTGTCCACCATTGAAGACATGCCTTCCCTGCCAGGCCAGTGTATTGTGGTTGCAGTGTACACCTGTGAGAAGATGCATTGTAGACACTACTCAACCTAACCTCTGGAAGCTGAGATGTCTACCAGCAAGTCTAGCAGGTGCAGAGCTACAGGTAGATTGCCCTCCAAGTCCCATACCGTCCTGACCTGGATATACATTGCAGAGGTTCACTTGCACCCAAAGGTTGCCAACTGTCCTGCATTAGCCGGGACATCCCGTACTTTGGGTTAAATTGGTTTGTCCGGTACGGGACAAGGTGACATCACCGCCCCGCGCCCCACGTGACCTCACACAGCCAGCGGCCACGTGCTCCCACTCCACCAATGGCGGCCGACCGGGCCGGCAGGGCCTACAGCGGCCTCCGGGCCTAATGCGGGACAAGACCGGTCCCGTACGGGACAAGCCAATTTAGCCCAATATACGGGATGTCCCGGCTAATACGGGACAGTTGGCAACCCTAGCTGTTGTTTGAACAAGACGCTGATGAGGCCACACTTGAAATATCTTGTTCAATTTTGGTCACCATGCCATAGGAAGGTGTCATTAAGCTGGAAAGAGTGCAGAGAGGATTTATGAGGATGTTGCCAGGATTTGAGGCCCTGATCTCTGGGGAGAGATTTGTTAGACTGGGAATCTATTCCTTGGAGCACAGGAGTCTGAGTACTGATTAGTTTAGTTTAGTTTAGTTTAGTTTAGTTTAGTTTAGTTTAGTTTAGTTTAGTTTAGTTTAGTTTAGTTTAGTTTAGTTTAGAGACACTGCATGGAAACAGGCCCTTTCGGCCCACCGGGTCCGCGCCGCCCAGCGAACTCCACACATTAACACCATCCTACACCCACTAGGGACAATTTTTACATTTACCGCCAATTAACCTACAAACCTTATAGAAGTAAAATCATGATGTGGAGAATAGATAGCATGAAGCAACAGAGTCTTTTATCCAGAGTAAAGGAAACAAACGACTTAGGTTTAAGGTGAGAGGGGAACTATTTAACAGAAACCCGAGGGGTAACTTTTTTCACACAGAAAAAAAAAAGTTTTTCACACTTTTTTCACACTTTTTCACTCAGGAGCTGCCTGAGGAGCTAGTTGGGATAAGAACAGCATTTAAAAGACACTTGGACAGATATATGGACAGGAAAAGGTTAGAGGGAAAGGGGCAAAATGTGGGAAAATGGGACTAGCTGAGATGGGGCATATTGGTCGGCCTGGATGAGGTGGGCCGAAGGGCCTGTTTCTGTGCTGTATGACTCTAAGACTCTTTTAGCTACGATGGAAATGGGTGTGAAAGACTCAACATCGTCCACTCAGAGTGTACAGAGCTTTTAGGTTTTTTTTAAAGTTTAGTTTTGTTTTGTTTAGCTCAGTTTAGTTTAGAGATAGAGAGTGGATACAGGCCCTTCGGCCCACGGAGTCCGTGCCGACCAGCGATCCCTGCACACTAACACTATCCTACACAAACTAGGGACAATTTACAATTTTTGCCAAGCCAGGTAAGCCTACGTTTTTGGAGTGTGGGAGGAAACCGGAGCACCCGGAGAAAACCCACGGGGAGAACGTACAAACTCCGTGCTGACAGCCCCCGTAGTCGGGATGGAACCCGGGTCTCCGGCGCTGTGAGGCAGCAACTCTACTGCTGCGCCACCGTGACGCCTTTAGCTTTTCCAGCCAAGAAAAGTATGCTTTCAACTTGGGTAAGCGCGAAGAAATATGCTCAAACCATTGGAAACACACTTTTGTTTTATATATATATATATATAAACATTTACCACAAAAATATAAAGAAAACCTGTCACTGTGTTGCTTGCAAGATTTCACACACCAAGCCCCCTCTGCAGTGTCACAAACTGTGCGCAACATTTGCGGAATTAACAGTACCCGTGTAAAAAAAATTGTAATTTAAATTTAATTATTTACTGACAATATACAACAGACGGGTTTTTAAGATAACGACAGATGGGTTTTTTAAGGTGTGATGATGCGTTTGCTACATTGACCTCAGTAGTTTTAAACCACAAAGCTGGCTGGGATGTACAATTTTGGGGATATATGAGACTAACATGCAAAATCTACTGAGGAGAGGGGTTTTTCTTCAGAAGATTCTCCAGGCTCCTCTCCACAGCTTCGTCGAGTTCCTCCTCCAGCTCTTCCTTCTTGGACATGGCCAGTTTGGACTGGTAGTCGCGCACTATTTGGTCAATGTAAGGGGCACTCTGGGTACCGTGCAGCATCAGAGTCCACTCCTTCAGCACGCCCCTCTGCGGCCCGTCTCCCACGAAGCCCACCTCCATCACCCAAGTCCCCCTGGGGTCCTCGCCCCAGGTGTGCGTGGTCATGAAGGGCCACTTGTCGAAGCCAACCTTGGCGTCGTCGTCCCGGGGTCTCCGGCTCAGCAGGATGGACTTGGTGCCCGTCGGCGAGGTCATGTTGATGTTCAGCGCTCCGCGTCGCGTGCCGTTGACGGTGATCACGGCCTGCACGTGCTCCAGGTAGCGGACAAAGTTCCCCCTCCCTTCGCAAGCATCGGCTGAGATCGTCAGGACCAGCTTGTCGTCCGAAGATATCGCCCTGCGCGTGTCAGTTGAAGAAAGTAGAAGAGGTTATCAAACAGTCTTTCCAGGTGAGGCAGACGTTCACCTGCACCTCCTCCAAACTCATCTTTGGTTGAGACTACAGTTTTGGTCTCCTAATCTGAGGAAAGACATTCTAGCCTTAGAGGGAGTACAGAGAAGGTTCACCAGATTGATCCCTGGGATGGCAGGACTTTCATATGAAGAAAGACTGGATAGACTCGGGCTTGTACTCGCTGGAAATTAGAAGACTGAGGGGGGATCTTATAGAAACATATAAAATTCTTAAGGGGTTGGACAGGCTAGATGCGGGAAGATTGTTCCCGATGTTGGGGGAGTCCAGAACCAGGGGTCACAGCTTAAGGATAAGGGGGAAGTCTTTTAGGACCGAGATGAGAAAACATTTCTTCACACAGAGAGTGGTGAGTCTGTGGAATTCTCTGCCACAGAAGGTAGTTGAGGCCAGTTCATTGGCTATATTTAAGAGGGAGTTAGATGTGGCCCTTGTGGCAAAGGAATCAGGGGGTATGGAGAGAAGGCAGGTACAGGTTACTGAGCTGGATGATCAGCCATGATCATATTGAATGGCGGTGCAGGCTCGAAGGGCCGAAGGGCCGAATGGCCTACTCCTGCACCTATTTTCTATGTTTCTATGTTTCTATCTACTGTATCCCCTGTTCCCTGGTGTCAACTATAGCTTCCTCTAATACTTTGTTCCAGATACAGACTATCCTCTGAGTTAAAAAGTTGCCCCTGAGGTCCCCTTAAATCTCTCCATGGAGTTATCGGTCTTCCAGCATGGAAACAGGACCTTCAGCCCAACAGATGCAACACCTGTCCCTTTACCTCCCCCCTCGACTCCATCCAAGGACCCAAACAGTCTTTCTAGGTGAGGCAGAGGTTCACCTGCACCTCCTCCAACCTCATCTACTGTATCCCCTGTTCCAGGTGTCAACTTCTCTACATCGGCGAGGCCAAGTGCAGGCTCGGCGATCGTTTTGCTCAACACCTCCGCTCAGTCCACCTTAAACAACCTGTTCTCCCCGTGGCTCAGCACTTCAACTCCCCCTCCCACTCCCAGTCTGACCTTTCTGTCATGGGCCTCCTCCATTGTCATAGTGAGGCCCACCGCAAATTGGAGGAACAGCATCTCATATTTCGCTTGGGCAGCTTGCAGCCCAGCGGTATGAACATTGACTTCTCCAACTTCAGATAGTTCCTCTGTCCCTATCTTCCCCCTCTCCCTTACCAGTTCTCCCACTAGTCTTCCTGTCTCCTACTACATCCTATCTTTGTCCCACCTCCTCCCCTGACATCAGTCTGAAGAAGGGGCTCGACCCGAAACGTCACCCATTCCTTCTCTCCTGAGATGATGCCTGACCCGCTGAGTTACTCCAGCATTTTGTGTCGACCTTGAGTGGAAGAAAGGCATGTTTAAGGAAAAGGAGACTTGGATTCATACATTAGTGGGCGGCACGGTGGCGCAGCGGTAGAGCTACTGCCTTACAACACCAGAAGCCCGGGTTCGATCCTGACTAGGGGGATGGCTGTACTCCAAGATCTTCGGTGGTTTCCTCAGCTCTTGTTATTCCTCTAACTCTGCAGACACAAAGGACCACCAAAAGTGGGCAGGTGGGACCATCTAGGTTGGTTATCATGGACAGGTTGGGCTGAAGGGCCTGTTCCTGTGCTCCATGACCCTACGATGCCACCATGGCAGTTTAGTTTAGAGACACAGTGCGGAAATCGGCCCTTTCGGCCCCCCGGGTCCACGCCGCGCAGCGATCCCTGCGCGTTAACACCATCCTAAACCCACTGGGGACAATTTTTATTTTATATATTTTTTACATTTACCAAGACAATTAAGCTACAAACCTGCACGTCTTCGGAGCGTGGGAGGAAACCGAAGATCTCGGAAAAAACCCATGCAAGTCACGGGGAGAACGTACAAACTCCGCACAGACAGCAGCACCCGTAGTCGGGATCGAACCCGGGTCTCCGGCGCTGCATTCGCTGTAAGGCAGCAACTCTACCGCTGCGCCACCATGGATGGGGGCATGTTGACGGTCGTGGATAGGATGGGCTAAAGGGCCTGCTCCTGTGCTGTAGGACTCTACGAGGCCACCAGGGTAGATGAGGGCATGTTGGTCGTCATGGACAGGATGGGTTGAAGGGCCTGTTCCCGTGCTGTAGGACTCTACGAGGCCACCAGGGTAATTGGGAGCATGTTGGTCGTCGTGGACAGGATGGGCTGAAGGGCCTGTTCCCGTGCTGTAGGACTCTACGAGGCTACCAGGGTAGATAGGGCAAGTTGGTGGTCCTGGACAGGATTGGGGGGGGGGGGGCTGAAGGGCCTGTTCCCGTGCTGTAGGACTCTAAGATGCCACCAGGGTAGATGGGAGCATGTTGGTGGTCATGGACAGGATGGGCTGAAGGGCCTGTTCCCGTGCTGTAGGACTCTACGATGCCACCAGGGTAGATGGGGGCATGTTGGTGGTCATGGACAGCATTGGGGGGGGGGGGGGTGGGTGAAGGGGCTGTGGCCATGCCGTACGACTCTATGGAGCCCCCACTTACTGCGGCTCTTGGAGAGACCCCCCGATGCAGTGGAACCTTTCAGGAACGGTCTTCCAGTCCTTGGCCATTTTCACCATGGCGCCAGCGTCCAGCACTCCGTAGCCGAAGAGGTGGTTGAACTCCAGGCCCACGCCGTTCCTCCTCCACTTGTGGACCTCGTCGTGCAGCTGATTGCGTTTGGACGTCAGCACGGTTAGGTGTTGCACGTCCCTCCATGTCAGGTTGGGGCTGCAGGGGACACAGAAGGGTGGGGGGGGTCATTGCGTCAGTCGGCTGACAGAGACAGCGGTCGCATAGAAAGACTCGCTTTTACACGCCCAATGTGCTGGAAACATGTTCCCAATGTTGGGGGAGTCCAGAACCAAGGGCCACAGTTTAAGAATAAGGGGTCGGCCATTTAGAACGGAGATGAGGAAAAACTTTTTCAGTCAGAGAGTTGTGAATCTGTAGAAATCTCTGCCTCAGAAGGCAGTGGAGGCCAAGTCTCTGAATGCATTCAAGAGAGAGCTAGGTAGAGCTCTTAAGGATAGCGGAGTCAGGGGGTATGGGGAGAAGGCAGGAACGGGGTACTGATTGTGAATGATCAGCCATGATCACATTGAGTGGCGGTGCTGGCCCGAAGGGCCGAATGGCCTCCTCCTGCACCTATTGGCTATTGTCTATTGTCTACACACTGACTTACCGCGGGCAGTGAGGAACCTAATGGCATGTTGGCCTTCATAACGAGAGGATTTGAGTACAGGAGGTCCTTCTGCAGTTGTACAGGGCCCTGGTGATATCGCACCTGGAGTATTATGTGCAGTTTTGATCTCCCAATTTGTGGAAGGATGTCCTTGCTATTGAGGCAGTGCAGCGTAGGTTCACCAGGTTAATCCCCGGGATGGCGGGACTGTCATATGAGGAAAGATTGGAAAGACTGGGCTTGTATTCACTGGAATTTAGAAGGATGAGAGGGGATCTTATAGAAACGTATAAAATTATAATAGGACTGGACAAGCTAGCTGCAGGAAAAATGTTGGGGGCGTCCAGAACCAGGGGTCACAGTCTAAGAATAAAGGGGAGGCCATTTAAAACTGAGGTGAGAAAAAACTTTTTTACACAGAGTTGTGAATTTGTGGAATTCTCTGCCACAGAAGGCAGTGGAGGCCGATTCACTGGATGCATTCAAAAGAGAGTTAGATAGAGTTCTAGGGGCTAGCGGAATCAAGGGATATGGGGAGAAGGCAGGCATGGGGTACTGATTGTGGATGATCAGCCATGATCACAATGAATGGCGTTGCTGGCTCAAAGGGCCGAATGGCCTCCTGCTGCATCTATTTTATATGTTTCTATGTTTCTATGAATGAGTGGGTTAATACATGATGAGCGTTTGTCGGAACTGGGCCTGTACTGGCTGGAGTTTAGAAGAATGAGGGGGGACCTCATTGAAACGTACAGAATAGTGAAAGGCTTGGGTAGAGTGGATGTGGAGAGGATGTTTCCACTAGTGGGAGAGTCTAGGACTAGGAGTCCCAGCCTCAGAATTAAAGGACGTTCCTTTAGGAAGGAGATGAGGAGGAATTTCTTTAGTCAGAGGGTGGTGAATAAGTGGAATTCATTTGCCTCAGAAGGCTGTGGAGTCTATGGATATTGTTCAGGCAGAGATAGAGAGATTCTTGATTAGTACGGGTGTCAGGGGTTATGGGGAGAAGGCAGGAGAATGGGATTTGGAGAGAGAGATAGATCAGCCATGATTGAGAGGCGGAGTAGACTCGATGAACAGCTCTCATGACATTAAAATATGCTGAACAAGTTTTTATTTGTACAGAGGGGCTGAACACAGGCAGGTGGGACTAGTGTAGATGGGGCATGTTGATCAGCATGGGCAAGTTGTTTCCACATTGTATGATTCTATGGCACCGAACCAAACCAAACCAAAATAAAATAAAATAAAATCAACTCAACTCAATTCAACTCAACTCAACTCAACTCAACTCAACTCAACTCAACTCAACCCAACCCAACCCAACCCAACCAAACCAAACCAAAATAAAATAAAATAAAATAAAATAAAATAAAATAAAATAAAATAAAATAAAATAAAATAAAATAAAATAAAATAAAATAAAATAAAATAAAATAAACTCAACTCAATTAAACTAAACCAAACCAAACTAAACTAAACATTGAACTTTAAAACGAGTGAACAGGGTGTTGCGGCCACAGTAACAGAGAAATAATTAATCAGGGAGCTACTTTAACATCCTGGATAAACGCGGTCGATACATACTTGGCCTCCAAAGCTAAGGCAAAGACAGCGGCAGCTTCAGGGGCGGCAGCAGATGTCCCAGAATGCCGCAGAGTACAGTTGCCGTATAAATCAGTCGTTGCCTTTGAAAGAAAGCAATTAAAGATATCGATGAGAACGACAGCCGAAGTCATCAGCCCCTCCCCCAAGTGCTGAGGCTTCTCAATGGTAAACATCACCAGCTACAGCCCCTGTCCACATGGAAAACACATCAGCCAAAACATTGTGACCACTGACAGGCGAAGTGAATAACATTGATGATCTTGTTACAATGGCACATGTCAAGGGGTGGGATATATTAGGCAGCAAGTGAACAGTCAGTTCTTGAAGTTGACGTGTTGGATGAAGGAGAAATGGGCAGGAGTAAAGACCTGAGCGATTTTGACAAGGGTCAAATTGTTATGGCCAGACGACTGGGTCAGAGCATCTCTGAAACGGCAAGGCTTGTGGGGTGCTCCCGGTCAGCAGTGGTGAGTACCTACCGACAGTGGTCCGAGGAGGGACAAACCACAAACCAGCGACAGACAGGGTGTTGGGCGCCCAAGGCTCATCGATGCGCGAGGGCAACGAAGGCTATCCCGTCCGGTCCGAACCGACAGAAGGGCGGCACGGTAGCGCAGCGGTAGAGTTGCTGCTTTACAGCGAATGCAGCGCCGGAGACTCAGGTTAGATCCTGACTACGGGTGCTGCACTGTAAGGAGTTTGTACGTTCTCCCCGTGACCTGCGTGGGTTTTCTCCGAGATCTTCGGTTTCCTCCCACACTCCAAAGACGTACAGGTATGTAGGTTAATTGGCTGGGTAAATGTAAAAATTGTCCCTAGTGGGTGTAGGATAGTGTTAATGTGCGGGGATCGCTGGGCGGCACGGACTTGGAGGGCCGAAAAGGCCTGTTTCCGGCTGTATATATATATGATATGATAAGGTCGACTGTGGCACAAGTCACAGAAAATGTTAATGGTGGTCACGGGAGGAGTGTGTCACAATACACAGTGCATCGCACCCTGCTGCGTATGGGGCTGCACACGGAGGACCAACAGCATATTAGGCAGGTGGTCATAATGTTTTGACTCATCAGGTCGTGATGTTTTGGCTGATCGGTGTATACGGCCAGCAGGAACAGGGAAACAACAAAGGAGTAGCCGGTGTGGGGGGGACCGCCGTGGGGGGGGGGAGGGCAACAGACAATGGGGGAACCAGGCAAAGGGGGGACCGTCGAGAAGGAGGGGGAAGAACAATGGGGGACCTGACGCAGGGGTACTTTGTAACAATGTCGGCGCTCTTTACGTGATGAGTATTTGCATACCTTGGGTCTGCAAGCAAAGAGTCTCACTGAGGCTTGTCGCATGTGACAATAAAGTATTCATTCGTTCAAAGCATTCATTCATTCATCCATTCATTCATTCATCCATCCATTCATTCATTCATAAAATCTCAGCTGGTGACTGCACAAGCAATATAAGAAAATAACTGCAGATGCTGGTACAAATCGAAGGTATTTATTCACAAAATGCTGGAGTAACTCAGCAGGTCAGGCAGCATCTCAGGAGAGAAGGAATGGGTGACGTTTCGGGTCGAGACCCTTCTTCAGACTGATGTCAGGCGGGCGGGACAAAGGAAGGATATAGGTGGAGACAGGAAGATAGAGGGAGATCTGGGAAGGGGAGGGGAAGAGAGGGACAGAGGAGCTATCTAAAGTTGGAGAAGTCGATGTTCATACCACTGGGCTGCAAGCTGCCCAGGCGAAATATGAGGTGCTGTTCCTCCAATTTCCGGTGGGCCTCACTATGGCACTGGAGGAGGCCCATGACAGAAAGGTCAGACTGGGAATGGGAGGGGGAGTTGAAGTGCTCAGCCACCGGGAGATCAGATTGGTCAATGCGGACCGAGCGCAGGTGTTGAGCGAAGCGATCGCCGAGCCTGCGCTTGGTTTCGCCGATGTAAATAAGTTGACATCTGGAGCAGCGGATGCAATAGATGAGGTTTGAGGAGGTGCAGGTGAACCTCTGTCTCACCTGGAAAGACTGTTTGGGTCCTTGGATGGAGTTGAGGGGGGAGGTAAAGGGACAGGTGTTGCATCTCGTGCGGTTGCAGGGGGAAAGTTCCCGGGGTTGGGGTGGTTTGGGTAGGAAGGGACGAGTGGACCAGGGAGTTACGGAGGGAACGGTCTCTGCGGAACGCAAGGTCGATTGGGACAATGAGGCTCACGGTGGTGCAGCGGTAGAGTTGCTGCCTCACAGCGCCAGAGACGCAGCTCCCATCCCAACTACGGGTGCTGCCTGTGCAGAGTTTGCACGTCTCCCCGTGACCTGCGTTGGGGTTTTCTCCGGGTGCTCCAGTCTCCTCCCACACTCCAAAGTCGTGCAGGTTTGTGGGCTAATTGGCTTGGGTAAAGATTGCAAATTGTCCCTCGTGTGTGTAGGATAGCCCTAGTGTACAGGGACCGCTGGTCAGTGCTGACTCTGTGGGCCGAAGGGCCTGTTAGGCAATAGACAATAGACAATAGGTGCAGGAGGAGGCCATTCGGCCCTTCGAGCCTCCACCACCATTCAATGTGATCATGGCTGATCATTCTCAATCAGTACCCCGTTCCTGCCTTCTCCCCATACCCCCTGACTCCGCTATCCTTAAGAGCTCTATCTAGCTCTCTCCTGAACGTTTCAAGAGTCAGTTGAGTCAAGAGTGTTTTATTGTCACACTGTACGTCCCAGATAGAACGACAAACTTGATGCTCGTTCATTGCTCTTTTTCTCTCTACATCATCGTCTATATCTCTCGTTTCCCTCTCCCCTGACTAGTTTCAAGAAGGGTCTTGACCCGAAATGTCTCCCATTCCTTTCCCCCAGGGAGGCTGCCTGTCCCCGCTGAGTTACTCCAGCATATTGTGTATAATTTAAATTTAAACGTTTTTTTTTTTAATGAATTAAATTAAAATCGTTGAAATCATTAGTGGCACTGTGGCGCTGGTTTGCGACGGGCACAGTGACGGACACCCCACACATCTCTGTCCTCCACACAGCTGGCAAGCTCCTCTTTTGTCTCTACTTTTGTGCCTGACTTCAATGAAATCCTTGCTTGCAGCAGCACAACAGGCAACAGAATATGGCCGATTAGGAGAAGGGGAGATGCAACGAGACCTGGGTGTCGTGGTACACCAGTCGTTGAAAGTAGGCATGCAGGTGCAGCAGGCAGTGAAGAAAGCGAATGGTATGTTGGCATTCATAGCGAGGGGATTTGAGTATAGGAGCAGGGAGGTTCTGCTGCAGTTGTACAGGGCATTGGTGAGACTGGAGTATTGCGTACAGTTTTGGTCTCCTAATCTGAGGAAAGACATTCTTGCCATAGAGGGAGTACAGAGAAGGTTCACCAGATTGATTCCTGGGATGGCAGGACTTTCATATGAAGAAAGACTGGATAGACTCGGCTTGTACTCGCTGGAATTTAAAAGATTGAGGGGGGATCTTATAGAAACTTACAAAATTCTTAAGGGGTTGGACAGGCTAGATGCAGGAAGATTGTTCCCGATGTTGGGGAAGTCCAGAACAAGGGGTCACAGTTTAAGGATAAGGGGGAAGTCTTTTAAGACCGAGATGAGAAAGTTTTTTTTCACACAGAGTGGTGAATCTTTGGAATTCTCTGCCACATAAGGTAGTTGAGGCCAGTTAATTGGCTATATTTAAGAGGGAGTTAGATGTGGCCCTTGTGGCTAAAGGGATCAGGGGGTATGGAGAGAAGGCAGGTACGGGATACTGAGTTGGATGATCAGCCATGATCATATTGAATGGCGGTGCAGGTTCGAAGGTCCGAATGGCCTACTCCTGCACCTGTTTGCTATGTTTCTATGTAAGCATAGAACACTATGTAAAACAATATAACAAACGAGAGAGCAAAAAATTAATTTGAGTGTGTTGCGCGCTGTGCCTCTAAAGAGCGACACTCACCACACCGGCCTCTGGGTTCCTCTTCCGCCCGTTGCTGAAGGTGGAAGCCAGCGTGGAGGAGCAGCTCTCATCGTACAGCGCGGTCCGGCCGTCGTTGATGGCCGAGTTGATGGAGATGGTCCACATGCTGGACGCGTAGCCATCGCAGTTACAGTCGTCGTAGCTTCCCCCATCGCCCGAAGCCCACACGTAAATACTCCCCTTGCCGTTCCGACCCTACGGAAGACAACCCACAACTTGGTTTATTCTTATTGCCACGTGTAACGAGGTACAGTGAAAAGCTTTTGTGGCGTGCTATCACCAGGGCAATAGACAATAGACAATAGGTGCAGGAGGAGGCCATTCGGCCCTTCGAGCCAGCACCGCCATTCAATGTGATCATGGCTGATCATTCTCAATCAGTACCCCGTTCCTGCCTTCTCCCCATACCCCCTGACTCCGCTGTCCTTAAGAGCTCTATCTAGCTCTCTCTTGAATGCATTCAGAGAATTGGCCTCCACTGCCTTCTGAGGCAGAGAATTCCACAGATTCACAACTCTCTGACTGAAAAGGTTTTTCCTCATCTCAGTTCTAAATGGCCTACCCCTTATTCTTAAACTGTGGCCCCTTGTTCTGGACTCCCCCAACATTGGGAACATGTTTCCTGCCTCTAACGTGTCCAACCCCTTAATAATCTTATACGTTTCGATAAGATCTCCTCTCATCCTTCTAGGTTGTACACGGCCCTGGTGAGACCACACCATCAGGGCATTGTGTGCATTTTTGGTCTCCTAATTTGTGGAAGGACGTCCTTGCCATTGAGGCAGTGCAGCATGGGTTCACCAGGTTAATCCCCGGGATGGCAGGACTGCCGTATGACGAAAGATTGGAAAGACTGGGCTTGTATTCACTGGAGTTTTTAAAGGATGAGAGGGGATCTTATAGAGACGTATAAAATTATGAAAGGACTGGACAAGCTAGATGCAGGAAAAATGTTCCCAATGTTGGGGGAGTCCAGAACCAGGGGCCACACAGTCTAAGAATAAAGGGGAGGCCATTTAAAACTGAGATGAGAATAAACTTTTTCACCCAGAGAGTTGTGAATTTGTGGAATTCTCTGTCACAGAGGGCAGTGGAGGCCAATTCACTGGATGAATTTAAAAGAGAGTTAGATAGAGCTCTAGGGGTTAGCGGAATCAAGGGATATGGGGAGAAGGCAGGCACGGGTTACTGATTGTGGATGATCAGCCATGATCACAATGATCACAATGAATGGCGGTGCCAAATGGCCTCCTCCTGCACCTATTTTCTATGTTTCTATCCAGTCAGCGGAAAGACAATACACGATTGCAATTGAACCATATAGTGTACAGATACATGATAAGGGAATAACGTTTAGTGCAAGGTAAAGCCAGCAACGTCTGATCAAGGATAGTCCGAGGGTCACCAATGAGGTAGATGGTAGTTCAGCACTGCTCTCTGGTTGTGGTAGGATGGTTCAATTGCCTGATAACAGCTGGGAAGAAACTGCAATAGACAATAGACAATAGACAATAGGTGCAGGAGTAGGCCATTCAGCCCTTCGAGCCAGCACCGCCATTCAATGTGATCATGGCTGATCATTCTCAATCAGTGCCCCGTTCCTGCTTTCTCCCCATACCCCCTGACTCCGCTATCCTTAAGAGCTCTATCTAGCTCTCTCTTGAATGTATTCAGAGAATTGGCCTCCACTGCCCTCTGAGGTAGAGAATTCCACAGATTCACAACTCTCTGACTAAAAAGGTTTTTCCTCATCTGTGTTCTAAATGGCCTACCCCTTATTCTTAAACTGTGGCCCCTGGTTCTGGACTCCCCCAACATTGGGAACATGTTTCCTGCCTCTAACATGTCCAACCCCTTAACAATCTTATACGTTTCGATAAGATCCCCTCTCATCCTTCTAAATTCCAGTGTATACAAACCTAGTCGCTCCAGTCTTTCAACATAGGACAGTCCCGCCATTCCGGGAATTAACATTGTAAACCTACGCTGCATGCCCTCAATAGCAAGAATATCCTTCCTCAAATTTGGAGACCAAAACTGCACACAGTACTCCAGGTGCGGTCTCACTAGGGCCCTGTACAACTGCAGAAGGACCTCTTTGCTCCTATACTCAACTCCTCTTGTTATGAATGCCAACATTCCATTGGCTTTCTTCACTGCCTGCTGTACCTGCATGCATCCTTTCAGTGACTGATGCACTAAGACACCCAGATCACGTTGTACGTCCCCTTTTCCTAACTTGACACCATTCAAATAATAATCTGCCTTCCTATTCTTACCACCAAAGTGGATAACCTCACACTTATCCACATTAAACTGCATCTGCCATGCATCCGCCCACTCACATAACCTGTCCAAGTCACCCTGCAACCTCATAGCATCTTCTTCACAGTTCACCTAGCTTTGTATCATCGGCAAATTTGCTAATGGTACTTTTAATCCCTTCATCCAAGTCATTGATGTATATTGTAAATAGCTGCGGTCCCAACACCGAGCCTTGCGGTACCCCACTAGTCACTGCCTGCCATTCTGAAAGGGATCCATTTATCCCCACTCTTTGCTTTCTGTCTGTCAACCAACTTTCTATCCATGTCAGTACCCTACCTCCAATACCATGTGCTCTAATTTTGCCCACCAATCTCCTATGTGGGACCTTGTCGAAGGCTTTCTGAAAGTCAAGGTACACCACATCCACCGGCTCTCCCCTGTCAATTTTCCTAGTTACATCCTCAAAAAATTCCAGTAGATTAGTCAAGCACGATTTCCCCTTCGTAAATCCATGCTGACTCAGAACGATCCTGTTACTGCGATGCTGGTTTAAACCGAACACAGACACAAAATGCTGGAGTAACTCAGCGGGACAGGCAGCAGTCTCTCCTGCTGAGTCCTTCAATCTGAAGAAGGGTCTCGACCCGAAATGTCACTCATTCCTTCTGTATAGAAATGCTGCCTGTCCCGCTGAGCTACGCCAGCATTTTGTGTCTATGTTTGGGAAGAAACTGTCTCTGAATCTGGAGGTGTGCATTTATTCTCTACCTTTTGTATTCACTTGTCCATCTGTCAATTATGACAACGCCTCAAAGGACAACAACAAAGAACTTCAGGAGGAGAGCGTCACAAGAGATACAACGAGGAAATACACTGATCAGCCAAAACATTATGACCACTGACAGGCGAAGTGAATCACATTGATTATCATGTTACAATGGCAACTGTCAAGGGGTGGGATATATTAGGCAGCAAGTGAACAGTCAGTTCTTGAAGTTGATGTGCTGGATGCAGGAGAAATGGGCAGGAGTAAAGACCTGAGCGACTTTCACAAGGGCCAAATTGTTATGGCCAGACGACTGGGTCAGAGCATCTCTGAAACGGCAAGGCTTGTGGGGTGCTCCCGGTCAGCAGTGGGGAGTACCGACCGACCGACAGTGGTCCGAGGAGGGACAAACCACAAACCGGCGACAGGCAGGGTGTTGGGCGCCCAAGGCTCATCGATGCGCAAGGGCAACGAAGGCTATCCCGTCTATGACCAACAGCATATTAGGCAGGTGGTCATCATGTTTTGGCTCATCAGCTCATAATGTTTTAGCTGATCGGTGTACATTGAAGATAGACACAAAAAGCAGGAGTGACCCAGCGGGCCAGGCAGCATCTCTGGAGGAAATGGAAATCTGACGGTTCGGGTCGAGACCCTTCTTCAGACCGAGAGTCAGAGGAGACGGAACCGAAAGATATGAAAAGGTACAAAGAACAAGTTAATGAAAGCTAAGCAAAAATACAGATCAAGGGCAGCAACAATGACCAGGGAAAGGTGGAGCCCACAATGGTCCGTTGTTGGCTGTGGGCTAGGTGATAACGAGTTATACCGACAATGAAACTAGTCCAACGACAATGGTGGGGGAGGGACGGAGAGAGAGGGGATGGATGCAAGAGTCACTTGAAGTTAGAGAAATCAAGATTGATACCGCTGGGTTGTAAGCTGTCCAAGCGGCCCTTCACCCCCCCCCCACCCCGGGTCATGGGGAGAACGTACAAACACCGTACAGACAGCATCTGCAGTCGGGATTGAACCCGGGTCTCCGGCGCTGCATTCGCTGCACCACAGTGCCGCCCTTTGTGCAAGGTTATCGGCGGCTCAGCAATAAACCCCGTGACCCCAGGTCTTACCTTATTGACCCCATCGGCCATGGCCTGCAAGGTCAACTCGCGAGGTCCATCTACAGTTTTGCCGTCGTCAGTGGGCCCCCAGCTCGCACTGTAGATGTCTATAACCTGAGGCATGTGGCTGATGGAAGATGCTTCAATGATGTCCGTCATGAAGGGCTGGTCCAACATACGAATGCCTGTGAGATGTTCAGTTTAGTTTAGTTTAGAGATACAGCGCGGAAACAGGCCCTTCGGCCCACCGAGTCCGCACCGACCAGTAGGGTTGCCAACATTCTCACTCCCAAATAAGGGACAAAAGGTGACGTCACCGCCCCCGTGCCCCACGTGATCTCATCCAGCCAGCGGCCACATTCTCCTACACCACCATAGGTGGCGCCCGGGCCTACACTGTCCAGGCCTACTGCGGCCCCCGGGCCTACACTGTCCAGGCCTACACGGTCCGGGCCAACAGTGTCTGGGCCTACAGCGGCCCCCGGGCCTACACTGTCCGGGCCTACACGGTCCGGGCCAACAGTGTCTGGGCCTACAGCGGCCCCCTGGGCTTACGCCGGGCCTACAGTGCCCCCCGGGCCTAATACAGGACAAGGGCGGTCTCGTACGGGGCATACCAATTTAGCCAAATATACGGGATGCCCCAGCTAATATGGGAGATTTGGCAACTCTACCGACCAGCGATCACCCGTTCACGCTAGTTCTGTGTTATCCCACTTTCTCATCCACTCCCTACACACTGGGGACAGTTTACAGAGGACCAATTAACCTACAAACAAACCCACACGTTTATTCGGACTGCAGGTCCGTGAGGACGACCCTTACCTGCCACCCTTGAAGAGTAGGCCACCCCGACACCACATATATTGTTGTTGGCCGCGGCAGACACTTCCCCAGCACACCTCGTTCCATGGCTGCACGAGAAAACCCCAAAGTCACAGGTCAAACAAGGAACTGCAGAGGCCGCTTCACCAAAAAAAAAAATCACAACATACTGGAGAAAGTACAAAGTATTGTCTAAGATGTTGGTGAGACCGCATTTGGAATATTGTGTTCAGTTCTGGGCACCATGTTACAGGAAAGATATTGTCAAGCTCGAAAGGGTTCAGAAAAGATTCACGTGGATGTTGCCAGGACTAGAGGGTGTGAGCTACAGGGAGAGGTTGAGTAGGCTGGGTCTCTATTCCATGGAGCGCAGGAGGATGAGGGGAGAGCTTATAGAGGTGTACAAAATCATGAGTGGAATAGATCGGGTAGATGCACAGAGTCTCTTGCCCAGAGTAGGGGAATCGAGGAACAGAGGACATAGATTTTTTATTAAAAATTTTTTTTTTTTTAGATTTTTGTGATACAGCACAGAAACAGGCCCTTCGGCCCACCGGGTCCGCGCCGCCCAGCGATCCCCGCACATTAACATTATCCTACACCCATTTTTTTTTTACATTTGCCCAGCCAATTAACCTACAAACCTGTACGTCTTTGGAGTGTGGGAGGAAACAGAAGATCTCGAAGAAAACCCACGCAGGTCACGGGGAGAACGTACAAACTCCGTACAGTACAGCACCCGTAGTCGGGATCGAACCTGAGTCTCTGGCGCTGCATTCGCTGTAAGGCAGCAACTCTACCGCTGCGCCACCGTGCAGCCCTGACATAGGTTCAAGGTGAAGGGGAAAAGATTTAATAGGAATCCGAGAGGTACCTTTTTCACACTGAGGGTGGTGGGTGTATGGAACAAGCTGCCAGAGGAGGTAGTTGAGGCTGGGACTATCCCATCGTTTAAGAAACAGTTGGGCAGGTACATGGATAGGACAGGTTTGGAGGGATATGGATCAAGCGCAGGCAAGTGAGACTAGTGCAGCTGGGACATTGTTAGCCATTGGGACATTGGGCGAGTTGGGCCGAAGGGCCTGTTTCCTCACTGTATCACTCTATGACTTGCTATTGAGGGCGTGCAGCGTAGGTTTACTAGGTTAATTCCCGGAATGGCGGGACTGTCATATGTTGAAAGACTGGAGCGACTAGGCTTGTATACACTGGAATTTAGGATGAGAGGGGATCTTATCGAAACGTATAAGATTATTAAGGGGTTGGACACGTTAGAGGCAGGAAACATGTTCCCAATGTTGGGGAAGTCCAGAACAAGGGGCCACAGTTTAAGAATAAGGGATAGGCCATTTAGAACGGAAATGAGGAAAAACTTTTTCAGTCAGAGAGTTGTGAATCTATGGAATTCTCTGCCTCAGAAGGCAGTGGAGGCGAATTCTCTGAATGCATTCAAGAGAGAGCTAGATAGAGCTCTTAATGATAGCGGAGTCAGGGGGTATGGGGAGAAGGCAGGAACGGGGTACTGATTTTGGATGATCAGCCATGATCATATTGAATCATAACCTAACCATAACCTAAAGGGCCGAATGGCCTATTCCTGCACCTATTTTCTATGTTTCTATGTTTAATGAGAGCATTGGCATTAAATGGGGAGAAGGCAGGAACGGGGTACTGATTGAGAATGATCAGCCATGATCACATTGAATGGCGGTGCTGGCTCGAAGGGCCGAATGGCCTTCTCCTGCACCTATTGTCTATTGTCTAGTGTCTATTGTCAGACTCGACTATATACCATGTAAATACAAAACCAAGGCCTTTCCCCATTTCCGGGTCGAAGATAATTGATCAAAAGATAAGTCTGAGCAAATTTGCACATCAGTAACATGAAAAACATGACTTGAAAATCCCACGGACAAAATCAATAGTAAATGGATCAAAAACTACAATACAAAGTACTTTCAAATGCTTTAGTTAGAACGCGTGTTTAAAAAAATCAATGCCTGAAGATAACGCAGACAGAGAGTGCTCTTGACCATCATTGATCACCATTGAGTTTCCTATCATGTTCAGCCAGTATTCTCCATCATACAATCATCCATTAGTGGGTTCCTGGTCTCACAAGGAACGCCCGAGTTATGTATCCATCTACCTGTTAAACCAATCCTTCGTGTAGCGGGGATAGGGATAGGGGTCATTGCTGCTGAAGTCATAGCTGGCTTCTGCGTTCTGCAAAAAAAATAAAAATAAACACAAGATGTAAACTTAAATGGATAAAATACTTTTTTGGTTCAGTTTAGTTTTTATTGTCACGTTCACCGAGGTACAGTGAAAAGCTTATGTTGCGTGCTAAGCCATTCAGCAGAAAGACAATACGTGATTACAATCGAACCATTTACAGTGTACAGATGCATGATGAGGGAAAAACGTTTTGTGCAACGTAAAGCCAGCAAAGTCCGATCAAGGGTAGTCCGAGGGGCACCAATGAGGTAGATAGTAGTTCAGCACTGCTCTCTGGTTGTGGTGGGATGGTTCAGTTGCCCGATAACAGCTGGGAAGAAATTGTCCCTGAATCTGGAGGTGTGCGTTTTCACACTACTGTACCTCTTGCCCGATGGGAGAGGGGAGAAGAGGGAGTGGCCGGGGTGAAAACCCCTTCAGTGGGCCGAAGGGCCTGTTTCTATGCTATATCCCGATGTTTGGGGAGTCCAGAACCAGGGGCCACAGTTTAAGAATAAGGGGTCGGCCATTTAGAACGGAAATGAGGAAAAACTTTTTCACTCAGAGAATTGTGAATCTGTGGAATTCTCTTCCTCAGAAGGCAGTGGAGGCCAATTCTCTGGATGCTTTCAAGAAAGAGTTAGATAGAACTCTTCAAGGTAGCGGAGTCAGGCTTCCCGCTTCCCCACATTATATTTCGTCTGTCCACTTCTTTGCCACTCACTTACAATCCCTTTGCATCTTTGATGCTCATTTTCCCCACCTACCTGCATCACCAGCAAACATGGATACATTACAATTAATATCCTCATCTATCATTAATATAGATCCTAAGTAGCTGAAACTCTAGTACTGATATATTTTGTGGCATACTTTTAAATAACATCACGCCAGCCAGAAAATAATATCTTTATTCCTACCCTGCTCTCCTCCCACAAATCTATTTTCTATCCATGCTCTTAGTACCGACCCCTCGAGCCATTGCCTTTGTGTGACAATACTTATAATACTTGTTTACAGCAAATGTCTTCTGAAAGTCAAGATGTGCCAGCTTCAAAGATTCTCCCTTATCTATCTGACAAGTTACATCCTTAAAAAAATCTCCATCAGTATTTATTTTAGTTTAGTTTAGAGATACCGCGCGGAAACAGGCCCTTCGGCCCACCGGGTCCGCACCAACCGGCGATCCCCGCACACTAACACTATCCTACACACACGAAGGACCATTTACCATTTTACCAAAAGCCAATTTAACCTACAAACCTGCACGTCTTTGGAGTGTGGGAGGAAACCGGAGCTCCCGCAGAAAACCCACGCATGTCACGGGGAGAACGTGCAAACTCCGTACAGACAGCACCGGTACTCAGGATCAAACCCGGGACTCTGGCGCTGTGAGGAGGTAGCTCTACCTCTGCGCCACCGTGCTGCACAAGCATTCAAGAGAGAGCTAGACAGAGCTTTTAAGGATAGCGGAGTCAGGGGGTATGGGGAGAAGGCAGGAACGGGGTACTGATTGAGAATGATTAGCCATGATCACATTGAATGGCGGTGCTGGCTCAAAGGGCCGAATGGCCTACTCCTACACCGATTGTCTATTGTCTATTATTAAGCATAACTTCCCCGTGCGTAAATCCCTGATGATTCTCTACAAAAACATTACGGATGTCAAATGGCCCCTCGAGCACTTTCTTCATGATGGATACCAACATTTTCCTACAACTCCACTGTTGCTTTTAGAATAATTTTGCTACAATTGCCATCTTCCCTTCCACAGCGACCATCGCAGAATCATAGACCATAGGGGCACAGCGGTAGAGTTGCCGCCTTACAGTGAATGCAGCGCCGGAGCCCCGGGTTCCATCCTGACTACGGGTGCTGTCTGTACGGAGTTTGTACGTTCTCCCCGTGACCTGCGTGGGTTTTCTCAACCAGCGATCAACCCGCACACTAGCTCTTTCCTGCACACTAGGGATAATTTTACAATTTACAGAAGCAATTAACCTACAAACCTGCACGTCTTTGGTGTGGGAGGAAACCAGAGCACCCGGGGAAAACCCACGTGGTCACGGGGAGAATGTACAAACTTGGTGCGCGGACAGTTTCTAAAACTGCCTTATTCCTCACGCATTTTGTTTATCTATTGCTCTTCTTAACCTCTTTAGTCATCCAGGGATGGGTAAATTGTCCCATTGATGTTATTTCCTGCTTCAAGACATATTCACAGAGAATTATGATATCATTCTTGATTGCAGTTGTTTCGTTTATGTTTTAAACCAGCCTTACTTCAGAATAAACAATGGTTTAAGATACTTTTCCAATCCACCTTTATCCAACTCACACTGCATGCTACTTTTATTTGGTTTAATTTAAGTTTAAGATTCTAGATTCTCTCTTTAGCATTTCTCCTGATATTGGATTCTAACATATCACAATCCCGGAATGACTGCCCTTCAATATTATTAATTAACTCTGATTCATTACCCAACACAAGACCTATAATAGCCTGGAGTAACTCAGCGGGTCAGGCAGCATCTCTGGAGAACATGGATAGGTGACGTTTCACAGAGTGCTGGAGTAACTCAGCGGGTCAGGCAGCATCTCTGGAGAACATGGATAGGTGACGTTTCACAGAGTGCTGGAGTAACTCAGCGGGTCAGGCAGCATCTCTGGAGAACATGAATGGGTGACGTTTCACAGAGTGCTGGTGAATACTGAGTTGATCCAGCATTTTGTGTCCGCCTTCCATTTTATTTTAGCTTCATTTTCCATGATGTAATGGGAAAGGCCAAGATTTTTACA
Organism: Rhinoraja longicauda; assembly: GCF_053455715.1. Taxonomy (NCBI): domain Eukaryota; kingdom Metazoa; phylum Chordata; class Chondrichthyes; order Rajiformes; family Arhynchobatidae; genus Rhinoraja; species Rhinoraja longicauda. Next base: position 67,185,936 of record NC_135961.1, on the reverse strand, counting down.
AAATAAATCCAGTGATCTTTGATCAATTTAGCACAGCATTCATTCTAAGATGAAATTGAGAATACAAAGTAGCTTTGAAACAAATTATCTCTACCATCGACCTTCTCCTCTGATAAGCCTGGGGTTCTATTTGACATTTAATATTTCACATTTGAAAGGCCATTTCTTCCTCTGAAATAAATCTGATACCTTTTCGGACTAAACTCCACACTGAAAAATGAAATTCTACTCTGAGCCATGTTGAGTGAAATCATTTTGAAATCAGACAACATCAGATATTCGGGATTAATGTAATCAGAAATATGTGGGGTGTGTTCACTGTTTTGCTTATTCTGGAGACTGCAGGAGCAGAATTGCATTTTTATTTCACGTTAGTTTTGAAAATGTGTTCCGGTTACATCAACATATAATTGCCTTTCGTTATTCATTGTGAAAATATACGCCGATCAGCCAAAACATTATGACCACCGACAGTCGAAGTGAATAACATTGATTATCTTGTTACAATGGCACCTGTCAAGGGGTGGGATATATTAGGCAGCAAGTGAACAGTCGGTTCTTGAAGTTGATGTGTTGGTTGCAGGAGAAATGGGCAGGAGTAAAGACCTGAGCGGCTTTGACAAGGGCCAAATTGTTTGATTTAGATTTAGAGATACAGCGCGGAAACAGGCCCTTCGGCCCACCGGGTCCGCGCCGCCCAGCGATCCCCGCACACTAACACTATCCTACACACACTAGGGACAGTTTTTACATTTGCCCAGCCAATTAACCTACAAACCTGTACGTCTTTGGAGTGTGGGAGGAAACCGAAGATCTCGGAGTAAACCCACGCAGGTCACGGGGAGAACGTACAAACTCCGTACAGACAGCGCCCGTAGTCAGGATCGAACCTGAGTCTCCGGCGCTGCATTCGTTGTAAGGCAGCAACTCTACCGCTGCACCACCTTGCACCAGTTGTACAGGGCATTGGCGAGACCACACCTGGAGTATTGCGTACAGATTTGGTCTCCTAATCTGAGGAAAGACATTCTTGCCATAGAGGGAGTACAGAGAAGGTTCACCAGATTGATTCCTGGGATGGCAGGACTTTCATATGAAGAAAGACTGGATAGACTCGGCTTGTACTCGCTGGAATTTAGAAGATTGAGGGGGGATCTTATAGAAACTTACAAAATTCTTAAGGGGTTGGACAGGCTAGATGCGGGAAGATTGTTCCCGATGTTGGAGAAGTCCAGAACAAGGGGTCACAGTTTAAGGATAAGGGGGAAGTCTTTTAGGACCGAGATGAGAAAGTTTTATTTCACACAGAGAGTGGTGAAACTGTGGAATTCTCTGCCACAGAAGGTAGTTGAGGCCAGTTCATTGGCTATATTTAAGAGGGAGTTAGATGTGGCCCTTGTGGCTAAAGGGATCAGAGGGTATGGAGAGAAGGTTGAGTTGGATACTGAGTTGGATGATCAGCCATGATCATATTGAATGGCGGTGCAGGCTCAAAGGGCCGATTGGCCTACTCCTGCACCTATTTTCTATGTTTCTATGTCTATGTTTGCCGCCCGACACATTAAGGCCAGACGACTGGGTCAGAGCATCTCTGAAACGGCAAGGCTTGTGGGGTGCTGCTGAAGGATCTGCTGCTAATGTTTTGGTGCCAGGTACCACAGGACACCTTCAGGGGTCTTGTAGAGTCCATGCCTCGGCGGGTCGGCTTTTGGCGGAGGACCAACAGCACATTGGGAAGGTGGTCATAATGTTTTGGCTGATCGGTGTAAATTAGATTGCGTTTTTTGTGTGGATGGACACTGCAACATTTTTAAGTGGAGCGGTTGAATGTAGCAAGCAGTTTCCTGATGGTGACTTCAGTGACTCAGCAGGTCAGCTTACAGTTTAGTTTGTTGTCACGTGTACCGAGGTACAGTGAAAAGATTTTTGTTGCATGCTAACCAGTTAGCGGAAAAACAACACATGATAACAATCGAGCCATTCACAGTGTGCAGATACATGGTTATGTAAGAAACCTTGCTGTAGGAGTTGAGATTTAAGAGTGTGGAGCGATTGTAATGTGTTATTGTAGATCATCTTCTGTGGCCAACATGCACATAGTCACCTCGGTTGGGCAGCATCTCAATGGACTTATTTGGTGTATAAAATTATGAGAGGAATAAATCGGGTAGAAGCACGAAATCTCTTGCCCAGAGGGAAACTTTTTTCAGTCAGAGAGTTGTGAATCTGTGGAATTCTCTGCCTCAGAAGGCAGTGGAGGCCAATTCTCTGAATGCATTCAAGAGAGAGCTAGATAGAGCTCTTAAGGATAGCGGAGTCAGGGGGTATGGGGAGAAGGCAGGAATGGGGTACTGATTGAGAATGATCAGCCATGATCACATTGAATGGCGGTGCTGGCTCGAAGGACCGAATGGCCTACTCCTGCACCTATTGTCTTTTGTCTATTGTCTATAGTAGGGGAATCGAGGACCAGAGGACATAGGTTCAAGGTGAAGGGGAAAAGATTTAATAGGAATCTGAGGAGTAACTTTTTCACACAAATGGTGGTGGGTGTGTGGAACGAGCTGCCAGAGGAGGTAGTTGAGGCTGGGACTATCCCAACGTTTAAGAAACAGTTAGACAGGTTCATAGACAGGACAAGTTTGGAGGGATATGGACCAAATGCAAGCAGGTGGGTCTAGTGTTGCTGGGATACATTGACCGGTGTGGGTAACTTGGGCTACAGGGCCTGTTTCCACAGCGTTTCACTCTATGACCCTATTTCTGCAGGTCAGGCAACATCTCGGGGAGATGTTTCAGATTGGAAGAAAACCCAAAATGTCTTCTATCCATGTTCTCCAGAGATGCTGCCTGGTCCTCTGAGTTCCTCCAGCAGTTTCTTGTCTTGCCAATCCTCCTGTTCATGTGTTTAAAACAACCTTACTCTTTAATGCAATGAATAATTTGCATAAATAAATAATCTTAGTGATGATCTCACAGAACATAGAACAGTACAGTACAGGAACAGGCCCTTCAGCCCACAATATCTGTGCTAAACATGATGCCACGACCAAAAGAGTTATTGGAATGAATAATGCTAATGCTCTGAATTTAGTTTTAAAATCTTGATAGAGTCATAGAGTGATAGTGTGGAAACAGGCTCTTAGGCCCAACTTGCCCACACCGGCCAACAATGTCACAGCTACACTAGTCCCACCTGCCCACATTTGGTCCATATCCCTCCAAACCTGTCCTAGCCATGTTCCTGTCTAACTGTTTCTTAAATATTGGGATAGTCCCAGCCTCAACTACCTCCTCTGGCAGCTTGATCCATACACCCACCACCCTTGTGACATTTATCAATGAATCTACATTTCAGAACAAAAGTTACAATAAAACAGAAAGGGAAATCTACTGGGTACTTACATAGTTGTCTGCTAAGTCAGGATGTAAGTAATCGATCCCTGCAATTAAACAATAAATAGGTTAAACTATTGGAAGGTGAGGAAGGGGAATCTGCAAAGCATTAACAAGCAGCGTAGAAACACCATGGTCTACAATGCATATTTGAACATGCTGTGGAAACAAAGAACAGCAGATGCTGGTTAATACACAAGAAAGAAAGACACAAAGTGCTGGAGTAACTCGGCAGGTCAGGCAGCATCTCTGGAGAACTTGGATAGGTGACGTTTCACAGAGTGCTGGAGTAACTCAGCAGGTCAGGCAGCATCTCTGGAGAACTTGGATAGGTGACGTTTCAGGTCGAGAAGAAGGGCCCTGACCCGAAATGTCACGTACTTTTGTACGTACTTTTAAAAAGGAGACGAGGCGGAATTTCTTTAGTCAGAGGGTGTTGAATCTGTGGAATTCATTGCCACAGACGGCTGTGGAGGCCAAGTCAGTGGATATTTGTAAGGGGCGGAGGTTGGCAAGTTTTTGATTTGTAAAGGTGTCAGGGGTTTACGGGGAGAAGGCAGGAGACCGGGGTTGAGAACGTAAGGCAGATCAGCCATGATTGAATGTGTAATAAAATAACTGCAGATGCTGGTACAAATCGAAGGTATTTATTTCACTAAAGGCTGGAGTAACTCAGCGGGTCAGGCAGCATCTCAGGAGAGAAGGAATGGGTGACGTTTCGGGTCGAGACCCTTCTTCAGACTAAATTCAGCCATGATTGAATGGCGGAGTAGACTTGATGGACCGAATGGCCTTATTCTGCTTCTAGAATTTATGAACTTATGAGATGCTGCCTGACCCGCTGAGTTACTCCAGCAACTTGTGTTCCATTTTGTCCAAGATGGATTCCAATCACTGCTCCGCTCACCGGTAGCAGCCACCTGTGGAGCAATAAAAATGTCCATGTAATGACTTCAGAATGAGATAGGGTTGACAGACATCTTTAGCCAGCGCACAATTACACAATTACAGAGCATAATTACAATTTGGCAAAGATGCCAAAACGCAAAGCTTCCCCTCCTCAAAATACACCGATCAGCCAAAACATTATGACCTGATGAGCCAAAACATTATGCCCACCTGCCTAATATACTGTTGGCCTTCCGTGTGCAGCCCCATACGCAGCAGGGTGCGATGCACTGTGTATTGTGACACATTCCTCCCGTGACCACCATTAAAAAATTTCTGTGACTTGTGCCACAGTCGACCTTCTGTCGGTTCGGACCAGACGGGATAGCCTTCGTTGCCCTCACGCATCGATGAGCCTTGGGCGCCCAACACCCTGTCTATCGCCGGTTTGCGGTTTGTCCCTCCTCGGACCACTGTCGGTCGGTACTCACCACTGCTGACCGGGAGCACCCCACAAGCCTTGCCGTTTCAGAGATGCTCTGACCCAGTCGTCTGGCCAGAACAATTTGGCCCTTGTCAAAGTCGCTCAGGTCTTTCCTCCTGCCCATTTCTCCTGCATCCAACACTTCAACTTCAAGAACTGACTGTTCACTCGCTGCCTAATATATTCCACCCCTTGACAGGTGCCACTGTAACAAGATAATCAATGTGATTCACTTTGCCTGTCAGTGGTCGTAATGTTTTGGCTGATTGGTGTACATCATGTAGTGAAGGGCATTGACTGGGAGGTGCAGACCGTCGAGAGAGGTGCTCGTTTAGCCCTTACCATCGTCCATGATTGCAATGGTCACTCCTTTCCCTGTGTAGCCCAGTTGCCAGGCCTCTGCCACATTGAGGTCCAAACCAGGAGTTCCATCTATTTGCCCAGTGTTGACCTATTGTGACAAAAATATTAAACAGGCATGGTTTTCATCAAGTTTTAGTTGTACAGATACAGTACGGACACAGGCCCTACTGCCTACCGAGTCCACGCCGACCAGCGATCAACCATTCACGCAGGTTAGGGCAGCACGGTGGCGCAGCGGTAGAGCTGCTGCCTCACAGTGCCGGAGACCCGGGTTCCATCCCGACTACGGGCACTGTCCGTACGGAGTTTGTACATTCTCCCTGTGACCCAAGTGGGTTTTCTCCGCGATCTTCGGTTTCCTCCCACACTCCAAAGACGTGCAGGTTTGTAGGTTAATTGGCTTGGTGTAAATGTAAAAATTGTCCCTAGTGTGTGTAGGATAGTGTTAGAGTGTGAGGATCGCTGGGCGGTGCGGACTCAGCGGGACAAAGGTTTCCGCCCTGCATCTCCACTCTGTATCTCTAAACTGAACTAAACTAAAAAGGTTTCGGGTTTAGAGTTTAGAGACACAACATGGAAATAGGCCCTTTGGCCCACCAGATCCATGCCAACCGTCAATCACCTGTTCACACTAGTTCCATGTTATCCACTTTGCATTAATGGGAATTTACAGAGGGCCAATTAACCTACAAATGCGCACGACTTTAATGGTATCAATAATTTATAAGTTTATGTCAGTGGAGCAGAATTAGGCCATTCAGCCCATTGGAGACTACTCCACCATTCAATCATGGCTGATCTAGAATTTAGAAGGATGAGAGGGAATCTTATCGAAACATATAAGATTATTAAGGAGTTGGACACGTTAGAGGCAGGAAACATGTTCCCAATGTTGTGGGAGTCCAGAACAAGGGGCCACAGTTTAAGAATAAGGGGTAGGCCATTTAGAACTGAGATGAGGAAAAACCTTTTCAGTCAGAGAGTTGTGAATCTGTGGAATTCTCTGCCTCAGAAGGCAGTGGAGGCCAATTCTCTGAATGCATTCAAGAGAGAGCTAGATAGAGCTCTTAAGGATAGCGGAGTCAGGGGGTATGGGGAGAAGGCAGGAACGGGGTACTGATTGAGAATGATCAGCCATGATCACATTGAATGGTGGTGCTGGCTCGAAGGTCCGAATGGCCTCCTCCTGCACCTATTGTCTATTGTTTATCTATCTTTCCCACTTAATCCATTCTTCTGCCTTCTTCGCATAATCTTTGACACCCGTACTAATCAATAACCTGTCAATCTCTGCATTAAAACTATCCATTGACTTGGCCTCCACAGGCGTCTGTTGCAATGAATTCCACAGATTCACCACCCTCTGCCTGAAGAAATTCCTCCTCATCTCCTTTCTAAAGGTACGTCCTTTTACTCTGAGGCTGTGTCCTCCAGTGCTGGACTCTCCCACTAGTGGAAACATCCTCTCCACGTCCACATCCACGTAAAAGACACCACTACAGGATGTCACGGTGGCGCAGCGGTAGAGTCGCTGCCTCACAGTACCAGAGACCCAAGTTTGATCCCGACTACGGGCGCTGTCAGTACGGAGTTTGCACGCTCTCCCCGTGACCTGCGTGGGTTTTGTCCGGGATCTCCGGTTTCCTCCCACACTCCAAAGACGTAGAGGTTCATAGGTCAATTGGCTTGGTGTACGTGTAAATTGTCCCCAGTGTGTGTAGTATAGCGTTAGAATGTGGGGATCACTGGTTGGCGCGGACTCGATGGGCCGAAGGGCCTGTTTCCACACTATATCTCTAATCTAAACTAGATTTGGACAGATACATGGACAAGAAAGGTTTAGTGGGATATGGGCCAAACGCCGGCAGGTCGGACTAGTGTGGATGGGACATCTTGCTCAGCATAGACTAGTTGGGCCAAAAGTTGGGCCTGATTCCATGTTGTATGACTATGACTTTATTTCCCTCCACAGATGCTGCCTGATCCACTGAATTCCTCCAGCACTTTGTATTTGCTTCATATTTTAAGCATCTGCAGTCTCTTGTGTCTCAAAGTCAAAGCAAACAGGAGGGGTAGGAAAAAAAACTGCAGATGCTGGTTAAAATCAAAGGTAGACACAAAATGATGGAGTAACTCAGAGGGTCAGACAGCATCTCGGGAGAGAAGGAATGGGTGATGTTTTGGGTCTCCCATTCCTTCTCTCCTGAGATGCTGCCTGACCTGCTGAGTTACTCCAGCATTTTGTGTCCCTAAACAGTACAGGTCTCATTTTCCTCCCTCAGGTTTTCAAATACCCAAATAATCTAACACCCTGCAAGAGATGGAAAAGTTCTCTACAATTTTATCTCCGTTATTTAGTTTAGTTTAGTTTACAGATGCAGCAGTGAAACAGGTTCGTCAGCCCACCGAGTCCATGACGACTAACTATCCACACACATTAACACACACACTAGGGACAATTTTACATTTATACCAAGCCAATTAACCTACAGACCTGCACGTCTTTGGAGTGTGGGAGGAAACCGAAGATCTCGGAGAAAACCCACGCAGGTCACGGGGAGAACGTACAAACTCCGTACAGACAGCACCCGAGGTCAGGATCGAACCTGGGTCTCCGGCGCTGTAAGCGCAGTAAGGCAGCAACTCTACCCTGTTAATTGACCGCATGTCCTGATAATTATCCAACTCGTATCTCAATGAAGCAAAACCGCCAAAATGAATGTTTCATCATCTCGAGGGACTGGCATACAATTTTCCTCATTGAGAAAGCTTTTAGCAATTCCTGGCACGATGAAGAGATTGTGCCTCCCTATCCATTTACGTTGCCAAGGCAACAACAGCAAGTTGTATTTACGAGGCTACTTTAACAGAACAAACTCATATAATCATAAAATCATACAACTGTCTTAAGGAGTGTTATCAAACAAAGTGTGATTTCAAAGCAAACAAGGTGATATTGGAGGGAATTGCACAATTTGTAAGTAGGGTTATTTTTTTCAGAAGAAGGGTCCTGGCCCAGATTTTTTCCAGAGATGCTGCCTGACCCGCTGAGTTACTCCAGCATTTTGTGCCTATCATTTTTCAGAGATGATTTGAGAGGGAATTTTTTTAAATGAGGGTAGACAATAGACAGTAGACAATAGGTGCAGGAGGAGGCCATTCGGCCCTTCGAGCCAGCACCGCCATTCAATGTGATCATGGCTGATCATTCTCAATCAGTACCCCGTTCCTGCCTTCTCCCCATACCCCCTGACTCCGCTATCCTTAAGAGCTCTATCTAGCTCTCTCTTGAATGCATTCAGAGAATTGGCCTCCACTGCCTTCAGAGGCAGAGAATTCCACAGATTCACAACTCTCTGACTGAAAAAGTTTTTCCTCATCTCAGTTCTAAATGGCCTACCCCTTATTCTTAAACTGTTGCCCCTTGTTCTGGACTCCCCCAACATTGGGAACATGTTTCCTGCCTCTAACGTGTCCAACCCTTTAATAATCTTATACGTTTCGATAAGATCCCCTCTCATCCTTCTAATCATCCTTGATGATTAAAATTTAAAAGATGCAGGATGGAAACAGGCCCTTCGGCCCACTGAGTCCACGCCAACCATCGATCACTCGTTCACACTAGTTCTGTGTTATTCCACTTTCCCATCCACTCCCTACACACAAGGGACAATTTACGGCGGGCCGATTAACCTACAAACCCGCACGTCTTTGGTGATTTGGGAGGAAAGCGGAGCACCCGGAGGGAACCCACGCGGTCACGGGGAGAACATGCAAACTCCACGCAGACGGCAGCTGAGGACAGGATCGAACACGGGTCTATGGCGCTATGAGGCAGCGGCTCTACCCGATGCGCCACGGTTCCGCCTTGCAGGGAAAGTAAACAGACACTAGGTTTGCCAACTTCCTCATTCCCAAATAAGGGACAAAGGGTGACGTCACCGCCCCATGTGCCACATGCTCCCGCTCCACCATTGACAGCTGCCTGGGCCAGGAGGCGGGTTGCTACTCAACCTCCATAAGGCGGCGCCTGGGCCTACACTGTCCGGGACTACAGCGGCCCCCGGGCTGGGTGCGGGACTATAGTGTCTGGGCCTACAGTATCCGGGCCTACAGTGTCTGGGCCTACAGTGTCCGGGCCTACAGTGTCCGGGCCTACAGTGTCTGGGCCTACAGTGTCCGGGCCTACAGTGTCCGGGCCTACAGATTCCGGGCCTACAGAGTCCGGGCCTACATTGCCATCTGGGCCTAATACGGGACAAGGGCAGTCCCGTACGGGACAAACCAATTTAGCCCAAAATAAGCGATGTTCCGGCTAATACGGGACAGTTGGCAACCCTAACGGTGTTTACAAATAGAGTCACAGTCATACAGCACGGAAACAGGCCCTTTGGCCCAACATGCACATGCCCACCAAAGGAGACCCTTCTCCACTACTCCCACCGGCCTGTGTTTGTCCCTCAAAAACATTTCCTATCCATATACCTGTCCAAATGTCTTTTAAATGTTTAGGAAGAAACTGCAGTGCTGGTTTACACCGAAGATAGACACAAAAAGCTGGAGTACCTCAGCAGCCTGTCCCGCTGAATTACTCCAGCATTTTGTGTCTATCTTCTTTTAAATGTTGTTATAGTACCTGTCTTGTCTCAACTATCTTCTCTGGCAGCTCGTTGCATATACCCAAAGGGTTCTGACCCGAAAGTCACCCATAAGTATAAACATTTTGGGCCCCATATCTGTGGAAGGATGTGCTGGCTCTGGAGAGGGTCAATAGACAATAGACAATAGGTGCAGGAGGAGGCCATTCGGCCCTTCGAGCCAGCACCACCATTCAATGTGATCATGGCTGATCATGGGTCCAGAGGAGGTTTACGAAAATGATCGCAGGAATGAGTGGGTTACCATATGATGAGTATTCTTGCTATTGAGGGCGTGCAGCGTAGGTTTACTAGGTTAATTCCCGGAATGGCGGGACTGTCATATGTTGAAAGACTGGAGCGACTAGGCTTGTATACACTGGAATTTAGAAGGATGAGAGGGGATCTTATCGAAACGTATAAGATTATTAAGGGGTTGGACACGTTAGAGGCAGGAAACATGTTCCCAATGTTGGGGGAGTCCAGAACCAGGGGCCACAGTTTAAGAATAAGGGGTAGGCCATTTAGAACGGAGATGAGGAAAAACTTTTTCAGTCAGAGAGTTGTGAATCTGTGGTATTCTCTGCCTCAGAAGGCAGTGGAGGCCAATTCTCTGAATACATTCAAGAGAGAGCTAGATAGAGCTCTTAAGGATAGCGGAGTCAAGAGGTATGGGGAGAAAGCAGGAACGGGGTACTGATTGAGAATGATCAGCCATGATCACATTGAATGGCGGTGCTGGCTCGAAGGGCCGAATGGCCTACTCCTGCACCTATTGTTTATTGTCATGAGCATTTGACGGCACTGGGCCTGTACTTGTTGGAGTTCAGAAGGATGAGGGGGGAACCTCATAGAAACTTATTGAATAGTGAAAGGCCTGGATAGAGTGGATGTGGAGAGGATGTTTCCACCAGTGGGAGAGTCTAGCACTAGAGGTCACAGCCTCAGAATTAAAGGACGTTCTTTTAGGAAGGAGATGAGGAGGAATTTCTTCAGTCAGAGGGTGGCGAATCTGTGGAATTCTTTGCCACAGACGGCTGTGGAGGTCAGGTCAGTGGATATTTTTAAGGCAGAGATAGATAGATTCTTGATTAGTGCGGGTGTCAGAGGTTATGGGGAGAAGGCAGGAGAATGGGGTTAGGAGGGAGAGATAGATCGGCCATGATTGAATCATGGAGTAGACGCGATGGGACGAATGGCCTAATTCTGCTCCTATCACTTATGATCTTTTGATCTTATGAACATGGAAACTAATAATAAATGTTTCAGAGTTACTGTGACATTATCCATACATGTTGCATTTGCACTCTCTCCAGAACTTGTACAGGTAAATGTGATATATGTGAATCAAATGTTGCTTACAAGATACCATTGTTTTTTAAACAAAGGGTCGTTCATGGTGATACCAATATCATGAATGCTTCGGTATCCTCTCTTCTTCCTATTGAAAGCTTCCTGCTGCATGGCATGTTTTACCTGCAAGATCAACAAAATACAGGTGCAGATTTATATATTTTGATTTGGTTGAAAAAGGTTAATGAAAAATAAAGGCTATGTTGCTTAAAAGAGAAAGGTTTCATTGAAATTACACGGCGCTCACAGTTAAAGTTTAGTTTAGAGATACAGCGCAGAAACAGGTCCTATCAGCCCACCAGGTCCACTCCGACCAGCATACTAACACTATCCTACACCCACTAGGGACAATTCTTACATTTACCAAGCAAATTAACCCACAAAACTGCACGTCTTTGGAGTGTGGGAGGAAACCGAAGATCTCGGAGAAAACCCATGCAGGTCACAGGGAGAACGTACAGACCCCGTACAGACGGCACCCGTAGTTGGGATCGAACCCGAGTCTCCGGCGCTGCATTCGTTGTAAGGCAGCAACTCTACCGCTGCGCCACCGTGCCGCACCAAATACAGCGTGGAAACAGGTCCTTCTGACCAACTTGTCCATGACAGACAACATGCCAAACTGAGCGAGTTTGCACCTTCTCCCTGTGACCACGTGGGTTTCTTCCAGGTGCTCTGGTTTCCTCCCACATCCCAAAGACGTGTGGGTTTGTAGGTTAATCTGAAAATTGCTCCCCAGTGTGTAGGGAGTGGATGAGAAAGTGGGATCAGATAGAACTAATGTGAATGGGCCATCAGTGGTCAGCATAAACTTAGTGGGCTGAAGGGCCTGTTTCCACACTGTATCAATCAATCAATCAATCAATCAATCAATCAATCAATCAATCAATCAATCAATCAATCAATCAATCAATCAATCAATCAATCAATCAATCAATCAATCAATCAATCAATCAATCAATCAATCGATCGATCAATCGATCGATCAATCGATCGATCAATCGATCGATCAATCGATCGATCAATCGATCGATCAATCGATCGATCAATCGATCGATCAATCGATCAATCGGTCAATCGGTCAATCGGTCAATCGGTCAATCGGTCAATCGGTCGGTCAGTCAGTCAGTCAATCAGTCAGTCAGTCAGTCAGTCAGTCAGTTAGTCAGTCAACAACAGTAACCGCTAGTGTGTTGGAAGGAGCTGCAGATGCTGATATAAATCGAAGGTAGACATAAAATGTTGAGGTAACTCAGCGGGGACAGGCAGCATCTCTGGAGAGAAGGAATGGGTGACGTTTCAGCTCGAGATGTCATCAATCTGAAGAAGGTCTCGACCCGAAACGTCACCCATTCCTTCTCTCCAGAGATGCATCCTGACCCGCTGAGTTACTCCAGCATTTTGTGTCTACCTTCGATTTGAAACCGCATCTGCAGTTATTTTACTGGATATCTTGTCAGGGTGATCTTACAGAGGTGTACACAATCATGAGAGGAATAGATCGGGTACACAGGACCTCTTGTCCAGAGTAGCGGAAGATAGAACCAGAGGACATGGGTTTAAGGTGAGGGGGGAAAGACTTACCAGGAATCTGAGGGGTAACATTCTCACACAAAGAGTGATACGTGTATGGAACACGCCACCAGAGGAGATAGTTGAGGCAGGGACTGTGGCACCGTTTAAGAAACATTTACACAGGTACATGGATAGGATAGGTTTAGAGGGATATGGGCCAAACGCGGGCAGGTGGGACTAGTGTAGATGAGACATGTTGGCTGGTGCAGGCAAGTTGGGCAGAAGGGCCTGTTTCCATGCTGTAAGACTGGCAAATCAAAAAATAACTGCCGATACTCAAAATCTAAAACAGAAAGAAATATGAGAAACCTTCCTCGGGTCAGGCCTCGTAAGTTCTAGGAGCAGAATCAGGCCACTCGGCCCATCAAGTCTACTCCGCCATTCAATCATGGCTGATCTATCTCTCCCTCCTAACCCCATTCTCCTGCCTTCTCCCCTTAACCCCTGACACCCGCACTAATCAAGAATCTATCTATCTCTGCCTTAAAAACATCAATTGACTTGCCTCCACAGCCTTTTGTGGCAAAGAATTCCATCTGTCCAACGAGAAACGGAATTAATGTTTCAGATTGAAAGCCCTTTGCCAGAAATCTTTCAGCATTTTCTGTTTTATATTCAAAGAACGGCGTATATATTTTTCATTTTTATAAGAACATTTTTTTTCAGCAGCGTTTTGGTCACAATGAGATAATGCTTGTGAATCTGTTGGAATGGATAAGGCCTGCCAGCGCCTTCTCCTCTCTGTCATTTATCCTGGTAACATTGGATGCTTTCCCAGGCAGAAATAAGTCTTCCATACCACCTCATTTCACATCAATCATTTTCTTTATCAAATGAAATAAGCATTCAGGGTTATTCTGGAGTGAAAATCAGAGCGATTCTGCTGGCACGAGGGTACACTACATTCAGAAATCACTGTGTGTATTTCATGTTACTATTTCCCAATCCAATTTAATCCATTTGCAGTCCATAGTCTTGCAGTTTGGCCTCAGCCACTTTACTTTAGTCTGAAGGGACTGGATCACTTTGGTTTCTGCTTTCCCAGAAAATGGAAGTATTGTAACAAAAGCTTTTACAACACAGGAGAATCGTGCAGGGTTGGAGTAGAGATTTAGTGAATCATAGTTTCCTTGCAACAGGCTTGAAGCTTTACGCAACATCTATACATATTACTAAACCTCTCGTTTGTTTGTTTGTTTGTTCCTGAACTACAGCCAAAACGGTCCAACAACAGCGCGACCATTTTAGGCCCACCTTACTCACCGTCGTCCCTTTGATGCTAATGGAAGAGGTTTCATTGAAATCGGTGTTATATTTTTAAAGTTATTCTCATTTTAAAGTTTAAATCTACCTCCTGGGGGGGGGGGGGGGGGGGGGGGGGGGGGGGGGAGGGAGGGAGGGGGAGAGGGAGGGAGGGGGGTGGAGGGAGGGAGGGGGGTGGAGGGAGGGAGGGGTGTGGAGGGAGGATGGATGAAGGGAAGGGGGAAGAGGGAGGACAATAGACAATAGGTGCAGGAGGAGGCCATTCAGCCCTTCGAGCCAGCACCGCCATTCAATGTGATCATGGCTGATCATTTTCAATCAGTACCCCGTTCCTGCCTTCTCCCCATAAGCCAAGGGGGGATAAGGGGGGTTGAGGGGGATGGAGTGGGGGAGGGGAAGGGGGAGGGGAGGGGAGGGAGGAAGGTGGGAGGGGGAGGGAGAGGGGGGGAGGAGGGAGGAGGGGGGAGAGGGGGAAGGGCCGATTAACCTACAAACCTGCACATCTCTGGAGTGTGGGAGGAAACCGGAGCACCCGGAGAAAACCCCCGCAGGTCACAGGGAGAAGGTGCAAACTCCGTACAGACAGCACCCGTGGTCAGGATTGAACCCGGGTCTCTGGCGCTGTGAGGCAGCAACTCTGCCGCTGCGCCACCGTGCCGCCCCAAAGCGTCGGAGCAGGATTCTGATGCTTAGTGTGTCTTCCTCCTGTCCATGGGATCTGGGAGCGACCAGGTCTCCAGGACAAACCACTGCTCACGCCTCAAGCCCAGGGCAAGATTACCCAGCTCAAAGTGAAGCTTACTCAGTTGCTCTGCTACAGCGGTCACTACTTTAAGATGCCGTTTTTCATTTGCTTGATGGCACTGAATTGAGTTAAGGTAAGATTTGATGCAATCTGCCCCTCCACACAAACAAACTCCGGCTGCAAAATACAGCAATTTTAACAATTTCTGTCTGGTTTCATCTCAGTAAATGCTTCAGTCTGTCTTCACGGAGCCGGGCAAACTGCATGGCGTTTTGGAACGCAGACTTCTAGTTTAGTTTAGTTTAGAGATACAGCGCGGAAACAGGCCCTTCGGCCCACCGGGCCCGCGCCGATCAGCGATCCCCGCACACTAACACTATCCTACACACACACACTCGGGACAATTTTTACAATTATACAAAGCCAATTAACCCACAAACCTGCACGTCTTTGGAGTGTGGGAGGAAACCGAAGAGCTCGGAGAAAACCCACGCAGGTCACGGGGAGAACGTACAAACTCTGTACAGGCAGCACCCGTAGTCGGGATCGAACCCGGGTCTCTGACGCTGCATTCACTGTAATGCAGCAACTCTACCGCTGCGCCACCGTGACCGACGCATCCGTTCCTGTACTTTCCCAATATGATCTTCCACCTCCACCCACTCCACACGGCGGCACGGTGGCGCAGCGGTAGAGTTGCTGCCTTACAGAGCTCACAGCGCCAGAGACTCAGGTTCCATCCCGACTACGGGCGCTGTCTGTACGGAGTTTGTACGTTCTCCCCGTGACCTGCGTGGGTTTTCTCCGAGATCTTCGGTTTCCTCCCACACTCCAAAAACGTGCAGGTTTGTAGGTTAATTGGCGTGGTGTAAATGAAAAATTGTCCCTGGTGTGTGTGTAGGATAGCGTTAATATGCAGGGATCGCTGGTCGGTACGGATCCGGTGGGCCGAAGGGCCTGTATCCACACGATATCTCTAAACTAAACTAAACAAACAGTCTCTTCCTTCCCATTTCCAGTAAAACTGTAATGAAAAGTTAGAATATGCAAAGAACATTGGAAATAAAAATAGTCCTTTAATGTCTGCATTTTTTAAAGCTTCATAAAATGGTGGTTCGGCTGCACTTGGAGTATTGCGCGCAGTTGTGGTCACCCCTTTGCAGGGAGGATGTGGAGGCTTTAGAGAGGATGCAGCCATCTGAACATCAAGCCTTCTCGACATCCACGACACACGCCTCTTGCACTTCGTGGGCAAGCTGATTTCTACTCCACGCCGATGTAACAAAATGTCCACCCCCCTGGATCCACACGTCTCCTTGTCACGAGGCAATAAACGTTCAAGGCAGAGATAGATAGATTGTTGATTAGTATGGTTTTCAGAGGTTATGGGGAGAAGGCGGGAGAATGGGGCCAGTCCCGGCTGAGTTACATCCAGCTTTTTTGCGTCTATCTTCGAATTGGTTAAGAATCGTTGCCCAAGGAAAAGTTGCGTAAAGATAGGGAGATGTGCTAACTTACCCTCACGTCTCTTTGCAGATGGTGCGTGTGGTGAATGCTTCGTCTGCTTCTGGCCTTTGGGATGCCACTGTGAGTGAAGTGATAGAGTCCTTCAGCAAATGGAAGCTGCAGTCAAACAAACAAACAAACAAACAAACCCGGTCACATTACAGAGGATGAGCTGAAACATTACTTTTTTAATATTATAGAAACATGGTAAATAGGTGCAGGAGGAGGCCATTTGGCCCTTCGAGCCAGCACCGCCATCCATTGGGAACATGGCTGATCATCCACAATCCGTAACCCGTGCCTGCCTTCTCCCCATATCCCTTGATTCCACTAGCCCCTAGAGCTCTATCTAACTCATCCAGTGCATTGGCCTCCACTGCCCTCTGTGGCAGAGAATTCCACAAATTCACAACTCTCTGGGTGAAAACGTTTTTTCTCATCTCAGTTTTAAATGGCCTCCCCTTTATTCTTAGTCTGTGTCCCCTGGTTCTGGACTCCCCCAACATTGGGAACATTTTTCCTGCATCTAGCTTGTCCAGTCCTTTCATAATTTTATACGTCTCTATAAGATTCCCTCTCATCTTTCTAAACTTCAGTGAATACAAACCCAGTCTTTCCAATCTTTCCTCATATGACAGTCCCGCCATCCCGGGGATTAACCTTGTGAACCTACGCTGCACTGCCTCAATAGCAAGGACGTCCTTCCACAAATTAGGAGACCAAAACTGCACACAATCCTTTCATTTAAAAGTGTAGGAAAAATAACTGTAGATGCTGGTTTAAATCGAAGGTAGACACAAAATGCTGGAGTAACTCAGCGGGTCAGGCAGCATCTCAGGAGAGAAGGAATGGGTGACGTTTCGGGTCGAGACCCTTCTTCCGAAACGTCACCCATTCCTTCTCTCCCGAAATGCTGCCTGACCTGCTGAGTTACTCCAGCATTTTGTGTCTATCTTTTATTTAAAAATAACTCTATGTATAATAACTCTGTATAACTCTATGTCTGACACTGCCATTGCTGATTTATCATAATCATCATAATAATAATTATACTCTATTAGCCAAGTATGTTTTGCAACATATGGGGAATTTCATTTGCCGTACAGTCACACCAATAAAAAGCAACAGGACACACAAAATACATTTCAACATGAACATCCACCACAGTGACTCCTCCACATTCCTCACTGTGATGGAAGGCGATCTTTTTCCCTTCTTAGTTCTCCCGCGGTCGGGGGCCTCGAGCCTTCCGTTGTCGGGGCGATCTTGACTCCCGTGGCTGGCGGTTGGGCCCTCACCGTCGGGGCGATCAAGCTCCTGCATCGGGGGGATCTCAGCTCCCCCACGCCGGGCGATTGGACCCCGGGTCGGGGCTGATCGAACCTCCTGCAACTCTGGAGCTTCCCGACATCAGTCTCTACCCGAGACTGCGAGCTCCTCGATGTTGAAATCCGCAGGCCGCGGTTGGAGCGTCGATCTCAGGCAAGGGATCGCAGGCTCCGATGGTAAGTCCACGGTCCCACGGTGGGGCTCAAAGTCAGTCCCGAGCAAGGCCTCCAGCTCCACGATGTTAGGCCGCAGAGCGACCGGAGATACCATCCGCAAAACAATCGCATCTCCGGCAAGGTAAGAAAAACTTATTTGTTTGTTTATTTTGTATATATACTGATTTTTTAAAAAAATTATCGTGGGGAGTACTATGTGTACATATTCTGTTGTGCTGCTGCAAGTAAGTATTTCATTGTTCTGTTAGGTACAGATGACAATAAAAACACTCTTCACTCTTGACTTGGGCATTTGTGAAAATAATGTTGGCATCGTTTCCGTTTCACTGTTAGGTTGGACATGTGACGATATCTCTTTACTTATCTCTGGTTTCTCCCGAACTGAGAAAAGCTTCCTCCCTGATCCAGACGTCAACTACTCTACATCGGCGAGACCAAGCGCAGGCTCGCCGATCGTTTCGCTCAACACCTTCGCTCAGTCCGCCTTAACCAACCTGATCTCCCGGTGGCTCAGCACTTCAACTCCCCCTCCCACTCCCAATCTGACCTTTCTGTCCTGGGCCTCCAGTGTCATAGTGAGGCCCAGCGCAATTTGGAGGAACAGCACCTCATATTTCGCTTGGGCAGCTTACACCCCAGCGGTATGAACATTGACTTCTCCAACTTCAGATAGTCTCTCTGTCCCTCTCTTTCCCCTCCCCCTTCCCAGTTCTCCCACTGTCTTCCTGTCTCCTACTACATCCTATCTTTGTCCCGCCCCCTCCCCTGACACCAGTCTGAAGAAGGGTCTCGACCCGGAGCGTCACCCGTTCCTTCTCTCCCGAGATGCTGCCTGACCCGCTGAGTTACTCCAACATTTTGTGTCACAGCTTACTCAAACGTGGCTTTTGACCAGGCCCCCCTGTAGTTTTCACTCTCTGTAAGTCTCAATGAATCATTTATTCTCTTCCATATGAAGTATTGATTTGCTGTCATTATTTATTTCTAGTTAGAGGCTTGATTAATATGAAAAGGGAATTGACAATTCCCTTTCCCTACCTCATTCCAGTTAATAGCTGATTTTAAGTCTGAGTGAAATTTCTCTGTCCCCGTTGCTATTAGAAACATAACTTGGGTAGAGCCACAGACATGTTTTTAGCCTGATGATAGACACAGAATGCTGAGGTAACTCAGCGGGACAGGCAGCATCTCTGGAGAGAAGGAATGGGTGACGTCTCGGGTCGAGACCCTTCCTCCGACCTTAATTTAATTTAGTTTAGTTTAGAGATACAGCGTGGAAGCAGGCCCTTCGGCCCATCGAGTCCGCGTCGACCAGCGATCCCCGCAAACTAGCACTATCCTACACACACGAGGGACAATTTACAATTTTTACTTACCAACCCATGTTTGTTCATGTGCTTGGATTGTCCTGAACATTTAATCCGTGAGATCAGCTTTTACAGCGAAAATAAAACCAAATTGGCTGTTCTGCTGAGAAGGGATTCAAGATCAAGGCCGGTTAATCAAGATCCCGCTGTAATTAGTTTAGTTTAGTTTATAGATGCAGCACGGAAACAGGCTCTTCGGCCCATCAAGCCCATGCCGACCATCGGTCACCCATTCTCACCAGTTCTATTTTATCCCACTTTCTCATCCACTCCCGACACACCAGGAGTAAGTTTACAGAGGGCCAATGAACACACAAAACTGCATGTTTAGTTTAGTTTAGTTTAGAGATACAGCGCGGAAACAGGCCCTTCGGCCCACCGGGTCCGTGCCAACCAGCGATCCCCGCACACTAACACTATCCTACACCCACTAGGGGCAATTTTTACATTTATACCAATCCAATTAACCTACAAACCTGCACGTCTTTAGAGCGTGGGAGGAAACCGAAGATCTCAGAGAAAACCCACGCAGGTCACGGGGGGAATGTACAAACTCCGTACAGACAGCGCCCGTAGTCGGGATGGAACCCAGGTCACCGGCGCTGCATTCGCTGTAAGGCGGCAACTCTACCGCTGCGCCACCGTGACCGCCCATTCTATATGTAATGTATTGAGTGATGATGTGAACAGCATTTCTATACAATCACGACAAAAGGAATCTTGCATAGAACACAAAGTGCTGGAGTAACTCAGCGGGTCAGGCAGTATCTCGAGAGGACATGGATAGGCAATGGTTTGGGTCGGGACCCTTCTTCACACTGGATCCAATCTTTTTTCTCTGTCCCCATGGCAACTATTCTACCATTCCTATAACCTCGCCCTTATACACCTTTATAAGATCTGTGTGTGTGTGTGTGTGTGTGTGTGTGTGTGTGTGTGTGTGTGTGTGTGTGTGTGTGTGTGTGTGTGTGTGTGTGTGTGTGTGTGTTTGTCTGTGTGCTAAAACAGACATATATGTATACACAAACCACACACACACGTATGTATATTATATATAAACAATGATAAGAAAGTTCAGTGTGTAAATATATATACACACACACACACATATATATATGCACATACACACACACACACATATATATATATATATATAAACAATGATAAAAAAGCTCAGTGTGTATATATATATATATATATATATATATACATATATATATACATATATATATACATATATATATACATATACATATACATATACACCGATTAGCCAAAACATTACGACCACTGACAGGCAAAGTGAATAACATTGATTATCTTGTTACAATGGCACCTGTCAAGGGGTGGGATATATTAGGCAGCAAGTGAACAGTCAGTTCTTGAAGTTGATGTGTTGGATGCAGGAGAAATGGGCAGGAGTAAAGACCTGAGCGACTTTGACAAGGGCCAAATTGTTATGGCCAGATGACTGGGTCAGAGCATCTCTGAAACGGCAAGGCTTGTGGGGTGCTCCCGGTCAGCAGTGGTGAGTACCGACCGACAGTGGTCCGAGGAGGGACAAACCACAAACCGGCGACAGACAGGGTGTTGGGCGCCCAAGGCTCATCGATGCGCGAGGGCAACGAAAGCTATCCCGTCTGGTCCGAACCGACAGAAGGTCGACTGTGGCACAAGTCACAGAAAATGTTAATGGTGGTCACGGGAGGAATGTGTGACAATACACAGTGCATCGCACCCTGCTGCGTATGGGGCTGCACACGGAGGACCAACAGCATATTAGGCAGATGGTCATAATGCTTTGGCTCATCAGTGTATGTAAATATGGTAACTCAAATTTCACTGTACCTTAATTGGTGCATGTGACAATAAATTGAATCTTAAATCTTGAATCTCTGTTTTTTACTGAGCTTTCTGGTCGTTGTTTATCGTGGGTTTTACAGAGTACGATGTTTACAGATCTGTTGTGCTGCTGCAAGTTAGTATTTCATTGATTTGTTATGGGACATATGACAATAAAACACTCTTGACCCGTGACTTGTGACTCGTGACTCTTGACTCCACGGTAAAGCAGTCTTTTGGCAGAACATTTAAGGCCTCGTCTACTTTCCTGGACCACAGAATGTTAATTCAAAAATAGCTGCCGGTGGAAGACTTTCATCCTCCCACACAGAGCTATCTTTTGACTGTTACATATTTATAATATATTTATGTATTCAAAAGAGCAGAGATGCAAACAGAATGATAAAATTGCAAATCACTCGCCCTTTTGAGGGACGACATTTATGTAACTGCTAAATGACTGTAAACAACTATGGCACGGATGAATCTTGGACCATCTCCGACATCTCCCTACCATTTCTTGAGCTCACCGCCTCCATCACAGGAGACAGACGATCGACTGACATCTATTATAAACCCACTGACTCCCACAGCTATCTAGATTACACGTCTTCCCACCCTGCTTCCTGTAAAGACTCTATCCCCTACTCCCAATTCCTCCGTCTACGCCGCATCTGCGCCCGGGATGAGGTGTTCCACACCAGGGCATCGGAGATGTCCTTATTCTTTGGGGAATGGGGATTCCCCTCTTCCATCATAGATGAGACCCTCACTCATGTCTCCTTGATATCCCGCAGCTCCCCTTCCCCCCAACCCCAGTCATAACAGGGACACAGTCCCCCTAGTCCACACCTTCCACCCCACCAGCCCACATACAGGACCTAATCCTCCAACATTTTTGCCACCTCCAATGGGATCCCACCACTAGCCACATCTTCCCATTTCTATTCTACATTTCCCTTGATCTCCATTCCCTTTGTCCTATTTTCACACCTTACACTTCCTTATCCCTGTATCTCCCTCTCCCCTAACATCAGTCTGAAGAAGGGTCTTGACCTGAAACGTCACCCATTCCTTCTCTCCAGAGCTGCTGCCTGGAGTGTGGGAGGAAACCGAAGATCTCGGAGAAAACCCACGCAGGCCACAAACTCCGTACAGACGGCGCCCGTAGTCAGGATCGAACCTGAGTCTTCGGCGCAGCATTCGCTGTAAGGCAGCAACTCTACCGCTGCGCCACCGTGCCGCCGTGATTGTGATTGTGTGTGTGTAATTCCTTACTTTTATTGCCCTTATTGTTGGATTGTGGGTGACAAAATCTCGTCCAAAAGACTTGTTTTTTTGGATGACAATAAAGGTTATTTTGATTCTGATTCTGATGGGTGACGTTTTGGATCAAGACCCTTCTTTAGTCTTCAGTCTGAGATGCTGCCTGTCCCACTGAGGTACGTTTAACAGTTTAATATATTTTTATTGCATGCTGGGGTGATTGCTGGGTTTATGCAGCAACGTTACATCCAAATTCACAATGATTTCCAAGAGTAACTCACCATCATAATTGATATATATAATATTTGAAATCTCTGAATCACATTTCAGGAGCTACATGGTCATGGTCTGTATTTTCTATTTAAAGCGGAGAAACTCTAAGGATTTCAGAGATAGAAAAAAAAATGCTTTTTATTGATTTTTGGAACAACTATTTAAAAAATAATAACGTGGTATGTCCTGACATTTAATTGATCGCTGGATCTGCCAAAGAAGATTTCAATTCTAATCAATGTTAAAGACAAAAAGATAGACACAAAGTGCTGGAGCAACTCAGCGGGTCAGGCAGCATCTGTGGAGAACATGGATAGATGACATTATGGGTCGAGATCCTTCTTCAGAGAAGCTGCCTGACCTGCTGAGTTACTCCAGTATTTTGTGTCCATCTTTGGTATAAACTAGCATCTGCAGTCCTTCGATAGAATTGCATTGTGCCTATGCCATCAAAAAACAGGACTTTAACTCCAGCTGTTCCACTGAACCTTCCCACTTCAACACGTATATATGACAATAAACCAAAGGTAGACTCGCTGTTCCAGACGTCAGCTTCTCTACATCGGCAAGACCAAGCGCAGGCTCGGCGATCGTTTCTTTCAACACCTCCGCTCAGTCCGCCTTAACCAACCTGATCTCCCGGTGGCTCAGCACGTCAACTCCCCTCCCATTCCCGATCTGACCTTTCATTTTCCTGGGCTTCCTCCATTGTCAGTGAGGCCCAGCGCAAATTGGAGGAACAGCACCTCATATTTCGCTTGGGTAGTTTACACCCCAGTGGTATGAACATTGACTTCTCTAACTTCAAATAGCCCTTGCTTTCCCTCTCTATCCCCTCCCCTTCCCAGTTCTCCCACTGTCTTCCTGTCTCCGACTACATCCTATCTTTGTCCCGCCCCCTCCCCTGACATCAGTCTGAAGAAGGGTCTCGACCCGAAACGTCACCCATTCCTTCTCTCCAGAGATGCTGCCTGACCCGCTGAGTTACTCCAGCATTTTGTGCCTACCTTCGATTTAAACCAGCATCTGCAGCTTTTCTCCTATCCCTGACAATAAACTACTCCAGATGTTCCTGACCAAGTCTCATCGTGTCTTCGCTTTTCCCATCGGGGTGAAAGTCTGCCAAGCGGGGGGGAGAAGTCAGAAAATCTTTGGCAAGGGCTAAAGGGATCAGGGGGTTTGGAGAGAAGGCAGGTACAGGTTACTAAGCTGGATGATCAGCGATGATCATATTGAATGGTGGTGCAGGCTCGAAGGGCCGAATGGCCGACTCCTGCACCTACTTTCTATGTTTCTATGTTAACAAGAGGGATTGGCACCCCTTCCAGACTAATTGTTTTTGGTCTCTGTTTCAGGAGCAGAGGCAATAGATGAAACTCTTCGTGGGGTACAAGTTGAACGAGCTTTCCTCCCTCTCCTAAGACAGACACAAAATGCTGGAGTAACTCAGCGGGACGGGCAGCATCTCTGGAGAGAAGGACGTCCCTGGTCGACACCCTTCTCTCCCCCGCTTCCTCTCCCTGGTGCTCAGAGCTGCGCCGAGAACCGGTGACTGACCACGGTTTCAGCACCTTGGAGAGCGCCGCGTTGCAATGAAGCTCAGAGAGCAAGTGGCCGAGAATGGAAGATAGACTCACACAGTGCTGGAGCAACTCAGCGGGTCAGGCAGCATCTCCGGAGAGAAGGAATGTACAGACCCTTCTACCAGACCCTCCAAGCCAATATGTCACCTATCCATGTTCTCCACAGATCCACATGTTCTCCACAGATGCTGTCTGACCCGCTGAGTTACTCCAGCATTGTGTGTCTACCTTCGATTTTAACATAGAAACATAGAAACATAGAAAATAGGTGCAGGAGGAGGCCATTCGGCCCTTCGAGCCTGTACCGCCATTCAATATGATCATGGCTGATCATCCAGCTCAGTATCCCGTACCTGCCTTCTCTCCATACCCCCTGATCCCTTTAGCCACAAGGGCCACATCTGCAGTTTTTTTCCCTAAACTAAACAAATCTAAACTAAACTAATCTAAATATTGCTTTGTGGAAATAAGGATTATGAGTAAGAAGGAACTGCAGACGCTGGTTGACAGTGAAGATACCTCACACTTCCCTTCCCCTGACTCTCAGTCTGGAGAAGGGTCTCGACCCGAAACGTCACCCGTTCCTTCTCTCCACAGATGCTGCCTGACCCGCTGAGTTACTCCAGCACTCTGTGTCTATCTTCGTTGTAAACCAGCATCTGCAGTTCAAGTGACCCCTGAATCCCCTCCCAGTACAGGACAGAATCAACTTCAAGCTCCTCATATTCACATACAAAGCCCAAATTGGTGATGTGGAGATATATAGAACAAATATGCCCCCCCATATCAAAAATCTTCTAACCCACCACTCTATCTCCAGGTCCCTC
This sequence comes from Rhinoraja longicauda, assembly GCF_053455715.1. Taxonomy (NCBI): domain Eukaryota; kingdom Metazoa; phylum Chordata; class Chondrichthyes; order Rajiformes; family Arhynchobatidae; genus Rhinoraja; species Rhinoraja longicauda. Next base: position 67,161,063 of record NC_135961.1, on the reverse strand, counting down.
AGGTCGGCCGACTTGGGGCTACTCACTATCCCGCGGTCTAGGCTTAAGCTCAGGGGTGACCGCGCTTTTGCGGTTGCAGCTCCTAGACTGTGGAACAGCATCCCTCTCCCCATCAGAACTGCCCCCTCCATCGACTCCTTTAAGTCCAGGCTCAAAACCTATTTCTACTCCTTAGCGTTTGAGGCCCTCTGAGGGGGCGCTGCGAACTGTTTATGTATGTGCTGTTATGTTTGTGTGCCATTGTATGTTCGTTCTCAGTACCAGAACTGATGTACAGCACTTTGGTCAACGTGGGTTGTTTTTAAATGTGCTATACAAATAAAATTGACGACTCGACTCTCCGACCCAAGTCGTTCCAGCTTCAAAGTGGTCTTGTTGAGTCTCATTGCCTGTGACTTATTCTCACCCAGCCCACAGCCAACAATGGTCTGTTTCCTTTATCTTCGTTACTTTTCTGAATGCCTTTATTTCATTTGTTCCATGTCTCTCCACATCACCGTCTATATCTCTCCTGTCCCTTTCCCCTGACTCTCAGTCTGAACAAGGGTCTCGTCCCGAACCGTCACCCCATTCCTTCTCTCCACAGAGGCTGCCTGACCCGCTGAGTTCCTCCAGTACTTCGTGTCTTGCTCAAGTGATTCCAGCACCTGCAGTCTCTTGTATCAGGGGGTTGGTTCCTAGCCTGTTCTAGAGTGCAGCCGCTAGACTGTCAGTGGAGCCTCTTTAGTCAGAAGGAACGCCGAGCGCCCGTGTGTTGACTCCAAGAGCCCGGAGCCTGGGAGATGTCCATGTAGACGGATCACATTGTGGGGCCGGCAGCGACACCGCTCTAATACTCCAACACACACTCCTCTACCGCTAGTTAGGGATGTTTCCCGGTGCTGTCTGTTTATCAGATTGGCCTTTCGAGACATCGAACGGCAGGCGGGCGGAGTGATGGTGGAGAGGGGAGGGGAGAGGGGAGGGGGGAGGAGACGTGGAGGGGGGAGAGAGGGGGGAGACAGGCGAATGGGAGGGGAGAGGAGGGTGGAGAGGGGAGGGAAAGAGGGGGAGGGGAGGGAAAGAGGGGGAGGGGAGGGAAAGAGGGGGAGGGGAGGGAAAGAGGGGGAAGGGGAGGGGAGGGAAAGAGGGGGAGGGGAGGGAAAGAGGGGGAGGGGAGGGAAAGAGGGGGAGGGGAGGGAAAGAGGGGGAAGGGGAGGGGAGGGAAAGAGGGGGGAGACAAGCGGATGGGCGGAGAGCGGAGAGGAGAGGGGAGAGGAGAGGGGGGGAGCGGGGGGGGGAGCGGGGGGGGGAGAGGGGGGGAGCGGGGGGGGGGGGAGAGGGGGGAGAGGGGGGAGAGGGGAGAGGGATGGGGGAGGGGAGATGGAGAGACAGGCGAATGGGAGGAGAGAGGAGGGTGGAGAGGGGGAGACGTGGAGGATGAGAGAGGGGGAGAGAGGGGGAGAGAGGGGAAGGGGAGGAGAGAGGGGGAGGAGAGAGGGGAGGATGGGGGGAGAGAGGGGGAGGAGAGAGGGGAGGATGGGGGGGAGAGAGGGTGAGGAGAGAGGGGAGGATGGGGGGGAGAGAGGGTGAGAGAGGGGGAGGGGAGGGGAGGAGAGAGGGGGAGGAGAGAGGGGGAGAGTGGGGAGAGAGCGGGGAGATGGGTGGGGAAGGGAGAGGGGGAGACAGGCGAATGGGAGGGTGGAGAAGGGGAGAGAGGGGATGAGAGGAGAGGAGATGGGAGGGGGAGAGGAGAGGAGAGGAGAGGAGAGGAGAGGAGAGGAGAGGAGAGGAGAGGAGAGGAGAGGAGAGGAGAGGAGAGGAGAGGAGAGGAGAGGAGAGGAGAGGAGAGGAGAGGGATGGAGAGGAGAGGAGAGGAGAGGAGAGGAGAGGAGAGGAGAGGAGAGGAGAGGAGAGGAGGGGAGAGGAGGGGAGAGGAGAGGAGAGGAGAGGGATGGAGAGGAGAGGAGAGGAGAGGAGAGGAGAGGAGAGGAGGGGAGAGGAGAGGAGAGGAGAGGAGGGGAGAGGAGAGGAGAGGAGAGGAGAGGAGGGGAGAGGAGAGGAGAGGAGAGGAGGGGAGAGGAGGGGAGAGGAGGGGAGAGGGGGGAGAGGAGGGGAGAGGAGGGGAGAGGAGGGGAGAGGGGGGAGAGGGGGGGAGAGGAGCGGAGAGGAGGGGAGAGGAGGGGAGGGGGGGGGAGAGGAGGGGAGAGGGGGGAGAGGAGGGGAGAGGAGGGGAGAGGAGGGGAGAGGAGGGGAGAGAGAGGGGGGGAGAGGGGGGGAGCGAGGGGGAGCGAGGGGGAGCGGGGGGGAGCGGGGGGGGAGCGGGGGGGGGGGGTGAGCGGGGGGGAGAGGGGGGGAGCGGAGAGGAAGGGAGAGGGGGTGGAGGTGGTGCTTTATACTTGCTGCGGAGACACAGATGAAAGATGTAACGCGCCCCCACCCCCGCTGCCATTCCCCATCTCACTATGACCCGTTATTCCTGCGTTACTCAGCAGAAGTAGATTGAGACTCACCTCAAGCGATCGAACATGCTCCCGGTGGATAACCGGGTGAAGGTGCCCGACCTTTCTCGTTGTGTCGCCGACTGACGAAGCATTTACTGCTGGGGATATTAACGCGGGGGGTGTGGAGGAGGGAACCGCAGGTGCCGGTTTACACCGAAAATAGACACAAAATGCTGGAGTAACTCAGCGGGACAGGCAGCATCTCTGGAGGACATGATCTCCGGAGAAACTGCCTGTCCGCTGAGTTCCTCCAGCATTTTGTGTCACTCTAAGGTTGCAAGGATGTTTAGCCAGTGAGAATGTGGTGGTAGATTGATGGAGAATTCAGGGCAGTGTAAATCAACCCAGAGGATGATTATCTGCAGTTATTTTCTTGCACAACCCAGAGGAGGGGGTATTTTTGGAATTCTGTGGAGGTCAAGTCAATGAATATTTTTTAAGGCAGAGATAGATTGTATTGTATTGATAGATTCTTGATTAGTACAGGTGTCAGAGTTTATGGGGAGAAGGCAGGAGAATGGGGTTAGGAGGGAGAGATAGATCAGCCATGATTGAATGGCGGAGTAGACTTGATGGGCCGAATGGCCTAATTCTGATCCTATCACCTGTGATCGGGTTTTCACCTGGTTGAGTGTAGGTTGGCGTGGGAGGTATCTTGCAGTTGGGCGCTTACAATGAAACAGACCGACCACAGATAAAGCTTCTTGCAAGGGCGATTGAGAAGGTCAGATGTAAAGCCCCCAAATAGCGCCTCTCCCCTCGCACCGACCGAAGGGCCGCGACTCTGCTAACCCAACGGCCCGGGGAAAACTGGAATCGACATCAGTCACAAGATTCACCGCAGCCAATTCATAAATGTCATAATAGTAGAATTAGGCCATTCGGCCCATCTAGCCTTTCCGCCATTCAATCATGGCTGATCTATCTCTCCCTCCTAACCCCATTCCCCTGCCTTCTCCCCATAACCCCATGACACCCGCACTAATCCACAATCTATGTATCTCTGCCGTAAAAATATCCACTGACTTGTGGCCTCCACAGCCGTCTGTGGCAATGAGTTCCACAGATTCACCGCCCTCCACAAACCGGTTAACGAGCCCAAGGTTGTGGAGACACAAGGGACCTTGAGGAAAACACAAAGTGCTGGAGCAACTCAGCGGGTCGGGCAGCATCTGTGGAGGGAAATGGGACCCTTCTTCAGACAGGGCGATATCTGCGTTAGAAGTGGAAGCAGGGACGTGCGACTCCACCCGAAACGTCACCCATTCCTTCTCTCCAGAGATGCTGCCTGACCCGCTGAGTTACTCCAGCTTTGTGTGTGTGTGTGTGTGTGTGTGTGTGCGTGTGTGTGCGTGTGTGCGTGTGTGTGTGTGTGTGCGTGTGTGTGCGTGTGTGTGTGTGTGTGTGCGTGTGTGTGTGTGTGTGTGCAAGAAAGAACTGCAGATACTGATTTACACCGAAGAGAGACACAGAGTGCTGGAGTAACTCAGCGGGTCAGGCAGCATCTCTGGAGAACATGGACAGGTGACCCATTCCTTCTCTCCAGAGATGCTGCCTGACCCGCTGAGTTCCTCCAGCACTCTGTGTCTCTCTACATACACGGTGTCTGTGTAGATGTTACATGTACGGAAGATAGACACAAAATGCTGGAGTAACTCAGCGGGTCGGGCAGCATCTGTGGAGAGAAGGGAAGAGTGAGGTTTCGGGTGGAGACCTTAGTTCAGGCTGAAGCATGTGTAGGTGGGGATGATTGATTACATAGAAACATTGGAAATAGGTGCAGGAGGAGGCCATTCGGCCCTTCGAGCCAGCACCGCCATTCATTGTGATCATGGCTGATCATCCACAATCAGTAACCCGTGCCTGCCTTCTCCCCCATATCCCCTGATTCCACTAGCCCCTAGAGCTCTATCTAACTCTCGTGAATTGGCCTCCACTGCCCTCTGTGGCAGAGAATTCCTCAGATTCACACCTCTCTCTCTCTCTCTCTCTCTCTCTCTCTCTCTGGGTGAGTCCCTACCTTCCTGAGCGCCGTGAAGCCGGTGTCAGCGGCCACACTCCGGGCCAGCTCGTCTCCAGATCCGTGAAGCTCAACCAAGAAGTGGTTGGTGTAGATCTTCGGGCTGGTCGTCGCCGCCGCCGCTGCAGCAACAACAAGAAGCGCATTGAGCAACAGACAGACAAGGGTCTCCTTCACACTGCGACCCTTCATATCCAGCGCTGGGCTGAGCCAGGTTAGACTGCGGGCTGGGATAGACTCGCCTCTTGCACACTCACACACACACACACACGCACAGTACCCAGGCTCTGGGTTTAATGAAAGATGCTCCGCATTCCCCAGCGCCCTGTCGTGTCGTGTCGTGCACCGAGACATCTCACTGGATCACACAGCATCCGCGTCAAAACCATCACATGCCCGATGCTCAATGCGGAGAGAGAGGGGGAGGAGAGGGGAGAGAGGAGGGGGGAGAGAGGAGGGGGGAGAGAGGAGGGGGGAGAGAGGAGGGGGGAGAGAGGAGGGGGGAGAGGAGAGAGGAGGGAAGAGGGGAGGAGAGGGGAGAGGGGAGAGGAGGGTTAGAGTTAGGGTGAGAGAGGGGGAGAGGAGGAGGAGGGAGGGGGAGAGGAGGGAGGGGGAGGGGAGGGGGGAGAGGAGGGAGGGGGTGAGGAGAGGAGAGAGGGAGGAGGGGAGAGAGGGAGAGGAGGGGGTAGAGGAGGGACGGGGAGAGGGGGAAGGGGAGGGGGGAGAGAGGGGGAGGGGGAGAGAGGGGAGGGGGAGAGAGGGGGAGGGGGAGGGGGAAGAGAGGGGGAGGGGGAAGAGGCTGCCTGGAGCTGATGTCAGATTAATAAAATGCTTTATTTATATCCTCTCGCTCCTGGATGAGACAGAAGTCAAGAGAGGTCCTGTAAATTATTTGGGTAAGAAGGAACCGCAGATGCTGGTTTAAACCGGAGGTGGACACAAAATGCTGGAGTAACAGTCTGAGGAAGGTCACCCATTCCTTCTCTCCAGAGATGCTGCCTGACCCGCTGAGTTACTCCAGCCCTCTGTGTCTACCTTCGGATTAAACCAGCTTCTGCAGTTCCTTCCTTCCTACACATGGTTAATTGTCATGTACAGACGGGATCCTTACTGGCAGCAAATCCTTACTGGCAGCAAATCCTTACTTACAGGCCCGCAAACACAATACACGTATTGTTTAATAAACAAAATTACAATCAATTAATAACCCCAAAAACCACAATTAAATACCCCAATACCTCCAGATTGAGGGACAGTTTCTTCCCAGCTGTTATCAGGCAACTGAATCATCCCACCACAACCAGAGAGCAGTGCTGAACTACTATCTACCTCATTGGTCAAGTCAAGTCAAGTCAAGTTTATTTGTCACGTACACATACACGATGTGCAGTGAAATGAAAGTGGCAATGCCTACGGATTGTGCAGAAAAAAGAATTACAGTTACAGCATATAGACCCTCGGACTATCCTTGATCGGACTTTGCTGGCTTTATCTTGCACTAAACGTTATTCCCTTTATCCTGTATCTGGACACTGTAGATGACTTGATCACGTATTGTCTTTCTGCTGCCTGGTTAGCATTCAACAAAAGCTTTTCACTGTACCTCGGTACACGTGACCATAAACTAAACTCATATTGTAGCGCAAAAAAAAATCCAACGATGGTCTTCTTAGGCCCCTTCGGTCATGGCTGACCATGGGCGATGCATCCTAGTTGGCTGCTTGCTCCACACCTCGGCTAGAGCAGTTTCGCTTGTGGCTGAAGAGACCAATGTGGGAGTGACAGTCTCTGTGGCAAAGGTGCCATTTGTGTGTGTGGTCTCTGGTGTGTTGAAGTTGCTGCCCTCCTTTCTGCGTGCCCGCTTGTCTGCCGCTGCGTTCATCAGTTTTCCTTCCCCCGTTTAGTGTTGTTGGGTTAACATAGAAACATAGAAACATAGAAAATAGGAGCAGGAGTAGGCCATTCGGCCCTTCGAGCCTGCACCGCCATTCAATGTGATCATGGCTGATCATCCAACTCAGTATCCCGTACCTGCCTTCTCTCCATACCCCCTGATCCCTTTAGCCACAAGGGCCACATCTAACTCCCTCTTAAATATAGCCAATGAACTGGCCTCAACTACCTTCTGTGGCAGAGAATTCCACAGATTCACCACTCTGTGTGAAAAAAAACTTTCTCATCTCAGTCCTAAAAGACTTCCCCCTTATCCTTAAACTGTGCCCCCTTGTTCTGGACTTCCCCAACATCGGGAACAATCTTCCTGCATCTAGCCTGTCCAACCCCTTAAGAATTTTGTAAGTTTCTATAAGATCCCCCCTCAATCTTCTAAATTCCAGCGAGTACAAGCCGAGTCTATCCAGTCTTTCTTCACATGAAAGTCCTGCCATCCCAGGAATCAATCTGGTGAACCTTCGCTGTACTCCCTCTATGGCAAGGTTCAGTGTACCTCTCCACCTCGTGCGGTCAGCTGCAAGGCTCTGCCAGGACTCCACATCGATGTCGAGCGCCTTCAAATCTCTCTTGCAGACATCCTTGTAATGTAGCTGGGGGCGGCCGATGGTTCTCCTCCCAGATGTCAGCTCTCCATAGAGGATGCCTTGTGGAATACGGCCATCCTCCATGTGGTGGACATGGCCCAGCCACTGCAGCCTGCGCTGCCTGAGTAGAGTGTACATACTGGGAAGGCCAGCGCCAGACAGAATCTCGGCGTTGGACACTCTGTCTTGCCAGGATATACCCAGGATACGGCGGATGCCTCTAAGGTGGAAGGTGTTGAGTCTTCTCTCCAGTCTGGCATATGTGGTCCATGTCTCACTGCCGTACAGCAGCGTGCTGTTGACACAGGCGTTGTAGACTGCTATCTTTGTCTTCACTGTCAGCTTTGGATTGGTCCACACTCGAGTTGTGAGGCGAGCGAGAGTTGTAGCTGCCTTCCCGATCCTCTTGTCAATCTCTGTGTCCAAGGAGAGGTTGCCAGTGATGGTGGAGCCGAGGTACGTGAACTGATGGACGGCATCGAGTTCGTAGTCGTCGATGGTGATGACAGGCGGTGCCTCTGTATTCGTCTTCTTCAGGCTGATGGTCAGCCCAAAGTCCTTGCAAGCCCGATACAAGCGGTCCATCAGTGACTGTAGTTCCTGCTGGGTGTGGGACACAACTGCTGCGTCATCGGCGAACAACATGTCTCTGATGAGAGCTTCACGTATGTTTGTCTTGGCACGGAGGCGGGTGAGGTTGAAGAGCCTGCCTTCTGATCGAGTACGCAGGTAGTTCCCCTCTGTTGCGGTGCCGAAGGCATGTTTCAGGAGCAGAGCGAAGAAAATCCCAAAGAGTGTGGGAGCGAGGACGCAGCCTTGTTTGATGCCACTGCAGATGTCGAAGGGCTCCGAGAAACTGCCATTGAACTGCACTGTCCCCTTCGTGTTGATGTGGAAGGATTCTATCATGCTCTGCAGCTTTGGTGGGCAGCCGATCTTTGGGAGTGTATCTGTACACTCTTGATGGCTTGATCACGTGTTGTCTTTCCGCTGCCTGGTTAGCATTTAACAAAAGCTTTCCACTGTACCTCGGTACACGTGACTATAAACTAAACTCATATTGTAGTGCAAAAAAAAAACCCCAATGACGGCACAACCAAAGATAAGGGGTAGGCCATTTAGAACGGAGATGAGGAAAAACCTTTTCACCCAGAGAGTTGTGAATCTGTGGAATTCTCTGCCTCGGAAGGTGGTGGAGGCCAATTCTCTGGATGCTTTCAAGAGAGAGTTAGATAGAGCTCTTAAGGATAGCGGAGTCAGGGGGTATGGGGAGAAGGCAGGAACGGGGCACTGATTGTGGATGATCAGCCATGATCACAGTGAATGGCGGTGCTGGCTCGAAGAGCCGAATGGCCTCCTCCTGCACCTATTGTCTATTGTCTAAGATAGTTCATAGTTGAGGTTTGTGTGCAGTGTTCAAGAGCCTGATGGTTGTTGGGAAGAAGCTGATTTTGACCCTGATGGTCAAGGTTTTTAGACTCCTGTACCTTCTTCATCCTGGTGCGAGTGAAAAGACACTGGGTGCCTCTATGTGGCAACGTTTCCTGTAAATCCCTTCCATGGTGGAGAGACACAAGGAACTGCAGATACCGGAATCCTGATTTAAACGCGAAGTGCTGGAGGAATCTGTCCATTCTCTCCACAGATGCTGCCTGGTCTGTTGAGTTCCTCCAGTATTTTGTGTTCTTCTCATTTTCTCCAGTTCCAAGATCTCGATATTTCCATCTCCCAGCTTTATAAAACCATCTGCACCATGAAACATAAGGATGTTTAGTTTAAGATAAAGAAACAGGCCATTCGGCCCACCAAGTCCATGCCGACCATCAATTGCCTGTTCACACTAGTCCTACGCTGATCAGCTAACACATTATGACCTGATGAGCCAAAACATTATGACCATCTGCCTAATATGCTGTTGGTCCTCCGTGTGCAGCCCCATACGCAGCAGGGTGCGATGCACTGTGTATTGTGACACATTCCTCCCGTGACCATCATTAACATTTTCTGTGACTTGTGCCACAGTCGACCTTCTGTCGGTTCAGACCAGACGGGATAGCCTTCGTTGCCCTCGCACATCGATGAGCCTTGGGCGCCCAACACCCTGTCTGTCGCTGGCTTGTGGTTTGTCCCTCCTCGGACCACTGTCGGTTGGTACTCACCACTGCTGACCGGGAGCACCCCACAAGCCTTGCCGTTTCAGAGATGCTCTGACCCAGTCATCTGGCCATAACAATTTGGCCCTTGTCAAAGTCGCTCAGGTCTTTACTCCTGCCCATTTCTCCTGCATCCAACACATCAACTTCAAGAACTGACAGTTCACTTGCTGCCTAATATATCCCACCCCTTGACAGGTGCCATTGTAACAAGATAATCAATGTTATTCACTTCGCCTGCCAGTGGTCATAATGTTTTGGTTATATTGCGGGCCATTTTCTACCTCGTGTGTTAAGTGGTTTAACGGTTCCTTTATTATTACCTGTACCAAGGTACAGTGAGATTTTCTTGCATACAGATCAGTGAGATTATTGCCGTACGTAAGTACAATTCCCGGTTAGCACAGAATGCATGGTTCTCCTCAGCCCACTGAGTTGACATGAAAGGGTCACCAGGGTTTGGCACCATTTCCCAGTCCCAGCTGCCCTTGGCCACTAATTCCCGCTGCAGCCGTCGCCTCCGCCCACATCGTCCCGCGAACCATTGTGCCTCTCCTCTCCTAGCCCAGCCCCCATCAACCTTTGTGCCTCGTGGGATGTGCCTCCCACAGCTCCCACACCCCCCCCCCCGCCCCACGATTCTTCCTACCATCCCTTCTCAAATTCAAGATATTGGTTTAGTTTAGAGATACAGCGCGGAAACAGGCCCTTCGGCCCACCGGGGATCACTTACAATTATGCCAAGCTAAATAACCAACAAACCTGTACGTCTTTGGAGTGCGGGAGGAAACCGGAGCACCCGGGGTAAACCCACGCAGGTTGCGGGAAGAAACGTACAAACTCCGTACAGACAATAGACAATAGGTGCAGGAGTAGGCTATTGGGTCCTTCGAGCCAGCGCCGCCATTCAATGTGATCATGGCTGATCATTCTCAATCAGTACCCCGTTCCTGCCTTCTCCCCATACCCCCTGACTCCGCTATCCTTAAGAGCTCTATCTAGCTCTCTCTTGAATGCATTCAGAGAATTGGCCTCCACTGCCTTCTGAGGCAGAGAATTCCACAGATTCACAACTCTCTGACTGAAAAAGGTTTTTCCTCATCTCCGATCTAAATGGCCTTCCCCTTATTCTTAAACTGTGGCCCCTGGTTCTGGACTCCCCCAACATTGGGAACATGTTTCCTGCCTCTAACGTGTCCAACCCCTTAATAATCTTATACGTTTCGATAAGATCCCTTCTCATCCCTCTAAATTCCAGTGTATACAAGCCTAGTTGCTCCAGTCTTTCAACATATGACAGTCCCGCCATTCCGGGAATTAACCTAGTAAACCTACGCTGCACGCCCTCAATAGCAAGAATATCCTTCCTCAAATTTGGAGACCAAAACTGCACACAGTACTCCAGGTGCGGTCTCACTAGGGCCCTGTACAACTGCAGAAGGACCTCTTTGCTCCTGTTTGCGACAGCACCCTTAGTTACCCATTCCTCTCCAGAGGTGCTGCCTGTCCCGCTGAGTTACTCTACTGTTTTTTGTGTCTTATCTTTGGTTTTAAATCAGCATCTGCAGTTCCTTCCTACACAAGAATTTATCTATCTCTGCCTAAAAATATCCACTGACTTGGCCTCCACAGCCTTCTGTGGCAATAAGTTCCACAGATTCACCACCCTCTGACTAAAGACGTTTCTCCTCATCTCCTTCCTAAAAGAACATCCTTTAGTTCCAAATCTCATATTTTGCGTGCTGCGTTGTTTTGTCTTCCTCAATATGATTCGAAGGTTCTAATTAGTGCAAGTCCCACGAAGGGATTAAAAGTACCATTAGCAAATTTGCAGATGATACTAAGTTGGGGGGTAGTGTGAATTGTGAGGAAGATGCAATAAGGCTGCAGGGTGACTTGGACAGGTTGTGTGAGTGGGCGGATACATGGCAGATGCAGTTTAATGTGGATAAGTGTGAGGTTATTCACTTTGGAAGTAAGAATAGAAAGGCAGATTATTATCTGAATGGTGTCAAGTTAGGAGGAGGGGGAGTTCAACAAGATCTGGGTGTCCTAGTGCATCAGTCAATGAAAGGAAGCATGCAGGTACAGCAGGCAGTGAAGAAAGCCAATGGAATGTTGGCCTTCATAACAAGAGGAGTTGAGTATAGGAGCAAAGAGGTCCTTCTACAGTTGTACCGGGCCCTGGTGAGACCGCACCTGGAGTACTGTGTGCAGTTTTGGTCTCCAAATTTGAGGAAGGATATTCTTGCTATGGAGGGCGTGCAAATTTGAGGAAGGATATTCTTGCTATGGAGGGCGTTCACTAGGTTAATTCCCGGAATGGCGGTACTGTCGTATGTTGAAAGGCTGGAGCGATTGGGCTTGTATACACTGGAATTTAGAAGGATGAGGGGGGATCTTATTGAAACATATAAGATAATTAGGGGATTGGACACATTAGAGGCAGATAACATGTTCCCAATGTTGGGGGAGTCCAGAACAAGGGGCCACAGTTTGAGAATAAGGGGTAGGCCATTTAGAACGGAGATGAGGAAGAACTTTTTCAGTCAGAGGGTGGTGAAGGTGTGGAATTCTCTGCCTCAGAAGGCAGTGGAGGCCAGTTCGTTGGATGCTTTCAAGAGAGAGCTGGATAGAGCTCTTAAGGATAGCGGAGTGAGGGGGTATGGGGAGAAGGCAGGAACGGGGTACTGATTGAGAGTGATCAGCCATGATCGCATTGAATGGCGGTGCTGGCTCGAAGGGCTGAATGGCCTACTCCTGCACCTATTGTCTATTGCCTATTGTCTAAAAGGAATTGTGTGCAAGTTCCTTGGAAAAGCTGCCCTCAAAACTCTGTGCTTAACTAAAAGCTTAAGGATGGTTCACAGAATTCATTGGCCACGCCTGGAAAATCTGGGCCAATGTCACACATGTTGGAAACAGTTCTCCCCGTGACCTGCGTGGGTTTTCTCCGAGATCTTCGGTTTCCTCCCACACTCCAAAGACGTACAGGTATGTAGGTTAATTGGCTGGGTAAATGTAAAAATTGTCCCTTGTGGGTGTAGGATAGTGTTAATGTACGGGGATCGCTGGGCGGCACGGACTTGGAGGGCCGAAAAGGCCTGTTTCCGGCTGTATATATATGATATAAATGTATTTCAAGGTTACATTCATTAATGGAAATCGAATCAGAGTTAAAGATGTGTAGAATGGAGAGGCAAGGAACTGCAGATGCTGGAATCGTGAGAAGTGGTGCAATGGTAGAGCTACTGCCTTACAGCCCAAGAGACCACCATTCAATTGTTGTCTGCACGGAGTTTCTACGTTCTCCCAGTGACCTGCATGGGCTTTCTCCAAGATCTTCGCTTTCCGTTCTGAAACGTCGTCTGTCCATTCCTTCCACAGATGCTGACTGACCCTCTGATTTTCTCCAGCATTTTCTGTTTACAAGGTTCCAGCTTTTGCTGTTAAACCCCTGTCCCACTTTGGCGATCATTTAGACGGCTACAGGTGACTAGGCTGTCTCCACACGGTCGCCGGGGTGTCGCCCGGACGGTCGTGAGTCATCTCCAAAGAGTCGTAGCGTTTTTCTGGTCGCCGCTGGATTTTGAGATGTTTAAATGTTTTCGGCGACTGTTGGTTTGACGCCAATGAGCGTAGCTTGACGTCTCCTGACGGGGGCGCTGTCGTAGGTTGTCGCCAGGTGACGTAGGTTGTCACCGGTGCTGACTTCGGTGAATTCCATTGGCGACTACCTACGTCAACCGGCGACAGGTACTGGCTTCAAAACCTGAGAACAAAATGACGTGAATTGTCTTCAGTTGTCGCCGACACGGTCGTAGCTTGTCGCGGGTGGACGTGAGTTGACTTCGGTTGTCATAGGTTGCCGCCTGTGTGGTCGTAGGTTGTCGTAGGTGCGGTCGTAGGTGGACGTCCTAAGTCGCGACGATCGGGTCGCCGGTTGTCGGTAGCTTGCCGTAGCTTGACGCCGACTAGGTGCTAGGTTGTTGTAGCTTGCCGTAGACATTGTCATAGGGAGGGAGGGTCCAGTCGCCGGCGTTTCGGCGACTTGCTACGACTATTGCGGTCACCTAAAATATCACCTAAGTGGGACAGTGTCTCCATTTTCAACACAATTGCATGCTTTCAATACAGAAATTAGTGCAATGTTGTCTCAAGATAAATATAACACCTGTTAAGATTTTTGTGTCTTCATCCTATGAGTAAATAAAAGTAACTTGTGGAAAGTTTCAATCTACCCAGTAGTTAAGTATCCTCAGAGGTAGCTAATTCCCCAAGTTTAATGTGTTACCTCATGCATGAAAGCAGTTTTACTGTTAACCTTCAAGGTCATTTATGTGGATGTTTTTTTTTTGAAGGAGCATTTTAATAAAACACATTCAATACCAATAATCTGTCATTTTAGTTTTAGTTTAGTTTCGTTTATTGTCACGTGTTCCGAGGTACAGTGAAAAGCTTTTGCTGTGTGCTAACCAGTCAGCGGAAAGACAATACATGATTACAATCGAGCCATTTACAGTGTATAGATGATAACGGAATAACGTTTAATGCAAGGTCAAGCCAGCAAAGTCTGATCAAGGATAGTCCGAGGGTCACCAATGAGGTGAGGCAGAACGCACCATGGGAACTACACTCGTCCCCCTGCAGGACCTATACATCAGGAGGTGCAGATCCAGAGCAAGCAAGATCATGAGGGACCCCTGCCACCCCAGTAACGGATTGTTCCAGATGCTACGATCAGGCAAACGTCTCCGCTGTCACGCTGTGAAAACGGAGAGGATGAGACGGAGCTTCTTCCCACAGGCCATCAGGACTGTCAACTTTTATAACCCCAGAGACTAAATTTTTGTCGACACTTTTTGTGCTATGTTTAGTAACTTATTAACTTTATTTATATGCTGTAACGGTAATTCTTTTTGTGCACAACCCGCAGGCATTGCCACTTTCATTTCACTGCACATCGAGTATGTGTATGTGACAAATAAATTTGACTTGACTTGACTTGACTTGAGATAGTAGTTCAGCATTCCTCTCTGGTTGTGGTGGGATGGTTCAGTTGCCTGACAACAGCTGGGAAGAAACTGTTCCTGAATCTGGAGGTGTGCGTTTTCACACTTCTGTACTTTCACACGTATGTTTTGTCCACAGTCACAGTTGATATGCGGGTTAGAAAATAAATCTAACAATGTAAGTAACGATTAATTTATATTTATTATTTGTATTAAATTTGGACGAACCGCATTAAAAGCTGACTTTTTTTGCAAAGGAAAAGAAGGCATGCTGGACTAGAAATGTGCAATAGAAATGTAACCTTCATGGAGAGATTTGGGAATTGAGAATATAAATAGAACACCACATGGGCACAAAATATGTTTTTATTTTCACATGATATTAACTGTTATCAGTTGCAGTATTTAAAGAGATTGTTGCCAGTCTTCCCGATGAAATGGGATCTAAAAATACACTTTCATCATCTTTTGCTGCAACCCTATTATAGCAATTAAAATGTGTTGGAATAAACCCTTACCATAGTTCTTTTTGCAAATTTAATTCCTACAATCGTCAAAGGAGTCCTGTCAATGTTTGCCTCACATAGATCATAAGTGCAGAGTCATTCATATTTTCCAATTTTCTAATTTAATAAATTGTCACAATGAGTTTAGTTTAGTTGAGTTCAGAGATACATCGCGGAAACAGGCCCTTCGGCCCACTAATTCCAGGCCATCCATTGATAAGCCGTTCACACTAATTCCATGCTATCCCCCTTTCACTTCCAGTTCACAAAGACCAATGAAATTAAAGAACTGCAAGTCTTTGGGATGTGGGAGAAAGCTGGAGGACTCGGAAGAAACTCACGCGGTCACGGAGGGAACATGCAAACTCCACACGGACAGCACCTGAGGTCAGGATCGAACCTGGCGTTGGTCTCTTGCGTTGAGAGTTCTGTCAAATGCTGAGTTTTTTTTCCAAGCGATCTACAAACTGAATGGCGGGACTGTCATATGTTGAAAGACTGGAGCGACTAGGCTTGTATACACTGGAATTTAGAAGGATGAGAGGAGATCTTATCGAAACGAATAAGATTATTCCCAATGTTGGGGAAGTCCAGAACAAGGGGCCACAGTTTAAGAATAAGGGGTAGGCCATTTAGAACTGAGATGAGGAAAAACTTTTTCAGTCAGAGAGTTGTGAATCTGTGGAATTCTCTGCCTCAGAAGGCAGTGGAGGGCAATTCTCTGAATGCATTCAAGAGAGAGCTAGATAGAGCTCTTAAGGATAGCGGAGTCAGGGGGTATGGGGAGAAGGCAGGAACGGGGTACTGATTGAGAATGGTCAGCCATGATCACATTGAATGGCGGAGCTGGCTCGAAGGGCCGAATGGCCTCCTCCTGCACTTATTGTCTATTGTCCATTGAATGCATTCCCCGCCTCGCATTTGCTTTCAGAAAGAGGAAGAGGGGAGAGTGGCTTCTAGTCATCATTCAGTGATTACATCGCTTGTACACCTACACCCGGAGCGACTTTTTAATAAACAGAGCAGAGCGGAATTTATTTCCAAGACCTCTCCAAACTCTCTAGGATTCTGCGTAAAACCTATCTCGTTACTAACTCTTGGGTCTTGAATGATAATATCTTTTAATATGAATTGGTGTCATATTTTATCTGATGATCTGTGAAGCAACAAAGGATATTTTATCATAGTAAATAGAACATACAATGGTACAAAATATGAATAGGCCCTTCGGCCTGCAATGTCTGTGCCGGACATGAAATAATCCCCCTATGTCCCAGCTGGACACCCATTTCTCCGCTTCCACCTATATCTCTTCCTCTGGCTTCACAATTCACACCTCTGCTATCTTTATCTCAAACATTTTGTCTTTGCTTCTCTCTGCCAATCACAAATCCCCCTCACCTGTATCCACCTATCACTCAAGATAGACACAAAATGCTGGCCGTTACTCAGCGGGACAGGCAGCATCTCTGGAGAGAAGGAATGGGTGACGTTTCGGGTCGAGACCCTTCTGTCACCCATTCCTTCTCTCCAGAGAGGCTGCCTGTCCTCCAGCATTCTGTATCTATCTTCGGTGCAAAGCAGCATCTGCTGTTCCTTCCTACACATTCCACCCATCACTCGCCAGGCTTTGTCCTGTCCCAGGTCTCTTCCAGTTTTCTCCTCCTCCCCCCACTGCCACAATCAGTCTGAAGACGGGTCCCGGCCATGAAACGTCACCGATCCATGTCCTCCAGAATTGCTGTCAGACTGAGTTACTCCAGCACTTTGTGTCCTTTTCTTAAACTAATCTCCTTTACTAGCACATGATCCATATCATTCCATTCCCTACATATCCATGTGCTTATGTAAAACCTTCTTAAACATCGCTATCATATCTGTCTCCAAAACCATCCCCGGCAGTGTGTTCCAGGCACCCACCACCAAAGACACTAGAGTAACAAGATGGACCACTCCGTTGAAATCGCCTATACTGATGTGTAGTACGCAAAGGAGCGTAACATCCGCCATTTTAGTAAGCAAAACCCGCCGTTCGCTCTGCCTCTCGCAGTGTAATCAGTGTTTTGGGGGAAAAGTATGTCTGATAATACCACAAAAATGCAGAATATATCTCATCTATCAATTCACAGATTTTTGTTATTTTTCTTTTCAAATGTTTCTGCAAGTTTCTGCCTACTAAAATGATGCCATGACATAGTACGGTTTCAGGGTCGAGTGGTCTATCTTGCTCCTCTAGTATCTTTGTCCACCACCCTCTATAAAAAACAAAAGTGCCCCAAACATCTCATTAAAGTTTGTCTTCTGTTCTTAAAGCTATAAACCCTAGTCTTCGATATTCCTACCCTGGGTGAAAGGTTCTGACTGTCTACCCTATCTAATCGCATATTTTCAGCCACGGGTGTCAGAGGTTATGAGGAGAAGGCAGGAGAATGGGGTTAGGAGGGAGAGATAGATCAGCCATGATTGAATGGCGGAGTAGACTTGATGGGCCGAATCTACTCCTATCACTTATGAACTTAGGTGTAGGAAGGAACTGCAGATGCTGGTTTAAATCAAAGATAGACACAAAATGCTGGAGTAACTCAGCGGGACAGGCAGCATCTCCGGAGAGAAGGAATGGGTGATGTTTCGGGTGGAGACCCTTCATAGATTTATGACTTATGACCCTACTTGTGGTCTGATCTTCAATCTGGTCTCCCCGTCTGTATCTCTGACGTTCCACAGAACACAATCCAAGTTTGGCCATCATCTTTGAACGTATTATTCACGTTTCGTTGTAACGCAGTCGGAAACGCTCCGAATATTCCGTAAACACAAACTGGTGCTCTTCTTCGCTCATTAAACCGGTCTTAACAGAATTAAGCTTCTTCAGTGAGCATTTTCCAGACAAATCAAGACTTCACAAATACATGTTCTCAGTTTTTTCCTCCTTCACATCAGCCCAATAATATCGTCAAATTAACTTTGCAGATCACAAGTTCTCTGCATTTAGGACCCAGATGTGTATATACTGAGGTGGAAAATTATTTATTTTTGACACCAACATCTTGAAACTAAAATATGTTCTTGTACGTCAAATATAGATGAAAAAATCCTTTTGCACTTCTTGGTGAGGAGAAAATTAAGCAGGAAATAATTTTTGATTTTGTCGCTCGTAACCCATCATTAATAATGAACCAAGTGCTGTGAATCCCAGGTGCTCATTGGAGAGCCTCATCTGAGTGTGTCTGCAGATCCTTCTCACTGTCACAGTCAGTGTCTTCATCCACATTCACTCTCAAGTTGATGATCACCTCAATCTGCTTCGCCAGGTGCTCCGTGCTGTCCGTTACGAGCGATTCCTCGTCCTCCTTGTCCTCCGCGTCGCCCGACACCTCCGGACATTCCAGCTTCGCCGAGTCGCTCACTTTCCCCTCCGAATGTCCCGGCTTGCCTTCTTCCAATCCTTCTGCAACCTTGCCCTCGTGTGAACCAGCCTGTTGGCTGTTCCTTCCGTCAGTACAAGGCCCGTTTCCATCTGAATGAGGGGTAGTCCTTGCGCCAGAGTTGAGGGCAGAACACTCAACTACTGTTGAGTGTGAAGATTTACCTGAAAGATATACAAGTGCTGCATTTATTGTCTTACAGTTAACATGGCAGAAGTTTTGAAAGGATTTCAGTGTTAACGATATGATCCCAGAGTCTATATATATAAGAAAATAACTGCAGATGCTGGTACAAATCGAAGGTATTTATTCACAAAATGCTGGAGTAACTCAGCAGGTCAGGCAGCATCTCAGGAGAGAAGGAATGGGTGACGTTTCGGGTCGAGATCCTTCTTCAGACTGATGTCAGGGGGGCGGGACAAAGGAAGGATATAGGTGGAGACAGGAAGATAGAGGGAGATCTGGGAAGGAGGAGGGGAAGAGATCCCAGAGTCTTTTACCCAGAGTAGGGGAATCGAGGACCAGAGGACATAGGTTCAAGGTGAAGGGGAAAAGATTTAATAGGAATCCGAGGGGTAACTTTTCCACACAGAGGGTAATGTGTGTATGGAACGAGCTGCCAGAGGAGGTAGTTGAGGCTGGGACTATCCCATCGTTTAAGAAACAGTTGGACAGGTACATGGATAGGACAGGTCTGGAGGGATATGGACCAAGCGCAGGCAGGTGGGACTAGGGTAGCTGGGACATGTTGGCCGGTGTGGGTGAGTTGGGCCGAAGGGCCTGTGTCCTCACTGTATCACTCTATGACTCTACGATACGATACGATAGAACTTTATTTATACCAGGAGGGCAATAGATCTGCCAACAGTCATAAAGCACAAGATACATGAAACATGAGATTAAAGTGACTATCAAGTTAATTATCTGATCCCTCGTTCCTTCTCTGAGGAATATGTAAACACGTTGTGATGCCGACTCTCTACATTCCCAACAAGTTACCTTCCCTGGACTCACAGGAAACTGCAGATGCTGAAATCTTGAGCTAAGAATAAAGTGCTGGAGTAACTCAGCAGGCCAGGCGACATCAGTGGAGGGAATGAACGGATGACGTTTCTGGCTGGGACCCTTCTTCAGACTGGTTGGAGTCGGGAGATTGGACTTTCCCCATTTCCAATCAGTTAGAAGATGAGTTTAGTTTAGAGATACAGCATGGAAACAGGCCCTTCGGCCCACCGAGTCCACACCGACCAGCGATCCCCGCACACTAACACTATCCTACACACACTACGGACAATTTACATTTATACCAAGCCAAATAACCTACAAACCTACACGGGGAGAACGTACAAACTCCGTACAGACAAGCATCCGTAGTCAGGATTGAACCTGGGTCTCTACCGCTGCGCCACCATTGCAACCTGAAACGTCACCTGCCCATGTTCTCCAGAGATGCTGCCTGACCCGCTGAGTTACTCCAGCACTCTGTGAAACGTCACCTGCCCATGTTCTCCAGAGATGCTGCCTGACCCGCTGAGTTACTCCAGCACTCTGTGAAACGTCACCTAACCATGTTCTCCAGAGATGCTGCCTGACCCGCTGAGTTACTCCAGCACTCTGTGAAACGTCACCTATCCATGTTCTCCACAGATGCTGCCTGACCCGCTGAGTTACTCCAGCACTCTGTGAAACGTCACCTATCCATGTTCTCCACAGATGCTGCCTGACCCACTGAGTTACTGCAGCACTCTGTGAAACGTCACCTATCCATGTTCTCCACAGATGCTGCCTGACCCACTGAGTTACTGCAGCACTCTGTGAAACGTCACCTATCCATGTTCTCCACAGATGCTGCCTGACCCGCTGAGTTACTCCAGCTCTCGGAACCTTATTGTTGAACGGTTTTCCATCCATAACGTACAGTTCGCCGTCAGTGAAAATGAATTCCCACTGCTTGCTGATAATGCATGCACATCAGAAGACACATGAAAAATGGGGAATTAAATGTATTTTTGAGCACTGGAACACTGGGTATATTCTATGTTCTATGTAATGAAAGAAAAAATAACCAATCACACAGAAGAAAACAAATATTCTTAGGCAGTGAAAGAAAAATAATTTGTTCGTGTTCATTGGTTGCAAGTATTAGATTGTACAAGTGATTATTGAAATCGATGGTTACTGTTTCCTACGAATAGTTACACTGGACTCTTGGGATGGAGATTCTCCTTATGTACAGTGTAATACAATCATATCCCTATTCTTCTAAAAAGGTTTATAATGTTGTTATCCATGAGTCACAGTTGAAATCTTCGCCCATGGTTGAATTGTTGATTGTAATTGAAAAAAATCATTTCGCTTGATGGTCTTGCCTTGAGGTTTTCATTAATCAGGCAGCCCACTTGTCATTACCTACGGCCTACTGCTTTCTGGTTTGTTGTGATCATTATTTCAAAAGCAGCTATGTACATGCCAGCTATTCCATCAGAATGTTTGGTTATCATTAGTTAGCACTAACTAATTAGTTGCAGCAACAAGGATCAAATTGGCAGCAGAATTCCGCGAGTAATTTCAGCGAATTGTGGACACAGCCCAGACCATTACGCGATCCAAT
The DNA here is from genome assembly GCF_053455715.1 of Rhinoraja longicauda. NCBI lineage: Eukaryota > Metazoa > Chordata > Chondrichthyes > Rajiformes > Arhynchobatidae > Rhinoraja > Rhinoraja longicauda. The sequence goes on along the minus strand of NC_135961.1, from coordinate 67,140,316 downwards.
CTCCCTTCCATCAACTCCATCTACACCTCACGCTGCCTCGGCAAGGCCAGCAGCATAATCAAGGACCAGTCTCACCCTGGCCACTCCCTCTTCTCCCCTCTCCCATCGGGCAAGAGGTACAGAAGTGTGAAAACACACACCTCCAGATTCAAGGACAGTTTCTTCCGGGCTGTTATCAGACAACTGAACCATCCCACCACAACCAGAGAGCAGTGCTGAACTACTATCTACCTCATTGGTGACCCTCGGACTATCCTTGATTGGACTTTACTGGCTTTACCTTGCACTAAACGTTATTTCCTTATCATGTACAGTAAGGCCCGGGCTACCTCCACTTCCACTGCAGCACCCATTCACTTGTGTCTTACGTGTTGGCGTGCCTTCCGGGCCCGGATTGGCCTCACCAGTCACTTCCGGACCCACAGTCACCAATCCTCCAACTGAAAGTGAAGTCATGGTCATCTTCCAACCCGAAGGACGAACAACACAGTATCTATACACTGTAAATGACTCGATTGTAATCATGTATTGTCTTTCCGCTGACTGGTTAGCACGCAACAAAAGCATTTCACTGTACCTCGGTACACGTGACAATAAATGAAATGAACTTGTAAGACCCAATTTACTTCAAAATAAATTAATAGTAATGGCGCGGCTTGGTGGCACAGCTGGTGAAGCTGCTGCCTCACAGCGCCAGAGAACATCAGTTCGATCCCGACCTTGACCACTGTGTCTGTGTGGAGTTTGCATGTCCCCCCCCGTGATCATGTGGGTTTCCTCCGGGTGCTCCGGTTTCAACCCACATTTCAAAGACGTGCGGCTTTGCAGGTCGATTGGCTGCCGTGAAATTAATTGCCCTCTCTAGTGTATAGGGAGTGGGTGAGAAAGTGGGATAACATAGAACTAGTGTGAACGGGCGATCGGTGGTCAGCATTGCCTTGGCGGGCCGAAGGGCCTGTCTCAATGCAGTATCTTCCAATTAAAAATAGAAAAGAATGTGTAGCCTGGCTAAGACAGAAGCATTGAGGGATGTAAAGCCAAGTAGGATGGATGGATGGATTACGACACAGATCAACAATGACCACACGGAATAATCAATCAGTTATTCTTGAATGAGTTATTCTTGAGGCAATGTTCCTGATAAGGAATGCCCCGGCTTAGAAGGTTTTGCATCAGTGCATTGTGCTGTGCTTGCTCAGGATAAACAGAATAAGCAGGGTAGGCACAAAATGCTGGAGTAAGTAAATGCTCGATCTCCCGGTTGCTCAGCACTTCAACTCCCCCTCCCATTCCCAATCTGACCTTTCTGTCCTGGGAAGTATGAACATTGACTTCTCTAACTTCAGATAGTCCTTGCTTTCCCTCTCTTTCCCCTCCCCATTCCCAGTTCTCCCACCAGTCTTCCTGTCTCCGACTACATCCTATCTTTGTCCCGCCCACTCCCCTGACATCAGTCTCGACCCGAAACGTCACCCATTCCTTCTCTCCAGAGATGCTCTCCAGAGTTACTCCAGCATTTTGTGTCTTCGATTTAATCCAGCATCTGCAGTTTTCTTTCCTAGAATATAAAGGGTGATGGATGAAACTTTCATCCATCGCTTACATGATTCCACCTGGAATCTCAAATATCCGGGACCTTTGTGGGACGTGGGCCAAACACGGGCACACAGGACTAGCCTAGATGGGACATCTTGGTCAGCATGGTCAGGTTGGGCCGAAGGGCCTGTTTCCTTACTTTATGCCTTTTTTTAGTTTCGTTTATCGGCACGTGTACTGATGTACAGTGAGAAGATTTTTTTTTAAACATGCTAACCAGTCAGCGGACAGACTTAGAATCTATGACTTGGTCTGTTTAGACATCCATCCTAGACACTGGATATTGCACTGCTGACAGTCAAGGTGCCCATCCAGTGAGAGCAGAACATTGTGAAACTCTGGTCCACTTGCATTGATGCGAGGGGAGGGTGTGTAATCTCAGATGACTACACACAGGGGGCGGCACGGTGGCGCAGCGGTAGAGTTGCTGCCTTACAGCGAATGCAGCGCCGGAGACTCAGGTTCGATCCCGACTACGGGCGCTGTCTGTGCGGAGTTTGTACGTTCTCCCCGTGACCAGCGTGGGTTTTCTCTGAGATCTTCGGTTTCCTCCCACACTACAAAGAGGTACAGGTATGTAGGTCAATTGACTGGGTACAATGTAAAAATTGTCCCTAGTGTTTGTAGAATAGTGTTAATGTGCGGGAATCGCTGGGCGGCGCGGACTCGGTGGGCCGAAGGGCCTGTTTCCGCGCTGTATCTCTAAATGAAAAATGAAAATGAATTACAAAAACATGGTGAATGATTTAGTTTAGAGACACGGCACGGAAACAGGCCCTTTCGGTCCATCGGGTCCGCGCCGACCAGCGATCCCCACACATTAACACTATCACTATCCTGACGCACTAGGGACAAGTTTTACATTTACCATGCCAATTAACCTACACACCTGTACGTCTTTGGAGTGTGGGAGGAAACCGAAGATCTCGGAGAAAACCCACTCAGGTCACGGGGAGAACGTACAAACTCCGTACGGACAGCGCCCGTAGTCGGGATGGAACCCGGGTCTCCGGCGCTGCATTCGCTGTAAGGCAGCAACTCTACCGCTGCGCCACCGTGCCGTGATGTGGTGCTCAGTTTAAATCTTTCCCTCGGTTCTTGCACACCACTGCCACGACACACCTCCCAGCCTCTGCAACTCTCCACACCTCCACAATCTTACAAATTGTACTCAGCTCTGCCAATCTACATCATCTCCAAATGTAATTGTCCAGCCCACCATGGCTTCAGCTGGGAAAAACTATCAACGACAGTTCTTGTTTAAACCTCACTACATCTCTCTTCTCTGTCATGGCATTCCATGAGCCTATTGTCCTCTGTAAGTTGAACTGCCCTAATATATCTTGCGTAGGAGAGAACTGCAGATGTTGGTTCAAACCAGAAGATAGACACAAAAAGCTGGAGTAACTCAGCGGGACAGGCAGCATCTCTGGAGAGAAGGAATGGGTGACGTTTCGGGCCGACACCCTTCTTCAGACCGACAGTCAGGGGAGAGGGAAACGAGAGGTACAGACGGTGAGGCAGACGGATATAGAACAAATGAATGAAAGATATGCAAACGGTAACGATGATCAAGGAAAGGTGGAGCCTACAATGGTTCATTGTTGGCTGTGGGCCAGGTGATAACGAGTTATACAGACAGTGAAACCCAACAGGGCGACAGTGAAACAAGTAGGACGACTAGGGTAGGGGAGGGACGGAGAGAGAGGGGTTGCAAGGGGCACTTGAAGTTAGAGAAATCAAGATTAATACTGCTGGGGTGTAAGCCAACCAAGCGAAATATGAGGCGCTGTTCCTCCAAATTGCGTTTGGCCTCACTCTGACAGTGGAGGAGGCCCTAAATATATATTTATGTGGCTTACTGTCAAATGTTATTGCCTAACAATGCTGGGGCATTTTACCACGCTAAAATGTCTGAATAATGAAGGATGAGAGGAGATCTTATCGAAACGTATAAGATTATTAAGGGGTTGGACACGTTAGAGGCAGGAAACATGTTCCCAATGTTGGGGGAGTCCAGAACAAGGGGCCACAGTTTAAGAATAAGGGGTAGGCCATTTAGAACTGAGATGAGGAAATACTTTTTCAGTCAGAGAGTTGTGAATCTGTGGAATTCTCTGCCTCAGAAGGCAGTGGAGGCCAATTCTCTGAATGCATTCAAGAGAGCTCTTAAGGATAGCGGAGTCAGGGGGTATGGGGAGAAGGCAGGAACGGGGTACTGATTGAGAATGATCAGCCATGATCACATTGAATGGCGGTGCTGGCTCGAAGGGCCGAATGGCCTCCTCCTGCACCTATTGTCTATTGTCTATTGTCTAATGAGGTGTTTTTGCAGGTACCATTTGTTCTGTGAGGATGATGCTGAGGGGATGGTTGGCGGTGTTTTATTTTCATAAGCAAGGCTGCCTGCTCCTTGGGTGTTCTGCAGGATATTTAGTAGGTGTGATGAAAGGCGATAAGGAAATATATTTCAACACAGGAAAACAGCACGTCTATTTTCCATGATATTGTAATTTCTCCGCGTGATGAACAATAACAGCTTTTATCCAATAAATGACTGAGTGGAAAACATCCAGTGGAAAAATAACAGTGGCAGATTTGTACTCAATAGACAATAGACAATAGGTGCAGGAGTAGGCCACTCGGCCCTTCGAGCCAGCACCGCCATTCAATGTGATCATGGCTGATCATTCACAATCAGTACCCCGTTCCTGCCTTCTCCCCATACCCCCTGACTCCGCTATCCTTAAGAGCTCTATCTAGCTCTCTCTTGAATGCATTCAGAGAATTGGCCTCCACTGCCTTCTGAGACAGAGAATTCCACAGATTTACAACTCTCTGACTGAAAAAGTTTTTCCTCATCTCCGTTCTAAATGGCCTACCCCTTATTCTTAAACTGTGGCCCCTGGTTCTGGACTGCCCCAATAATGGGAACATGTTTCCTGCCTCTTAGGTGTCCAACCCCTTAATAATCTTATGTTTCGATAAGATCCCCTCTCATCCTTCTAAATTCCAGTGTATACAAGCCTAGTCGCTCCAGTCTTCCGACATATGACAGTCCCGCAATTCTGGGAATTAACCTAGTAAAGTTACGCTGCACGCCCACAATAGCAAAAATATGCTTCCTCAAATTTGGAGACCAAAACTGCACACAGTACTTCAGGTGCGGTCTCACTAGGGTCCTATACAACTGCAGAAGGACCTCTTTGCTCCTATACTTCACTCCTCGTTATGAAGGCCAACATTCCATTGGTTTTCTTCACTGCCTGCCATACCTGCATGCTTCCTTTCAGTGACTTATGCACTAGGACACCCAGATCTCGTTGTACGTCCCCTTTTCCTAACTTGACACCATTCAGATAATCATCTGCCTTCCTATTCTTACCACCAAAGTGGATAACCTCACATTTATCCACATTAAACTGCATCTGCCATGCATCCGCCCACTCACACAACCTGTCCAAATCACCCTGCAACCTCACAGCATTTTCCTCACAGTTCACACTACCACCCAGCTTTGTATCATCTGCAAATTTGCTAATGGTAATTTTAATCCCTTCATCCAAGTCATTAATGTATATTGTAAATAGCTGCAGTCCCAGCACCGAGCCTTGCGGTACCCCACTGGTCACTGCCTGCCATTCCGAAAGGGACCCATTTATCCTCACTCTTTGCTTTCTGTCCATGCCAAGGTACAGTGAAAAGCTTTTGTTGCGTGCTAACCAGTCAGCGGAAAGACAATACATGATTATAATCGAGCCATTTACAGTGTACAGGGATACATGATAAGGGAATAACGTTTAGTGCAAGGTAAAGCCAGGAAAGTCCGATCAAGGATAGTCTGAGGGTCACCAAAGAGGTAGATAGTAGTTTCAGCACTGCTCTCTGGTTGTGGTGGGATGGTTCAGCTGCCTTTATGTCAGAAAGACTTTGAGTTATTTCAACAGCAAATGGCTCTAGAGATCTTCGGGGCAATGGATAACCATCTACTTCACTGTGCCACCGTCGACAATAATAAGTAACTAAGACTCTTATTATTCTAAGAGCCGCTTCCATTCTTTATCGTCCTAACTCGAGAACACAAATAGGGTTAGGTTTATTATTGTCACGTGTACCGAGGTACAGTGAAAAACTTTGTTTTGTATACTGTCCAAACAGATCAGATAATACTGTACATAAATACAATTAAATCAAACTCAAGTACAATAGACAGAGCAAAGGGGAAGATACAGAGTGCAGAATATAGTTCTCAGCATTGTAGCACACCAGTTCCACAGACAGAGTCCAATGTCCGCAATGGGGTAGAGGTGAATCGGACAGCACCCTAGCTTATGGAAGGGCCGTTCAGAAGCCTGATAACAGAGGGGAAGAAGCTGTCCCTGAGTCTGGTGGTGCGCGCTTTCAAGCTTCTGCACCTTCTGCCTGATGGAAGCGGGGAGAAGGAGGAATGACCAGAGTGGGATAAGTCTTGGATTATGTTGGTTGCTTTACCAAGGCAGCATGAGGTGTTGATGGGGACAATGGTGGGGAGTCTGGTCTGTTCGATGGTCTAGATTGATAAGGGGATATTGGTACGAGAAGGGTAAATGCCCACCACATCTCCTCCATTTCTGTGGAGATCAGATGCCTTCATCTGAATTTCTAGGGCAGCATGGTGGCGCAGTGTTAGAGTGGCTGCCTTACAGCGCCAGAGACCCGGGTTCACTCCCCATTATGTGCGGAGTTTGTACATTTTCTCCGTGACCTGCATGGGTTTTCTCCGGGTGTTTAGTTTAGTTTAGAGATACTGCGCGGAAACAGGCCCTTCAGCCCACCGAGTCCGGGCCGGCCAGCGATCCCCGCACACTAAAACTATCCTACACACACTAGGGACAATTTTACTAACCAATTAACCTACAAACCTGCACGTCTTTGGAGTGTGGGTGGAAACCGAAGATCTCGGAGAAAACCCACGCAGGTCACGGGGAGAACATACAAACTCCGTACAGACCGCCCCTTTGGTCGGGATGGAACCCGGGTCTCCGGTGCCGCAAGCGATGTAAGGCAGCAACTCTACCGCTGCGCCACCGTGACCGCCTCAAACCGGGTGCCCCAATTTCCTCCCACACTCCAAAGACGTACAGGTTTGTAGGAGATTTGGCGCTGGTTAAAATGATAAATTGTCGCTCGTGTGTGTGTGTGTGTGTGTGTGTGTAGGGCAGCGTTAATGTGCGGGGATCGCTGGTCGGCGCCGACCCGGTGGGCCGAAGGGCACGTTTCTGCTAGAAAAAAAACGAGACAGAAAACTAACACAGAAATGCTTGAATAATTGAAGCTTGCAAAATCCACGGATTTGGTTGACAACTGAATCTCTTAAATAATGCACGCGTTTCTGATTAGTGTTTCAACTGCAGTATTATAGCTATTGAAGAGAAGACACACTATCTCCCTGTAATCCACAATGGCCTTTCATCACATTGGGCTTTAACCAGCGTCTGGCAGTGTGTGTCACCTGGGATGCAGGTGGTCTCTTGGTGGTGCCATTGTGGCAGGGATGACTCACCTAAAGACACATCACAGCAAATTAAACTGTAGCCGCCTCCAGCTGTTCCCCTCGGAAAAATCACTTAAAATGTTAATAAGGCAGGCGCCTACCCTTTATTTCTGGGTGGGTGTTAAAGAGTGATTAGAAATTGAAAGATTTGAGACCAGCGTGAAGCCTATTGCTTGATAAACAGCTGCAAAATATTGCGTTCAGCTAACCATGTTACGCTCCATTCAACCAACATGCGGTCCATAAACATTTCTAACTATCACGAATAACAAATGTTCCCAATTAAAATTGTTCCACCTGTTTAATAAATCTTCAGTTTGATTACTCAAATAAATAATGCTGTTTATCCTCAAAGCTGCTCCAAGCAAAAAGAATGTCGGGTCGATAATCGACGACCAGAGGACGTAGGTTCAAGGTGAACCTATGAAGGTGTTGGCCTTCATAACGAGAGGATTTGAGTACAGGAGCAAAGAAGTCCTTCTGCGGTTGTACAGGGCCCTAGTGAGACCACATCTGGTGTATTGTGTGCAGTTTTTGGTCTCCTAATTTGAGGAAGGACGCCCTTGCTATTGAGGCAGTGCAGCGTAGGTTCACCAGGTTAATCCCTAGTATGGAGGGACTGTCATATGAGGAAAGATTGGAAAGACTAGGCCTGTATTCACTGGAGTTTAGAAGGATGAGAGGGGATCTTACGGAGACGAATAAAATTATAAAAGGACTGGACAAGCTAGATGCTGGAACAATGTTCCCAATGTTGGGGGAGTCCAGAACCAGGGGACACAGTCTAAGAATAAAGGGGAGGCCATTTAAAACTGAGGTGAGAAGAAACTTTTTCACCCAGAGAGTAGTGAATTTGTGGAATTCTCTGCCACAGAGGGCAGTGGAGGCCAATTCACTTGGATGAATTCAAGAGAGAGTTAGATTGAGCTCTCGGGGCTAGCGGAATCAAGGGATATAGGCAGAAGGCAGGCACGGGTTACTGAATGTCGATGATCAGCCATGATCACAATGAATGGCGGTGCTGGCTTGAAGGGCCAAATGGCCTCCTCCTGCTCCTATTTTCTATGATTCCATGTGAAGGGGAAAAGAGGAAGAGTCCGAGGGGTAACTTTTTCACTCAAAGGGCGGTGGGTTTTATGGAATGAGCTGCCAGAGGAGGTCGTTGAGGCAGGGACTATTCCAGCGTTTAAGAAACAGTTGGACAGGTACATGGATAGGTCAGGTTTGGAGGGATATGGGCCAAGCGCAGGCAGGTGGGACTAGTGTAGCTAGGACATGTTGGCCGGTGTGGGCAGGTTGGGCCTGTTTCCATGCTGTATGACTGTATGATAAGAGGCAGACGCCAGGGACCTGTTGCTGAGGTTACTAGCTGCTGGATTAAGCTCTTTCAGCCCATTTGTGAAAGGTATAACAGTGATAATAGCTGGTGGCTCCTGCATTTGATACTCTTTAATTACGTGAACGTGAGCTGTCTTGTAATGAATGGCGATGCAGCTGTGGTTGAATATTAAGGCATAGTAGCGTGAGGTATGCAACCATTCAATCCAGTGAATAAACTGGAGCAATGTTGAAGGATCCATGCAATGGTCATCTATATACTAAAACTCTTGTTTGTTTGTTTGTTTGTTCCTGAACTACAGCCAAATCGGTCCACGACAGCGCGTCAATTTTAGGCCCACCTTACTCACCGTCATCCCTTTGGTGCTAATGGAAGAAGTTTCACTGAAATTGGTGTCATATTTTTAAAGTTATTCACATTTTAAAGTTTAAATCTATCTCCTCGGGATGGAGGGAGGGAGGGAGGGAGGGGGGAGGGGAAGGAGGTTGAGGGGGATGGAGTGGGGGGGAGGGGAAGGAGTGTAGGGGGAGGGGGAAGGGTAGGGAGGGGGAAGGGAAGGAGGAGGGAGGGGGAGGGAAGGAGGGGAGGGAGTGAGGAGGGGAGGAGGGGTGAGTAGAGGGTGCTGCACCAATGCAGGACAGATTTGGGCCCAACGGGTTCACTTTGTCTAGTTCTTTATAATATTAATAGAACTCAATTTTTAAAACATTTTCTCTGATATTATCTGCTCTGCAATTTCTCCTCAAATAATGTAATCCTCTGACATTTCCACCACCTCCAACGGGATCCCACCACTAGTCACATGTTCCCATCTCCACCCCTTTCCGCCTTCCGCAGAGACAGTTCCCTCTGCAACTCCTTGGCTAACTCCCTCCCTCCCTTCCCACCCAAACCACCCCCTCCCCAGGTACCTTCCCCTAAAGAAGATGCAACACCTGTCCCTGTAACCTCCTCCCTCGTCTCTGTCCAGGGACCCCAGCAGTCCTTTCAGGTTAGGCAGAGGTTCACTTGCACCTCCTCCAACCTCATCGGAAGTATCCGTTGTTCAAGATGTGGACTCTTGTACATCGGCGAGACCAAACGCAGACTGGGCGATCGTTTCGCTGAACACCTTCGCTCGGCCCGCCTGAACCTAACTGATCTCCCGGTTGCTGGACATTTTAATTCTCTGTCCCCATCTGACATGGCTCCTCCATTGACATAGTGTGGCCAATCACAAACAGGAGGAACAGCATCTCATATTTCACTCGGGCAGCTTACAGCCCACTCTTAGAGAGACGTATAAAATTATGAAAGGGCTGGACAAGCTAGATGCAGGAAAAATGTTCCCAATGTTGGGGGGGTCCAGAACCAGGGGCCACACACAGTCTAAGAATAAAGGGGAGGCCATTTAAAACTGAGATGAGAAAAAAACTTTTTCACCCAGAGAGTTGTGAATTTGTGGAATTCTCTACCACAGAGGGCAGTGGAGGCCAATTCACTGGATGAATTTAAAAGAGAGTTAGATAGAGCTATAGGGGCTAGTGGAATCAAGGGATATGGGGAGAAGGCAGGCACGGGTTACTGATTGTGGATGATCAGCCATGATCACAATGAATGGCGGTGCTGGCTCGAAGGGCCAAATGGCCTCCTCCTGCACCTATTTTCTATGTTTCTATGGTATGAATATTGATTTCTCTAACTTCAAGTAACCCCTGCATACCCTCTCTCTCCATCCCTCCCCCACCTAAGTCGCACCAGGTTCCCGTTCACACCCAACAAACAGCAAACAATGGGCTGTTTCCTTTATCGTTGTTACTTTTCTGCATATCTTTCACTCATTTGTTCTATATTTCCCTACATCCCTCGTTCTATATCTCTCGTTTCCCTTTCCCCTGACTAGTCTGAAGAAGGGTCTCGACCCGAAGCGTCACCCATTCCTTCTCTCCAGAGATGCTTGAAGTTAGAGTAACCGATATTCATAATTTCGGATATTTCAGTCTGAAGAAGGGTCTCGACCCGAAACGTCACCCATTCCTTCTCTCCCGAGATGCTGCCCGACCCGCTGAGTTACTCCAGCATTTCGTGTCTAGCTTCAATGTAAACCAAAATATATATACAGGATTATGTAACAAATATGTCTTACTTTTGATAGACACGAAGTATTGGAGTAACACAGCGGGACAGGCAGCATCTCTGGAGAGAAGGAGTGAGTGACATTTTGGGTCGAAACCCTTCATCAGATTGAGAGTCGGGGGAGAGGGAAACGAGGGATATGGAAGGGTAAGGTGCAAGGGCAGCTTCCAACCCAGCATTATGAATATCGGTTTATTCACAAAATGCTGGAGTAACTCAGCAGGTCGGGCAGCATCTCGGGAGAGAAGGAATGGGTGACGTTTCGGGTCGAGACCCTTCTTCAGACTGAAATATCCGAAATTATGAATATCGGTTGCTCTAACTTCAAGTAACCCTTGCTCTCTCTCTCCCTCTCTCTCCCTCTCCCTAGTTCTCTGACTAGTTTCACTGTCCTCCTGATTAATGTTACAGATTGTATGCTTCGTTGTCACCTTCCCCTCTGCCAACAATGAACCGTTCTACATTTCTTTGAGCATCGTCTGCTTTGATCTGTTGTTTTCACACCCTCCCCTTCCATATCTCTAGATTCCCTCTCCCCTGACTCTCAGTCTGAAGAAGAGTCTTGACATGAAACGTCACCCATTCCTGCTCTCCAGAGATGCTGCCTGTCCTGCTGAGTTACTGCAGCATTTTGTGTCTGTCTTCGGTGTAAACCAGCTTCTGCAGCATCTTCCTACACGTCTTGTCTTACCTTTGGCGCCATCCAATCTTCCCAATCCATTTGCCATTCGATGGCCATTAACTGGAACTGCCATGGTAACCTTGAAACAAAAAGACATCAGAACATGTTGATTTTCTTATATGTCTTGTTGTTTTGCTTTCTTTACACATTGCTGTACAGTAAACCCACACATCAAATAAGAATACATTTACAACATGAACAACTAACTTGTGGTATACTCATCTAAACATGTGGCTTAATGTCTGCCTAGAATTTAATTCAAGTCTGAATGTTTGGTTACACAATGGAGCAGAAGTGAGAATAGCCAATGGCCAATTCTCACACACAAATTTAGTTCCATCAAAGATGGATTTCTCCTCAATGTGTTGGTCAGTAAAGATGTATACTAATTTGTATTGTCCCAAAGGACATGGCACAGTGGTAGACACAAAATGCTGGAGTAACTCAGCGGGTCAGGCATCATCTCGGGAGAGAAGGAATGGGTGACGTTTTGGGTCGAGACCCTTCTTCTGACTGATGTCAGGGGAGGGGGCGGGACAAAGATAGGATGTAGTCGGAGGCGGGGAGACTAGTGGGCGAGTCTGGGTTAAACCCTGGTCTTAGAGTTGGAGGGCAGGAGGAATCACAGAGGGGAGAAGTGAGAGAGCATGTTGCTAAACTCTCCTCGATGAGAGGAGGAGAACTTCTTCAAAGTGGACATTCCTTGAGGAGAATTCGCAGTGGAGCGGAGGAACATGTGTAGGAAAAAAACTGCAGATGGACACAAAATGCTGGAGTAACTCAGCGGGTCAGGCATCATCTCGGGAGAGAAGGAATGGGTGACGTTTTGGGTCGAGACCCTTCTTCTGACTGATGTCAGGGGAGGGGGCGGGACAAAGATAGGATGTAGTCGGAGGCGGGGAGACTAGTGGGCGAGTCTGGGTTAAACCCTGGTCTTAGAGTTGGAGGGCAGGAGGAATCACAGAGGGGAGAAGTGAGAGAGCATGTTGCTAAACTCTCCTCGATGAGAGGAGGAGAACTTCTTCAAAGTGGACATTCCTTGAGGAGAATTCGCAGTGGAGCGGAGGAACATGTGTAGGAAAAAAAACTGCAGATGGACACAAAATGCTGGAGTAACTCAGCGGGTCAGGCAGCATCTCTGGAGAGAAGGAATGGGTGACGTTTCGGGTCGAGACCCATTACAGCTGCCTCACAGTGCCAGAGACCCAGGTTCGATCCAGACTACGGGTGCTGTCTGTACGGAGTTTGTACATTCTGGACTTGGCACGTACATTTCCTGAAGTCACTACAAGCTCCTTCGTCTTGCTGTCGTTGATGGCGAGGTCGTTATCTTGACGCCATCTTATCAAGCCCTCCATCTTCCTTCTGTACTCCATCCATCCTGTCATTGTTCCAAGAACTGACCCGCCACAGCGGCGTCACCTGCAGACTTGTGAACGGGGTCGGAGCAGAGTTTGACCGCAGTGTCGTGAGTGCACTGGGTGTTCAGCAGAGGGTTGAGAATGCATCCTTGCAGAGCACTGGTGTTGCGAATGATCATGGAAGATGTCTTTCCCCTGATCTCACTGATTGTGGTCTACAAGTCAGGAGGTCGAGGGTCCAGTTGCCGTACGAGAGGAAGCTTACTCCCAGATCCAGTCTGAAGAAAGGTCTCGACCTGAAACGTCACCCATTCCTTCTCTCTCCAGAGATGCTACCTGTCCTGCTGAGTCACACCAGCATTTTGTGTCTGTCTTCTGAGGTTTGGAGGTGGGTTTTAGATTTTTTTTTAGATTTAGAGATACAGTGCGGAAACAGGCCCTTCGGCCCACCGAGTCCGGGCCGCCCAGCAATCCCCGCACTTTATCAAAGGAATATCAAGAAGGAATGCAGCATTGTTGATTCTTGGTATAGAACCACCTTCCTTGCAAGTACTGTATTCTTGACAAATACCTCAACAACGGCTGACGAATGGTGTCGCCTTGCACATCTTACATTTTACACATAGAAACATAGAAAATAGGTGCAGGAGGAGGCCATTCGGCCCTTCGAACCAGCACCGCCATTCACTGTGATCATGGCTGATCATCCACAATCAGTAACCCGTGCCTGCCTTCTCCCCATATCACTTGATTCCGCTAGCCCCCAGAGCTAGCAACAATGAATAGCTATTGAGTGGAGTTTACACTGAAATTGGTCAATGATCGCAGGGGAGAGTTTCAGGAATTAATCAGTGATATTGCTGACGGTATTTAGATTTTTAGATTTTTTTAGAGATACAGCGCGGAAACAGGCCCTTCAGCCCACCGGGTCCGCGCCGCCCAGCGATCCCTGAACATTAACACTATCCTACACACACTAGGGACAATTTTTACATTTTACCCAGCCAATTAACCTACATACCTGTACGTCTTTTGGAAACGTATTTTGAAAATTAATCCCATATTTGGCTCGAGAAAATTGATCTGGTACCAACTGTGGAAGAAATGGGATGGTGTGGAAATAATGTTGCAAACAAGGTTCTGATATCTTATCTAGATGAATATAATTGACAAATGAAGAAAAAGAGAGGTGAGAAATACTGTTTAATGCATCACTCTCTTTAAGGACAGTGGAAGTAGATTCAATTGTAAATTTCAAAGGAGAATTTACATCGGGGTTTTGGAGAAGGCAGAGTGGAGTGTGAGTAATTTTACAACTCGAAAGAAATAGAAGATAGACGCGAAAAGCTGCAGTAACTCAGCGGGACAGGCAGCGTCTCTGGAGAGCAGGAATGGGTGACGTTTCATGTCGAGACCCCTCTTCAGACTGCTCAAAAGAAATAGATTTAGTTTAGTTTATTGTCACGTGTACCGAGGTACAGTGAAAAGCTTTTTTGTTGCGTGCTATCAGTCAGCGGAAAGACTGCACATGATTACTATCGAGCTGTCCACAGTGTACAGATACAGGATAAAGGGAATAATGTCCACTGCAAGATAACAATAGACAATAGGTGCAGTAGGAGGCCATTCGGCCCTTCGAGCCAGCACCGCCATTCAATGTGATCATGGCTGATCATTCACAATCAGTACCCCGTTCCTGCCTTCTCCCCATACCCCCTGACTCCACTATCCTTAAGAGCTCTATCTAGCTCTCTCTTGAATGCATTCATAGAATTGGCCTCCACTGCCTTCTGAGGCAGAGAATTCCACAGATTCACAACTCTCTGACTGGAAAAGTTTTTCCTCATCTCAGTTCTGAATGGCCTACCCCTTATTCTTAAACTGTGGCCCCTTGTTCTGGACTCCCCCAACATTGGGAACATGTTTCCTGCCCCTAACGTGTCCAACCCCTTAATAATCTTATACGTTTGGATAAGATCCCCTCTCATCCTTTTAAATTCCAGTGTATAACGTCCAGTAAAGTCTGATTAAAGATAGTCCGAGGGTCTCTAAAGAGGTAGATGGTTGTTCAGGACTGCTCTCTAGTTGGTGGTAGGATGGTTCAGTTGCCTGATGGCAGCTGGGAAGAAACTGTGCCTGAATCAGGGATGGAAATGATACAAGCACGCTGAAGGGAAGCGAGGGTGAATTCACAGTGTCTTTCCCCAAGGGTAAGGGAGTCAGGAACCAGAGGACATAGGTTTATGATGAGAGGGGGCGATTTAATAGGAACTAGAGGGGCGACTTTTTCACACAGAGGATGGTGGGTATATGGAACAAGTTGCCAGACAACGCACTTAAAGCAGGTACAATAACAACATTTAAAAGAAATGTGAACGGGTACATGGATAGGAAAAGCTCAGAATGATATGGGCCAAACGCAGGCAAATGAGACTAGCTTATAATCGTGCATCTTGGTTGGTATGGGTAAGTTGGGCTGAAGGGCCTGTTTCTGTGTTGTATGACTCTATGATTTTTTTGTGCTGTAACCTTCAATTTTTTTTTGATGATCACAACCCTTTAATAAAATTGGTGTCAAAACCTGGGAGATTGTGTTCACAACACATAAGCCACAACACCCTGCCTCGGCCCTTCAATTAGAAGCAGTACTTATAAATGAAAGGCGGCCACGGTGGCGCAGCGGTAGAGTCACCGCCTTACAGCGCTTGCAGCGCCGGAGACCCGGGTTCCATCCCGACTACGGGTGTTGACTGTACGGAGTTTGTACGTTCTCCCCGTGACCTGCGTGAGTTTTCTCTGAGATCTTCGGTTTCCTCCCACACTCCAAAGACGTGCAGGTTTGTAGGTTAATTGGCTTGGTGTAAGTGTAAATTGTCCCGAGTGTGTGTAAGATTGTGGGGATTTTTGGTCGGTGCGGACTCGGTGGGCCGAAGGGCCTGTTTGCGCGCTGTATCTCTAAACTGAATAAACTAAACTAGATTTCCTCACATTTAGCCGGAAACAAAACTGCACAGGTTAGCAAGCATGAATTTGCAGGGAAGCAATGATCATCAATTCACATTAGATGACTGGCAGTATTGTCTTTGCAACCGCAGGTCACATCAACCCAAGGGAACAATTAAACCGACTGCACAGATTGTCACACTGACAGCTGCGCTCTGAAGAAAGATGCTTTCATGCCCCGATTGCAACAGTAACTCCAGCAGCACCTCACGGAGTAGAAAGCCCACAGGTCACAAAAGGCAAGGTGGACGTGTCGGTCTCTCTCTCTTCTATTCTGAATCTCATCCCAGCTGTCATTGTCACCACCCGCTCTCCTCTGCATCCACCCTGTCTTTCACAGAGTCTCCACCATTACTCACATTCTCCAAAATCCCATTCCACGTTTATGTTTAGTTTATCATCGTGGTACAGTGAAAAGCGTTTGTTGTGTGCTAACCAGTCAGCGGAAATACAATACATGATTACAATCGAGCCGTCCATAGTGTACAGATGCAGGATAAAGGGAATAATGTAGGGACATACATGAATAACGTTTAGTGCAAGATAAAGCCAGTAAAGTCCGATCACAGACAGTCCAAAGACCTCCAATGAGGTAGATAGTAGTTTGGCACTGCTCTCTGGTTGTGGTGGGATGGTTCAGTTGCCTGATAACAGCTGGGAAGAAACTGTCCCTGAATCTGGATGTGTGCGTTTTCACACTTCTGTACTTTTTGCATGCTTTAGAAACATAGAAACATAGAAAATAGGTGCAGGAGTAGGCCATTCGGCCCTTCGAGCCACCACCGCCATTCAATATGATCATGGCTGATCATCCAAAATCAGTACCCCGTTCCTGCTTTCTCCCCATATCCCTTGATTCCATTAGCCCTAAGAGCTAAATCTAACTCTCTCTTGAAAGCATCCAGTGAATCGGCCTCCACTGCCTTCTGTGGCAGAGAATTCCACAGATTCACAACTCTCTGGGTGAAAAAGTTTTTCCTCATCTCAGTCCTAAATGGCCTGCCCCTTATTCTTAAACTGTGTGACCCCCTGCTTCTGGACACCCCCAACATGGCGAACATTTTTCCTATATCCAGCCTGACCAATCCCGTAAGAATTTTTATATGTTTCTATAAGATCACCTCTCATCCTTCCAAATTCTAGTGAATACAAGCCCGGTCAACCCATTCTGGTTCTGGTTGGTTCTGGTTCTGGTTGATGACCGCGCAAACACCTCATAAGTGGTTATCTCGCGCAGGTCGGAGTGAGTAGAGTCGTGATAAGGATAAGAATAGGAAGGCAGATTATTATCTGAATGGTGTCAAGTTACGAAAAGGGGACATACAACGAGATCTGGGTGTCCTAGTGCATCAGTCATTGAAAGGAAGCATGCAGGTACAGCAGGCAGTGAAGAAAGCCAATGGAATGTTGGCCTTCATAACAAGAGGGGTTGAGTATAGGAGCAAAGAGGTCCTTCTGCAGTTGTACAGGGCCCTAGTGAGACCGCACCTGGAGTACTGTGTGCAGTTTTGGTCTCCAAATTTGAGGAAGGACATTCTTGCTATTGAGGGCGTGCAGCGTAGGTATCCTAGTTTAATTCCCGGAATGGCGGGACTGTCATATGTTGAAAGACTGGAGCGACTAGGCTTGTATACACTGGAATTTAGAAGGATGAGAGGGGATCTTATCGAAACGTATAAGATTATTAAGTGGTTGGACACGTTAGAGGCAGGAAACATGTTCCCAATGTTGGAGGAGTCCAGAACCAGGGGCCACAGTTTAAGAATAAGGGGTAGGCCATTTAGAACGGAGATGAGGAAAAACTTTTTCAATCAGAGAGTTGTGAATCTGTGGAATTCTCTGCCTCAGAAGGCAGTGGAGGCCAATTCTCTGAATGCATTCAACAGAGAGCTAGATAGAGCTCTTAAGGATAGCGGAGTCAGGGGGTATGGGGAGAAGGCAGGAACGGGGTACTGATTGAGAATGATCAGCCATGATCACATTGAATGGCGGTGCTGGTTCGAAGGGCCGAATGGCCTACTCCTGCACCTATTGTCTACTGATTCTTTCCTCCTATGTCAGTCCCGCCATTCCGGGAATTAACCTGGTGAACCTACGCTGCACTCCCTCAATAGCAAGAATGTCCTTCCTCAAATTAGGAGACCGAAACTGCACACAATACCCCAGGTGTGGACTCACCAGGGCCTTTTACAACTGCAGTAGGACCTCCTTGGTCCTACACTCAAATCCTCTCATAATGAAGGCCAACATTATGGGCGGCACGGTAGCGCAGCGGTAGAGTTGTTGCTTTACAGCGAATGCAGCGCCGAAGACTCAGGTTCGATCCTGACTACGGGTGCTGCACTGTAAGGAGTTTGTACGTTCTCCCCGTGACCTGCGTGGGTTTTCTCCGAGATCTTCGGTTTCCTCCCACACTCCAAAGACGTACAGGTATGTAGGTTAATTGGCTGGGTAAATGTAAAAAATTGTCCCTAGTGGGTGTAGGATAGTGTTAATGTGCGGGGATCGCTGGGCGGCACGGACTTGGAGGGCCGAAAAGGCCTGTTTCCGGCTGTATATATATGATATGATATGATATGATGATAACATGCCATTAGTTTTCTTCGCTGCCTGCTGTACCTGCATTACTTTCAGTGACTGATGTACAAGCACACCCAAGTCTCGTTGAACCTCCCCTTTTCCTAATCTAAAACCATTCAGATAATAATCTGCCTTCTTGTTCTTGCCACCAAAGTGGATAACCTCACATTTATCCACATTATACTGCATCTGCCATGCTTCTGCCCACTCACCCAACCTATCCAAGTCACCCTGCAGCCTCATAGCATCCTCCTCGCAGCTCACACTGCCTCCCAGCTTTGTGTCATCCACAAACGTGGAGATGTTATTTTTAATTCCTTCGCCTAAATCGTTAATATATATTGTAAATAACTGGGGTCCCAGCACCGAGCCTTGCGGCACCCCACTAGTCACTGCCTGCCATTCTGAAAAGGACCAATTAATTGATACTCTTTGCTCCCTGTCTGCCAACCAGTTCTCTATCCATGTCAATACCCTACCCCCAATAAATACCATGTGCTCTAATTTTACACACTAATCTCCTGTGTGGGACCTTGTCAAAGGCTTTTTTGAAAGTCCAGATACACCACATCCACTGGCTCTCCCTTATCCATTCTACTTGTTACACCCTCAAAAAATTTCAGAAGATTAGTCAAGCATGATTTCCCCTTCATAAATCCATGCCGACTTTGTCCGATCCTGTCACTGCTTTCCAAATGCGCTGCTATTACATCTTTAATATTCGACTCCAGCATCTTCCCCACTACTGATGCCAGGCTAGTTTGCCTTTGCAAACTAACTTCCCTTTGACAATAGACAATAGACAATAGGTGCAGGAGTAGGCCATTCGGCCCTTCGAGCCAGCACCATTCAATGTGATCATGACTGATCATTCTCAATCAGTACCCCGTTCCTGCCTTCTCCCCATACCCCCTGACTCCGCTATCCTTAAGAGCTCTATCTAACTCTCTCTTGAATGCATTCAGAGAACTGGCCTCCACTGCCTTCTGAGGCAGAGAATTCCACAGATTTACAACTCTCTGACTGAAAAGGTCTTTCCTCATCTCTGTTCTAAATGGCCTACCCCTTATTCTTAAACTGTGGCCTTTGGTCTTCAAATATTTTGGGTGATTGGTCCTGACTGACAGCAATGAAATAAAATGAGTAAAACAGAGCTACTTTGTGTAATACACAAACGAGTTTTCTTTGATGGTTATCTAGTATTACGGTTAACAGTTTATTGCACTTTTGATTAATATATACATCTATCTTATCTGAATGTTGTTGCATTAATGGGCCTGTAAAGCTGCAGCAAGTAAGAATTTAGTTTAGAGATACAGCGTGGAAACAGGCCCTTCGGCCCACCGGGTCCGCGCCGACCAGTGATCCCTACTGTCTAGGGACAATTTTTACATTTACACAGCCAATTAACCTGTATGCCTTTGGAGTGTGGGAGGAAACCGAAGATCTCAGAGAAAACCCACGCAGATCACGCGGAGAACGTACAAACTCCGTACAGACAGCACCCGTAGTTGGGATTGAACCCGGGTCTCCGGCGCTGCATTCGCTGTAAAGCAAGAACTCTACCGCTGTGCCACCGTCCCACCCAACAATTTAATTGTTCTCTTGTCAACATATATAACGGATAAAAGCTCTTGATTCTTAATACAAGCCAGTGAATATAATATCTACAAAATCGCACATGGTTTAAGGGTGGAATTACCAACAGATTCAGAAAACGTCATTAGAACTAACTGGCAAAAGAGACTACAGAGTTATTGACAACATTAGCTGGAGGCAGGACTCTAGACTTTACAATCACGGAGACACTATAATAAAAGGATAGTCTAATGTTTTTCTTCAGTTCCCAGTAGTCAGTGTGAAATTTGTATTTAACTGTTCTCTTGGGAGAAGGTAGGAATTGCAATAGATGTGCTACGTACATGGATAAAAGCTTTCTGCCCATTTGCACAAAAGGGAACAGTCAAGATGATTAAACGGCATGGAATTGTTTTGTTGAGTGTAGAGATACGGCCTGGAACAGGCCCTTCAGCCCACCGAGTCCATACAGACCATCGATCACCCGTTCACACTAGTTCTATGTTATCTAGGGGTGCCAACTAACTCACTACAAAATACGGGACAAGGTGACCTCACCCAGCCAGCGGCCATGTGCTCCCGCTCCACCAATGGTGGCCGCCCAGGCCGGGAGGCGGGTTGCTACGCAACTTCCGTTAGGCGGCGCCCGGGCCTCCGGGCCTACATTGTCTGTACCTACAGTGCCTGGATCTACAGTGTCCGGGCCTACACTGTCCGGACCTACAGCTTCCGGACCTACACTGTCCGGACCTACAGCTTCCGGGCCTTCACTGTCCGGACCTACAGCTTCCGGACCTACACTGTCCGGACCTACAGCTTCCGGGCCTACACTGTCCGGGCCTGCACTGTCTGGACCTACACTGTCCAGGCCAACACTGTCCGGACCTACAGCGTCCGGGCCTACAGCGGCCCCCGGGCCTAATACGGGACAAGGGCGGTTCCGTATGGGACAAACCGATTTAGCCCAAAATACGGGATGTCCCGGCTAATATGGGACAGTTGGCAACCCTAGGCATGCTGCCCACATACAGCTTAATCAGTAAATTGGATACAGAGTGATGCAGTTTGCTGATAATATTTGTGTTTTTGTTTAAGATTCCAGCATCTGCAGTTCCTTGTGCTTTCACAAACATCCAGCTTCACTTCTGCTATTTATCCTTCTGCCTCGGGCATAGGTTCAGCAACACTATCCTCCTGACCTTGCTGGAAGAGAATTGAATGCCTCGTCTTGTTTTCCTCTGTGCCGCATCGCAGGAACGTGCCTTGTTCAAGCTGTTGAAATAGCCAGGTCCAAGCATATTACACCATGAGGCTTTACAAGTGAGAACAAGGGGTCTCGACCCAAAACGTCGAGACCCGTTGCTTCTCTCCGGAGACGCTGCCTGTCCCGCTGAGTTACTCCAGCATTTTGTGCCTATCTTAAGCTTTATACTTTATACTTTAGAGATACAGTGTGGATGCAGGCCATTCGACCCACTGAGTCCACGTCGATCAGCGGTCACCCTGTACACTAGCACTATCCCACACACAAGGGACGATTTACAATTTACAAAAGGCATTTAACCTACAAACCTGCTCAACGTTGGCATTATGTAGGGGACCTGAGCACCCGGAGAACACCCTGCATTCACAGGGGGAACGTGCACACTCCGTACAGACAGCACCCATGGCCAGAATTGAACCAGGGTCTCTGGCCGTGCAAGGTAGAGAATTTGTGGAATTTTCTGCCACAGAAGGCAGTGGAGGCCAATTCACTGGATGAATTTAAAAGAGGGTTAGATAGAGCTCTAGGGGCTAGTGGAATCAAGGGATATGGGGAGAAGGCAGGCATGGGTTACTGATTGTGGATGATCAGCCATGATCACAATGAATGGCGGTGCTGGCTCGAAGGGCCAAATGTCCTCTTCCTGCACCTGCTTTCTATGTTTCTTTGTTTCTAGCTCCACCACTGTCCCGCCTTACCGGGCTTATGGCTGATGTATGTCGCTCAGTAAGCTTTTATATCTTTGGCCTTCATACATGTTGCACAAGAACCCACATTAGGTTAGAATATGTTTCATTAGTCATGTCTGAGTCACATATAACAACATTTAAAAGACATTTGGACAGGTACATGGATAGGAGCGGTTTAGAAGGTTGTAAGCCAAATGCAGGCAGGTGGGACTAACGTAGAAGGGGCACTTTGGTCAGCATGGGCAAGTTGGGCTGAATGGCCTGTTCCCTTGCTGTATGAATATGATGATTTCTAGTTAAGGCCTCTATGAAAGATAATTTCCCCTAGCCTTGGACTATCGGGCTTTGCTGGCTTTCCCTTGCACCAAACGTTATTCCCTTATCATGTATCTGTACACTGTAAATGGCTCGTTTGTAATCATGTGTTGTCTTTCTGATGACTGGATAGCGCGCAACAAAAGCTTTACACTGTACATGTGACAATAAACTAAACTGTATCACAAAATGCTGGAGTAACTCAGCAGGTCAGGCAGCATCTTGGAGAGAAGGAATGGGTGACGTTTTGGGTCGAGACCCTTCTTCAACTGTTGTTCAACTGAACTGTTGTTGAACTGTTCAACTGAAACTGTTAACTGTAGTGATGAGAGAGTGGGATAGCAGAGAACTAATGCAAGTCTGAAGAAGGGTCTCGACCTGAAACGTCGCCCATTCCTTCTCTCCTGAGATGCTGCCTGACCCGCTGAATTACTCCAGCATTTTGTGAAATAAATGCAAATTGGTGATCAGTGGTCAGTGTAGATTTGGTGGGCCGAAGGGCCTGTTATGTTTCCATGCTGTAACTCTAAAATTAAGAACGGAAAAAAAAACTAATATCACAAACAAACAAACCAGGTTAATGCAGGGATTTCATTTCGAGAGAGTGATATTTCCTTGACCTTTGTCAGGGTGGGCGGGAAATGCTACTGTATAATTCCAGCCTATTTTGGGGATTAAACCGGCTGGAAGCTCACAGTACACTGAGATCATCTCGTTTATTAAAGCCTGTCAGAGTGAGCAGGAAATTGCAACCATCTACCGATCTCCCACACTGTTGCGAATGAGGAGTCAAGATAGGGTTGCCAACTGCCCCGTATTAGCCTGGACATCCCGTATTTTGGGCTAAATTGGTTTGGCCCCTTGTTAGGCCCGGATGGCGCTGTAGGCCCGGACACTGTAGGCTCGAACACTAGGCCCGGACACTGTAGGCCCGGACACTGTAGGCCCGGACACTGTAGGCCCGGACACTGTAGGCCCGGACACTGTAGGCCCGGACACTGTAGGCCCGGACACTGTAGGCCCGGGGGCCGCTCTAGGGCCAGACAGTGTAGGCCCGGAGGCCCGTGCGCCGCCTAACGGAGGTTGTGTAGCAACCCGCCTCCCGGCCCGGGCGGCCGCCGTTGGTGGAGAGGGAGCACGTGGCCACTGGTTGGGTGAGGTCACGTGGGGCGCGGGGCGGTGACGTTACCTTTTGTCCCTTATTTGAGAGTGAGAAAGTTGGCACCCCTAAGTCAAGACCACACATCATCTTCAGGGGAAAGTGGATTAGAAATCCAGGCATAATTCTGACTCCACTGTAAAGTTATTTTTCAAATTTTAATTTATTAAATTTTCTGCTTGTTCTGTTATCTATGTTTACAGCCCTGTTATGCTACTGCAAGTAAGAATTGTATTGTTCCATTTCAGCACATATGACAATTGAACAATCTTCATAAGTTATAGGAGCGAATAAGGCCATTCGGCCCATCGTCTACTCTGCCATTCAATGATGGCTGATATTTCTTTCCCTTTCAACCCCATTCTCCTGCCTTCTCCCCATAACCCCTGACACCCATACTAATCAAGAATCTGCCAACCTCCGCCTAAAAAATATCCATTGACTTGGCCTCCACAGCCTTCTGTGGCAAAGTATTCCACAGATTCACCACCCTCTGACTAAAGAAATTCTTGATACTTGACACTCTCTTGTCTCTCTTGATTCCAAAACCGGTTGATAACTCTTGAAGATAGGCACAAAATACTGGAATAACTCAGCGGGTCAGGCAGAAATCTTTGGAGAAAAGAAATAGGTGACAATAGACAATAGACAATAGGTGCAGGAGTAGGCCATTCGGCCCTTCAAGCCAGCACCACCATTCAATGTGATCATGGCTGATCATTCTCAATCAGTACCCCATTCCTGCCTTCTCCCCATACCCCCTGACTCCGCTATCCTTAAGAGCTCTATCTAGCTCTCTCTTGAATGCATTCAGAGAATTGGCCTCTACTGCCTTCTGAGGCAGAGAATTCCACAGATTCACAACTCTCTGGATGAAAAAGTTTTTCCTCATCTCCATTCTAAATGGCCTACCCCTTATTCCTAAACTGTGGCCCCTTGTTCTGGACTCCCCCAACATTGGGAACATGTTTCCTGCCTCTAGCATGTCCAATCCCTTAATAATCCTATACGTTTCAATAAGATCCCCTCTCATCCTTCTAAATTCCAGTGTATACAAGCCCAGTCGCTGCAGTCTTTCAACATATGATAGTCCCGCCATTTCGGGAATTAACCTAGTAAACCTACGCTGCACTCCCTCAATAGCAAGAATATCCTTCCTCAAATTTGGAGACCAAAACTGCACACAGTACTCCAGGTGCACACAATATTCCAATATGCAAAGATAATATAGAATAAGCAAAATAACAACAAATTAATAACCACAATAGTAGTGGGGAAAAAATGCAGTCTTTGAATAGACAGGACAGGCTTGATTGGCTGACCAGTCTGCTTTTTATTCTATGTGTAAAGCCTCCAGATTTTATAGGTAGGAACTATCATAAAAAATCTACACTGTAATACCCTTCTACAATATGTAATAAACTGACACCTTTTTATGATGGTGCATGACATACTGTTTGTTTAACACAATTAAGCAGAATTTAATTATGAAAACCCCCACTGTGGATAATCATGTTCTATGCAATCAGCACACCACAGTAAATATCAAAAATCATGCATTGTCGTAGATAAGCAATCTTTTTTAGTTTAATTTAGTTTAGTTTAGAGATACAGCGCGGAAACAGGCCGCTCGGCCCACCGAGGCCCCATCGACCGGCGATCCTCGCACATTAACACTATCCTACATTAAGGTCAATTTTACATTTATTCTAAGCCGATTAACCTACAAACCTGTACGTCTTTGGGGTGGGGGGGGGGGGAGGGGAAACCAAACTTCTCGGAGAAAACCCACGCAGGTCATAGGGAGAACGTACAAACTCAATCCCACGCAGGTCACGGGGAGAAGGTACAAACAGCTCCAGAGACCCAAGTTCGATCCTGTCTACAGGTCCTTGTCAAGCATCCATAGTCAGGATCAAACTTGTCTCTCTGGAGCTGTAAGCGCTGTAAGGCAGCAACTCTACCGCTGCGCCACCTCTTTTGGGTTATTAATGAATTCTATTTAGATTTGGACGCACTAATGTTCACATGTCATAAACAACCAAAGTCTAGAATATTGGTGATAATTCATGAATTACTAATTCCATTAGCTACCAAATACCATTACTCATTTTGACAGCTATGTGCTTGTTTTTAATAAATGAACTCATGTCTCCGTTAAAATAATGAAGAGGAATACCATGCAAACCGATAAAATATTTGGACATTAACGCCATTAACAATAATTCATTAGCTCAACTACACAATAGATCTGAAGTCATTTATTCATGTAATTTTGTTTCACGGATGACTTACTCTGTTTGCATGTGATCAATCTTACAATTCACATTCAACGTATCATACTTAAAAGTGGTTAGGAAAAAAACTGCAGATGCTGGTTAAAATCGAAGGTAGACACAAAATGCTGGAGTAACCCAACGGGTCAGGCAGCATCTCTGGAGAGAAGGAATGGGTGACTGAGGAAGGCTGAAGAAGGGTGTCGACCGGAAACGTCATCCATTCCCTCTCTCCAGAGATGCTGCCTGACCCGTTGGGTTACTCCAGCGTTTTGTGTCTACCATGCTTAAAAGTGGTCCAATGTTTTGGGCCAGTCACAGAAATCTGAAGGAAATTATCCCACTGGCTGTGTCTCAGTGATCTCCATGCAGTTGCAGCAATTGTTTCATGCATCTTGGGTAGGCCCATTACTTAGAGATATATGTTTTTTCCTCATTGTGATGTTTAGCTCAGAGGGAGATTAGAAATTCAGCCTGGAAACACGCCTCACCGACCACCGAGCGCCCGTTCACACTAGTTCTGTGTTATCCCACTTTCTCATCCACTCCCTGCACACTAGGGGGAATGTGCAGAAGCCAATTAACCTAAAATAAAACTCCCTTTGGATGTGGGAGGAAACCGGAGCATCCGGAGAAAAGGCAAGCAGTCGCAGGGAGGAGTTGCAAACTTCCACTCAGACAGCACCCGAGGTCAGGGTGGAATTTGGGTCTCTGGCGCTGTGAGGTAGCAGCTCTACCAGCTGTGCCATCCAATGCAAGGTTGAAATCTTATAAAACAAAAATGAAACGTAGCATTCATATCCAAAAAATCTACCCAACAATACTGTGATCTTTTGAATTTCTAATTCTTGGGATGGCTTCCAAAAATATAACTAAAACAAGCCTTTGTTCGTGTTCATAAGTGATAGGAGCAGAAATAGGCCATTCGGCCCATCAAGTCTATTCAGCCATTCAATCATGGCTGATCTATCTCTCCCTCCTAACCCCTTTCTCCTGCCTTCTCCCCATCACCCCTGACACCCGTACTAATCAAGCAGAGCAGTAGAGCTGCTGCCTTACAGTGCTTGCAGCCCAGAGACCTGGGTTTGATCCCGACTACTGTCTGCATGGAGTTTGTACGGTCTCCCCGTGACCTGCGTGGGTTTTCTCCGAGATCTTCGGTTTCCTCCCACACTCCAAAGACATACAGGTCTGTAGGTTAATTGGCTTGGTGTAAATGTAAATTGCCCCTCATGTGTGTAGGATAGTGTTAGTGTGCGGGGATCGCTGGTCAGTGCGGACTCAGTGGGCCGAAGGGCCTGTTTCCGCTCTATATTTCTCAACTCTCAGAAGGCAGTGGAGGCCAATTCACTGAATGCATTCAAGAGAGAGCTAGATAGAGCTCTTAAGGATAGCGGAGTCAGGGGGTATGGGGAGAAGGCAGGAGCGGGGTACTGATTGAGAATGATCAGCCATGATCACATTGAATGGCGGTGCTGGCTCGAAGGGCCGAGTGGCCTACTCCTGCACCTATTGTCTATTGTCTATTGTCTAACTAAATCCATCTCCAACTTAAAATCTATCTGTGTAAAGCAGCGTCTGCAGTTCCTTATTTCTACTGTAAATCAAGCCTTTAACTTTTCCCCTCACTGGCAGCGGAAAAATCTGTTTAATAACAATTCCACCATTGGAAAAAATAGAATTAATTTCTTTGACGAATTTAATTGACGGCCATTTAAAAGTTCCATTAAACACATTGAGTCCTCTAATTTTTCAGAAGATGGTTGATGTTCCTCCACCACCATCTGTTCCCATCGGGCATGCCCTGTTTCCCTGGCAGCCGCAATTCTGATGTGGAAGGTATATTTGGAAGATGTTGTATCTGGTGGAATAGATAGTGGGCAAATGGAAGGGAAGTGGAGTTCTTGGGTACTCATGAAACTTTCGTTGAAGCTGCACGTAAAAAGATGGCACGCCAATTTAAAGCACGTGGTTCAGTTTAGTTTAGTTTAGAGATACAGCGCGGGAACAGACCCTTCGACCCACCGAGTCTGCGCCGATCAGCGATCCCCGCACGCTAGCACTATCCTACACCCACTAGGGACAATGTACACTTGTACCAAGCCAATTAACCTACATACCTGCACGTCTTTGGAGTGTGGGAGGAAACCCAAGATCTCGGAGAAAACCCACCCAGGTCACTGGGGCAACGTACAAACTCCGTGCAGACAGCGCCCGTGGTCGGGATCGAACCCGGGTCTCCTGTGCTTCAAGTGCTGCACCTGCAACTTCTGGATTCTCTCCCCATTTGGAAAATAGTCTACGCCTTTATTCCTACCACAAAAATGCATGACTCCACACTTTGCTGCACTATATTCCATCTGCCACTTCTCTGCCCACTCTCCAAACCAAGTCCTTCTGCAGAGTCCCTGCGCTCTCTGCACTACCTGCCCCTCCACCTATTTTCGTATCATCTGCAAATTTGACCACAAAGCCTTCGTGAAGAGTAGCGGCCCCAGCACCGAGCCCTGCGGAACTCCGCTAGTCACTGGCAGCCAAGCAGAAAAAGCCCCCTTTACTGCCACTCTTTGCCTTCTGCCATCCAGCCAACCTGCTGTCCATGCCGGTATCTGCCCTTTGATGCCGTGGGCTCTCATCTTCCCAAGCAGCCTCACGTGTGGCACCTTATCAGAAGCTTTCTGAAAATCTAGGTAGACAACATCTACTGACTCTCCTTTGTCTGTCCTGCTATTTACTTCTTCAAAGAATCCCAGCGGATTCGTCAGGCGAGGCCTCCCCTTCACAAAGCCATGCTGACTTAAGCCTATTTTATCGTGAACTTCTAAGTACTCAGTAACCTCATCCTTTATAATGGATTCTAACATCTTATCAACCACCGAAGTCAGACTAACCGGCCTATAGTTCCCACTGTTCTGCTTTGCTCCCTTCTTGTGCAGCAGGGTAATATTGGCAATCATCTGGGACCACTCCTGACTCCAGTGATTCCTGAAATATCACCATCAACGCCTCCACAATCTCTAAAAGATATAGAACAAATGAATGAAAGAAATGCAAAAATTAACAGTGACCAAAGAAAGGCTAACATTGAGTTCTCTTCCTCAGGAGGCAGTGGAGGCCAATTCTCTGGATGCTTTCAAAAGAGAGCTAGATAGAGCTGTTAAGGATAGCGGAGTCAGGGGGTATGGGGAGAAGGCAAGAACGGGGTACTGATTGTGAATGATCAGCCATGATCACATTGAATGGCAGTGCTGGCTCGAAGGGCCGAATGGCCGAACGGTCAACTCCTGCAACTATAGTCTAACTAACCGTGGGAAGATAGTGTTGAGCATCGAGCACTCAAAAACAAAGATAATTCTCCTAGCAGCAGCCAATATATCAAAGTAGTGTGTGTTGTGTGATTGTATGATGTGCCTTTGATGTGCAGTTTTGGTCTCCTAATTTGAGGAAGGACATCCTTGCTATTGAGGCAGTGCAGCGTGGGTTCACCAGGTTAATCCCCGGGATGGCGGGACTGTCATATGAGAAAAGATTGGAAAGACTGGGCTAGTATTCACTGGAGTTTAGAAGGATGAGAAGAGATCTTACAGAGACGTATAAAATTATTAAAAGGACTGGACAAACTAGATGCAGGAAAAATGTTCCCAATGTTGGGAGAGTCCAGAACCAGGGGCCACACAGTCTAAGAATAAAGGGGAGGCCACTTAAAACTGAGGTGAGAAGAAACTTTTTCACCCAGAGAGTTGTGAACTTGTGGAATTCTCTGCCACAGAAGGCAGTGGAGGCCAATTCATTGGATGAATTTAAGAGAGAGTTAGATAGAGCACTAGGGGCTAGTGGAATCAAGGGGTATGGGGAGAAGGCATGCACGGGTTACTGATTGTGGATGATCAGCCATGATCACAATGAATGGCGGTGCAGGCTCGAAGGGCCGAATGGCCTCCACCTGCACCTATTTTCTTTGTTTCTATGTTTTTAAGCACTCAAAAACAAAGTTAATTCTCCCAGCAGTAGCCGATATATCAAAGTAGTGTGTGTTGTGTGATTGTATATTTCCTACCGTTCTACTGGTGTCGTTGCCATCTGTCCTCTGTTTTAGCTCCAACGACCGAAAAACCAGATTATTCCCCAAAGCTGTATTCAGTCTGGGCATCTTGTACCCTCAAACAAAATAGAAACAGTAAGTTAGAATAAGCAAACCGGTCAGACTACCCACCAACCGCAAACCATTTTAAACTATTTCACAGAACAGTATTTTATTGAGGAAATTAGATTTCAGCTCACAAATACAGGCCCTTTTTTGGTCCACTGAATTCGGGCCAGAGATACCAAAGGAACAAGATAGACCACTCGACCCTAAAAACCGTAGCATGTCACGGCGCCATTTTAGTAGTCAGAAACTTGCAGAAACATTTTAAAAGGAAAATAACAAAAATCTGCAAATTGATAACTGAGATATATTCTTCATTTTAATGGTATCATCACACACACTGTTCCCCCAAAACACTGATTACACTGCGAGAGGCAGAGCGAACGGCGGGTTTTGCTTACTAAAATGGCGGGCGTTATGCTCCTTTGCGTACTACACTTCAGTACAGGCGATTTCAACGGAGTGGTCCATCTTGTTACTCTAGTATCTTTGGTTCGGGCTGACCAATCCACTCGTCCACAACCACCCCATCCCCGGGCACTTTCCCCTGCAACCGCACGAGATGCAACACCTGTCCCTTTACCTCCCCCCTCAACTCCATCCAAGGACCCAAACAGTCTTTCCAGGTGAGACAGAGGTTCACCTGCACCTCCTCCAACCTCATCTATTGCATCCGCTGCTCCAGATGTCAACTTATTTACATCGGCGAAACCAAACGCAGGCTCGGCGATCGCTTCGCTCAACACCTGCGCTCGGTCCGCGTTGGCCAATCTGATCTCCCGGTGGCTGAGCACTTCAACCCCCCCTCCCATTCCCAGTCTGACCTTTCTGTCATGGGCCTCCTCCAGTGCCATAGTGAGACCCACCGGAAATTGGAGGAACAGCACCTCATATTTCGCCTGGGCAGCTTGCAGCCCAGTGGTATGAACATCGACTTCTTCAACTTTAGATAGTTCCTCTGTCCCTCTCTTCCCCTCCCCCTTCCCAGATCTCCCTCTATCTTCCTGTCTCCACCTATATCCTTCCTTTGTCCCACCCCCTGACATCAATCTGAAGAAGTGTCTCGACCCGAAACGTCACCCATTCCTTCTCTCCCGAGATGCTGCCTGACCTGCTGAGTTACTCCAGCATTTTGTGAATAAATACCTTCGATTTGTACCAGCATCTGCAGTTATTTTCTTATACTACCTGTAAGCTAGTTCTATGTTTCTCCAGTTTTGCATCCTACACACCTGGCGCAATTTACAGAAGCCAATTAACCTACAAATCTGTAAGAAGTGAACTGCAGATGCTGGTTTACACCGAGGATAGACACAAAATGTTCGAGTAACTCAGCGGTGCCAGACGACAACTCTGAAGAAAATGAATAGGTGACTTTTCGGGTCGAGACCCTTCATCTGCACGTCTCCGTACAACTCTGCACGTCTTTGAAATGTGGGAACTGGAGGACTCGGAGAAAATCCATGCAGTCACAGCTAGAAAGTACAAACTCCGCACGGGCAGCACCCATGGTCGGGATGGAACCCGGGTCTCTGGCGCTGCGAGGCAGCAACTCTACCGCTGTGCCACTGTGTATCCTTTAATATGCATTCTTCTCCCATCAGGCAAGAGGTACAGAAGTGTGAAAACGCACACCTCCAGATTCAGGGGCAGTTTCTTCCCAGCTGTAACCAGGCAACTGAATCGTCCCACCACAACCAGAGAGCAGTGCTGAACTACTATCTACCTCTTTGATGACCCTCGGACTATCCTCTTTGATGACCCTCGGACTATCCTTGATGCTGGCTTTACCTTGCACTAAACATTATTCCCTTTTCGTTTATCTACACACTGTAATTGACTCAATTGTAATCATGTATTGTCTCTCCACTGACTGGATAGCACGCAATGAAAGCTTTTCGCTGTACCTCGGCACGTGTGACAATAAACCAAACTGAACTGAATTGTAATTTTGAACACGTTTAAAACCGCAGTAGTGTAATTTTAAACCACCATCTTGCATGTCCTCGTATTAAATCCTTTGAGTATTCAGACAATATACCTCAAGATACCTCATTATGTTTGGCTACGCTGGGGACAGTTTAGAATCCCAACGCTCCCACATTAACTAATTACATGGGTTCAACTGCTCCCTTTGGGGAACAATGTAAGTCTACATACAATAAACGCATTGATCGAGTCAAACATCAGCAGCAAATGTGCTGGAGGAGCTCAGCGTCTCAGGCAACATCCAGGGAGGAAATAGACAGACTGCATTTTCAGGTCATAAGTGATTAGAAGCAGAATTAGGCCATTCGCCCAATCAAGTCTACACCGCCATTCAATCAGCTATATCTCCCTCCTAACCACATTCTCCTGCCTTCTCCCCATAGCCTCTAACACCTGTACGAATCAAAAATCTATACTGAGTCTGAAGAAGGGTCTCGACCCGAAACGTCACCCGTTCCTTCTCTCCAGAGACGCTGCCTGACCCGCTGAGTTACTCCAGCTTTTTGGGTCTACCTTCGATTTCAACCAACATCTGCAGTTTTTTTTCCTAAGAATCTATCATAGGTAGACACAAAATGCTGGAGTAACTCAACGGGTCAGGCAGCATCTCGGGAGAGAAGGAATGGGTGACGTTTCGGGTTGAGACCCTTCTTCAGACTGACCCTTCTTCAGAATCTATCCATCTCTGCCTTAAAAATATCCACTGCCTTGGCCTCCGCAGCCTTCTGTGGCAAAGAATCCCACAGATTCACCACCCTCTGACTAAAGAAATTCCTCCTCATTTTCTTCCGAAAGGAACATCCTTT
This sequence comes from Rhinoraja longicauda, assembly GCF_053455715.1. NCBI lineage: Eukaryota > Metazoa > Chordata > Chondrichthyes > Rajiformes > Arhynchobatidae > Rhinoraja > Rhinoraja longicauda. The sequence goes on along the minus strand of NC_135961.1, from coordinate 67,107,884 downwards.
AATTCTGAGGCTGTGACCTCTGGTCCTAGACTCTCCCACCAGTGGAAACATCCTCTCCACGTCCACTGTATTCAGGCATTTCACTATTCGGTAAGAATTAATGAGGTTCCTCCCTTATCCTTCTAAACTGCAGCGAGTACAGGCCCAGTGCTGTCAAATGCTCATCGTGAGTTAACTCACTCATTCCTGGGATCATTCTTGTAAAACCTCCTCTGGACCCTCTCCAGAGCCAGCACATCCTTCCTTAGATACGGTGCCCAAAACTGCTCACAATGTTCCACGTGTGGCCTTACCAGCGCCCGTTTTTGCATTCTAGCCCTCTTGAAATAAACGCTAGCATTGCGATTGCCTTCCTTACTGCTGATTCGACTTGCAGATGAACCTTTTGGGAATCCTGCATCAGGACTCATAAGTCCCTTTGTACATCCGATTCTTGGTGTCTAAACATGCCATCATAATCAATCTGAAGAAGGAAACGCCACCTAACCATGTTCTCCAGAGATGCTGCCTGACCCGCTGAGTTACTCCAGCACTCTGTGAAACGTCACCTATCCATGTTCTCCAGAGATGCTGCCTGTCCCGCTGAGTTACTCCAGCACTCTGTGAAATGTCACCTATCCATGTTCTCCACAGATGCTGCCTGACCCGCTGAGTTACTCCGGCACTTTGTGTATTTTTTAATGTTCATCCAGAAGCGCGTAAAAGATAATTATGGTGCAATATAAATGCAAATCTGCACAGCTGTTAATCTACTAGTTGTGTTTGGTCAACGCAGATGATGTTTCTGGATATTGGAATTCCATTAATCTATTCATCTTTTTTAATTAGTGACTTGCTTAAATAGAAGATTAGTCTCGAGCCTCGACGTAGTGGAGATCTTCCTCGGTGACAGGAGAACAATGCAAGTGCAGGCTGCAGTTGTCAACTGTTACATTAATCTAGCTTGACACTTCAGGAAGGGAAGGATTGCCTTTCAGGTTTAATCAAAGACCTTGGCCGCTTTGTTCAGTCAGATGTGAAAGAGGCGGCACGGTGGCGCAGCGGTAGAGTTGCTGCCTTACAGCGAATGCAGCGCCGGAGACTCAGGTTCGATCCTGACTACGGGCGCCGTCTGTACGGAGTTTGTACGTTCTCCCCGTGACCTGCGTGGGTTTTCTCCGAGATCTTCGGTTTCCTCCCACACTCTAAAGACGTACAGGTATGTAGGTTAATTGACTGGGCAAATGTAAAAATTGTCCCTAGTGGATGTAGGATAGTGTTAATGTGCGGGGATCGCTGGGCGGCGCGGACTCGGTGGGCCGAAGTGCCTGTTTCCGCGCTGTATCTCTAAATCTAAAAAAAAATAAAAATCTAAAATCTCACGCCACGATCCGAAGAAGCTCGCTCAACACCATCAGAACCCCCTCAAGCTGCATCTCGCCTATTGTGTGCGGAGATATGTTGCGCACACAGCGGGTCCCGGCATAAGACAGAGAATGACAAAGCTGACATATTCAACTGCAGCAGAGGGTTTCTCAAACTGCAACTGCCGCACCGTTGCGAAAATGAGAAGCGTCTCATTGAAAGTACAGGGGACTCACAGAGTCATACAGCGTGGAAACGGTCGTGACAGGGCGGCACGGTGGCGTGGCGGTAGAACTACTGCCTCACAGCGCCAGAGACACGGGTCCCCCTAATTTGAGGAAGGACGTCCTTGCTATCGAGGCAGTGCAGCGTAGGTTCACCAGGTTAATCCCCGGGATGGCGGGACTGTCGTATGAGGAACGATTGGAAAGGCTGGGCTTGTATTCACTGGAATTTAGAAGGATGAGAGGGGATCTTACAGAGACGTATAAAATTATTAAAAGGACTGGACAACCTAGATGCAGGAAAAATGTTCCCGATGTTGGGGGAGTCCAGAACCAGGGGCCACACAGTCTAAATAAAGGGGAGGCCATTTAAAACCGAGATGAGAAAAAAATATTTTCACCCAGAGAGTTGTGAATTTGTGGAATTCTCTGCCACAGAGGGCAGTGGAGGCCAATTCACTGGATGAATTTTAAAGAGAGTTAGATAGAGCTCTAGGGGCTAGCGGAATCAAGGGATATGGGGAGAAGGCAGATTGTGGATGATCACAATGAATTGCGGTGCTGGCTCGAATGGCCAAATGGCCTCATCCTGCACCTATTTTCTATGTTTCTATGTTTCGTTCCTGACTATGGGTTCTGCCTGTACGGAGTTTGTACGTTCTCCCCACGACCTGCGTTGGTTTTCTCCGGGTGCTCTGGTTTCCTCCCACACTACAAAGATGTACAGGTGTCAAGCTTAACTGGCTTCAGCATAATAGCATACCCACATTGATTTCACTGTCCTCCATGTCCTTTTCCTTGGTGAATACCTATGCAAAGTATTTGTTCAACATCTTGCCTCCATTCTCTGTCAAGCATAAATTCCCTCCTTCATCGCAGGAGGCAGGTACGATAGTGGTGTCTTGGAGCTGTTGCTGCACCAGCATCTCATTTTCACCCTACAAACAGCTAACAACGGCCGTTTTCCTTTATCATCGCTACTTCTTTGCATATCTTTCAGTCACTGTCCTTCATCTCTCCACATCACTGTCTATATCTCTCGTTTCCCTTATCCCTATCTGAATAAGGGTGTCGACCCCAAACGTGACCATCCCTTCTCTCCAGAGATGCTGCCTGTCCCACTGAGTTACTCCGGCGTTTTGTGTCTATCTCCGATCGTCGTCCCGACAACGGAAGGCTCAAGGCCCCCCGACCATTGGAGGACAAAGAAGGGAAGAGATTGAACTTTGTTTTCGCCTTCCATCACAGTGAGGAATGTGGAGGAGTCACTGTGGTGGATGTTCATGTTAAAATGTATTTTGTGTGTCCTGTTGCTTTTTATTGGTATGACTGTACGGCAAATGAAATTCCTCGTATGTTGGAAAACATACTTGGCTAATAAAGTATGACTATGATTATTTCACAAAATGCTGGAGTAACTCAGCAGATCAGGCAGTATCTCAGGAGAGAAGGAATGGGTGACGTTTCGAGTCGAGACCCTTCTTCAGTCTGAAGAAGGGTCTCGACCCGAAACGTCATCCATTCTTTCTCTCCTGAGATGCTGCCTGACCCGCTGAGTTACTCCAGCATTTTGTGAAATAAAGACTAAGATTTGTACCAGCATCTGCAGTTATTTTCTTACAAGATTATGATTATGATTATTATCTTCGGCTTTTACATCGGTATGGGTTGGCTGGGACATGGAGGGATATGGACCGTATGCAGGCAGATGAGATGAGTTACACTTGCCATTGTGTTTGGCACAGACAATAGACAATAGACAATAGACAATAGACAATAGGTGCAGGAGGAGGCCATTCGGCCCTTCGAACAAGCACCACCATTCAATGTGATCATGGCTGATCATTCTCAATCAGTACCCCGTTCCTGCCTTCTCCCCATACCCCCTGACTCCACTATCCTTAACAGCTCTATCTAGCTCTCTCTTGAATGCATTCAGAGAATTGGCCTCCACTGCCTTCTGAGGCAGAGAATTCCACTTGAACTTGAAGGTTACAGAATACTCATGGTCATAGAGTGTTACAGCATGGAAACAGGCCCTTCGGCCCAACTCGCCCACTTCGGCCAACATGCCCCAGCTACACTAGTCCCACCTACCCGCAGTTGGTCCATATCCCTCCAAACCTGTCCTATCCATGTACCTGTCCAACTGTTTCATAAACATTGGGATAGTCCCAGCCTCAACTACCTCCTCTGGCAGCTCGTTCCATACACCCACCACCCTTTGTGTGAAAAAGTTACCCCTCAGGTTCCAATGAAATCTTTTCCCCTTCATGTTAAAACTATGTCCTCTGGTCCTTGATTCCCTTACTCTGGGCAAGAGACTCTGTGCATCTACTCGATCTATTCCTCCCATGATTTTATACACCTCTATACGATCACAGGAATAGAGTCCCAGCCTACTCAACCTCTTCCTATAGCTCACACCCTCTAGTCCTGACAACATCCTCGTAACTCTCTGTACCTTTTCCAGCTTGACAACATCTGTCCTATAACATACATCCGTAAAACTTACCCCATTGGCTGGCCAAGTGGACCTTTCCCAGAGAAGACGACATCTGCGGAAGAATAAATGGACTCCCGCTGATAAACGATGCTGGCGAAAGCAATTTGTCCTCTGTCTCGTTCTGTGAGCAGATCCTTACAGTTCTGTTGGCCTGGTCTGTCCTTGTGAATAATTGAGAGCTCTGAAGACACCTGCTGATTTGTAAAGGCGTTATTGTTGGGAGAGTGGTTGCACAAACATCTAGGTGGCGCAACGGTAGAGTTGCTGCCTTACAGCGCTTGCAGCGCCGGAGACCCGGGTTCCATCCCGACTACGGGTGCTGTCTCTACGCACTTTGTACCTTCTCCCCGTGACCTACGAGGGGTTTTCTCCAAGATCTTCGTTTTCCTCCCACACTCCAAAGACGTGCAGGTTTGTAGGTTAATTGGCTTGGTAAAAATGTAAATTGTCCCTAGTGTGCGGGGATCGCTGGTCGGCACGGACCCGGTGGGCCGAAGGGCCTGTTTCCGCGCTATATCTTTAAACTAAAAAACACCTCTGCGAAAAGTGGGGTGGGGATAGTTTAGGTCAGTTTAATGTATTGGCATGTGTACCGAGGTGCAATGAAAAGCTTTTCATCATATCATATCATATATATACAGCCGGAAACAGGCCTTTTCGGCCCACCAAGTCCGCACCGCCCAGCGATCCCCGTACATTAACACTTTCCTACACCCACTAGGGACAATTTTTACATTTACCCAGCCAATTAACCTACATACCTGTACGTCTTTGGAGTGTGGGAGGAAACCGAAGATCTCGGAGAAAACCCACGCAGGTCACGGGGAGAACGTACAAACTCCTTACAGTGCAGCACCCGTAGTCAGGATCGAACCTGAGTCTCCGGCGCTGCATTCGCTGTAAAGCAGCAACTCTACCGCTGCGCTACCGTGCCGCCCTCAATTTTGATTGCGTGCTATCCAGTCATATCGAAACGTATAAGATTATTAAGGGGTTGGACATATTAGGGGCAGGAAACATGTTCCCAATGTTGGGGGAGTCCAGAACAAGGGGCCACAGTTAAAGAATAAGGGGTAGGCCACTTAGAACTGAGATGAGGAAAAGCTTTTTCAGTCAGAGAGTTGTGAATCTGTGGAATTCTCTGCCTCAGAAGGCAGTGGAGGCCAATTCTCTGAATACATTCAAGAGAGAGCTAGATAGAGCTCTTAAGGATAGCGGAGTCAGAGGGTATGGGGAGAAGGCAGGAACGGGGTACTGATTGAGAATGATCAGCCATGATCACATTGAATGGCGGTGCGTACAGGCTCGAAGGGCCGAATGGCCTCCTCCTGCACCTATTGTCTATTGTCTATTGTCAGTCAGCGGAAAGACTGTACATGATTACAATCAAGCCGTCCACAGTATACAGACACAGAATAAAGAGAATAACGTTTAGTGCAAGACAAAGTCCGATTGAAGATAGTCTGAGGGTCTTCAATGAGTTGGTGATAGGATGGTTTAGTTGATGGTCTTCTGGAAGCAGGTGGGTAGCTCAGAATGGAGTAGCAGGAGATTAAAGATGTCCACGAATACTGCCGCTGGCTGGTGCGTGCAGCTACTAAGGACACCGGCAGGGACTCCGTCTGGGCCCATAGCTTGTCGTGGGTTTACCTTAAGGAAGGCTGATCTAACCTCTGCCAAAGTCACCCTGGGGAGAGGCACACTGGCGTCTGAAGGCCCAGGGCCTTCTGCTCGAAACGAGCATAGAAAGCACACTTTGGAGTGTGGGAGGAAACCGGAGCGCCCGGAGAAAACCCACGCGGCCACTGGGAGAAAGTACAAACTCCGTACTGACGCAGCACCCGTAGTCAGGATCGAACCCTGGTCTCCGGCGCTGTGAGGCAGCAACTCTACCGCTGTGCCACCGTGCCACCCAAACTGGGAGACTGTTTGAAGGCTAAGATACTGCAGCACGATTTCTTAGGTCTGCATTCCAGATAACAGATGGAAAGCGTTTTAAAATTTTGGAAAGAAAACTGCAGATGCTGGTTTAAATCAAAGGTAGGTACAAAATGGGCGGAGACCCGAAACGTCACCCATTCCTTTTCTCCAGAGATGCTGCCAGACCCGCTGAGTTACTCCAACATTTTGTGTCTACCTTCCTTTAAAATATTGGAAGTTGTTTTTGAACTGCTTAAGGAGGATCCTTTAGTTTAGTTTACTTTAGAGATACAGAGTGGAAACCCGCCCTTCGGCCCACCAGGTCCGTGCCGACCAGCGATCCCCGCACATTAACACTATCCTACACCCACGAGGGATAATTTTGACATTTACCAAGCCAATTAACCTACAAACCTGCACATCTTTGGAGTGTGGGAGGAAACCGAAGATCTCAGGGCAAACCTACGCAAGTCACGGGGAGAACGTGCAAACTCCGTACAGACAGCGCCCGTAGTCGGGATGGAACCCGGGTCTCCGGCGCTGCATTTGCTGTAAGGCAGCAACTCTACCGCTGCGCCACCGTGACCGCCTTGTGGCCTAACACTGTCATGGTGGAATTCATTGCCATTCAATGGATATTAAGGCGGAGAATGACAGATTCGTGATCAGTCGGGGGTGGTGGGGAGAAGGCAGGAGAATGGGGTTGAGAGGGAAAGATAGATCAGCCACGATGGAAAGGCGGAGTAGATTTGATGGGCCGAATGGCCTAATTCTGCTCCGAGAACTTATGAGTTTATGAACAACTTCCGAGTGTCAGTGGGGACATTGAAACACAAATGAGAACAATGCTCAGAAAGTTGAATTCTGCCCAAAAGCACTGTGATTAAATCAACAGATGTTGTGTCATGTTTTGGTTGTGCAGTTCCAAAAAAACTGTATAATATGCTTGTCAGATTTCTGTGTTTCCAAAGGAAATTTCTCTGGCCCGCCTTTCCAAAGGCCTTTGTGGCCAGAGTAGAATGTTCAGCTTGACACTGATTAGAGCCCAATTGTCCACAACAAGCTCATTAGTAATACTCTGCTGCATAGCAGGAGGGAATTTGGTCCATCAAGTCGATGCTAGCCCTCAGTGTAATCTCATCAATGCTCCACATTTATTTGGTTTGGTTCAGTTTAGAGATACAGCGCAGAAACAGGCCCTTCGGCCCACCGAGTCCATGCCGACCAGCGATCCCCGCACACCAACACTACCCTACACCCAAACTAGGGACAATTTGTACTATACCAAGCCAATTAACCTACAAACCTGCACGTCTTTGGAGTGTGGGAGGAAACCGAAGATCTCGGGGCAAACCAACGCAGGTCACGGGGAGAACGTACAAACTCCGTTCTGACAGCGCCCGTAGTCAGGATCGAACCCGGGTCTCTGGCGCCGCAAGCGCTGTAAGGCAGCAACTCTACCGCCGCGCCACCGTGCCGCCCAGAATCTTTGTAATCTATTCTGTCAGAGGTTACGGGGAGAAGGCAGGCAGGAGAATGGGGTTAGGAGGGAGAGGTAGATGAGTAGGGTTGCCAAGTTTCTCACTCCCAAATAAGGGACAAAAGGTGATGTCACCGCCCTGCGTCCCACGTGACCTCACCCAGCCAGTGGCCACGTGCTCTCACTCCACCAATGGAGGCCGCCCAGGCCGGGAGGCGAGTTGCTACGTTAGGCAGCGCCCGGTCCTCCGGGCCTACAGTGTTCGGGCCTACAGCGGCCCCCGGGCCTACAGTGTCCGGGCCTACAGTATCCGGGCCTACAGTGTCCGGGCCTACAGTGTCCGGGCCTACAGTGTCCGGGCCTACAGTGTCCGGGCCTACAGCGGCACCCGGGCCTAATACAGGACAAGAGCGGCCCCGTACGGGACAAAACAATCTAGCTCAATATACGGGATGTTGGCAATCCTATTGATCAGCCATGATTGAATGGCGGAGTAGACTTGACGGGCTGAATGGCCTAATTCTGCTCCCATCACTTATGATCTTATAGATCATAAAATTGGCACTTGGTTTAAAAGAAAACTCCATCCTTACTTCAAAGTCAGATGCTGAGCCTTGCTGGTTCTCCGTGGCCTAGTGGGATTCCTCCTCACAGACTGGCACGGCTTCACGCCCTGTAATGCAAACAGGTCTGCTGTGAAAAGGAAAAGCAAAAGCAATCGTACTGCTGAAACCTCTGAGCAGCTGGAGGCCAGAGCTCTCCAGCGGGGCGGCACGGTGGCGCAGCGGTAGAGTTGCCGCCTTACAGCGAATGCAGCGCCGGAGACCCGGGTTCCATCCCGACTACGGGTGCTGTCTGTACGGGGTTTGTACGTTCTCCCCGTGACCTGCGTGGGTTTTCTCCGAGATCTTCGGTTTCCTCCCACACTCCAAAAACATATAGGGTTTGTAGGTTAATTGGCTTGGTAAAAATGTAAAATTGTCCTTAGTGGGTATAAGGTCATGTTAGTGTGTGGGGATCGCTGGTCGGCGCGGACCCGGTGGGCCGAAAGGGCCAGTTTCCACGCTGTATCTCTAAACTAAACTAAACTAAACAGTATACTTAAGTGAAAATCAGCGTTAAGTTTTGCGGGCACATGGAGAGGGAGGGGGTTTGCTTTCGTAATAGCCAGCAGCATGTAGGTACTTTAGTTTAGTTTAGTTTAGTTTAGAGATACAGCGTGGAAACAGGCCCTTCAGCCTGTTGCGATGAAAGTCAGTGCAACACAGCTCAATTTCCTACAAGTGGCATTCAGATAAAATTGAATTATTCTTATAATTTTACCAGACAAATAAACCTAGATAAATGATTATCCCATTGTGTAATCTAATGGTATTTCCTCTTTCTTCTATTGCAATCCTGCTACTTTAGATTAGATTAGTTTAGTTTAGTTTAGTTTAGAGATACAGTGTGGAAACAGGCCCTTTGGCCCACCGACCAGCAATCCCCGCACACTGACACTGTCCTACACACAATTTCCGTTTATATCTCGCACACTAACACCACCCTACACACACTAGGGACAACTTACAATTTACAGAAGCCAATTAACCTACAAACCTGTATGCCTTTGGAGTGTGGGAGGAAACCGGAACATCCGGAGAAAACCCACGCAGTCACAGGGAGAACGTACAAACTCCGTACAGACAGCACCCGCAGTCAGGATGGGACCCGGGTCTCTGGCGCTGTGAGGCAGCAACTCTACTGCTGCGCCACCGTGCTGCCCATGGCAGTTCTGTTCCTGCACAGTGCCGTGATCATTAGGAAACAGGACCGGTTTTGTTACATAACGCCATGTCGACATACAGTTGTTCAGACTAATTACTTTCTATCCCACATCGGCTCTGAAAAGATTCCAGGGCACAGCCCGCAGCAGGCATTAGGTAGTGACCTTGGGATGAAAATGCAGAATTTATCATTGCCTAGTCCTTGTAAAGAAAAAAGGTGCAGGTGCTGGAAACATCAACTAAACACGGGACTGTTCCCTGGTGCTAATCAGATCAGGCAGCATCTGCCGAAGAGAAAAACAGTTTACGTTTCAGGTCTTTCATCAATTCCCACTCGACAGGCAATCCCAGAGTCACTGCATTTCAACATTTCCTGTTTCAATTTGGGAGACAAGCCCTTCAGCCCAACTTGTTCATGCTGCCAACTTACCCCATCCATTTGCTCGTGTGTAGGAAAACAACTGCAGATGCTGGTTAAAATCGAAGGTAGATACAAAATGCTGGAGTAACTCAGCGGGTCAGGCAGCATCTCGGGAGAGAAGGAATGGGTGACGTTTGAGACCCGAAACATCACCCATTCCTTCTCTCCAGAGATGCTGCCTGACTTATAGGGAGATTTTGGGCACACTCAGATTTTATTCCATGGAGCGCAGGAGACGAAGGGCTGATCTTATAGAAGAATATAAAATCATGAGGGGCACAGATAGGGTGAAAGACTTGGTGCTTTCACCCTATCTATGCCCCTCAAGAACTAGAGGACATACGTTTAAGGTGAGAGGGGAAAGATTTAATAGGATCCCAAGGGGCAACCTTTTGACACAGAGGGTGGTGGGTGTATGGAACGAGCTATCAGAGGAGGTAGTTAAAGCAGGCACTATAAAGTCACCCATTCCTTCTCTCCAGGGATGCTGCATGTCTCGCTGAGTTACTCCAGCATTTTGTGCCTATCTTCTGTATTTATTTCCCTGACTGATGAAGGCTAGTACCCAATGCCACCTTCACCATCCTTTCAATGCCAATTCTGCCCGGTTCCTGCCCGGTCCTGGAGACTGTGAAGGCTAATGTGCTTGATGACTTATTCTCTTTTTGACTATTTCTCAATCTGCATCAATGTATTGCAATTCACAATCACAATCATACTTTATTAGCCAAGTATGTTTGCAACATACGAGGAATTTCATTTGTCGTAGAGTCATAACAATAGAAAGCAACAGGACACACAAAATACATTTGGACATGAACATCCACCACAGTGACTCCTCCACATTCCTCACTGTGATGGAAGGCGAAAAGAAGTTCAATCTCTCCCTTCTTTGTCCTCCAGCGGTCGGGGGCCTCGAAACGTCCGTTGACGGGACGATCTTGACTCCCGTAGCCGGCGGCGGGCCTTCCTCATCGGGGCGATCAAGCTCCTGCATCGGGAGTGGGGGGGGATTTCAGCTCCCCGTGCCGGGCGATCTACCCCGGGTTGGGGTTTGTCGAACAATGTGCAGCTTGGAGCCCCCGACTTCGGACTCAACCCGAGACTGCGAGCTCCTTGATGTTGAAGTCCGCAGGCCGCGTTGGAACGTAGATCCAGGCGAGGAATCGCACGCTCAGATGGTAAGTCCACGGCCCCGCGGTGGGGCTCAAAGTCAGTCTCGAGCAAGGCCGCCAGCTCCACGATGTTAGGCCGCAGAGCGACCGGAGATACGACCCACAAAACAATCGCATCTCCGGCAAGGTAAGAGATTGAAAAAAAGGTTTCCCCCGACCCCCTCCACATAAAACAAACCAGAGAACATTAACACACACTTTTAAAACTCACCAAAAATAACAAAAATAGTTTGAAAAGGACAGACAGACTGACGGCGAGGCAGCCATCATGTGGCACCCCCTCGACTGTTTCTTTAACCTGCTTGTCAAACACTCACGGCACATTAGGTTCAGGGAAACAATCTGGAGCTCAGAGAGTGGCATCTCATTTGTAGAATAAAATTGGATTGATCTTTCACTCTCCATGGTCACTCTTTAAACCCGACTGACTGTTCATTAAATCCTTGACATTGAACACATAGAAGTTCACCTCACTCTTCACCAGCTGACAGGACTAATGTACTCTCAAACACCAATGTATCTCTGTGTTAATTCCTCCTGAAATCTGAGGTTAATAGCTTGTCTTTCCCGGCCTGTGATAGTCAGGGCAACACAGCTCAATTTCCTACAAGTGTAATTCAGATAAAATTGAATTATTTTACCAGACAAATAAACCTAGATAAATGATTACCCCATTGTGTAATCTAATGGTATTTCCTCTTCTTTCTATTGCAATCCTGCTACTTTAGCTTAGTTTAGTTTAGTTTAGAGATGCAGCATGAAAACAGGCCCTTTGGCCCATCGACCTGCAATCCCCGCACACTAATACTATCCTACACATAATTTCCGTTTATACCAACCCAATTAAACCACAAACCTGCACGTCTTTGGAGTGTGGGAGGAAACCCACATAACCCCTGACACCCATGCTAATCAAGATCTTGTGTGGCATTAGTAATTTTTCCTAACATAGTCTACAATTCGAGAGGGAGAAGGGAAAATCAGAAGTGTCGGTATTGCAGTTGAGCAAAGGGGACTATGGAGGCAAGAGGGAGGAGCTGACCAAAGTTGACTGGGAAGAGACCCCAGCTGGGATGACGGTGGAACAACAATGGCAGGTATTTGAGAGGACAGGTATTTCAGAGGTGGACTCTTATAAGTATCCTGGGTGTTTACCTCAACAATAAACTTGACTGGACCGAAAACATCAAGGCACTGTACAAAAAGGGCCAGAGCAGACTTTACCTGCTGAGGAGACTCAGGTCCTTTGGAGTACAGGGGGCACTCCTAAGGACCTTCTACAACACGGGGGTTGCATTGGCCATTTTGTATGGAGTGGTCTGCTGGAGCAGCAGCATCTCAGCGGCGGAGGGGAAGAGACTCGACAAGCTGGTCAGGAAGGCCAGCTCTGTCCTGGGTTGCCCCCTCGACTCAGTGCAGGCGGTGGGAGAGAGGAGGATGATGGCAAAATTAACATTGCTGCTGGACAACGACTCCCACCCCGTGCACTGCACTGCACTGCACTGAGTCACTGCACTGAGTAGCTCCTTCAGTGACAGACTCCTTCACCCCAAGTGCGTGAAGGAGAGATATAGGAGATCCTTCCCTCCCGCTGCTGTGAGACTGCACAACCAGCACTGCTCCCAGCAGACCAGTCAACAATAACAGTTAAGGAATACACAGTAAATGATGACAATTTATCCCTGTTTTTATTTTTATTTATAATGAATGATCTCTTGCTATCCACTTTGCTGCTGTAACACTGTAAATGTCCCCGGTGTGGGACGAATAAAGGAATATATTATTATTATTATTTCTGGGAATAATATAGAAGGTGCAGGATCAGTTCATTCCAAAGAGGAAGAACGATTCTAAGGGGATAAGGGAAGTCGAGGACAACATAAAAATAAAAGAGAAGTATAACATAGCAAAGAAGAGTGGGAAGCCAGAGGATTGGGACTCTTTTAAAGAGCAACAGAAGATAACTAAAAAGGCAATACGGGGAGAAAAGATGAGGTACGAGGGTAAGCTTGCCAAGAATATAAAGGAGGATAGTAAAAGCTTCTTTAGGTATGTGAAGAGGAAAAAATTAGTTAAGACAAATGTGGGTCCCTTGAAGACAGAAACAGGTGAATTTATTATGGGGAATAAGGAAATGTCAGACGAAATGAACAGGTACTTTGGATCTGTCTTCACTAAGGAAGACACAAACAATCTCCCAGATGTTCTAGTGGACAGAGGTCCTAGGGTGTCGGAGGAACTGAAGGAAATCCACATTAGGCAGGAAATGGTGTTGGGTAGACTGATGGGCCTGATGGTCTGCATCCCAGGGTACTTAAGGAGGTGGCTCTAGAAATTGTGGACGCATTGGTGATCATTTTCCAATGTTCTAAAGATTCAGGATCAGTTCCTGTGGATTGGAGGGTAGCTAATGTTATCCCACTTTTTAAGAAAGGAGGGAGATAGAGAACAGGAAATTATAGACCAGTTAGTCTGACATCAGTGGTGGGGAAGATGCTGGAGTCAATTATAAAAGATGAAATTGCGGCACATTTGGATAGGAGTAACAGGATTGTTCCGAGTCAGCATGGATTTACGAAGGGGAAATCATGCTTGACTAATCTTCTGGAATTTTTTTGGTCTCCAAATTTGTGGAAGGACATTCTTGTTATTGAGGGCGTGCAGCATAGGTTCACAAGGTTAATTCCCGGGATGGTGGGACAGTCCTATGTTGAAAGAATGGATCGACTGGGCTTGTGTACACTGGAATTTAGAAGGATGAGAGGAGATCTTATTGAAACATATAGGATTATTAAGGGATTGGACACGTTAGAGGCAGGAAACATGTTCCCGATGTTGGGGGAGTCCAGAACCAGGGGCCACAGTTTAAGAATGGGTAGGCACTTAGAACAGAGATGAGGAAAAACATTTTCACCCAGAGAGTTGTGAATTTGTGGAATTCTCCGCCTCAGAAAGCAGTGGAGGGCGATTCTCTGGATGCTTTCAAGGGAGAGTTAGATAGAACTCTTAAAGATGGCGGAGTCAAGGGATATGGGGAGAAGGCAGAAACGGGGTACTGATTGTTGATTATCAGCCATGATCACAGTGAATGGCAGTGCTGGCTCAAAGGACCGAATGGCCTACTCCTGCACCTATTGTCTATTGTCTTTTAGAAAGGAGGTGAGGAAGAACTTCTTTAGTCAGAGGGTAGTTAATCTGTGGAATTATTTGACACAGAGGGCTGTGGAGGCCAAGTCAGTGGATATTTTAAAGGCAGAGGTAGACAAATTCTTGATTAGAAGTTAGACACAATGCTGGATTAACTGAGCGGGACAGGCAGCATCTCTGGAGAGAAGGAATGGGTGACGTTTCAGGACGAGACCCTTCTTCAGACTCATCTTCGGGTCTTGACCCGAAACATCACCCATTCCTTCTCTACAGAGATGCTGCCTGTCCCGCTGAGTTACTCCAGCATTTTGTGTCTATCTTCTGTTTAAACCAGCATCTGCAGTTCCTTCTTACAATTTCTTGATTGGAACGGGTGTCAAGGGATACGGGGAGAAGGCAGGAAAATTGGTCTAGGAGGCAGAAATCAGCCATGATTGAATGGCAGAGTGGACTCGAAGAGCCGAATGGCCTAATTCTACTCCTATAACGTGAACGTGATGAATTTAACGTGTGGATCAAGCAGACAACGAGGTGGCTGGAGGTGAGATGCAGCTTGTGTGGGGTGAAGGGTAGTCTAGACGGAATGCACTGGCAAAGTCTGTTCATTCACAACCCCACGACAGACCCTTCCCCATGGACGCTGGTCACTTTGTTGGGTAGTTGCCGACCTCTCTGTTTTATCCCAACAGTTTCAGCAGTTAGAGTTTATGTGTTATTACATTTTTGTATTTCATTCCAATAGCGTGTATTTCCTGTAACTGCTTGAATTAAAACGTACGAGATCATTTCTAACAGCAGGTTACAGTACATGGGGAGAAGGCAGGAAGGGGGTACTGATTGAGAATGATCAGCCATGATCACATTGAATGGCGGTGCTGGCTCGAAGGGCCGAATGGCCTCCTCCTGCACCTATTGTCTATTGTTTATTGTCTATTACATGACGAGACTAGCCTACTGTGTGGAAAGGAACTGCAAATGCCGGTCTGTGCCGTAGCTAAACACAAAGCGCTGGAGCAACTCAGCAGGTTAGGCAGTAACACTGGAGAACATGGATAGGTGATGTTTTGGGTCAGGACACACATCCAGACCAAGAAGATCAGAAGAAGGGTCCCCATCCGAAACGCCTACCATCCTTTTTCTCCAGAGATGCATAGAAAAATAGAACATAGGTGCAGGAGGAGGCCATTCGGCCCTTCGAGCCAGCACCGCCATTCATTGTGATCATGGCTGATCATCCACAATCAGTGACCTGTGCCCAACCTCTCCCCATATCCCTTGATTCCACTAACCCCTAGAGCTCTATCTAACTCTCTCTTAAATCCAACCGGTGATTTGGCCTCCATTGCCCTCTGTGGCAGAGAATTCCACAAATTCACAACTCTCTGGGTGACAAAGTTCCCTCTCACCTCAGTTTTAAATGCCCCCCCCCCCTTTATTCTAAGACTGTGGCTCCTGGTTCTGGACTCCCCCAACAATTGGAACATTTTTCCTGCATCGAGCTTGCCCAGTCCTTTTATAATTTTATATGTTTCTATAAGATCCCCTATACTCCAGTGTATACAAGCCTAGTCTTTTCAATCTTTCCTCATATGACAGTCCCGCCATCCCAGAGATCAATCTCGTGAACCTACGCTGCACTGCCTCAATTACAAGGATGTCCTTCCTCAAATTAGGAGACCAAAACTGTACACAATACTCCAGATGTGGTCTCACCAGGGCCCTATACAACTGCAGAAGAACCTCTTTACTCCTATACTCAAATCCTCTCGATATGAAGGCCAACATGCCATTAGCTTTCTTCACTGCCTGCTGTACCTGCACGCCAACTTTCAGTGACTGGTGTACAAGGACACCTAGGTCTCGCTGCACCTCCCTCTTACCTAACCTAACACCAGTGAGATAATAATCAGCCTCCTTGTTTTTGCCTGCAAAGTGGATAACCTCACATTTATCTACATTATACTGCATCTGCCACGCATCTGCCCACTCACTCAACCTGTCCAAGTCACCCTGCAACCTCCTAACATCCTCTTCGCAGTTCACACTGCCACCCAGCTTTGTGTCATCTGCAAACTTGCTAGTGTTACTTCTAATTTCTTCATCCAAATCATTAATATATATGGTAAATAGTTGCGGCCCCAACACCGAGCCTTGCGGCACAAAACTCGCCACTGCCTGCCATTCTGAAAAGGACCCGTTTATTCCTACTCTTTGCTTCCTGTCTGCCAACCAATTTTCTATCCATGTCAACACCCTACCCCCAATACCATGTGCTCTAATTTTGCTCACCAATCTCCCGTGTGGGACCTTATCAAAGGCTTTCTGAAAGTCTAGATACACTACATCCACTGGCTCCCCTTCATCCATTTTACTTGTCACATCCTCAAAAAATTCCAGATTAGTCAAACATGATTTCCCTTTCATATATCCATACTGACTTGGACTTATCCTTTTACTGCCATCCAAATGCACCATTATTACCTCTTTAATAATTGACTCCAGCATCTTTCCCACCACCGAAGTCAGGCTAACTGGTCTGTAATTCCCCGTTTTCTCTCTCGCTCCTTTCTTGAAAAGTGGGATAACATTAGCTATCCTCCAATCCACAGGAACTGATCCTGAATCTATTGAACATTGGAAAATGATCACCAATGCGTCCACTATTTCTAGAGCCACCTCCCTGAGAACCCTGGGATGCAGACCATCAGGCCCAGGGGATTTATCAACCTTCAGTCCCATCAGTCTACCCAACACTATTTCTCACCTAATGCAAATTTCTTTCAGTTCCTCTACCCCACTAGATCCTCTGTCCTCTAGTACATCTGGGAGATTGTTTGTGTCATCCTTAGTGAAGACAGATCTGAAGTACGTATTCCACTCTTCTGCCATTTCCTTTATACCATAATAATTTCACCTGTGTCTGCCTTCAAGGGACCCACATTTGTCTTTGCTAATCTTTTTCTCTTAACATATCTAAAGAAGCTATTACTGTCCTTCTTTATATTCTTTGCCAGCTTCCCCTCGTACTTCATCTTTTCAGCCTGACCTTTTGCTCCAGAGATGCTGCCTGACCCGCTGAGTTTCCACAGCACTTTGTGACAAGCCGACTGTATTCTTTCAGGATATATATCGTTGGGAAATAGTTGAAAGCTGACACAATATATCCATATAATAATTCAGCTAAATTGCTTTTGAGCAACCAAATGAGACAACTTTATTATCTACTTTGTAACCTGATGAGAGTCATAAAACAATTACTTCTGTTGATATATCTACAATCTATTGATGCGCCAATAACCACAATAAAACAAAAAGTGTAGGAAGGAACTGCAGATGCTGGTTTAAACCGAAGATAGGCACGAAAAGCTGGAGTAACTCAGCGGGTCAGGCAGCATCTCTGGAGAAAAGGAATAGGTGACGTTTCGGGTCGCGACCCTTCTTAGAAACATAGAAACATAGAAAGTAGGTGCAGGAGTAGGCCATTCGGCCCTTCGAGCCTGCACCGCCATTCAATGTGATCATGGCTGATCATCCAACTCAGTATCCCGTACCTGCCTTCTCTCCATACCCCCTGATCCCTTTACCCACAAGGGCCACATCTAACTCCCTCTTAAATATAGCCAATTAACTGGCCTCAACAACCTTCTGTGGCAGAGAATTCCACAGATTCACCACTCTCTGTGTGAAAAAAAACTCTCATCTCGGTCTTAAAAGACTTCCCCCTTATCCTTAAACTGTGACCCCTTGTTCTGGACTTCCCCAACATCGGGAACAATCTTCCTGCATCTAGCCTGTCCAACTCCTTAAGAATTTTGTAAGTTTCTATAAGATCCCCCCTCAATCTTCTAAATTCCAGCGAGTACAAGCCGAGTCTATCCAGTCTTTCTTCACATGAAAGTCCTGCCATCCCAGGAATCAATCTGGTGAACCTTCTCTGTACTCCCTCTATGGCAAGAATGTCTTTCCTCAGATTAGGTTACCAAAACTGTACGCAATATTCCAGGTGTGGTCTCACCAATGCCCTGTACAACTGACTCCAGGTGTGGTCTCACCAATGCCCTGTACAACTGACCTCTTCTTCAGACTGAGAGTGGGGGGGAATGAGAAATGAAAGATGTAGATGGCGATGTAGAGAGGTATATAAAAAATATATGCAAGATATTCAAAAAAAGTAACGATGATAAAGGAACCAGGTCATTGTTAGCTGTGTGCTAGGTGAGAACGAGTTACAGACAATGAGACTCAACAAGACCTCTTTGAAACTGGTACAACTTGGGTGGGGGAGGGATGGGGAGAGAGGGAATGCAGGGGCAACTTGAAGTTAGAGAAATCAATATTATTACTACTGGGTTTGAAAGCTGCCCAAGCGAAATATGAGATGCTGTTCCTCCAATTTGCGCTGAGTAACTCAGCGGGTCAGGCAGCATCTGTGGAGAACATGGATAGGTGACGTTTCACAGAGTGCAGGAGTAACTCAGCGGGTCAGGCAGCATCTGTGGAGAACATGGATAGGTGACGTTTCACAGAGTGCTGGAGTAACTCAGCGGGTCAGGCAGCATCTGTGGAGAACATGGATAGGTGACGTTTCACAGAGTGCAGGAGTAACTCAGCGGGTCGGGCAGCATCTGTGGAGAACATGGATAGGTGACGTTTCACAGAGTGCTGGAGTAACTCAGCGGGTCAGGCAGCATCTTTGGAGAACATGGATAAGTGACGTTTTGGGTCACCTAAAACATCAGTTCTTCAGACTGATTGTTGTCGTAGGGGAGGAACTAGAAAAGAGAGGTGTGGCACGACCGAGCCTGGCAAGTGATAGGTGGATAGGTGGACACAGGTGAGGGGCTTCTGCCAACAGAACTCCCCTCACCTGGTGACACAGAGGTCGCAGCGGTAGAGTTGCTGCCTTACAGCGAATGCAGCGCTGGAGACTCAGGTTCGATCCTGACTACGGGCGCCGACTGTACGGAGTTTGTACGTTCCCCCGGTGACCTGCGTGGGTTTTCTCCGAGATCTTCAGTTTCCTCCCACACTCCAAAGGACGTGCAGGTATGTAGGTTAATTGACTGGGTAAAATGTAAAAATTGTCTCTAGTGTGTGTAGGATAGTGTTAGTGTGCGGGGATCGCTGGGCGGCGCGAACCCGGTGGGCCGAAGGGCCTGTTTCTGTGCTGTATCTCTAAAGAAACAAGTCCAGAAACGACCTTAACAAGGCCGTCAAAAAGGCCAAAAGGGACTTGCGCTCAAAGCTGGAGGATGGGGCGGATGTTCGGCAGCCTTGGCAGGGCATGAATGCCATCACCCCCTGCAAGGAGAAACTAGCAGGCAGCTCAAGCAACAACGAAACCTACAGGTTTGCAGGCTAATTGGCCCGGTATAAATGTAACATGTCCCCAGTGTGGAGGATGGTCTTAGTGTGCGGGGATCGCTGGTCGGCGCTGACTCGGCGGGCCAAAGGACCTGTTTCCGCGCTGTATCTCAAAACTAAACTCAACTAGACAGGCAGCATCTCTGGAGAGAAGGAATGGGTGTCGTTTCGGGTCGAGACCCTTCTCAATATCTATTGAGCTGTGGCCATGGAAGCAAACTGATTTCAGAAAGTTATGTGCATAAAAAGAACGACAGAAATACAAAGAGGTTTTTATCACCAGCAACAAGTGGATGTAAAAGTTCATTACCAATTTTTGTAACTACTTGGCTTTTACAACCAGCAATGGAGAGAGAAACTAGGTTTCATGTAATGAATCGATTTGAAAGTTCACATCATGTTACTAATGCAAAATGTTTGTATCGATTTATTGGTTCTTAGCCCTTTCTAACAATGCTACCAGGAAGAGTAAAATCAATGCAGAACAATTATAGACCGAGGAGTACAAGGAGCCCTGGTTGATGTTAATTCATTTCTGCAGCCGCAATGTTCATGTGCGTGGTTAACTTGTCTCTAGGGGTGCCAACTATCTCACTTCCAAATAAGGGACGAGGTGATGTCACCGCCCCACACCTCACCCAGCCAGCAGCCACGTGCTCCCGCTCCACCAATGGTGGTCGACCGGGCCAGGAGGCGGGTTGCTACGCAACCTCCGTTAGGCGGTGCCCGGACCTACAGTGTCCGGACCTACACTGACCGGGCCTACACTGTCCGGACCTACACTGTCCGGGCCTACACTGTCCGGGCCTACACTGTCCGGGCCTACACTGTCCGGGCCTACACTGTCCGGGCCTACACTGTCCAGGCCTACAGCGTCTGGGCTTACAGCGACCCCCAGGCCTAATACGGGACAAGGGCAGTCCCGTACAGGACAAACCAATTTAGCCCAAAATGTGGGATGTCCCGGCTAATACGGGACAGTTGGCAGAACCTACTTGTCTCAGATAAGACATTAAAGGTGGATATGCAATGGTGTGTACTCCTGCCATATCTCCTATCCTCTCCCATCCTATATTTACACAATTCTCCCACTATCTCTTAACCCCCCCCCCCTCCCCCACCATTATCCTACACACAAGGAACAATTTACAATTTACAATTTTACCAAAACCAATTCACCTACAAACCTGTATGTCTTTGGAACATGGGATGGAAATTGGAACACCCGGAGAAAACCCATAACCCCTAACACCCGTACTAATCAAGAATATATCTATCTCTGCCTTAAAAGCATCCATTGATTAGGACTCCACAGCCTTCTGTGGCAAAAAAATCCAGTTTCACTACCCACTGACTAAAGAAATTCCTCCTCATCTCTTTCCTAAAGGAACATCCTTTAATTCTGAGGCTGTGACCTCTGGTCCTAGACTCTCCCACTCGTGGAAACATCCTCTCCACACGCACTCTATCCAGGCCTTCCACTATTCTGTACGTTTCAACGATGTCCCCCCCCTCATTCTTGTAAACTCCAGCGAGTGCAGGCCCAGTGCTGACAAACACTCATCATAGGTTAACCCATTCATTCCTGGGGTCATTCTTGTAAACCTCCTCTGGACCCTCTCCAGAGCCAGCACATCCTTCCACAGATATGGTGCCCAAAACTGCTCATAATTGTGGTCCTAACTGCAGGAAAAGATGCAGGTTGAGTAAGCAGCTGATGGATTCAGTTTGAGATCAGGCAGACAAGCCACTAATGTGAATTCGCAGAGAGTCACGATTGCTCAATAAAAATTGGGATTCAGAACTGAATGCTCCCATAAAACTTCTACAGCATTTTGTTTACGTCACAATGATTGGTGTTGGTGTTGGATCATTATTGTCACGTATCATACAGTGACAAGCTTATGTTTGCATGCTGCCCAATTAAATCAGATCACACTACGCATGTGTCCCATCACGCCAGACTCAAGTACAACAGCCAGGACAAAGAGAAAAGTATAATAGTGCAGAATATACACTGATGAGCCAAAATATTATGGCCACCTGCCTAATATGCTGTTGGTCCTCCGTGTGCAGCTCCATAGCAGCAGGGTGCGATGCACTGTGTATTGTGACACATTCCTCCCGTGACCACCATTAACATTTTCTGTGACTTGTGCCACAGTCGACCTTCTGTCGGTTCGGACCAGACGGGATAGCCTTCGTTGCCCTCGCGCATCGATGAGCCTTGGGCGCCCAACACCCTGTCTGTCGCCGGTTTGTGGTTTGTCCCTCCTCGGACCACTGTCGGTAGGTACGCACCACTGCTGACCGGTGCACCCAACAGGCCTTGCCGTTTCAGAGATGCTCTGACCCAGTCGTCTGGCCATAACAATTTGGCCCTTGTCAAAGTCGCTCAGGTCTTTACTCCTGCCCATTTCTCCTGCATCCAACACGTCAACTTCAAGAACTGACTGTTCACTTGCTGCCTAATATATCCCACCCCTTGACAGGTGCCATTGTAACAAGATAATCAATGTTATTCACTTCACCTGTCAGTGGTCATAATGTTTTGGTTGATCGGTGCATGTTTTTCAGCATTGTAGTGCTACAGTTCCAGAGAAAAAGTCCAATGTCCAGATTGAGGTAGGTTGGAAGACTGGAACAACACCCTAACTTATGGGAGGGCCTTGAAGTATTTGTATCTTCTGGCCAAAGGGGAAGGGGAATAGAGGGAATGATCAGGGTGAAAAGGGTCCTTGATTATGTTGGCTGCTTTTCCGAAGCAACGTGAAGTGTAGATGGAGTTGATGGGGGGAATTGGCATCAATTTGTAGGCTATGTCCTCCCATCTTAGATTACCCAAACAGAAATAGTTCCTAACCATAACCCCTAAAACTGGAAAATATCAAGCAAATCTCCCTTCATAGAGTCATAGAGTGATACAGTGTGGAAACAGGCCCTTCATAGAGTCACAGAGTGATACAGTGTGGAAACAGGCCCTTCACAGAGTCACAGAGTGATACAGTGTGGAAACAGGCCCTTCACAGAGTCACAGAGTGATACAGTGTGGAAACAGGCCCTTCATAGAGTCACAGAGTGATACAGTGTGGGAACAGGCCCTTCATAGAGTCACAGAGTGATACAGTGTGGAAACAGGCCCTTCATAGAGTCACAGAGTGATACAGTGTGGAAACAGGCCCTTCATAGTCACAGAGTGATACAGTGTGGAAACAGGCCCTTCATAGAGTCACAGAGTGATACAGTGTGGAAACAGGCCCTTCATAGAGTCACAGAGTGATACAGTGTGGAAACAGGCCCTTCGGCCCAACTTGCCCACACCGGCCAACATGTCCCAGCTACACTAGTCCCACCTGCCTGCGCTTGGCCCATATCCCTCCAAACCTGTCAGATCCATGTACTTGTCTAACTGCTTCTTAAATGTTGGAGTAGTCCCTGCCTCTACTACCTCCTCCGGCAGCTTGTTCCATACACCCACCACCCTTTGTGTGGGAAAGTTACCCCTCAGATTCCTATGAAATCTTTTCCCCTTCACCTTCCACATTCTCAACTGTTTCATAATGTTGTAACAGAGTATTGCTGAGAGATTGTCCCTTGCACAGGTTACAAACATCCTTCATCGTTGGTTCAGGGGCGGCAGAATGGATCAGTGGTGGGCTCGCTGCCTCACAGCGCCAGAGACCCAGGTTCGATCCTGGCTGCGGGTACTGTCTGTACGGGGTTTTGTACGGAATTCTCCCTGTGACCATGTGGGTTCCCTCTGGGTGCTCCGGTTTCCTCCCTCACTACAAAGACGTACAGGTTTGTGGGTTAATTGGCTTGGGTAAAATTGTAAATTGTGCCAAATGTGTAGGATTGGGCTAGAGTACGGGGCGGCGCTCTGTATCACTGGTCGACGCGGGGTCAGCGGGCCAAGCGGCCTGTTTTCATGCTGTATGTCTAAGGAATAAAGGATCATACTGTGCCTCCAAGGATTATCCTGCTGCAATCAGTGGAGGGACTTTGCAGGCCGAGTGAAGCTGGCTAATGCACCAGGGTGACAATCACTACCTGGGGATGTTACTGTAGAATTGATGATAATGTATTGAATATACACCGATGAGCCAAAACATTATGACCACTGACAGGCGACGTGAATAACATCGATTATCTTGTCACAATGACACCTGTCAAGGGGTGGGATATATTAGGCAGCAAGTGAACAGTCGGTTCTTGAAGTTGACGTGTTGGATGCAGGAGAAATGGGCAGGAGTAAAGACCTGAGCGACTTTGACAAGGGCCAAATTGTTATGGCCAGACGACTGGGTCAGAGCATCTCTGAAACGGCAAGGCTTGTGGGGTGCTCCCGGTCAGCAGTGGTGAGTACCGACCGACAGTGGTTCGAGGAGGGACAAACCATAAACTGGCGACAGACAGGGTGTTGGGCGGCCAAGGCTCATCGATGCGCGAGGGCAATGAAGGTTATCCCGTCTGGTTCGAACCGACAGAAGGTCGACTGTGGCACGAGTCACAGAAAATGTTAATGGTGGTCACGGGAGGAATGTGTCACAATACACAGTGCATCGCACCCTGCTGCGTATGGGGCTGCACACGGAGGACCAACAGCACATTAGGCAGGTGGGCATAATGTTTTGGCTCATCAGTGTATTCTTTCACTTTGATTGCATTTGCTCTTTGCTCACCTCTCTTATTTCCTTCTGCCGTGGTTTGATCCAGGTGTAATCCTGCTTTGGCAGTGTGGTCCTGCTGTGGTCATTGCATCTGCCAGAACCTGTGACCACTGATAATTCTTGGATGCTTGGTTGGCGAGTGCTATTGTGAAGCTTTCCCCGACCACTTAGGAGCCTGGAACTCATGTTTCCTCCACTCAAATTGACGCTGTAGTTTGCTCTTGGACTTCCGAACTCCTGCAAGACTTTACTGTAAGAAATTGTAAGAGAGCTGTTTTAATTTGCTTTAACTTGTATTCATTTTGTATATACGTTAGTTTACTTAGATTCAATAGACAATAGGTTTAGGAGTCGGCTATTCGACCCTTCGAGCCAGCACCATCATTCAATGTGATCATGGCTGATCATTCTCAATCAGTACCCCGTTCCTGCCTTCTCCCCATACCCCCTGACTCCGCTATCCTTAAGAGCTCTATCTAGCTCTCTCTTGAATGCATTCAGAGAATTGGCCTCCACTGCCTTCTGAGGCAGAGAATTCCACAGATTCACAACTCTCTGACTGAAAAAGTTTTTCCTCATCTCAGTTCTAAATGGCCTACCTCTTATTCTTAAACTGTGGCCCCTTGTTCTGGACTCCCCCAACATTGGGAACATGTTTCCTGCCTGTATCCAACCCCTTAATAATCTTATATGTTTCGATAAGATCTCCTCTCATTCTTCTAAATTCCAGTGTATACAAGCCTAGTCGCTCCAGTCTTTCAACATATGACAGTCCTGCCATTCCGGGAATTAACCTAGTAAACCTACGCTGCACGCCCTCAACATTGGGCACTCCCCCAACATTGGGAACATTTTTCCTGCATCTAGCTTGTCCAGTCCTTTTTTATAATTTTATACGTTTCTCTAAGATACCCTCTCATCCTTCTGAACCCCGGTTTCTCTAGCACATTGTGTTCTACTCAAGATCCCTGCATCTTCGGTTCCTTTTTCTCCCCCATTGATTATCTTAGTGACATTGCAAACATCAGGGCACCAGTCTGCGATCAGTAAACACTCTAACACAGTGTTCATCGCCCGGAACGCAGGCCAACTCCATTCCATCCCAGCATCTTCCCAGTTACAAGACGCACTGCTCAGTTTGTTGACTCACAGAGTACAATGTCCGATTGTTTTTTAATATTGCAACAGAAGGTTGCTATGGAATTCAATCCCAGTTTATAATTACGGGTGCAGAGGGGAGCAGATTGTTACGTCAGAACAGGACACCTCTGGTTTTCTGGCAACTGGTGGTCTGGCTCCTCCTCTAATCCGGATAAAATTACGAGAGTGCGCGCAGAAGGCAGTGGAGGCCAATTCTCTGGATGCATTCAAGAGAGAGCTAGATAGAGCTCTTAAGGATAGCGGAGTCAGGGGGTATGGGGTGAAGGCAGGAATGGGGTACTGATTGAGTATGATCAGCCATGATCACATTGAATGGCGGTGCTGGCTCGAAGGGCCGAATGGCCTCCTCCTGCACCTATTGTCTATTGCCCCCTGAAAAATGTGTCACCCAGGACGATCCCGACCTCATCGGGATTTCCGCGGCCGATCTGCGGGTGGACTCTGCCCCCCTGCGGCCGGGGCTCTGGAACTCCGGCCCGGCCGGCAGATGCGCTCCCATAGCCGACTCCCGAGGCCGAATTTGCAGGCCGGTATCTCGCACCCCCCCCCCCGGCGGCCGAAGCGGAACGTTCTGGTACCGTCGAACTTCTCTTGGAAGCCGTGACCTCTGCTGGTCCGGCAACACGGATAATCCAGCAAGGCTCTGGAACCACGGGTGCCAGAGAATCGGTGGTGGATCGGTACATTATACGCTACCGCCAAAATCATTAGACAATAGACGCAGGAGTAGGCCATTCGGCCCTTCGATCCAGCACCGCCATTCAATGTGATCATGGCTGATCATTCTCAATCAGTACCCCGTTCCTGCCTTCTCCCCATACCCCCTGACTCCGCTATCCTTAAGAGCTCTATCTAGCTCTCTCTTGAATGCATTCAGAGAATTGGCCTCCACTGCCTTCTGAGGCAGAGAATTCCACAGATTCACAACTCTCTGACCGAAAACGTTTTTCCTCATCTCAGTTCTAAATG
This sequence comes from Rhinoraja longicauda, assembly GCF_053455715.1. NCBI lineage: Eukaryota > Metazoa > Chordata > Chondrichthyes > Rajiformes > Arhynchobatidae > Rhinoraja > Rhinoraja longicauda. Next base: position 67,081,737 of record NC_135961.1, on the reverse strand, counting down.
GCCTACCCCTTATTCTTAAACTGTGGCCTCTGGTTCTGGACTCCCCTGAGGAAGATACACACAATCTCCCAAATGTTCTAGGGGCTGGAGAACCTAGGGTGATGGAGGAACTGAAGGAAATCCACATTAGGCAGGAAATGGTTTTGGGTAGACTGATGGGACTGAAGGCTGATAAATCCCCAGGGCCTGATGGTCTGCATCCCAGAGTACTTAAGGAGGTGGCTCTAGAAATAGTGGAAGCATTGGAGATCATTTTTCAATGTTCTATAGATTCAGGATCAGTTCCTGTGGATTGGAGGATAGCAAATGTTATCCCACTTTTTAAGAAAGGAGGGAGAGAGAAAACGGGTAATTATAGACCAGTTAGTCTGACATCAGTGGTGGGGAAAATGCTGGAGTCAATTATAAAAGACGAAATTGCTGAGCATTTGGATAGCAGTAACGGGATCGTTCCGAGTCAGCATGGATTTACGAAGGGGAAATCATGCTTGACAAATCTACTGGAATTTTTTGAGGATGTAACTAGGAAAATTGACAAGGGAGAGTCAGTGGATGTGGTGTACCTCGACTTTCAGAAAGCCTTCGACAAGGTCCCACATAGGAGATTAGTGGGCAAAATTAGGGCACATGGTATTGGGGGTAGGGTACTGACATGGATAGAAAATTGGTTAACAGACAGAAAGCAAAGAGTGGGGATAAATGGGTCCCTTTCGGAATGGCAGGTAGTGACCAGTGGGGTACCGCAAGGTTCGGTGCTGGGACCCCAGCTATTTACGATATACATTAATGACTTAGACGGAGGGATTAAAAGTACCATTAGCAAATTTGCAGATGATACTAAGTTGGGGGGTAGTGTGAATTGTGAGGAAGATGCAATAAGGCTGCAGGGTGACCTGGACAGGTTGTGTGAGTGGGCGGATACATGGCAGATGCAGTTTAATGTAGATAAGTGTGAGGTTATTCACTTTGGAAGTAAGAATAGAAAGGCAGATTATTATCTGAATGGTGTCAAGTTAGGAGGAGGGGGAGTTCAACGAGATCTGGGTGTCCTAGTGCATCAGTCAATGAAAGGAAGCATGCAGGTTCAGCAGGCAGTGAAGAAAGCCAATGGAATGTTGGCCTTCGTAACAAGAGGAGTTGAGTATAGGAGCAAAGAGGTCCTTCTACAGTTGTACCGGGCCCTGGTGAGACCGCACCTGGAGTACTGTGTGCAGTTTTGGTCTCCAAATTTGAGGAAGGATATTCTTGCTATGGAGGGCGTGCAGCGTAGGTTCACTAGATTAATTCCCGGAATGGCGGGACTGTCGTATGTTGAAAGGCTGGAGCGATTGGGCTTGTATACACTGGAATTTAGAAGGATGAGGGGGGATCTTATTGAAACATATAAGATAATTAGGGGATTGGACACATTAGAGGCAGATAACATGTTCCCAATGTTGGGGGAGTCCAGAACAAGGGGCCACAGTTTGAGAATAAGGGGTAGGCCATTTAGAACGGAGATGAGGAAGAACTTTTTCAGTCAGAGGGTGGTGAAGGTGTGGAATTATCTGCCTCAGAAGGCAGTGGAGGCCAGTTCGTTGGATGCTTTCAAGAGAGAGCTGGATAGAGCTCTTAAGGATAGCGGAGTGAGGGGGTATGGGGAGAAGGCAGGAACGGGGTACTGATTGATAGTGATCAGCCATGATCGCATTGAATGGCGGTGCTGGCTCGAAGGGCTGAATGGCCTACTCCTGCACCTATTGTCTATTGTCTATTGTCTATTGTCCCCCAACATTGGGAACATGTTTCCTGCCTCTAACGTGTCCAACCCCTTAATAATCTTATACGTTTCGATAAGATCCCCCCTCATCCTTCTAAATTCCAGTGTATACAAACCCAGTCGCTCCAGTCTTTCAACATTCCCTGAGAAAAAAATGTAAATGTAGGCAGTTCAATAGATGCTGGAGTTACAATACACTTGGCATGAAGCGAGAGATGCAATCAGACCTGCTGCTGACAAACCAATGGGTCGACAGATCAGATTGCTCATCAAAACTCCATATTGTACAACCACACTTCAATCAGACTCTGAAATACACTGATGAGCCAAAACATTATGACCACCTGCCTAATATGCTGTTGGTCCTCCGTGTGCAGCCCCATACGCAGCAGGGTGCGATGCACTGTGGATTGTGACACATACCTCCCGTGACCACCATTAACATTTTCTGTGACTTGTGCCACAGTCGACCTTCTGTCGGTTCGGACCAGACAGGATAGCCTTCGTTGCACTCGCGCATCGATGAGCCTTGGGCGCCCAACACCCTGTCTGTCGCTGGTTTGTGGTTTGTCCCTCCTCGGACCACTGTCGGTAGGTACTCACCACTGCTGACCGGGAGCACCCCACAAGCCTTGCCGTTTCAGAGATGCTCTGACCCAGTCGTCTGGCCATAACAATTTGGCCCTTGTCAAAGTTGCTCAGGTCTTTACTCCTGCCCATTTCTCCTGCATCCAACACATCAACTTCAAGAGCTGACTGTTCACTTGCTGCCTAATATATCCCACCCCTTGACAGGTGTCATTGTAACAAGATAATCAATGTGATTCACTTGGCCTGTCAGTGGTCATAATGTTTTGGCTAATCGGTGTAGGTCCACCAACACATTCATGGTGTTTGTATGTGTTAATTAGCGTATCTGAATCATCACCTCCCTTGTTTTATGTTCAATGCTCTGACTAATAAAGGCGGCCATGCCTTCTCTAACCCATGTTATCAAATCTTGAAGCTGCCATCTTCAAGGATCTTAGGACTTGGAGATAGGGGTGGCAACTATCTCACTCCCAAATACGGGACAAGGTGACGTCACCGCCCCGCGCCCCACTTGACCTCACCCAGCCAGCGGCCACGTGCTCCCGCTCCACCAATGGCGGCCGCCCGGGCATGGAGGCGGGTTGTTATGCAACCTCCGTTAGGCGAACACACTCCGTTAGCCTACACTGTCCCGGCCGACAGCGGCCGAGGGATGTCACGGCTAATACGGGACAGTTGGCAACCCTACTTGGAGACCAAGGTCCCTCTGTTCATCCATACTTCCCATGACCCAGCCATTCATGCTGTTTACCGTAGCCCCGTCGGTAATCCCAAAATATATCAGCACACATTTAGCTGGATCACACCCCGACTGCCAGTTTCATCAATATCACGGCGTCAAGAGCCGAAGGTCAAGGGAGTCAGGAGAGCGTTTACTTGTCACATGTACCAACACTGGAGCAATGGATTCCTTATTTACAGCTAGCATCAAGATCTGTTAGCACAATACACACAAATAGCATACAGTGGTGTAGCTGCACAGCCGCTACCCAAGAGCGCCAGAGACCCGGGTTCAATCCTGACCACGGCTGCTTGTCTGCACGGAGTTTGTACGTTCTCCCCGTGACCTGCCTGGGTTTTCTCCAGGTGCCCCGGTTTCCTCCCACACTCCAAAGATGTGCAGGTTTGTAGGTGAAGTGGCTTGCGATAAATGTATAATGTAAAACATTATCCCAGAATAGCTGATAATTATTTTCAATCGGCGCAAATTGGAGTTCAGCACCTCAACTCCCCCTCCCATTCCCAGTCTGACCTCTCTGTCCTGGGCCTCCTCCATTGTCAGAGTGAGGCCCAGTGCAAATTGGAGGAACAGCACCTCATATTTTGCTTGGGTAGTTTACACCCCAGCAGTATGAGCATTGACTTCTCTAACTTCAGATAGTCCCTGCTTTCCCTCTCTCTCCATCCCTTCCCCCTTCCCAGTTCTCCCATTGGTCTTCCTGTCCCCGACTACATTCTATCTTTGTCCCGCCACCTCCCCGTAGAGTACGAAGAGGGATACGAGCTAAATGCAGGGAGATGGGACTAGTGGAGATGAGACATGTTGGCCGATATGGGGAAAGTTGGGCCAAAGGGCCTGTTTCCATGCTGTAAGACTCTATGACTAGTCGTACAAGGTGATTAAAAATACGAGCCTTTTCCTGATCTTGGTCTATTTTCCTTGAGTCATAAACTGGGGTCTCAATCTATCCGCGTGGGCTGATACAGTTGAAACGGCTATTCATTCTGCTCACGTAACATGGATACAACTGTGCTGACGGCCTAAATCAGGGGTTCCCAACCTTTTTCATCCAGTTTACCCCTTTGCAACGTTTTGAAAATAAATTTACCCCCACCCTGTTTTGTTCAGTAATTTGAATTTACACTTCTACCATAATAAAGCAACCGACAAAGGGGAAATTTTAAAATACTGTTTTTAACATCATTATCTTAAGTTCAAATAACAATAATAATAGCACATAACAATGTTATTTCACTTATTTATGAACAACTAATGATGAACAGATACCGGGGATACCAGAACCAAACGCAATCAGTCAATATGTACAAATCCAGAATCAACAAACGTACCCCCTGGGTAGACAAAATTTACCCCTGGTTGGAGACCCTTGGCCTAAATGAAGGAGGCCGTGGCAGGCCTCAGCTTGCCCCCCCCAGGCATTCCTGTGTGGTACCTCAGCTGCACGGAGGCAGAGAGGAGAGCTCTTCAGCGGGTAGTCCATAGAGCTCAGAGGACCATCGGAACACAGCTACCAGCCTTGGAGGGCATCTACAACACACGATGCCTCAGAAAAGCCACCAGCATCCACAAAGACTCCTCACACCCCTGCAACAGTCTGTTCGAACTTCTACCATCGGGCAGACGATACAAGGCCTTCTACGCCCGCACCTCCAGACTCAGGAACAGCTTCATCCCCAGGGCCATAGCTGCTATGAACCGGTCCTGCTGAGCCGGATGGTCACATCGCACAGCGAACCGGCACAGACCTACTTGAACTTTATACTGTTTTAAAACTGTTTCTAATTTTGTTTCACTGGGTTGTATAAATTTATACTGATTAACTAAGTAATTTATTGCATCGTATGGGAGGCGCATTCCCAATCTCGTTGTACCCTGTACAATGACAATAAAGATATATTGTATTGTATTGTATTGTTTTTATAAAGTACCAAATCACTCACACCCATCATTCAAGGTACATTAAACATTCTCAGTCTTCGGGAAGCTCATCTGTCACGCTAATGGACGCTCAGAAGCAACTTTCCGCAGCTTATTTCCGTGACGTGACAAACGGTGCTGCCGACACACTCGACCCTAAAGACCGTAGTACGTCACGGCGCCATTTTAGTCGGCAGAAACTTGCAGAAACATTTAAAAAGAAAAATAACAAAAATCTGTGAATTGATAGATGAGATATATTCTGCTTTTTAATGGTATCATCACACATCCTGTTCCCCCAAAACACTGATTACACTGCGGGAGGCGTAGCGAACGGCGGGTTTTGCTTACTAAAATGGCTCCTTTGCGTACTACACTTCAGTACAGGCGATTTCAATTGAGTGGTCTATCTTGTTCCTCTAGTATCTTTGCTTCCGACACACCTAGAGAAACATAGAAAATAGGTGCAGGAGTAGGCCACTCGGCCCTTCGAGCCTGCACCGCCATTCAATATGATCATGTTTAATGTACCTTGAATGATGGGTGTGAGTGATTTGGTACTTTATAAAAACAATACAATACAATATATCTTTATTGTCATAGGGTTGTCCAGCACAGCAAACAGCCCACCTTGTTGACACTTACCACCAAGCACCCACTTACACTGATCCCATTTTATATTCCCCAGGAGGAAGGAGGAAAAGTCGGGGTGGGACAAGCCTTTGTGTACATTGTCTGCTTTTACAAGGCAGGGCCTGCTCAGTTTAAACCTTTACCTCTGCCTTGGTGGTGCAGCCTGTAGAGCCGTTACCTCACGGGGCCAGAGACCCAGGTTCGATCCTGACCGCAGGTTGCGGTTTTAACAGAGTTTGCACCTTCTCCCTCTGACCGTGTGGGTTTCCTCCGGGTGCTCCGGTTTCCTCCCAATAGACAATAGACAATAGATGCAGGAGGAGGCCATTCGGCCCTTCGAGCCAGCACCACCATTCAATGTGATCATGGCTGATCATTCTCAATCAGTACCCCGTTCCTGCCTTCTCCCCATACCCCCTGACTCCGCTATCCTTAAGAGCTCTATCTAGCTCTCTCTTGAATGCATTCAGAGAATTGGCCTCCACTGCCTTCTGAGGCAGAGAAATTCCACAGATTCACAACTTTCTGACTGAAAAAGTTTTTCCTCATCTCAGTTCTAAATGGCCAAACCCTTATTCTTAAACTGTGGCCCCTTGTTCTGGACTCCCCCAACATTGGGAACATGTTTCCTGCCTCTAACGTGTCCAACCCCTTAATAATCTTATACGTTTCAATAAGATCTCCTCTCATCCTTCTAAACCCCAGTGTGTTCAAGCCTAGTCGCTCAAGTCTTTCAACATATGACAGTCCCGCCATTCCGGGAATTAACCTAGTAAACCTACGCTGCACGCCCTCAATAGCAAGAATATCCTTCCTCAAATTTGGAGACCAAAACTGCACACAGTACTCCAGGTGTGGTCTCACTAGGGCCCTGTACAACTGCAGAAGGACCTCTTTGCTCCCACATCCCAATGGCACGCAGGTTTGTAGGTTAATTGGCCCTCCGTACATTATCACTGGGGGGGGGAGTGGATGAGAAAGTGGGATAACATAGAACCAGTGTGGTCGGGTGATGGCTGTTCGGTGTGGACTTTGCAAGCTGTATATCAAAAATAAAATAAACTAAACTAAACAGATTCCACTTCCAGATTGTGCAAGACTTTATTTACATAGGTTAAATATCCACGATAATCAGTTTAAACATCTGCCTGATTAAGAACTGTAAACAAATGAAGACAGACCACTTCAGTTCTGTTTAGTTCAGATTAGTTCACTGTCACGTGTACCGAGGTACAGTGAAAAGCTTGTGTTGCGTGCTAACCAGTCAGCGGAAAGACAATACATGATTACAATCGAGCCATTTACGGTCTACAGATGTTGTTCGTCCTTCGGGTTGGAAGATGACCATGACTTCACTTTCAGTTGGAGGATTGGTGACTGTGGGTCCTGAAGTGACTGGTGAGGTCAATCCGGGCCCGGAAGGCACATAGGACACAAGTGGATGGGTGCTGCAGTGGAAGTGGAGGTAGCCCGGGCCTTGCGCGCGCGGTGCGTTTCCTCTGGACCTCTGCAGTGCGTCTGTTCTCTGCTGCACGGGCAGCAACCCGTGTCTACAGATACATGATAAGGGAATAACCTTTAGTGCAAGGTAAAGCCAGCAAAGTACGATCAAAGATAGTCCGAGGGTCACCAATGAGGTAGATAGTAGTTCAGCACTGCTCTCTGGTTGTAGTGGGATGATTCAGTTGCCGGATAACAGCTAGGGAGAAACTGTCCCTGAATCTGGAGGTGCTACAATCAGAACGGCTTCAGAGAGAAGAGGAACACGGTCACACAGATCCTTGCCCTCCGAAGAATCATTGAGGAGGTGAAGAATAACAACCTGCCAGCCGTCCTAACCTCCATTGGCTTCAAGAAGGCGTTTGACTCGATTCATCGATGCAAAATCCAGAACCAGGGGCCACAGTTTAAGAATAAGGGGTAGGCCATTTAGAACGGAGATGAGGAAAAACTTTTTCAGTCAGAGAGTTGTAAATCTGTGGAATTCTCTGCCTCAAAAGGCAGTGGAGGCCAATTCTCTGAATGCATTCAAGAGAGAGCTAGATAGAGCTCTTAAGGATAGCGGAGTCAGGGGGTATGGGGAGAAGGCAGGAACGGGGTACTGATTGAGAATGATCAGCCATGATCACATTGAATGGCGGTGCTGGCTCGTAGGGCCGAATGGCCTCCTCCTGCACCTATTGTCTATTGTCTAAAATGATGGGGATTTTGGAGGCTTATGGTGTCCCTCCTCGTCTCCTGAGAGCCATTGAGGATGTGCACTTGGGCACCATGGCCAAGGTTGTCACCCCGGATGGCGAGAGCAAAGTGTTGGAAATCCTGGCGGGGGTGTTACAGGGAGACACACTGGCACCCTTTCTCTTTGTCATCGTCCTTGATTATGCAATGGGGCAGGCGCTCAGGGAGCACAAGGCCCTCGGCTTCACAATCACCCCAAGGCGCTCGAGAGGAATCGGGTCAGTCAACTTGTCAGACCTCGACTTCCATGATGACATCGTCCTGCTGTCAGACCAAATTGGGGAGGCACAGGAGCTGCTCGGCAGGGTGGAGACGGAGTGCTAAAATGTGGGCCTCCACCTCAATGCCAAGAAGACGGAGCACATGGCGTTCAACGGTGGTGACCATGAGCCTCTTAAGACCAGTGGCCTTGCATCTCTCAAGAAAGTGGAGGGCCTCAAGTACCTGGGAGCGAGGATGCAGAGCTGGGAGAATGACATCAAGGCCCGGAAAGCGCTCGAGTAAGTCCTCAATAACATGGGGAAAATCTGGACGTCTCGGATGTCTAAGGGTCTCAAACTGAGATTCTTCCTTGCAACTGTAGAGACAATATTATTGTGTGGGTGTGAGGCATGGACTTTCACTCGAGCACTGTCCAAGTCTCTCGATGGTGTCTACGCCCGAATGCTCAGAAAAGTTCAAAACTTCAGTTGGAGGGACCGCATCACCAATGCCCAGCTCTACGGGGAGATTCCACCTCTGACCGAGAAGATCAGGTGGAGAAGGGTGAGGCTCGCTGGTCGTTGCCACCGCCATCCAGAAACACCAGCAAACAAGGTTGTGCTGTGGGAATCCACCCGTGGAAGACGGAACCCGGGACGGCCAAACAAGACCATGCCGAAGGCGATGATGGAAGACGCTTATGTAGAGACAAAGAGGAGCTGGCCAGCTGTGTGGAGGACAGAGATGCGTGGGGCGTCCATCACCGTGCCCGTCGCAAACCAGCGCCATTAATTAAATTAATGGAGGTGTGCGTTTCAGAATAAGGCAGTGGCCTTTAAATAGGCAAGCTGAAACTAAACAACGCCTTTCATGGTTCAATTTATCAATTTCTCTCATTTTAGCTATCACCTGCAGCTGTTACTCATCTCCAATGAATCTCTCTGTCTGTGTTCAGAGGTGTAATGTAGTTATTAAAGGGTGAGCCTCTGTCACACTGGCTTACGGCAAACAACAAGCTGCTGCAAGCTTGTGTTACGAAGGGGCGGCACAGTGGTGCAGCAGTAGAGTTGCTGCCTTACAGTGCTTACAGCGCCAGTACGCGGTTGACCCTGACTACGGGTGCTGTCTGTGTGGAGTATGTACATTCTCCCCATGGACGCATAGTATAGAGGTTAGGAGGTCATGTTGCAATTGTATAAGACGTTGGTTAGACCGCATTTGGAGTATTGTGTTTGGTTCTGGGCACTGTATTCGAGGAAAGATGTTGTCAAGCTGGAAAGGGTAAAGAGAAGCTTTACGAGGATGTTGCCAGGACTAGAGGGTGTGAGCTACAGGGAGAGGTTGAGTAGGCTGGGACTCTATTCCATGGAGCGCAGGAGGATAAGGGGTGATCTTGTAGAGGTGTACAAAATCATGAGAGGAATAGATCGGGTAGATGCACAGAGTCTCTTGCCCACAGTCAGGGAATCGAGGACCAGAGGACATGGGTTTAAGGTGAAGGGGAAAAGATTTAATAGGAATCTGAGGGGTAACTTTTTCACACAAAGGGTGGTGGGTGTAAGGAGCAAGCTGCCAGAGGAGGTAGTTGAGGCTGGGACTATCCCAACATTTATGGACCAAGCGCAGGCAAGTGGGACTAGTGCAGCTGGGACATTGTTGACTGGTGTGGGCAAGTTGGGCCGAAGGGCCTGTTTCCACTCTGTGACTCTATGACATGCCAGGTTCACGTGTCTGTATGTGAACGCACAACTCCAACAACATCACAGGACTCTCTAAGGAGTAAGATATCAGCTTTGGGAAGAGTGGTTTTCCACAGACCCGGGTTCGATCTTGACTACAGGTGCTGTCTGTACGGAGTTTGTACGTTCTCCCCGTGACCTGCGTGGGGTTTCTCCGAGATTTTTGGATTCCTCCCACACTCCAAGGATGTGCTGGTTTGCAGGTTAATTGGCTTGGTAAGTGTAAATTGTCCCTAGTGTGTGTAGGATAGTGTTAATGTGCGGGGATCGCTGGTCGGCACGGACCCCGTGGGCCGAAGGGCCTGCTTCCGCGCTGTATCTCCAAAAAATTGGACAAAAACTGGCTAACAACCAGCAAAGCTGGACTTTAATTTTGCTCGCGAGGCAGTGTTACCAGTGGAATTTTGAACTTTTCAATCGTTGCCTGTTATTCTCTGAGCTTCAACTCTTGCCTTTCATTCGTGCTCAACTGCATGAAGCTGGCTGAATTACCCAGAGTGTTGTGAAAGCAATTTTGTTACCAAAATAGAGTAACGCTGTGTGGCGTTTTAGACCAAAGCTTTTTATCTCTCAACTGAAGGTGCTATAATGGTTTGGAATATGACAGATGTAAATGTGGCCTCATTCAACGCATCAAATGCGTTTCTTCAGAACACTGCAAGAACAAAGACTCTGCGGCAGCAGGTTTCAAAGAACGTTGTCGGGCTTTTCAAAAGAGCAGCGCAGTCAGTGCCAGATAATTGAAAAGAATCATTTTCCTGATGCAAATAGAATATTGTTACTGTGTTGTGGAAACCAAAAACAAAAAGCCCATATCTATTTTCCAGCCATCTGTCCCTATCACTTAACTGCTAATTCCACTGAATCTACCACACCAACAACAGGCCTCCCAACCTGCCTGATTCACGGTCACACGGAGATATCACGCGAGCCTAATGCTACTCAAGCACAAATTAGAAGTAACACTAGCAAGTTTGCAGATGACACAAAGCTGGGCGGCAGTGTGAACTGTGAAGGGGATTGCAGGGTGACTTGGACAGGTTGGGTGAGTGGGCAGAAGCGTGGCAGACGCAGTACAATGTAGATAAATGTGAGGTCATCCATTTTGGTGGCAAAAACAAGGAGGCAGATTGTTATCTCAATGGTGTCAGATTAGGTAAAGGGGAAGTGCAACGAGACCTGGGTGTCCTTATACACCAGTCACTGAAAGTAAGTGTGCAGGTATAGCAGGCAGTGAAGAAAGCTAATGGCATGTTGGCCTTCATAACGAGAGGATTTGAGTATAGGAACAAAGAGGTCCTGGACTGGACTTTTGTCCTGGACTCGCTCCTGGAAACATGAGGGTTAACTCCCATTTTAATTTTTAACGTAAAGTTGCCACGGGATTTTGTTACATGCCCACTGCAGATGAAAGAGATAACTTTGTGCTGAACACTTCGTCTGAAAGGTAGCAACAACTGCAGTGATCATTAGAATGTGAGCCAAAATTTCAATCCCAAGCCTTGGAGACGTGCTGTAGATGGACACAGAGTGCTGGAGTAACTCAGCGGGACAGGCAGCATCTCTGGAGAAAAGGAATGGGTGACGTTTCGGGTTGAGAGCCTTCTTCTGATCGGAGCAGTCTGATAGGAAGGGTTCCAAGCCAAAACGCCACCTCTTCCTTTTCTCCAGAGATAGAAACATAGAAACATCGAAAATAGGTGCAGGAAGTTGGCCATTCGGCCCTTCAAGCCAGCACCATCATTCTAAATGATCATGGTTGATCATCCAAAATCAGTACCACGTTCCGGCTTTTACCCCATATCCCTTGATTCCCTTAGCCCGAAGAGCTAAATCGAACTCTCTCTTGAAAACAGAGATGCTGCCTGTCCCGCTGAGTTACTCCAGCATTTTGTGTCTATCTTGGGTGTAAACCAGCATCTGTAGTTCCTCCCTACACACTTGGAGATGTACTCTTCTGACTCAGAGTTGAAAACGCTGCCGGGTGGGGATAAGCAATAATGATCTGAACCAATAACCATCTTTCGTTTAAAAGAAAAAACAGCAATTGCTGCAAAGAAGAGCACTTTGCCTTGATTAGAAATCAGTAAACCCATCAGAATCATTGCCTGGCCCTTGATTGAGTCTCTCCCACCATGAAGCGAGTTGTCATGGCTACAAGTCAACATGATGCAAGGGGACCATCTGCTGAGATGAAAGGATGTCAGCTTTAAAAGTGGGGAATCTCGTGCGTCAATGCAGCTGTTGATGATGACACCCGTTTCCACAGCGGTGGGGAATCTGTATCCTTCCTGTTGGCCACCATCGGCCACTGCTGTCTTGCGCCCATTTTTAAGCAAGGTTCTGACGCACCAGAGAAGGACGACCGCACACAGAACCAGGAGCGGGCCAATTAGCTCCACAAGCCCTTGGCGTCATTTAATGAGATCATTGCAATTCCGAGCCCGTGCTCCAGAAACCTGCTTTTTCTCAGTATCCGTGCAAAACCCACCTACTCATCTCAGATACAAGATTCACATCTGGTCGAGCGTTGACTGTCATTTGTCGAAGAGAGTGGTACCCTGCCAATAACCTCTGATTGCCCCTTTTCTGGGGCTACGTCCACTATCTGTCCACGGGCATCCTGGGGGATATCCGGGACCGCGGGGGGGGGGGGGGGGGGGGTTGAATGCATCCTGGACAAGGATTGTAACATAGTTGTTTATAACAATAGACAATAGGTGCAGGAGGAGGCCATTCAGCCCTTCGAGCCAGCACCACCATTCGATGTGATCATGGCTGATTATCCACAATCAGTACCCCGTTCCTGCCTTCTCCCCATATCCCCTGACTCCGCTATCCTTAAGAGCTCTATCTAGCTCTCTCTTGAATGCATTCAGAGAATTGGCCTCCACTGCCTTCTGAGGCAGAGAATTCCACAGATTCACAACTCTCTGACTGAAAAAGTTTTTCCTCATCTCCGTTCTAAAAGGCCTACCCCTTATTCTTAAACTGTTTAGTAGTTCATTTAATATATTTGTTTGTCTTGTATTGTGGTGGTGGGTTCTGGTTGTTTTATTGTATTGTAAATATTATTTTGAATAATCGAATACATTTTTTGATTAAAATAAATAATAACCTCTGATGCTGGTCTCACCGATTAGTAGAAGTCTATTTCTCTTTCTATCCGATCAGTTCTGATTATTATGTTGAAAACTTCATTCAAATCTTGACCTTCAACATAATAATCAGAACTGATCGGATAGTAAGAGAAATAGACTTCTACTAATTGGTGAGTCCAGCATCAGAGGTTATTATTTCTTTTAATAATTCCTGGGAACATTGCCCATTGTCAGAGATCAATGTCTGATGCTTTGATATCTTAATATGCTTGCATAAATCTCTTTGGATTCTGCCTTTACCTTATCTGCCAGCAGAGCTATGTTTAGTTTACTTTAGTTTAGAGATACAGGGTGGAAACAGGCCCTTCGGCCCACTGAGTCCGGGCCGACCAGCGACCCCCCTCGCACATTAACACTATTCTACACACACGAAAGACAATTTTACAATTTTACCAAGCCAATTAAGCTACAAACCTGCACGTCTTTGGAGTGTGGGAGGAAGCAGAAGCTCCCGGGGAAAACCCACGCAGTTCACGGGGAGAACGTATAAACCTGGAACCCGGGTCTCTGGCACTGTGAGGCAGCAACTCTACCGCTGCACCACCATGTCATGTATCCTCTTTGCCATGTCGATTCCCTCTTTAGAGTACGCCTCCACCTCCTGTGCTTCTCAATGGATGCACTTGATCCAACTGCCTATACCTGATATCGGCCTCCTTTTTTATGACCCGTGCCTCAATATCTCTTGTCATTCAGTCTTGCCCTTCACTCTAACAGGAACATGTTGGTCCTGAACTCTCACAATCTCTTGTTTGAAACCCTTTGTCCCACTGAGTCCACGCCAGCCGTTAATCTATTACCCACTGGACCCACTGAGTCCACGCCAGCCGTTCACACCATTTCTATGTTATCCCACTTCCTCATCAGAATTAAAGAACGTTCTTTCAGGAAGGAGATGAGGAGAAATTTATTTAGTCAGAGGGTGGTGAATCTGTGGAATTCTTTTCCACAGAAGGCTGTGGAGGTCGTCAATTGATATGTTTAAGGCAGAGACAGATCGATTCTTGATTAGTACGGGTGTCAGAGGTTTATGGGGAGAAGGCAGGAGCTCGGGGTTAGGAGGGAGAGATAGATCAGCCATGATTGAATGGTTGAGTAGACTTGGGTAGACTGATGGGACTGAAGGCTGATAAATCCCCAGGGCCTGATGGTCTGCATCCCAGGGTACTTAAGGAGGTGGCTCTAGAAATAGTGGAAGCATTGGAGATCATTTTTCAATGTTCTATAGATTCAGGATCAGTTCCTGTGGATTGGAGGTTAGCAAATGTTATCCCACTTTTTAAGAAAGGAGGGAGAGAGAAAACGGGTAATTATAGACCAGTTAGTCTGACATCAGTGGTGGGGAAGATGCTGGAGTCAATTATAAAAGACGAAATTGCTGAGCATTTGGATAGCAGTAACAGGATCATTCCGAGTCAGCATGGATTTACGAAGGGGAAATCATGCTTGACAAATCTACTGGAATTTTTTGAGGATGTAACTAGGAAAATTGACAGGGGAGAGTCAGTGGATGTGGTGTACCTCGAATTTCAGAAAGCCTTCGACAAGGTCCCACATAGGAGATTAGTGGGCAAAATTAGGGCACATGGTATTGGGGGTAGGGTACTGACATGGATAGAAAATTGGTTGACAGACAGAAAGCAAAGAGTGGGGATAAATGGGTCCCTTTCGGAATGGCAGGCAGTGACCAGTGGGGTACCGCAAGGTTCGGTGCTGGGACCCCAGCTATTTACGATATACATTAATGACTTAGACGAAGGGATTAAAAGTACCATTAGCAAATTTGCAGATGATACTAAGCTGGGGGGTAGTGTGAATTGTGAGGAAGATGCAATAAGGCTGCAGGGTGACTTGGACAGGTTGTGTGAGTGGGCGGATACATGGCAGATGCAGTATAATGTAGATAAGTGTGAGGTTATTCACTTTGGAAGTAAGAATAGAAAGGCAGATTATTATCTGAATGGTGTCAAGTTAGGAGGAGGGGGAGTTCAACGAGATCTGGGTGTCCTAGTGCATCAGTCAATGAAAGGAAGCATGCAGGTACAGCAGGCAGTGAAGAAAGCCAATGGAATGTTGGCCTTCATAACAAGAGGAGTTGAGTATAGGAGCAAAGAGGTCCTTCTACAGTTGTACCGGGCCCTGGTGAGACCGCACCTGGAGTACTGTGTGCAGTTTTGGTCTCCAAATTTGAGGAAGGATATTCTTGCTATGGAGGGCGTGCAGCGTAGGTTCACTAGGTTAATTCCTAGAATGGCGGGATTGTCGTATGTTGAAAGGTTGGAGCGATTGGGTTTGTATACACTGGAATTTAGAAGGACGAGGGGGGATCTTATTGAAACATATAAGATAATTAGGGGATTGGACCCATTAGAGGCAGGAAACATGTTCCCAATGTTGGGGGAGTCCAGAACAAGGGGCCACAGTTTAAGAATAAGGGGTAGGCCATTTAGAACGGAGATGAGGAAGAACTTTTTCAGTCAGAGAGTGGTGAAGGTGTGGAATTCTCTGCCTCAGAAGGCAGTGGAGGCCAGTTCGTTCGATGCTTTCAAGAGAGAGCTGGATAGAGCTCTTAAGGATAGCGGAGTGAGGGGGTATGGGGAGAAGGCAGGAACGGGGTACTGATTGAGAGTGATCAGCCATGATCGCATTGAATGGCGGTGCTGGCTCGAAGGGCTGAATGGCCTACTCCTGCACCTATTGTCTATTGTCTATTGTCTATTGTCTATTGAATGGCCTGATTCTACTCCTATCCCTTATGACCTTATGATCCACTCCCTCACACAGGGAGCTATTTACAGAGGGCTGATTAACCTACAAACCCATGTCTTTGGGATGTGGGCGGAAACCGGAGCAGCCGGTAGAAACCCACGCGGTCAAACGGAGAACGTGCAAACTCCACACAGACAGCACCCGAGGGCAGGATCGGACCTGTGTCTCTGGAGCAGTGAGGCATCGATTGCCATTTTTGCGAAGTTGTCACAATGTTTTGGAAGGGCTGAGATGAACAATGGTTAGACAAGCAGCTTAGAACGAGGGCTGTGTTTGTACTTTCAGTAGCTGGACATTAATCCTCAATTAACGCGTGCATTTAGAGCTGCGTTGGATCAGAGCTTTTGTCCCCTCTGGGGGTCTGCATTCGCGTGAAGCTACTTTTGCAGTGAATTAGGAATCTGTAAACACGAAGCAGGCAGTTCAAAGCGAAACGCTTTCAGCATATGATTTCATGCTTCGCTTTTAACCTTGAAACAATACTGCAGTCTGTAATTGAGGTGACATCTGCTCCTTGCGGTCAGGGATACCAAAAACATCTCCTGCTTATAGTTGAAGATAGAGACAAAATGCTGGAGTAACTCAGTGGGTCAGGCAGCATCTCTGGAGAGAAGGAAAGCGTGAGTGTGTTCGGGGAGCGGGGCCGAGTGTGTTCGCCTAACGGAGGCTTGCGTGGCAACCCACCTCCCGTCCCGGGCGGCCGCCATTGGTGGAGCGGGAGCACGCGGCTGCTGGCTGGGTGAGGTCAGGTGGGGCGCGGGGCGGTGACGTCACCTTGTCCCGTACTTGGGAGTGAGGTAGTTGGCAACCCCTACGTACAGCGCAATGGTATGAACCTTGAATTCTCCATTTTTAATTAGCTGATAATTTATAGAGCGGAGACTGAATGATTTGTGTTAGCCAGAGGGAGTGAAGAATAAGGAGCAAAAGTGACAACAAAGAGTCCGAGCGCAGATCAGGCATGATCGCGCTGAATGCCTGCACGGCTGGACAATAGACAATACACAATAGGTGCAGGAGGAGGCCATTCGGCCCTTCGAGCCAGCACCGCCATTCACCGTGATCATGGCTGATCATTCACAATCAGTACCCCGTTTCTGCCTTCTCCCCGCATCCCTTGACTCCGCTATCATTAAGAGCTCTATCTAGCTCTCTCTTGAAAGCATCCAGAGAATTGGCCTCCACCGCCTTCTGAGGCAGAGAATTCCACAGATTCACAACTCTCTGAGTGAAAAAGTTTTTCCTCATCTCCGTTCTAAATGGCCTCCCCCTTATTCTTAAGCTGTGACCCCTGGTTCGGGACTCCCCCAACATCGGGAACGTGTTTCCTGCCTCTAGCGTGTCCAAAGCCCTTAATAATCTTATATGTTTCAATAAGATCCCCTCTCATCCTTCTAAATTCCAGTGTATACAAGCCCAGTCACTGAGTGATCTTGAATGTAATGACCCCAGCGCTTAACAGCAGGCTGTCTTTGCCAGATGCTGGTTCAATAGCAAGATGCTGGTTTAAATCGAAAGTAGACTCAAAGAAGGGTCTCGACCCGAAACGTCACCCATTCCTTCTCTCCTGAGATGCTGCCTGACCCGCTAAGTTACTCCAGCTTTTTGTGATACCTTCGATTTGTACCAGCATCTGCAGTTTTTTTCCTACACACCCTGTCGCCGGTTTGTGGTTTGTCCCTCCTCGGACCACTGTCGGTAGGTTCTCACCATTGCTGACCGGGAGCACCCCACAAGCCTTAGACTTGCAGTCACAGGGAGAACGTATAAATCCGTACAGACAGCACCCGTAGTCAGGATGGAATCCGGGGCTCTGGCGCTGTGAGGCAGTAACTCTACCGCTGCGCCACCGTGCCGACCGAAGCCTGAGCTCTTTAATTCCAACTAGACCAAGTGGACCCGTTAGGCCCAAAACTCTCCTGCATTGGTGCAGCACCCTCTCCCCCCCCCTTCCCCCTCCCCAACCTCCTCCACCCCCCTCCATCCTCCCCTCCCTCCACCCCTCTCCCCCCTTCCCCTCCCCCCCACTCCATCCCCCTCAACACCCCTTATCCTCTCACACAGTGGAACCTGAAACATAAGGTTCATTTGATTTCACAGACACACGCCTGTAAGCTTTGGCGATTGCTTTCAGAGCTCCCTTCACAATTGATTTACTGGGAGAGGTGGAGGGGGAACAAATAGAGATGGGCAGGGATATCAGATGGTGCCAGACGCAAGTTAACAGGTCACACTAACACAAGCAAACTGGAGGAACAGCACATCATGTTCTGCTAGGGTGGCATACAACTACGGTTGCCAACTGTCCCGTATTAGCCGTATTTCCCGTATTTTGGGCTACATTGGTTTGCCCCATACGTGACCGCCCTTGTCCCGTATTAGGCCCGCGGGCCGCTGTCGGCCGGGACAGTGTAGGCTAACGGAGTGTGTTCGGGGAGCAGGGCCGAGTGTGTTCGCCTAACGGAGGTTGCGTAGCAACCCACCTCCTGTGGGTCAAAAATGGAGAATTCAATGTTCATACCATTGCGCTGTATGTAGGGGTTGCCAACTATCTCACTCCCAAATACGGGACAAGGTGACGTCACCGCCCCGCGCCCCACGTGACCTCACCCAGCCAGCGGCCGTCATTGGTGGAGCGGGAGCACGCGGCCGCTGGCTGGGTGAGGTCTACCTTCAATTTAAACCAGCATCTGCAATTTTTTTTCCCCACTAGAATCCAAATCCTACAATAATCTACCAAACGCCGTTTTCTCCATCTTGTTCTCAATTCCCCAATCTGCCCACTCCCCTACGCACAAGGGACAAATTTCAGAGGGCCAATTAACCTGAAAAACAACAGGCATTTGAGATGTGGGAGGAAATCGGAGCGCCTGGTGGAAACCCATGCGATCATAGAGAGAGCGTGCAAACTCCACACAGATAATGCCTGGTGTCAGGGCCAATCCCTGGTGCCTAGAGGTGTGCAGCAGCAGCTCTACCTGCTGCACCACTTCTCCCATATATATATTGTCCACAGGGGTAATAATAACAAGGGGCAACATGGTGGCGCAGCGGTAGAGTTGCTGCCTTACAGTGAATGCAGCGCCGGAGACTCAGGTTCGACCCCGACTACGGGCACCGTCTGTACGGAGTTTGTACGTTCTCCCCGTGACCTGCGTGGGTTTTCTCCGAGATCTTCGCTTTCCTCCCACACTCCAAAGACGTGCAGGTACGTAGGTTAATTGGCTGGGCAAATGTTTTAAAAAAATTGTCCCAAGGGTGTAGGATAGTGTTAATGTGCGTGGATCGCTGGGCGGCAAGGACCTGGTGGGCCGAAGGGCCTGTTTACGCGCTGTATCTCTAAAAAAAAAAGGATAGCAGTGGTGGCCATTTCCTTCTCTATAAGTGAAATGAAATGTCACAACCATACCTTGCCAATTTGCTCAGCTCCTCTGCAGTCAGCACACTGGATCGATTGTGGCGTTGATGGAACACCTCTGCTTCTGGACTGACAGACTTTACCTTTGCCTGAAGAGATGAGAGAAAACCTCATTACACATGTCACCACAGAAAATAGTCAAATTGGAGGAGAAGCACCTCATATTTCACTTGGGCAGCTTGCAACCCAGCTCTATGACTATTGACGTCTCTAACTTCAAGTAACCCTTGCATCCCCCCTCTCACTACATCCCTCCCCCACCCTGGTCGTCTGACTAGTTTCACTAGGTAGACACAAAATGCTGGAGTAACTCAGCGGGTCAGGCAGCATCTCTGGGGAGAAGGAATAGGTGACTTTTCATGTCGAGACCCTTCTTCAGACTGAAGAAGGGTCTCGACTCAAAACGTCACCTATTCCTGTTTTAGAGATACAGCGCAGGAACAGGCCCTTCGGCCCACCGGGTCCGCGCCGCCCAACGATCCCCGCACACTAACACTATCCTAAACACACTAGGGACAATTTTTCCATTTGCCCAGCCAATTAACCTACATACCTGTACGTCTTTGGAGTGTGGGAGGAAACCGAAGATCTCGGAGAAAACCCACGCAGGTCACGGGGAGAACGTACAAATTCCGTACAGACGGCGCCCGTAGTCAGGATCGAACCTGAGTCTCCGGCGCTGCATTCGCTGTAAGGCAGCAGCTCTACCACTGCGCAGTCGTGCCACCCTTCAGTCTGAAGAAGGGTCGCGACTCAAAACGTCACCTATTCCTTCTCTCCCGGGATGCTGCCTGACCCGCTGAGATACTCCAGCATTTTGTGTCTGCCTTTGATTTAGACCAGCATCTGCAGTTTTTTTCCTACTGACTAATTTCACTATTGTCCTGCTTAGTTCCACTGTTTTACTCGTTAAATCACCCGTTATCATCTTCTCCACAGCCAACAATGGACCATTGTGGGCTCCACCTTTCCATGGTCGCCGTTGCCGACTCTGATTTGTCCTTTTGCATACCTTTCATTCAATTGTTCTTGGTACCTCTTCACATCTCTAGTTTCCCTCTCCCCTGACTCAGTCTGAAGAAGGGTCTCGACTCGAAACATCACCTATTCCTTTTCTCCAGACATTTAGATTTTTTTTAGATTTAACCCGCACATTAACATTATCCTACCCACACTAGGGACATTTTTTTTACATTTACCCAGTCAATTAACCTACATACCTGTACGTCTTTGGAGTGTGGGAGGAAACCGAAGATCTCGGAGAAAACCCACGCATGTCACGGGGAGAACGTACAAACTCCGTACAGACGGCGCCCGTAGTCAGGATTGAACCTGAGTCTCCGGCGCTGCATTCGCTGTAAGGCAGCAACTCTACCGCTGCGCCACCGTGCCGCCTAACCCGCTGAGTTATTCCAGCATTTTGTGTCTATTTTCAGTTCAAAACCAATCTGCAAACTCAGACCATCAAAACTCCCCCCCCCCCCCCCCCCCTCTGCTATACATTGAAATATTTGTTGTCAATAACTTTTTCTATTTGAAGCTGATCCACCTGTAATATCATCTCTGTTTCTTTGCATGGCTAGAATGCGTGGATGCCTTCCATAAGCTAGGGTACTGTCCGAGGCACCTCTACCCCACTGAGGACATTGGACCTTGTCTGTGGAACTGATGCGCTACAATGCTGAGAACTATATTCTCCACCCTGCATCTTGCCTTTTCCTCTATCTAGTGTTCTTAGAAACATAGAAAATAGGTGCAGGAGGAGGCCATTTGGCCCTTCGAGCCAGCACCGCCATTCATTGTGATCATGGCTGATCATCCACAATCAGTAACCCGTGCCTGCCTTCTCCCCATATCCCTTGATTCCGCTAGCCCCTAGAGCTTTATCTAACTCTCTTTTAAATTCATCCAGTGAATTGGTCTCCACTGCCTTCTGTGGCAGAGAATTGCACAAATTCACAACTCCCTGGGTGGAAGGATTGTATCTAATGTATTGTATTATCTGATCTGTTTGCATTTTCTCTTCTGCCCGCGTGTGCTCTGGTACCCCTCCATTCCCTGCATATCCATGTGCCAATCTAGAAAGCCTCTTAAATGCCACTACCACTTTCAGTGCCCGCCATAATGTTTGGGACAAAGACCCATCATTTATTTATTTGCCTCTGTATTCCACAATTTGAGATCTGTAATTAACAAAAATCACGTGGTTAAAGTGCACATTGTCAGATTTTAATAAAGGCCATTTTTATACATTTTGGTTTCACCATGTAGAAATTACAGCAGTGTTTATACATAGTCCCCCCCCCCACCCCCATTTCAGGGCACCATAATGTTTGGGACATGGACACCACCAGAGAAGACACCCAGCAACTGGTGATGTCCATGAATCGCAGACTTCAAGCAGTCATTGCATGCAAAGGATATGCAACAAAATACTAAACATCACTACTTTCACTTGCATGACATTGCTGTGTCCCAAACATTATCATTCCCTGAAATGGGGGTCTATGTATAAACACTGCTGTAATTTCTACATGGTGAAACCAAAATGTATAAAAATGGCCTTTATTAAAATATGACAATGTGCACTTTAACCACATGTGATTTTTTTTTTCTATTACAAATCTCAAATTGTGGAGTACAGAGGCAAATAAATAAATGATGGGTCTTTGTCCCCAAAAACACTATGGAGGGCACTGTAAATGCCATCTACCCCCACCACCATCGACTATTCTAGCACAACCACATCCACGTGAATGAAGTTTCAGTGCATGGAAAATGTAATGTTAAGGGCAGTAATCATGCATTCAAGAGAGAGCTAGATAGAACTCTTAAGGATAGCGAAGTCAGGGGGTATGGGGAGAAGGCAGGAACGGGGTACTGATTGAGAATGATCAGCCATGATCACATTGAATGGCGGTGCTGGCTCGAAGGGCCGAATGGCTTCCTCCTGCACCTATTGTCTATTGTAATCAAATTACAGCTAGCTGAATAGTTCTTGTGCATTATAGACAATAGACAATAGGTGCAGGAGGAGGCCATTCGGCCCTTCGAGCCAGCAGCGCCATTCAATGTGATCATGGCTGATCATTCTCAATCAGTACCCCGTTCCTGCCTTCTCCCCATACCCCCTGACTCCGCTATCCTTAAGAGCTCTATCCAGCTCTCTCTTGAATGCATTCAGAGAATTGGCCTCCACTGTTGGCCTCCACTGTTGCAGTCAGGCATGTTTATTAACCAGCAAAAGGTTTTCCAAACTTTGTTAGAACTATATAAGTGATTCATCTGTGGCTAAAATCGAAAGCACCATGTTGACCTCCACACGGCTGCTAATGACTTGTTAATTCAGACCTACAACATGTAAATCTTAATTTACAGTCCACCACAGTTGTTATGACTAACACTCAAAAATGTCTATAAATTATAAGTAACAAGTCAAACGGACACTGGCTGACTGCCAACATTTTCCACGTGAGAAGCTTCTAAATCTGATCAGTTTTCGGGGGCAAGAAAGTAGCACAACTAAGCTATTCATTTCATACATAGCAGCGGGGGAAGAGCACACCAGGTTATTCTGGGAAACACTCTCTTATCTCCGAGCTTGACTATCAATTAGCCTCTGTTCACTGTGTTGTCCTCAAAATGCTTTAAAAGTCTGAAGAAGGGTCTCGACCCGAAACGTCACCCATTCCTTCTCTCCAGAGATGCTGCCTGTCCCGCTGAGTTACTCCAGCATTTTGTGTCTTCTGTTATTTCTAACATCATTATACACCGATCAGCCAAAACATTATGACTACTGACAGGTGAAGTGAATCACATTGATTATCTTGTTACAATGGCACCTGTCAAGGGGTGGGATATATTAGGTAGCAAGTGAACAGTCAGTTCTTGAAGTTGATGTGTTGGATGCAGGAGAAATGGGCAGGAGTAAAGACCTGAGTGACTTTGACAAGGGTCAAATTGTTATGGCCAGACGACTGGGTCAGAGCATCTTTGAAACGGCAAGGCTTGTGGGGTGCTCCCGGTCAGCAGTGGTGAGTACCTATCGACAGTGGTCCGAGGAGGGACAAACCACAAACCGGCGACAGACAGCGTGTTGGGCGCCCAAGGCTCATCGATGCGCGAGGGCAACGAAGGTCGACTGTGGCACAAGTCGCAGAAAATTTAAATGGCGGTCACGGGAGGAATGTGTCACAATACACAGTGCATCGCACCCTGCTGCGTATGGGGCTGCACACGGAGGACCAACAGCATATTAGGCAGGTGGGCATAATGTTTTGGCTCATCAGGTCGTAATGTTGTGGCTGATCGGCGTAGAGCTCTTCCGATTACTGAGTGGTAACACCCACGTCACTGCGCAAACCAAAATAATGACTGCAGATAAATCTGGCTTTAAGGTGGTCGAGTTCAGCTCCAAACAGAAAGCACAAACAGAAAGAGCAAACATTCAGTTCTGTTAATGTGCTTGAGCAAAGTTTAGACACTTCAGGTCACATTGATCACACTCAACCTACCAGGCGTAGGCAAAGCAAACCCACGAGATTGGGCTAATTACAGGGCAAGTCCAGCTAATGTAACCTATTAGGCTGGATGGCTCATTGCTGGGAAGCAGCCAGAGTGGTTTCACAAATATCAAGTCATTTTGTTAATGCAGTGAAGAGGAATGTTTGCTGAGCACAAAGGAAAATAAGCACACACCACCAGGGCAAACACTTGATGCGCTATTTGCTGAGGGCTTTGTTATTCTGAAGCAGTGGCTTTTTAAACTGACACAGGCAGTTCTGTGTTCATTCATGGCACATTGACACGGCCAGCTTTTACCACACAACCCTAATTGCCTTATCGGGAGATATAATGATCCGCTCTCTTGAACTGCTTCACCTAGGGTTTGCCAACTTCCTCGCTCCCAAATAAGGGGCAAAGGGTGACCTCACCCGCCCCACGTCCTACGCGACCCCACCCAGCCAGCGGCCACGTGCTCCCGCTCCACCAATGACGGCCGCCATTGGTGGAGCGGGAGCACGTGGCCGCTGGCTGGGTGACGTCACCCTTTGTCCCTTATTTGGGAGTGAGGAAGTTGGCAACCCCACTAATGCAGGACAAGGGCGTTCCCGTACAGGACAAACTAATTCAGCCCAAAATACGGGATGTCCCGGCTAATACAGGACAGTTGGCAACCCTAGCTTCACCTAGTGGTTCTACTTAGAACAGGGGCGGCACAGTGACGCAGCGGTAGAGTTGCTGCCTTCCAGCGCCAGAGACCCGGGTTTGATCCTGACTACGGGACCTGTACTGTACAGAGTTTGGACCTTCTCAGCGTGACCTGCATGGGTTTTCTCTGAGATCTTCGGTTTCCTCCCACACTCCAAAGACGTACAGGTTTGTAGGTTGATTGACTTGATATAAATGTGAATTGTCCCTAGTGTGTGTAGGATAGTGCTAATGTGCGGGGATCGCTGGTCGGCGCGGACTCGGTAGGCCGAAGGGCCTGTTTCCGCGCTGTATCTCTAAACTAAACTAAACGAAGTACAGGAAAAAAAACTGCAGATGCTGGTTTAAATCAAAGGTAGACACAAAATACTGGAGTAACTCAGCGAGTCAGGCAGGATCTCTGGAGAGAAGGAATGGGTGACGTTTTGTCTTGACTCGGGCGGCACGGTGGCGCAGCGGTAGAGTTGCTGCCTTACAGCGAATGCAGCGCCAGAGACTCAGGTCCGATCCTGACTACGGGTGCTGTCTGTACGGAGTTTGTACGTTCTCCCCGTGACCTGCGTGGGTTTTGTCCGAGATCTTCGGTTTCCTCCCACACTCCAAAGACGTACAGGTATGTAGGTTAATTGGCTTGGCAAATGTAAAAATTGTCCCTAGTGGGTGTAGGATAGTATTAGTGTGCGGGGATCGCTGGGCGGTGCGGACCCGGTGGGCCGAAGGGCCTGTTTCTGCGCTGTATCTCTAAATCTAAAATAAAATCTGAAACGTCACCCATTCCTTCTCTCCCGGGATGCTGCCTGACCCACTGAGTTACTCTAGTATTTTGTGTCTACCTCAAACGAAGTACATAACATGAACAGGTCCTTCAGCCCACAATGTCTGCACAGAACATGATGCCAAATTAAACTAATCTCCTCTGCCTTCAAGTGATCCATATCCCTTCACTCCTTGCATATCCATCCAGAAGCCTCTTAAATGCCACTAACCTATCTGCTTCCACCACCACCCCCAGTTCCTGGTACACACCACACTGCTCTGCACAATACCTTTAAACTTTGACACCCGCACCGTAAAGCTCCTTGACATTTCCACCTTGGGGAAAAAGGTTCTGACTGTCTACTCTATCTATGCTTCCCATAATTTTATTTACTTGTATCTGGTCTCCCATCAGCCTCTGACGTTCCAGAGAAAATAATTGGAGGTGCTCCACGGGGCTGTCGAGCCAGGAGCATCACGCTGGTGAAGAAACAATGACGGAGGAATAAATTCTTGGTCATCTGTTGCCGACCCTCCTTTGCTTTGTATTATCTCCAGTTCCCTCCCCTCAGCTTTCAGTGTCAAGAAGAGTGCCGACCCAAAACTTCACCCATCCTTTTTCTCCAGAGATGCTGCCTAACCTGCTGAGTTACTCCAGCACTCTGTGTCTATCTTTGATGAAGGAGTAGGGTATTGGCAACACCACCAGGCTCTCCTCTGTCATCAGACTCCTGAACGGTCCTGCTGTGAGCTAGGGTATAGCCCGATCTTCCAACCTAACCCATTGTGGGGAAAAAAAGACACAAACTGCTAGATTGCTTTTTTTGTAAACCTGCTAGATGCAGGAAAAATGTTCCCAAAGTTGGGGGAGTCCAGAACCAGGGGCCACACACACAGTCTAAGAATAAAGGGGAGACCATTTAAAACTGAGATGGTGAGAAAAAACTTTTCCACCCGGAGAGTTGTGAATTTGTAGAATTCTCTGCCACTGAAGGCAGTGGAGGCCAATTCACTGGATGAATTTAAAAGAGAGTTTGATAGAGCTCTAAGGGCTAACGGAATCAACGGATATGGGGAGAAGGCAGGCACGGGGTACTGATTGTGGATGATCAGCCATGATCACATTGAATGGCGGTGCTGGCTCGAAGGGCTAAATGGCCTCCTCCTGCACCTATTTTCTATGTATCTATGTAACACCTGCGGTTCCTTGTTTCTCTCCCAATGGGATTTTTCTCTGTAACTGTTATGTTGCAATGCTTCAAAACTACATTCTGTAATCTCTTTTTTTTGTCCATTCTACCTATTGTACTTGTGTTAAGCTTGATTGTATTCACATCCTATTTGATTTGATGGCACGCAAACAAAAGCTTTTCATGGTACACATGACAATAATAAAAGCCTGTACCAAAACCAATGCCCCACTGCCAGCAATCCCAGACAGATGGCATCAGGAAACAGTCGGTCTGCCAGTATTGCATCTGATTCCCAATGCCAGGCCAGTTTCATCTTCCTGCCGTTTCATTCCCTGGCTGTCTGCACTCTGTCTGATAAACAGAACCAATTATGAGACGGGCAGATCTCTCTTTTGAAGGCAGCAGTGAATTACGAGGGGAACACAAGGGACTGCAGATGCTGGATTCTCCAGCGGTACTGATTGAGAATGATCAGCCATGATCACATTGAATGGCGGTGCTGGCTCGAAGGGCCAAATGGCCTACTCCTGCACCTATTGTCTATTGTGTATTATTTGGGGAAGCTGTCTACGGGGATGTGAAACCTGCAATGCATCCTCTGTGTTGTGGAGTCCTGGCATGATGAGGAAATAAATGTAGACGCTGGTAAGAGAGAACAGTTGTGCTAACTGATGGATTGTGTAGTGCAGAGATGGAGCTTAGGTTCAGGTTTATTATTGTCACATGTACCAAGCTACAGGGAAAAGCTTTGCTTTGCGTGCTATCCAAACAGTTCAGATAATACTGAACATAAATACAATCAAATACAACAAGTACAAAGGGGAAGATACAGAGTGCAGAATATAGTTCTCAGCATTGTAGCGCACCAGTTCCAGAGACAAAGTCCAATGCCCGCAATGGGGTAGAGGTGAATCGGACAGTACCCTAGCTTGTGGAAGCCTGATAACAGAGCCTGATAACAGAGGGGAATAAGCTGTTTCTGAGTCTGGTGGTGGGTGCGGGCTTTCAAGCCTTTGTAACTTCTGCCCAACAGCAACAGGAAGACGAAGGAATGGCCGGGGTGGGACACATCTTTGATTATATTGGCTGCTTTTCCAAGGCGGCATGAAATGCAGTTATCAAGTCATACAGCATGAAAACATGACCTTCGGCCCAACAGGTCCATACCATCTAAGATGGAGTCACAATCACGATCACAATAATACTTTATTGCAAAACAATCGCATCTCCGACCCCCTCCCCCAACCCCCCACGTAAAACAAACTAGAGAACATTAACACAAACTTTAAAAACTTACCAAAAATAACAAGAACAGTTTGAAAAGGACAGACAGACTGTAGGCGAGGCAGCCATCGCGCGGCGCCCCCTGGTGGTGGAGTCAGTCATCAATCTGATCACAGAACATTACTCTGTATTAAACAAGTGCTTCCAGCAATTGCAACACACAATTTGATGCATTTACACGCACCTCCCACTGAGTGGTGGAAATGCTAGTCCCTCAAACCACTCCCTGACTTTTGAATTCCAAACAAATGACACTGTTCTGAACAATATTCTCAGTCGATGTGGCTGCTCGGAGTCTTACCAGAGAACAAAATGTTGACCAGCACGACAAAGAGGTCAAATGTTGAGACACACACAGCTACACTTGCAGAGACAAGGGGAAAGTGCTTCGTTTGTCAAGGACATTGTCTATTTACAAGACTGCGCGCTGCAGATAACACAGATTGTGAAGGAAACCCATTGCAACAAGTGGGTAACATGTCCCTTCAATCCTGATGCACAGAGCAGTGTGTACAGATAAGGAAGACGTGAGAGATGAGCATTAATATCAAGTGATTTGTTGGCTATATGTGTTTTGGAATGCACTGCCATGGATGGTGGTGGTGTTTAAGAATCTTTCTTTGTTTAGAGATACAGCGCAGAAACAGGCCCTTCGGCCCACCGGGTCCACGCCGACCAGCGATCCCCGCACACTAACACCATCCTACACACACTAGGGACAATTTTTACATTTACCAAACCAATTAACCTACAGACCTGCACGTCTTTGGAGTGTGGGACGAAACTGAAGATCTCGGAGAAAACCCACAAGATTTCACGGTCTCGGGGACCAGCTTTTTGTGATACCTTCGATCTGTACCAGCATCTGCAGTTATTTTCCTACACAACTAAAAGCTAACCGTTATCACAGCCTTTCCTCATTCTTGTACCTCTAGAAAATAATTGTCTGCATGAAGGGTACATGGCATGATAAGGGTCCTACGTCATCTCCTGGTTGGCGCGTTTGTTAACGTATCGTGGACTGCCAGTGTACCATGGCTTCGATGCCAGAGTGGGTGGTTACTGTGTGGGCAGCTGAGTGACACTGAGCACCAGTGACTCATGCACCGGAATATTCCGGGCAGCACTCAGCCGGCGCGTCGTCCTGCAGGAGGCCCATTTAACGTGTGATTGCAGAATGTCATTAGAGCATGAAGAACGATTTTAGCAGCTAAATTGCAGGCAATTATGCGAATATCAAAAGAAAATTGCGCTTTTCGGTGGAGGAGGACGGTGACAATAAGAGTCTTTTTCTTTTTGCTTCTATTGTTTCAAATCTGCCGCAGATCCTTTACTAATGTTGTGTGAGGCGCTAACCCTATTAACATAATGCTTCAAGTTCCATTAACTGCAGAGTCATAGAGTCATACAGCACGAAAACAAGCCACTCAGCCCACGCCGGCAAAGATGCTTCATCTACGCTAGTCCCCATTTGCTTGCGGAAAACAGGGAATGCCCTTCAGAAGTACAGTGAGTGTTGGGAGTGCTGAGAGGGGCCATGAACGACCACTGGCAGGTGACATCAAGGATAATCCCAGGTCTTTTAGTTTTAGAGATTTGGCATGGAAGCAGGCCCTTTGGCCCATCGAGTCCAAGTCTCTCTCTCTCTCTCTCTCTCCCTCCCTTTGGTTCTCTAAGCTTTAAACAATGAATATTATTTGTGTGTCACACTAGAAACTGAGTACAATAAACACATCAGGAAAGGATTAGCAAAATGAGTTACACCTCTGCAACAAATGACAGGATGACAGTAATAAACTTGTAGAACAGGCTTATAATTAGCCAGCGATCCTCAACACAAGTAAAGTAAGAAAATAGACAATAGACAATAGGTGCAGGAAGAGGCCATTCGGCCCTTCGAGCCAGCACCACCATTCAATGTGATCATGGCTGATCATTCTCAATCAGTACCCCGTTCCTGCCTTCTCCCCATACCCCCTGACTCCGCTATCCTTAAGAGCTCTATCTAGCTCTCTCTTGAATGCATTCAGAGAATTGGCCTCCACTGCCTTCTGAGGCAGAGAATTCCACAGATTCACAACTCTCTGACTGAAAAAGTTTTCCCTCATCTCAGTTCAAAATGGCCTACCCCTTATTCTTAAACTGTGGCCCCTGGTTCTGAACTCCCCCAACATTGGGAACATGTTTCCTGCCTCTAACGTGTCCAACCCCTTAATAATCTTATACGTTTGGATAAGATCTCCTCGCACCCTTATAAATTCCAGTGTATACAAGCCGAGTCGCTCCAGTCTTTCAACATATGAGAGTCCCGCCATACCGGGAATTAACCTAATAAACCTACGCTGCACGCCCTCAATAGCAAGAATATCCTTCCTCAAATTTGGAGACCAAAACTGCACACAGGTACGGTCTCACTAGGGCCCTGTACATCTGCAGAAGGACCTCTTTGCTCCTATACTCAACTTCTCTTGTTATGAAGGCCAACATTCCATTGGCTTTCTTCACTGCCTGCTGTACCTGCATGCTTCCTTTCAGTGACTGATGCACTAGGACACCCAGATCTCGTTGTACGTCCCCTTTTCCTAACTGCAGATGCTGGTACAAATCGAAGGTACTTATTTCACAAAATGTTGGAGTAACTCAGCAGGTCAGGCAGCATCTCAGGAGAGAAGGAATGGGTGGCGTTTCGACCCGAAACGTCACACATTCCTTCTCTCCTGAGATGCTGCCTGACCTGCTGAGTTACTCCAGCATTTTGTGAAACTCGACACAAGTAAATGTGCGGTTGTATATTCTGGCAGCAAGAATAGTTCCTCCTCACCGCCTTTTTAAAAGCACGGCCTTTAATTCTTCGGCTGTGCCCTCTGGTCCTAGACTCTCCCACCTGTGGAAACATACTCTATACATCCACTCTATCCGGGCTTTTCACTATTCTAGATGTTTCAATGAGGTCCCCCCTCATTCTTCTAAACTCCAGCGAGTACAGGCCCAGTGCCGACAAACGCTCATCATAGGTTAGTTCCTGGTATCATTCTTGTAAACCTCCACTGGACCCTCTCCAGAGCCAGCACATCCTTCCTCAGATATGTGACCCAAAACTGCTCACAATATTCCAAATGTGACCTTAACAGCACCTTACAGAGCCTCAGATTACATCCCTGTTTTTGTATACAAGCCTACTTGAAATAAATGCGAGGATTGAGTTTGCTTTCTTTACTACCGATTCTTGCGACGTTGATGCTTCAAGTCAGTGACCTTTCATTTGAACAAACATTGATCCTGGTGTTAAAGGCCAATAATCTGTTGTATTTTGCACCAGGAATGAGTAGGTGAACCTATGATGAGCGTTTGTCGGCACTGGGCCTGTACTCGCTGGAGTTTAGAAGAATGAGGGGGGACCTCATTGAAACGTACAGAATAGTGAGAGGCCTGGATAGAGTGGATGTGGAGAGGATGTTTCCATTGGTGGGAGAGTCTAGGACCAGAGGTCACAGCCTCAGAATTAAAGGAAGTTCTTTTAGGAAGGAGATGAGGAGCAATTTCGTTAGTCAGAGGGTGGTGAATCTGTGGAAATCTCTGTCACAGAATGGTGTGGAGGCCAAGTCAGTGGATATTTTTAAGGCAGAGATAGATAAATTCTGGATTAGTATGGGTGTCAGAGGTTATGGGGAGAAGGCAGGAGAATGGGGTTAGGAGGGAGAGATAGATCAGCCATGATTGAATGGCAGAGTAGACTTGATGGGCTGAATGGCCTAATTCTGCTCCTATTCCTTATGGCCGTTTTCATGATTTTCTTTATTCGGTTTAATCCCCCAGCGCGGCAAAATAAGAACTAGCTGTAAATTCACCTTGACCGCAGCACCTTTGAAGCCTTGCATGGGTTCAATCACTCTCAGCATTTCAATTTTTCTCTAGGAGGAAATAAACAAAGGAAAAATCAATAAAATCTCTTAATATCTATGCGATACGCCAGTCTTTTATATATTTAGAGACGGGATTAGAATTTAGTTTCATCTCACGTGGTTGAATTTCGTGGTGTCCTATACTAAATGAAACCATTGTTAGCTGTTTAGTCTCAGACCAGCAGAGTTTGCCCTGTCAGACACCAAGGGTACATATCATCATATCATATATATACAGCCGGAAACAGGCCTTTTCGGCCCTCCAAGTCCGTGCCGCCCAGTGATCCCCGCACATTAACACTATCCTACACCCACTAGGGACAATTTTTACATTTACCCAGCCAATTAACCTACATACCTGTACGTCTTTGGCCGCTGGTGCATCGGTAGAGTTGCTGCCTTGCAGCTAGCTGGGTTCCATCCTGACTACGGGTGCTGTCTGTGCGGAGTTTGCACGTTCTCCCCGTGACCTGCGTGGGCTTTCTCCGGCTGCCCCGGTTTCCTCCCACACTCCAAAGATGTACGTTTGTAGGTTAATTGGCTTGGTATAATTGTAAATTGTCCCTAGTGTGTGTTGGATGGTGTAAGTGTGTGGGATCGCTGGTCGGTGTGGACTCAGTGGGTGGGCCTATATCTCTAAACTAGGGTGGTCACGGTGGCGCAGCGGTGGATTTGCTACTTGACAGAGAATGCAGCGTCGGAGACCCAGGTTCGATCCAGACTACGGCTGCTGTCTGTACCGAGTTTGTACGTTCTCCCCGTGACCTGTCTGGGTTTTCTCCGAGAACTTCGGTTTCCACCCACACTCCAAAGACATACAAGTTTGTAGGTTAATTGGCTTGGTAAATGTAAAAATTGTCCCCAGTGTGTGTAGGATAGTGTTAATAGAAACATAGAAACATAGAAAATAGGTGCAGGAGGAGGCCATTATGCCCTTCGAGTCAGCACCGCTATTGTGATCATGGCTGATCGTCCACAATCAATAACCCGTGCCTGCCTTCTCCCCATATCCCTTGATTCCACTAGCCCCTAGAGCTCTATCTAACTCTCTCTTAAAGCCAACCAGTGATTTGGTCTCCACTGTCCTCTGTGGCAGAGAATTCCACAAATTCACAACTCTCTGGGTGAAAAAGTTCCTACTCACTTCTCAGTTTTAAATGGCCTCCCCTTTATTCTAAGACTGTGGCCCCTGGTTCTGGACTCCCCCAACATTGGGAACTTTTTTCCTGCATCTAGCTTGTCCAGTCCTTTCGTAATTTTATACGTCTCTATAAGATCCCCTCTCATCCTTCTAAACTCCAGTGAATACAAGCCTAGCCTTTTCAATCTTTCCTCATGACAGTCTCGCCATCCCAGGGATCAATCTCGTGAACACACGCTGCACTGCCTCAATTACAAGGATGTCCTTCCTCAAATTAGGAGACTAAAACTGTACACAATACTCATGATGTGGTCTTACCAGGGCTCTGTACAACTGCAGAAGAATCTCTATACTCCTATCCTGAAATCCTCTCGTTATGAAGGCCAAAATGCCATTAGCTTTCTTCACTGCCTGCTGTACCTGCACGCCAACTTTCAGTGACTGGTGTACAAGGACACCCAGGTCTCGCTGCACCTCCCCCTTACCTAAACTGACACCATTGAGATAATAATCTGCTTCCTTGTTTTTGCCGTCAAAGTGGATAACCTCACATTTATCTACATTATACTGCATCTGCCAC
This sequence comes from Rhinoraja longicauda, assembly GCF_053455715.1. Classification (NCBI taxonomy): domain Eukaryota; kingdom Metazoa; phylum Chordata; class Chondrichthyes; order Rajiformes; family Arhynchobatidae; genus Rhinoraja; species Rhinoraja longicauda. The sequence continues at coordinate 67,048,502 of NC_135961.1, read as the reverse complement.
GCATCTGCCCACTCACTCAACCTGTCCAGGTCACCCTGCAACCTCCTAACATCCTCTTCACAGTTCACACTGCCACCCAGCTTTGTGTCATCCGCAAACTTGCTAGTGTTGCTTCTAATTCCCTCTTCCAAATCATTAATATATATGGTAAACAGTTACGGCCGCAACACCGAGCCTTGCGGCACTCCACTCGCCACTGCCTGCCATTCTGAAAAGGACCCGTTCACTTCTACTCTTTGCTTCCTGTCTGCCAACCAATTTTCTACTGCATTCTATCCACATATTTCACTAATTGATACACTTCGATGAGGTCCCCCCTCATCCTTCTAAACGCCAGTGAGTACAGGCCGAATGCCGCCTAAAGATGGTCCCGACCCAAACTACTTCCTATCTTGTGGACTAAATTTGTAAGTTATATCTAAAGGGTCCAATTTATACCAGCGAGGGAGGAAACTTTTAGTTCATGACTTCTGACATCTTTGTGGCTTAGGCTTAGAAGGCTTAGGAAGTTCGGCATGTCCCCCACATCTCTCACCAACGTCTGCAGATGAGCAGTAGAAGGCATTTTATCGGGATACATCACAGCTTGGATTGGGAACAGCTTCATCCAAGACCGCAAGAAATTGCAACGAATAGTGGACGCAGCCCAGACCATCGCACAAACCAACCCCCCTTCCATTGACTCCATCTACACCTCACGCTGCCTCGGCAAGGCCAGCAGCATAATCAAGGACCAGTCGCACCCCGGACACTTCCTCTTCTCCCCTCTCCCATTGGTCAAAATATACGGAAGTGTGAAAACGCACACCTCCAGATTCAGGGACAGTTTCTTCCTACATGTTATCAGGCGACTGAACCATCCCACCACAACCAGAGAGCAGTCCTGAACTACTGTCTACCTAATTGTTGACCCTCGGACTATCCTTGAGCAGACTTTGCTGGCTTTACCTTGCACTAAACGTTATTCCCTTATCATGTATCTGGACACTGTGAGTATCTCGATTGTAATCATGTATTGTCTTTCCGCTGACTGGGTTAGCACGCAACAAAAGCTTTTCACTGTACCTCGGGACACGTGGCAGTACACTGAACAAAACTGAACTGAACTAAACTTTGATGCAAATCACTGATGTTGATGTCTGGTGCACTGGGGAGAGTTACACACAGAAGTTCAAGGTCCAATTTCATCCATCAAAATCTTACCTGGGTAAACACATGAATTGCGTTTCCAGCACCCAATTTATTCACAAACTAGTTTATGTTCTGATTGCTTTTAAACAGAATGATTTTCGCAGGTGTGCAGTGTCTTTAATGTTTGACAGCATAATTTACTAGAAAGCCAGTGACCAGAGCTATAAACTCAATTAACAATCTGGCTTTTGGATTCTATTCGAAGCTTACTCTGGAATGTATTATAGCCATTACTTAACACAATAAACACTTGCTTATGAGGTATACTTATTAGGTTTACATTAAATACTTTGGAGCTTTTGAAAAATCCGTTTTGCTGCTTAGCTTAAGTTGCATTCAGCCAAATGGCTGACTCCCACTTAGAAACAAACATTGAAAATAGGTGCAAGAGGAGGCCATTCGGTCCTTCGAGCCAGCATCGCCATTCAATATGATCATGGCTGATCATCCAAAATCAGTACCCCGTTCCTGCTTTCTCCCCATATCTCACGATTCCGTTAGCTTCCGTGAGCTAGATATCACTCTCTCTTGAATACAGCTTCTATTTTCTAAGTCTCTATTTAGAGTCATAGAGTCAGAGAGTGATACAGTGTGGAAACAGGCCCTTTGGCCCAACTCGCCCACGCCGTCCAACAATGTCCCAGCTACCCGAGTCCCACTTGCCAGCGCTTGGTCCATATCCCTCCAAACCTGTCCTATCCATGTACCTGTCTAACTGTTTCTTAAACAAGATTCAAGATAGCTTAATTTGTCATCCAATATTGGACGAAATTCAGTCAACGATGGGATAGTCCCAGCCTCAACTACCTCCTCTGGCAGCTTGTTCCATAAACCCACCACCCTTTGTGTGAAAAAGTTACCTTTTGGATTCCTATTAAATCTTTTCCCCTTTACCTTGAACCTATGTCCTCTGGTCCTCGATTCCCCTACTATGGGCAAAAAACTCTGTGCATCTACCCGATCTATTCCTCTCATAATCTTATACACCTCTATAAGATCACATCCTCCTGCACTCCATGGAATAGAGACCCAGCCTACTCAACCTCTCCCTATAGCTCACACCCTCTAGTCCTGGCAACATCCTCGTGAATCTTTTCTGAACCTTTTCAAGTTTGACGATATCTTTCCTGCAACATGGTGCCCAGAACTGAACACAATATTCGAAATGCGGTCTCACCAACGTCTTATACAACTGCAACATGACCTCCCAATTTCTATACTCAGTACACTGAGTGATGAAGGCCAAGATGCCAAAAGCCTTTTTGACCACCTCATCTACCTGCGCCTCGACCTTCATAGATCCATGCACATTGAGGAACAAAGAACACAGTTTGAGAGTCAGCCCCTTCAAATAGCACAGTGTCAGGGCAAATAGTTTAGTAAAAGCCTGACTTTCTGTCAGTAAATAAGAACAGTCATGTTTCAGAATAGTTGTGGGTGAAAATCTCATGTGGCACCAGTCATTGGGGAAAACAAGGCACCAGGGAGAAAAATCCAGCTGTAAAATGGCAGGAGAAGGACTTCAAGGGTTCAATCGTTCTTTATGGTCATGTATGTATGCACTGCCCAGTCAAATTATTTTGCAAAACCACAAATGCCCAGTCGCCATGCCCAGGCGCCGTTTGCAAGAAAAAAGTCCATGCAATAGTCTTGTAGAGCTGCATCGTGACTTCCTGAAGAAGGGTTCCGACCCGAAACATCACCTGTTCCTTTTCTCCAGAGATGCTGCCTGACCCGCTGTTACTCCAGCATTCTGTGTCTATCTTCATGACTTCCTAACTCTTGTACTAAAAGCCACGACCAATTAAGGCAAGCATACCGTACACCATCTCAATTTTTGTTGCCACTTTCAATAGGCAATAGACAATAGGTGCAGGAGGAGGCCATTCGGCCCTTCGAGCCAGCACCACCATTCAATGTGATCATGGCTGATCATTCACAATCAGTACCCTACTGAAAGCTGATGGACTTGGATCCCAAGATCCCCCTGTATGTCAGTGCTGTCAAGGATCCTGCCATCAACTGTGTACTTTCCCCTTACGTACAATCTCCCAAAGTGCAAGGCCACACACTTGGATAGACTGAGGAACAAGTAGTAAAGAAAGCAACCGTGCTCGGCTCATTCATCGAGTGATCCAGGTAACTCCACCGCCTTCCCCATCCATCATTTCCTGACAATTTCCCAGAACATTCAGCATAGGAACAGCCAAAACAAGCAAACAGGGCAGAGGCAGAGAAATCCATAGTTTTGAACCTGCAAGGTCTCCTTGAAGATTTAGGAGCTAAATGTTCTTGACTCGTACCCAGCAGCCTAGAACAGGGATTCCACAATGTTTATCCCTGTTTCTAATCAAAACCACATTGAAAGGAAAATGTTACATTTGAAACAAAGTATGAAACTAGGAAGGACCGAAAGGAAAGACTGAGATGAATCCGACTACATAAGTTCATAAGTGATAGGAGCAGCATTAGGCCAACAAGTCTACTCCACCATTCAATCATGGCTGATCTATCTCTCCCTCCTCACCCCATTCTCCTGCCTTTTCCCCATAACCCCTGACACCCGTACTAGTCAAGAATCCATCTATCTCTGCCTTAATGATCCATCTATCTCTTCCTTTCCTGGAATGGCGGGACTGTCATATGTTGAAAGACTGGAGCGGCTAGGCTTGTATACACTGGAATTTAGAATGATGAGAGGGGATCTTATCAAAACATATAAGATTATTAAGGGGTTGGACACGTTAGAGGAAGGAAACATGTTCCCAATGTTGGGGGAGTCCAGAACCAGGGGCCACAGTTTAAGAATAAGGGGTAGGCCATTTAGAACGGAGATGAGGAAAAACTTTTTCAGTCAGAGAGTTGTGAATCTGTGGAATTCTCTGCCTCAGAGGGCAGTGGAGGCCAATTCTCTGAATGCATTCAAGAGAGAGCTAGATAGAGCTCTTCAGGATAGCAGAGTCAGGGGGTATGGGGAGAAGGCAGGAACGGGGTACTGATTGAGAATGATCAGCCATGATCACATTGAATGGTGATGCTGGCTCGAAGGGCCGAATGGCCTGCTCCTGCACCTATTGTCTATAAACAGTGTAAGAAAATAACTGCAGATGCTGGTACAAATCGAAGGTATTTATTCACAAACTGCTGGAGTAACTCAGCAGGTCAGGCAGCATCTCAGGAGAGAAGGAATGGGTGACATTTCGGGTCGAGACCCTTCTTCAGACTAAACATATCCTTTGACTTGGCCTCCACAGCCATGACTTGGACATTTCCTTATGTCAATTTACAAAGCTATGAATATCTTCAATTATTAATTACTTTGGCATCGTTGCCCTACAACTAATCTACATATATATAGATTCACATCTGATTGCCACGTAAATGAACATCAGCTACACAGCCGTACAACAAAGTGGCACAGTGGTAGAGATGCTGCCACACAGCGTCAGATCCGGAACTCAGGTGCTGCCTGTGTGGAGTTTGCATGTTTCCTCGTGACCACGTGGGCTTCCTCCACATCCCAAAGACATACGGGTTTGTAGGTTAATTGGCCTCTGTAAAACAGTGGCCCCAGTGTGCAGGGAGTGGATGTGAAAGTGAGATAACAGAAGTAGTGTGAGATAACAGAAGTAGTGTGACTGATGGTCAACATGGACCCATTGGGCCGAAGGGCCTTTTCCCCATGCTGTATCTCCAAACTGAAGCTGAAATGTGTGTGCTGCAGTAACCCAACAAAATGTGTTTGTTTGCATAAGTATCATCGAGCCGGTAAAATTGACCTGGAATGCAAGACATTTAAAGCTAAATGGGATCCATTGTGATTGCTAATAGTCTTCGTCTTTGTTTCATTTGCTAAAAAAGAATTAAAGAAAGATCGAAGAGATTTGAACTGAATGCGTAGAGCAGATGCACCACATCAAAGAGCAGCAGTTCCCCAATATAGACACCACAAACTGGAGTAACTCAGCGGGTCAGGAAGCATCTTGGGATTGAAGGAATGGGTGACGTTTGGGGTCGAGACCCCTCTTCAGTCCGAAGGAGGGTCTCGACCCGAAACATCACCCATTCCTTCTCTCCAGAGATGCTGCCTGACCCGCTGAGTTACTCCAGCTTTTTTGTGTCTATCTTCGGTTCCAACCAGCATCTGCGGTTCCCTGTTACACAGCAGTTCCCCAATGCCTGGGGGCAGTCCATGTTATTAAAGATGGGGAACGCCCTGCCCAGTTTCTGCATTCGTCATTTCACCAACATTTGAATGGTCTGCGTTGTTTGGTAGCTGGAGACACAAGGAACTGCAGATGCTGTATTACAAGAATAAACACAAAGTGTTCGAGTAACTCAGTGGGTCAGGCAGCATCTCTGGAGGACATGGATAGGTGACATTTCGGTTCAAACTAAATGGAGTGGGGGGGGGGGGGGGGGTTAGATAAAGCTGGAAAAGCCAAGGGCGGGACAAATAATGGCAAGTGATAGATTTCGATTTCGAGATACAGCGCAGAAACAGGCCCTTCGGCCCACCGGGTCCGCGCCGCCCAGCGATCCCCGCACATTAACACTATCCTACACAAACTAGGGACAATTTTTACATTTGCCCAGCCAATTAACCTACAGACCTGTACGTCTTTGGAGTGTGGGAGGATACTGAAGATCTCGGAGAAAACCCACGCAAGTCACGGGGAGAACGTACAAACTCCGTAGTCAGGATCGAACCTGAGTCTCCGGCGCTGCATTCGCTGTAAGGCAGCAACTCTACCGCTTCGCCACCGTGATAGGTGGATGTAGGTCAGGGGGGGTTTATTGATAGGTGAGTGGACTCAGTGACAAAGACAAGAGATGAAAAGGCGACAAAAGGGTGTCAGATAAGGAGGGAGGAGGAATTAAATGTAATGCCAGAGGGAGGGATGGGGTTGGTGGGGATGGGGGAAGAAGGATAGTGGGAGAAATGGGTGTACACCAGTGTGGGAGGAAAGAATTTGGGAGATATTACCAAAAACGGTAGCATTCAATCTTTCCAGCCAAGCAGAATATGAATTGCTGTTCCTCCAGTGTGCATGTGGCCTCCCGCTGCCAAGGGAGACAATAGACAATAGGTGCAGGAGGAGGCCATTCGGCCCTTCGAGCCAGCACCGCCATTCAATGTGATCATGGCTGATCATTCTCAATCAGTACCCCGTTCCTGCTTTCTCCTCATACCCCCTGACTCCGCTATCCTTAAGAGTATCTAGCTCTCTCTTGAATGTATTCAGAGAATTGGCCTCCACTGCCCTCTGAGGCAGAGAATTCCACAGATTCACAACTCTCTGACTGAAAAAGTTTTTCCTCATCTCCGTTCTAAATGGCCTACCCCTTATTCTTAAACTGTGGCCCCTGGTTCTGGACTCCCCCAACATTGGGAACATGTTTCCTGCCTCTAATGTGTCCAACCCCTTAATAATCTTATACGTTTCGATAAGATCCCCTCTCATCCTTCTAAATTCCAGTGTATACAAGCCTAGTCGCTCCAGTCTTTCAACATACGACAGTCCATGTGGGAATGGGAAGGGGAGTTAGCACCACTTTTTAAGCTTTCTCCCTCCTACTCTGAAGAAGAGTCCTGAACCAAAACGTCACCCATCCATGTCCTCCAGAGACGTTTAGGAAGGAACTGCAGATGCTGGTTTAAACCGAAGATAGACACAAAAAGCTGGAGTAACTCAGCGGGACAGGCAACATCTCCGGAGAGAAGGAATAGGGGACGTTCTGGGTCGAGACCCTTCTTCAGATTGAGAGTCATGGGAAAGGGAAACGTGAGATATGGACGAGTTCCTCCAGCTTTTTGCGTCTATCCTGCAGAGATGTTGCCTGGCCCACTGAGATACTCCAGTGCTTAGATTTTTATTTGTGTTGGGAGTCATTGTCTGTTGCTCCATATTCCGTAAGTTGAATCTCAAACCACACAGCTGAGTGACCACAGACCCTGGCAGTCATGCCACGGGCTTTGAATTGTTCCTTTGTGTGGAATCTTAAAACCATGCCTAAACAACTAGCCCGCTCAACCCAGCATGCCAGTGCCAGTTCAGTGGGAGAGCTACCAAATTAGTTTCACTGTTTTTTGTTCTTTCCATAATACCAAGTAAAATGTTTTCCCTTATTTCACCTTCTTTAGGACAGCCGGCTGTTCATGAACGTCACAGTGTGAAAGCATGAGGGAAGCAAATTCAAAAGCAACTCTCCTTACATCCAGGAGATTTTATTTATTCGTGTCACCACACAACTGTTTGCCAATAGCGAGCCGATTTTAGTGCCAGGTATCACAAGATGCTGGAGTAATTCAGCAGGTCAGGCCGCATCGAGGAGAGAAGGAATGGGTGACGTTTTGGGTCGAGACCCTTCTTTAGACTGCCCCCCTGACATCAGTCTGAAGAAGGATCTCGACCCGAAACGTCACCCATTCTTTCTCTCCTGAGATGCTGCCTGACCTGCTGAGTTACACCAGCATTTTGTGAATAAATACCTTCGATTTGTACCAGCATCTGCAGTTATTTTCTTACACATCAGGTTCTATTAAATCTTTTTACCCTCTCACCTTAAACTTATGTCCTCTGGTTCTTGATTCCCCTACGCTGGGTAAAGGACTCATGCCAAAAAAAAAAAATCTCACAGTTCGTGGAAATTCACAGCGGCTAATTCAACTACAAACCCTCACGTCTGAGATGTGGGAGGAAACCAGAGTACCCGGGAGTTCATTAGTCATGTTCATAAGACATAGGAGCAGAAGCAGGCCAATCGGCCCATCGAGTCTACTCTGCCATTCAATCGTGGCTGATCTATCTTTCCCTCTCAGACCCATTCTCCTGCTTTCTCCCCATAACCCTTGACACCCTTACAAATACCCATTGACTTGGCCTCCACCGCTGTTTGTGGCAATGAATTCCATAGATTCACCACCCTCTAACTAAAGAAATTCCTCCTCATCTCCTTCCTAAAGGCACGTCCTTTTATTCTGAAGCTGTGCCCTCTGGTCCTAGACTCTCTCACAAGTAGAAACATCCTCTCCACGTCCACTCTACCCAGGGCATTCACTATTCGAAAGAAACACACATGGTCACAGGGGGAATGTACAAACTCCACACAGGCAGCACCTGAGGTCAGGATGGAACCCAGGTCTCTGGCGCAGTGAGGCAGCTGCAACACAGTGCCCCTCGTTTGATCTAGACACTTTAAAAAACAACCGCAGAACCAGATGCTTGGCAAAAAATGGTGGGTCAGGAGGAGCACAGTTGGAATCAGAGTCACAGAGTGAAACAGAGTGGAAACAGGCCCTTCGGCCCAACTTGCCCACACCAACCAACAATGTCCCATCTACACTAGTCCTTCCTGCCCCCCACCCCCCTCCAAACCTGTCCTATCCATGCACCTGTCTAACTGCTTCTTAAACGTTGGGATAGTCCCAGCCTCAACTACCTCCTCTGGCAGCTTGTTCCATACATCCACCACCCTTTGTGTGGAAAGGCTACCCCTCAGATTCCCATTAAATCTTTTCCCCGTCACCTTAAACCTATGTCCTCTGGTCCTTAATTCCCCTACTCTGGGCAAGAGACTCTGTGCATCTACACGATCTATTCCTCTCATGATTTTGTATACCTCTATAAGCTCACCCCTCATCCTCCTGCGCTCCAAGGAATAGAGTCCCAGCCTGCTCAACCTCTCCCTTTAGCTCACACCCTCTAGTCCTGGCAACGTAAATCTTCTCTGAACCCTTTCCAGCTTGACAACAGTTGTCCCCCACTTCCACCGGCTCACAAGCCGAACCTTTCAAAGTCCGTCTTTCCCCCTACAGTCTCTGACGTTCAACACTCACTCCCTCCCTCCCACCCTTTCCTCATCCTCCCATCCAGAACCACTTCAGCATCTTTCCTTCACCACCCTCTCAAATCCCTGAATAACATCCAAGCACAATAACATACAGCCAGCTTCTAAAATGGCCAGCCCCTGGTTGAGAAATATGAAATATAAATATCCATGAGCTGAGCCATTAATGGCAACAGGGTCGTGACATCCCCTGCTGTCCCTATGACTGACAGCCCACCCTGTTTACTTGCCCCCTCCCTGTAAACATTAGGAACATTAGATCTGTGCTCATTCCTTTTGTGGTAAGCACAAGGCATGCATGAAAATGAGCCACGATTCCTGCAGTTTTACAAACCTCTGACTCTCTCTAGTGGCATTCATTGATTACTGCAATCAAACAGGGAATGAAATGAAGGAGTGCAGGAACGAAAGCTGCAGATGCTGGTGTAAATCGAAGGTAGGCACACAATGCTGGAGTAACTCAGCGGGTCAGGTAGCATCTCTGGAAAACATGGATAGGTGACGCTTCACAGAGTGCTGGAGTAACTCAGCGGGTCAGGCAGCATCTCTGGAGAACATGGACAGGTGACGTTTCACAGAGTGCTGGAGTAACTCAGCGGGTCAGGCAGCATCTCTGGAAAACATGGATACGTGGCGTTTCACAGAGTGCTGGAGTAATTCAGCGGGTCAGGCAGCATCTCTGGAGAGAAGGAATGGGTGACGTTTCGGGCTGAGACCCTTCTTCAGACTGATGTCAGGGGAGGGGGCGGGACAAAGATAGGATGTAGTCAAAGACAGGTAGACTGGTGGGAGAACTGGGAAAGGGGAGGGGATGGAGAGAGAAGGTAAGCAGGAACTATCTGAAGTTGGAGAAGTCAATGTTCATACCGCTGGGGTGTAAACTACCCAAGTGAAATACGAGGTGCTGTTCCTCCAATTTGTGCTGGGCCTCACTCTGACAATGGAGGAGGCCCAGGACAGAGGTAGTTGACACCCCAGTGGGGTGGGGACCCTTCTTCAGACTAATTGTGCTGGGGTGAGGGGGTGGAGAAAATGAGAAGAGAGGTAGGGAAGAAACAAAACCTGGGTGAGTGATGGGTGGATACAGGTGAGAGGGGGTTTTGATGGGTCGATGGTTGGACCATCGATGAAGAGATGGAATGGGTGAGATAAGGATAGAAGAGGTATGGATTGTGAAGCCAGAGGAATGAATGTAGGCGTAAAGGGATGGGGGAGAGACAGGGGACGGAGGGGAATGGGAGAAATGGGTGAAACTCCAGGAAGGGGGTGGGAGGTGTTGTTAGTAGGTTAGTTGCCTGAAATTGGAGAAGTTAATGTTCACACCATTCGGTTGTAAGCTAACCAAGAACCGTTAGGTTGTAAGGCTGTGGGTGTGATGACTTTCTGCAAGTGTTATTGAGGGCAAGAAATTAAAAATGATCTCAGAAATCTTTAATTTTCTTTGCACATCCTACAAATATCATGTTACATTATCCTCCTTCTGTCTTTCTCTCTTCTGAGTTTCCTCTCTTCTGTCCATCCCCTGGACTGAAGTGCATCGTCCAGAAGGCTCAAACTCAGGGAAGAGAGACTGGAGAGATCTCTGGAAGACATTCACATGGCAATCGATCCCTCTGAGAAACTCCCACCAGGTTCCCACTAACCATGGACAACCTGGCACAGTCTCAGCAGACTGCTGACAGGCGTGGGGAGGAGCAAATCGAACATGCTGAAGTGGGGATACACTGAAGATGTGGCAGACTGCGAGTGTGGACGGGGCCTCCAGACTATGGAACACCTCCTGAGCTGTGACATGCTGCATGACACACGCACTGTAAAGGATCTTGCAGAGGACAACCACGTGGCACTAAAATCTGCTCGCTGTTCGCAAACAGCTGTGTGATGACACGAATAAATAAATAAAACCCTCCTCCAGACCAGGCACAAACAAGATGGGTATTGGGGGTAGGGTACTGACATGGACAGAAAATGGACAGAGGAGAGCCGGTGGATGTAGTGTACCACAAGTTCTGATTTCATACAATACAATACAAATACAATACAATATATCTTTATTGTCATTGTAAAACGAGATTGGGAATGCGCCTCCCATCATCATATCATATCATATCATATCATATATATACAGCCGGAAACAGGCCTTTTCGGCCCACCAAGTCCGTGCCGCCCAGTGATCCCCGCACATTAACACTATCCTACACCCACTAGGGACAATTTTCACATTTACCCAGCCAATTTACCTACATACCTGTACGTCTTTGGAGTGTGGGAGGAAACCGAAGATCTCGGAGAAAACCCACGCAGGTCACGGGGAGAACGTACAAACTCCTTACAGTGCAGCACCCGTAGTCAGGATCGAACCTGAGTCTCCGGCGCTGCATTCGCTGTAAAGCAGCAACTCTACCGCTGCGCTACCGTGCCGCATGTAATAAATTAATTAGCTAATCAGTATCAATTTAAACAACCCAAATTGCTCGTGAAACAAATTGTTTCATGAGCAATTTATTATAATGAAATAAATTGTTTTTAAAATTAAATAAAACCTTGTTTTTATTTCCGTTAAAGTGCAGCTGAATGCAAGTAAGGAAACACCGTTCACTTGCTGATCATAATGAGGCATGGGCACACGGTGACCAAAATATTCCTTGTTTCCATTGAGGGCAAAAATATTCCACTTTTTCCACTAGCACACCAATTTTGGATGTAAACAATGGATGTAAAGGCCTGATTCAAGCTCTGCCGGTTGTGTTTCAATGCTAACCCTGAGTTATAGACAATAGACAATAGGTGCAGGAGGAGGCCATTCGGCCCTTCGCGCCAGCACCATCATTCAATGTGATCATGGCTGATCATTCTCAATCAGTACCCCGTTCCTGCCTTCTCCCCATGCCCCCTGACTCCGCTATCCTTAAGAGCTATATCTAACTCTCTCTTGAAAGCATCGAGTGAATCGGCCTCCGCTGCCTTCTGAGGCAGGGAATTCCACAGATTCACAACTCTCAGGGTGAAAATGTTTTTCCACATCTCCGTTCTAAATGGCCTACCCCTTATTCTTAAACTATGGCCCCTGGTTCTGGACTCCCCCAACATCGGGAACATGTTTCCTGCCTCTAGCGAGTTTGAATGCTCTCTGACTGCCTTACCTTTAGTTTAGTTTTCGAGATACAGCATGGAAACAGGCCCTTCAGCCTACGGACTCCGTGCCAACCACAACTAACAACCAACTTGCACTACCCTGCAGACTAGGGACAATTTTTTACAATTGTTACCAAACCCAAATTAACCAGACAAACCTGGACGTCTTTGGAGGGTGGGAGGAAACCGGCCCCTGGAAGAAACCCACGCGGTTACGAGGAGAATAGACAATAGACAATAGGTGCAGGAGGAGGCCATTCGGCCCTTCGAGCCAGCACCGCCATTCAATGTGATCATGGCTGATCATTCTCAATCAGTACCCCGTTCCTGCCTTCTCCCCATACCCCCTGACTCCGCTATCCTTAAGAGCTCTATCTAGCTCTCTCTTGAATGCATTCAGAGAATTGGCCTCCACTGCCTTCTGAGGCAGAGAATTCCACAGATTCACAACTCTCTGAGTGAAAAAGTTTTTCCTCATCTCAGTTCTAAATGGCCTACCCCTTATTCTTAAACTGTGGCCCCTGGTTCTGGACTCCCCCAACATTGGGAACATGTTTCCTGCCTCTAACGTGTCCAACCCCTTAATAATCTTATACGTTTCGATAAGATCTTAACGTACAAATGTACGAGAACGAAACGTATGAGAACGTACAAACTCCACACAGACAGCGCCCGTAGTCAGGATCGAAAACCAGGTCTCTGGCACTGTGAGGCAGCAACTCTACCGGGTCACCTGCTTCAGTCCACTTCCAGTGAGGTTCTGTCTAAATGTTTGCGTTGAGGTTAGTACTCACAAAACGTTGATGTTCCATTGAAGTTCTGGCTCGGCAAAAGCTGAGCCGACGAAAAAGTGGCGGTATCGCAGCCAGGTGGTTGATCCGCGGAGGAGAGCCTCTCTGAAAGACAGGAGGATCGACCAGTGTTTTATAAGCCTTGTTCAACAATGGGAATCATTTCAATGTTTATTTATTACTCAGGGAAACTTGCCAGTACAGTCATAGAGTGATACAGCGTGGAATTAGGTTAATTCCCGGAATGGCGGGACTGTCGTACGTTGAAAGACTGGAGCGACTGGGCTTGTATACACTGGAATTTAGAAGTCTGTCTGGAATTTAGATCAGTCTGAAGAAGGGTCTCGACCCGAAACGTCGCCCATTCCTTCTCTCCCGAGATGCTGCCTGACCTGCTGAGTTACTCCAGCATTTTGTGAATAAATACCTGGAATTTAGAAGGATGAGAGGGGATCTTATTGAAACATATAAGATTATTCTGAAGATCAGTCTGAAGAAAGGTCTTGACCCAAAACGTCACCCATTCCCTCTCTCCTAGATGCTGCCTGACCTGCTGAGTTACTCCAGCATTTTGTGATACCTTCGATTTGTACCAGCACCTGCAGTTATTTTCCTACACTATAAGATTATTAAGGGGTTGGACACGTTAGAGGCAGGAAACATGTTCCCGATGTTAGGGAAGTCCAGAACCAGGGGCCACAGTTTAAGAATAAGGGGTAGGCCATTTAGAACGGAGATGAGGAAAAACTTTTTCAGTCAGAGAGTTGTGAATTTGTGGAATTCTCTGCCACAGAGGGCAGTGGAGGCCAATTCACTGGATGAATTTAAAAGAGAGTTAGATAGAGCTCTAGGGGCTTGGGGAATCAAGGGGTATGGGGAGAAGGCAGGCACAGGTTACCGATTGTGGATGATCAGCCATGATCACAATGAATGGCGGCGCTGGATCAAAGGGCCAAATGGCCTCCTCCTTGATTGTTGTCTATTGTCTAATCAGTAACCCGTGCCTATTTTTTATGTTTTCTATGAAGGCAAGCTTTCCATATGTCTTACCTATCACTCTATCTACCTGTTTATTCTACATTTTCAGGAAGCTATGGACTTGGATCCCTCTGTACATCCACGCTGTTGAAGGTTATGCCGTTAACTGCTCTAGCCATAAACTGTACATGAAAATACAGTAGATGCCAGCAAATTCCTAATTTTGGCTGACATTTCTCTTGCTACATTTCTCCTCCAAGACTCGTGTGAAGTTTTTGGCAAAGTGTCAGGCAATCACGTAGACCTGTCCCCGTTAATACACTTGTCATTTCTGTCACAGAGAGTTGTGAATCTGTGCAGTTCTTTGCCGCAGAGGGCAGTGGAGGTCAATTCACTGGATGAATTTAAAAGAGAGTTAGATAGAGCTCAAGGGGCTAGTGGTATCAAGGGATATGGGGAGAAGGCAGGCACGGGTTACTGTTTGTGGATGATCAGCCATGAGCACAATGAATGGAGCATGGAATTCTTCCATTCGTTGTATAGATATCTGCCTATTGCAAACCTCTTAAACACTCTTATAGAGACGTATAAAATTATAAAAGGACTGGGCAAGCTAGATGCAGGAAAAATGATCCCAATGTTGGGGGAGTCCAGAACCAGGGGCCACAGTCTAAGAATAAAGGCGAGGTCATTTAAAACTGAGGTGAGAAGAAAACGTTTTCACCCAGAGAGTTGTGAATTTGTGGAATTCTCTGCCACAGAGAGCAGTGGAGGCCAATTCACTGGATGAATTTAAAAGAGAGTTAGATAGGGGCTAGTGGAATCAATGGATATGGGGAGAAGGCATATGGGTTACTGATTATGGATGGTCAGCCATGAAGGGCCAAATGACCTCCTCCTGCACCTATTTTCTATGTTTCTATACTTTGGAAACAATTACATTGAAAGGAATGTGATTCACAATATACTGTATGCAGATCTTCATCATTTCATTTTATTTTATTTCGTACATGTTAAAAGACATCAATTAAAAAACAAAATAAACAAAAAAACAGAAGAAATACAAAGAATTTCATCCATTACTTAACGTCTTTACATGTGCGAAAAGGAGTAGGAAGAAGTGTGGATTTATTTAATCCTACCCCCATTCCCTAATCAATATTTATCAAGTATTATCTATAATAACTAATACTTAAAATACATATATAACTACATATATACTCACTCACCCCCACAATCATATGAATATACCTATTTACACAATAATGTCTATATTAACTACATCTGATATATATACATACATTAGGCCAATCATATATATACATATACCCGACCATTTACATACAAAATATAAATACAAATATAGTCACCCACCCGTATAATAAGTCAGATATTAGTACAAAAATACTCATACACCCTTATATGTTCATTTAGATATACTTATTTAAATAATGATGTGTTATTATATGTAGACCCCTGGTGACTGTTAATCCCCCTCCTCAATGTACCTAGAAAAAATCATGTGTTTATATTTGTTTTTAAACTGGATGATGTTTGAACATTGTTTTAATTCCGCATTCATTCTGTTCCATAGCTTTACTCCACTGATTGATATAGAAAATCTTTTCATTGTTGTTCGAGTATTGCGAATCTTGAAATTTAGATAATCATTTCCATTTGAAAGCAAAAAATAATATTACTGAGATGTAAATGGAAGACAAAAACTAGCTCCTGGAGATGTGACTACTTTAATTATTTTGCAAATTCACTTGTGTTTTCATACTACATTCAAACCACATGAGTTAGGTGTGGTGCTTCAGGGCAAGTGTAGACATGTCCTCTGCTTCCACCTTTTGCCAACAAGCCGCACGTAACAGCTCAAGGGGGTGGAGTGAAGAGGTTGTTAATTGTGCAATTGCAGTGAAGGTTTGCAAGTCATCTCACAAGTGAAATCAACCACCCTGCAATTGTTACCTAATGGCTAACTGTTTTTTTGACAATATTATCTCCCGCTGTCTTTATTTCTTCTTTAAAGGAAGCATGCAGGTGCAGCAGGCAGTGAAGAAAGCCAATGGAATGTTGGCCTTCATAACAAGAGGAGTTGAGTATAGGAGCAAAGAGGTCCTTCTGCAGTTGTACAGGGCCCTAGTGAGACCGCACCCGGAGTACTGTGTGCAGTTTTGGTCTCCAAATTTGAGGAAGAATATTCTTGCTATTGAGGGCGTGCAGCGTAGGTTTACTAGGTTAATTCCCGGAATGGCAGGACTGTCATATGTTGAAAGACTGGAGCGACTGAGAGGGGAACTTATCGAAACGTATACGATTATTAAGGGGTTGGACATGTTAGAGGCAGGAAACATGTTCCCAATGTTGGGGGAGTCCAGAACAAGGGGCCACAGTTTAAGAATAAGGGGTAGGCCATTTAGAATGGAGATGAGGAAAAACTTTTTCAGTCAGAGAGTTGTGAACAAAATTTAAAGCACACCTGGGCAGGTATATGTATAGGAAAGGTTTAGAGGGACTTCTCCGTGGATTGTAACCTTGTCGAGGTGGAGAAACTTGTGTGGTCCTGAGATCCTGAGAGCGATGCCATCTGGAGCTACGCTCCTGGTAGGGTCACCCATGGCGGTAAGGTCGAGGGGGAGGTCCCTGACAAAGAGCGATCCAACCAAGACCCCAACGGTGGAACAGGCGGAGGGAGGGTGACGGCTGACTTTAGTGGAGCGTCACAACGGCTGGGAAGGCGAATGGATGAAGGCTGCAGCAGAAAAGGGTCCCCGGTCGTCATGGACTCCACGCCACTGGATCCCGACCCAGATCTGTCAAGGAACATGTGGTGGCTGTCTGTGCACCAGTCTCCCCACGTTAAACAAAGTCACGCACAGGCATCCCACCCTATGGAGAGGACAGTCACACTCGCTTCGTGTGACCGCCAATGATGAGAGGGATGAGCCAAATATAGGTAAATGGGACTAGCTTAGATGGGGCACCTTGATCGGCATGGACCAGTTATGTTGAAGAGCATGTTTCTGTGCGGTATGACGATCTAATTCAGTATAACCTTATTATTCGTAAACACAATCATACCCAAGTACAAGAGTGTAAGAATAGTAGATTATACTGAGGCCGTATACAAGAGTCTCCACAATTTCAAAGCCACGTTTAGTTTAGTTAAGCTTAGAAGTATAATGCGGAATAGACCCTTTGGCCTAACAGGTCCACGCGGACTAGCGATACCCGCACACTAACAGTATCCTTCACACACCACAGGGATACATTTTACAATTATACCAATCCAATTAACGAACAAACCCGTACGTCTTTGGAGTGTGTGAGGAAACCAAAGATCCAAAACCGAAAATCTTTTAAAAAAACGAACCGAAAATCTAAAAAAAAAAATTTTTTTTTAAATCTTGGAAAAAAACCCATGCAGGTCACGGGAAAACGTACAAACACCGTACAGACAGCATCCATAGTCAGGATGGAACCCGGGTCTCTGGCGCTGTGAGGCAGCAACTCTACTGCTGCGCCACCGTGCCGCCGATGCCGTTGTAAACTTCAAGTTTCAAAGTTCTTTAAAAATGTAGTCTTATCTTGGCCTTAAAGGCCGGCTATCCTTGCCGCTCTGGGTCGGTCTGGCCCGGTGATGCTATCGGTGTCCTTCACCCCTGCTCCATGCCGCTGCAGGCCACGTCAGATCCACATGCTCGTCCCACCTCTGTGGGGTCTCCAGTGGTCGGTGCCTGGTCCAATCGATTCCCTGGCTGCTGCAGGCTCTCCAGCGGCCCACTCCACCGAACGCGTGTGAACACATCGCCACTCGTCTCCCGCGGCCACTGCTCCAACTCAATGCACCGCGGCGCCTCCCGCTGGCCACCTCCAAACCCCCACTGCTTCTTAGACAATTGGCCACAGACAATAGATGCAGGAGGAGGCCATTCGGCCCTTTGTGCCAGCACCGCCATTCACTGTGTTCTTGGCTGATCATCCACAATCAGTACCCCGTTCCTGCCTTCTCCCCATACCCCCTGACTCCGCTATCTTTAAGAGCTCTATCTAACTTTCTCTTGAAAGCATCCAGAGAATTGGCCTCCACTGCCTTCTGAGGCAGAGAATTCCAGATTCACAACTCTCTGGGTGAAAAAGTTCTTCCTCATCTCCATTCTAAATGGCCTACCCCTTATTCTTAAACAGTGGCCCCTGGTTCTGGCCTCCCCCAACATCGGGAACATGTTTCCTGCCTCCCAACATCGGGACCATGTTTCCTTCCTTCTAACTACACTGCTAACATCTGCTTGACATAAAGCCTTGTATGGGAAGCGACTGCAGAGGCTGGTTTACACCGAAGATAGACACTAAATGCTGGAGTAACTCAGCGGGTCAGACAGCATCTCTGGAGAAAAGGAATGGGTGACGTTTTGGGTCGGAACCCTTCTTCCGACTGATCTGACTTAAAACCTTACCCATTTGTTATCTAATGTACTCCATCTTTCCACAGCACTATTTTATTCCTGGCCCTCTTATCAAAATCCCCACCACATTTCACCCAATACGACCACATCTTAACTTTTCCCTCCATCTGCAGTTTTAGAGTCATAGAGTCATAGAGTGATACAGTGTGGAAACAGGCCCTTCGGTCCAACTTGCCCACACCGGCCAACGTGTCCCAGCTACACTATTCCCACCAGCCCATGTTTGGCCCATATCCCTCCAAACCTGTCCTATCCATGTACCTGTCATAGAAACATAGAAAATAGGTGCAGGAGTAGGCCATTCGGCCCTTCGAGCCTGCACCGCCATTCAATATGATCATGGCTGATCATCCAGCTCAGTAACCTGTACCTGCCTTCTCTCCATACCCCCTGATCCCTTTAGCCACAAGGGCCACATCTAACTCCCTCTTAAATATAGCCAATGAACTGGCCTCAACTACCTTCTGTGACAGAGAATTCCACAGACTCACCACTCTCTGTGTGAAGAAATGTTTTCTCATCTCGGTCCTAAAAGACTTCCCCCTTATCCTTAAGCTGTGACCCCTGGTTCTGGACTTCCCCAACATCGGGAACAATCTTCCCGCATCTAGCCTCTCCAACCGCTTAAGAATTTTATATG
Source organism: Rhinoraja longicauda (assembly GCF_053455715.1). Lineage (NCBI taxonomy): Eukaryota > Metazoa > Chordata > Chondrichthyes > Rajiformes > Arhynchobatidae > Rhinoraja > Rhinoraja longicauda. The sequence goes on along the minus strand of NC_135961.1, from coordinate 67,029,444 downwards.
TTTCTATAAGATCCCCCCTCAGTCTTCTAAATTCCAGCGAGTATAAGCCTAGTCTATCCAATCTTTCTTCATATGAAAATCCTGCCATCCCAGGGATCAATCTGGTGAACCTTCTCCGTACTCCCTCTAAGGCTAGAATGTCTTTCCTCAGATTAAGAGACCAAAACTGCACACAATACTCCAGGTGCAGTCTCACCAAGGCCCTGTACAACTGTCCAATTTATATATATAAATTTCAACCTAGCTGTCGATGCATTTACGCCGCATCTGTCAGGATGTCTCACAGGTCTCTACTATCAATGAAATGACTCTTGAATGGCAGTCACTGTTGTAATATGGAAAATGTTGCAGCCAACAAGTACTTAGCAACCTCTCACAAATGGCAATTGCAGGTCTTTGTCAAATCAATAGGTACAAGGGGTAAGGTGATTGCAAAACAGGTTTGGAATAAGCCGCCGCAAGGAACAAAATGAAAGCTTGTCACAAAGGGAACTTAATCCTCCGTCTGATTGTATTAAATTCAGTCTGGATTAACGCGGCAAGGCGTCTACCTTTACACATACTTTGTTATTTATTGTGAGCCACCAGTAAACAACACATACCATTCCCAGGTATATTCCGGTCATGTTCCCTGGTGTTGGGTTTTGGTACCTGTTCTGCATGTTGGAATGCCGGTGGTTTTTTACATGCAAAAACACATGCGAAGGAACGTTCTCAGGCACAAGTGAAACGCTCCTTATCCATTTTGCACAGATTCAGCTCCTCGCTCAATAAACGACGCTCACGGATGAAGGAGGAAGAGCAGGCGACTGTCAATTGAAACAGAAAATGAATATGATTTATGGAATCAATGTTATTTCTCACACACAAAAAAATAAAATAAACGATATTCCCATAGATTAGAGCATGGCATTTTTGTTTATGCACAGCACGCGGACTTCACTGGCAAAGCAAGCATTCAATACCCATGCCTAATTGTCCCTGAGATAACAATGATGAGACATCGCCTCATGTCATTCCGAACTGCTTGGTATAACTGAATGGATTGATAAGGCAGTAAAAAGTCAACCATGTTGAGATGTGTGTGGAGTGAGAAGCAGACTCTAACACAGCCAGAATCACAAATGTACTTCTCTAAAGGGATAAAAGTAAATGTAGGAGCCATTTGTGTTTGTCAGCATATTATATTATTTTGTCTAGATATATCTTGCCGTGTTATTTTGGACACTTTGGTTCACTTAGATGAACACATATATGGGCATAATGGACTGGGAGGAGCCATTACAAGGTGTTATATCTGGAGACACAGGGGTTAGACACGGGGAGCAGCCAGAGGATACTGTTCTTACCAGACCTGCAATGAAAGCTGTGAGCAGATGGGAGGGGGGTGGGGGGGGGGGGGGGGGGAATAGAGCAGCCAACTACCACTTGAATGTAAAATAAGTACAGCCTGGTATGTTCATCTCTTTGTTTGTACAACTACTTCAATACACAACTAATTAAACTGGAAAAATTGACTGGAAAATCGCTCCGTTGGATTTGCGTCAAGATCAGTCCGGCTCCCTGTGAAGTAATGGCAATTTGAAAGGAATTTATTGGAAAAGACTGAAGCTGCCATTGCTGCAAACAAGATGTTTGTTTTTAGAAAGACATACCAGCAATTGCATCGCCATCAATACTGCTAGAAGCTCTTAGAATTTAGTTTCGTTTAGTTTACAGCTACAGCATAGAAATAGGCCCTTCAGCCCACTGAGTTCACTTCCCAGGACCCCAGGTACTTAAGTGCATCTTAGAGGACAGTAACAGCAGCGCCACCGTGACTGCCCAAGTTGGAGTTGGTAGTGGTAGAGTTTGGGAAGAAGCTGTTTGGGAAGAAGCAGCTCACGGTGGCACAGAAGTAGAGTTGCTGCCTTACAACGAATGCAGCGCCGGAGACCCGGGTTCGATCCCGACTACGGGGGCTGTCTGTACGGCGTTTGTACGTTCTCCCCGTGACCTGCGTGGGTTTTCTCCAGGATCTTCGGTTTCCTCCCACACTCCAAAGATGTACAGGTTTGTAGGTTAATTGGCTTGGTAAATGTAAAAATTGTCCTCAGTGGGTGTGGGATAGTGTTAGTGTGCGGGGATCGCTGGTCGGTGCGGACCCGGTGGGCCGAAGTGCCTGTTTCCACGCTGTATCTCTACACTAAACTAAACTAAACTCCAAACTACATAGAGTTGGGGATATTGATTTTGTCTTTGCATTATTATTGGTGTTTTTTTAACATACTGAGTTTATTTTTTGTTGTTTACTACATTATTTGCAGAGTACTATGTTTACATATTCTGTTGTGCTGCTGCAAGTAAGAAAGTCATTGTTCTGTTTCCCCATATGACAATAACATTCTCTGCCTCAGAGGGCAGTGGAGGCCAATTCTCTGAATACATTCAAGAGAGAGCTAGATAGAGCTCTTAAGGATAGCGGAGTCAGGGGGTATGGGGAGAAGGCAGGAACGGGGTACTGATTGAGAATGATCAGCCATGATCACATTGAATGGCGGTGCTGGCTCGAAGGGCCGAATGACCTACTCCTGCACCTATTGTCTATTGTCTATTGTCTAAAACAATCTTGAATCTTGAAATTTTATTTAACAATTGTGCACTAACTCAGTCAGGAGGGGCTGTTGAAACAGCACACTACAACAGTGTATGGAAGCAACTTGAAAAGTGATCCCATGAACTACAGCAATGTCATAGAGTCATAGAGAGTCAGAGTGATACAGTGTGGAAACAGGCCTTTCGGCCCAACTTGCCCACACCAACCAACATGCCCCATCTATGCTAGTCCCACCCGCCTGCGTTTGACCCATATCCCTCCAAACCTGTCCTGTTCTGAAGACGGGTCTCGACCCGAAACGTCACCCGTTCCTTCTCTCCAGAGATGCTGCCTGTCCCGCTGAGTTACTCCAGCCTTTTGTGTCCTATTCCGTGTACCTCTGTCTAACTGTTTCTTTAAACGTTGGGATAGTCCCAGCCTCAACTACCTCCTCTGGCAGCTTGTTCCCTTCTACTTTGGGTTGGAGACTCTGTGCACCAAACCTCAGTTCAATTAGGGTGAATCTTCCAGCCAAACACAGCGAGTGAAACAATTATCCTTATGGAAAAGATGAAACCTTGGCAAGGAGGAACACACAAACTCAGCATTCCGGTTGAGAATAGCACCGTCATTGTGTGCATTCTTTTCCGCTAATTGAACGAGAAACAATGTTCGGTGGCAATAAAGGACTCCCAAGCTCCTTCATTGCCAAGAAGACTTGGAATGAGTTTTCCAATGGCTCATCTCACGCACTGAACATTAGCCATCAGCAAATAAATGCAACGAAACGTGGACTGGTGTTAACATAGAAACATAGAAAATAGGTGCAGAAGGAGGCTATTCGGCCCTTCGAGCCAGCACCGCCATTCATTGTGATCATGTAACCCGTGCCTGCCTTCTCCCCATATCCTTTCATTCCGCTAGCCCCCAAGAGCTCTATCTAACTTTCTTTTAAATTCATCCAGTGAATTGGCCTCCACTGCCTTCTGTGGCAGAGAATTCCACAAATTCACAACTCTCTGGGTGGAAAAGTTTTTTCTCACCTCAGTTTTATCATATCATATCATATCATATATATACAGCCGGAAACAGGCCTTTTCGGCCCTCCAAGTCCGTGCCGCCCAGCGATCCCCGCACATTAACACTATCCTACACCCACTAGGGACAATTTTTTTTATTTTTACATTTTACCCAGCCAATTAACCTACATACCTGTACGTCTTTGGAGTACGTCTTTTAAATGGCCTACCCTTATACTCTCAGACTGTGTGGCCCCTGGTTCTGGACTCCCCCATCATTGGGAACATTTTTCCTGCATCTAGCTTGTCCAGACTTTTCATAATTTTATACGTCTCCATAAGATCCCCTCTCATCCTTCTAAAAGGACCTGCCACGTACGGAGAAGAGCCTTGTGTGTAGATAGGAACTGTAGATACTGGTTTATACCGAAGATAGGCACAAATTGCTGGAGTAATGTACAAAAACAAAACCGCACGAAACCTTGTCAACATCGAAACATTGTTAACATGAGCACATCCCACGCACAAACACATCTGTGAATATAGAGGGAACTTTCCACTTAAATAATCTGCTGCTCAGAATTTTAAAAGACAACATCCTCTTGGGATCATTTGAAAATACTTTAGTTTAGTTTGGGGAGAAGGCAGGAACGGGGTACTGATTGAGAATGATCAGCCATGATCACATTGAATGGTGGTGCTGGCTCGAAGGGCCGAATGGCCTGCTCCTGCACCTATTGTCTATTTAGACATACAGCGTGGAAAGAAGCCCTTCGGCCCACCAACCCATACAGTAACTAAAAGCTGGAGTAACTCAGCGGGTCAGGCAGCATCTCTGGAGAAAAGGTATCGGTGACGTTTCGGGTCGAGACCCTTCAGACTGGACACGTGTCTCGACCCTACACCTTTTCTCCAGAGACGCAGTCAGACCCAATAACCTTCTCTCCAGAGGTGCTGCCTGACCCGCTAAGTTACTCCAGCATTTTGTGTCTACCTTCGGTTTAAACCAGCATCTGCAGTTCCTTCCTGCACATACGCTAACTAGTTAGCATTCAAGAGAGAGCTAGATAGAGCTCTTAAGGATAGCATTCAAGAGAGAGCTAGATAGAGCTCTTAAGGATAGCATTCAAGAGAGAGCTAGATAGAGCTCTTAAGGATAGCGGAGTCAGGGGGTATGGGTAGAAGGCAGGAACGGGGTGCTGATTGAGAATGATCACCCATGATCACATTGAATGGCGGTGCTAGCTCGAAAGGCCGAATGGCCTCCTCCTGCACCTATTGTCTATTGTCTATTGTCTAACTAGTTCTAGCCTACACACTGGGCACAATTTACAGAAGCCAAATGACCTCCAAACTCCGCGGTTCTTTGGGGAAACCAGGGCACCCGGAGTCAAAGGGAGAACGTGCAAACTCCACGCAGGCAGCGCCCGGGGTCGGGATCGAACCCGCGTCTCTCTGGGGCTTACTGTCAGGCAACAACTCTACTGCTGCGCCGCTAATTGTGAGAGTGAGCAGCAATGATTTTTTTTTTCCTCTCACAAAAACGCATCAGCTTTGTTCATCACCAAAGGTAAGAAATCTCAAAAACCTTCCCCGTGAAGTAAGAAATTTACTGAGAGAGAATCAAATGTCTCCTCCCTTCCACATAAACTCAGCGAGACACAGACAATAGACAATAGGTGCAGGAGGAGGCCATTCGGCCCTTCGAGCCTGTACGCACCGCCATTCAATGTGATCATGGCTGATCATTCTCAATCAGTACCCCGTTCCTGCCTTCTCCCCATACCCCCTGACCCCGCTATCCTTAACAGCTCTATCTAGCTCTCTCCGAATGCATTCAGAGAATTGGCCTCCACTGCCAAAAGTATTACATGTTCGGAAAAAAAGGAGACACCTCCCCTGCAAAGAGCACGAAATCCCCCGAGCAGGAATCTCAAAGATCCTGAAGAAGGTCGGTCACCCGTTCCTTCTCTCCAGAGATGCTGCTGCCTGACCCGCTGAGTTACCCCAGCATTTGGTGTTTCTACCTGCGATTTAAACCAGCATCTGAGAATGATCAGCCATGATCACGGTGAATGGTGGTGCTGGCTCTACCTGCAGTTCTTTCCTGCACATCTCCAAAAGACGCGGCAGAGTATCAAATCCAGATAAGATCTGGAGAGGTAGACTAGAGAGGCAAGCCGATCTCTACCTTGTGTGATTAGAAACAAGCCAGTTAAACCTGTGCTGCTCACTTTCACCAGAGCGAATTCCCATGTCCAGTCAGTTGATCAGATCTGTTCGGAGACTGAGTTTGCCGAGCAGGGTTTGTGTTCGCCGTTTCTCTTCAGCGACGAAAAACACGACAGTGGTTAAAACAAAACAAGCTTAGCCTGGATCCTGGCAACCGGCAGATTCTCCAGAGATTAACCCCCCCCTCCCTCCCTCTACGTAGTCGCTTTGTCATGCATGATTGGCGACATACCCCATATCCTTTCTTCCAAGAGCTGCTCGTAAACATTCTTTGCTTGCCACTGTCAATGCACTGTGAAACATATACACTCGACAGGAATTTTACCTGATAAATTGAACTGTGACCAAAGCAAACACCACCCCCACCCCACCACCCCCACCCCCACCCCCGCCAACCAAGATGCCATAACTAAAATAGTCCCATTTGTCCGTGTTTGGCCATATCCATCGAAACCTTTCCTATCCATGTACCTGTCCAAGTGTCTTTTAAATGCCATTATAGTACTGCTTCCTCTGGCGACTCATTTCATATGGCCTCTGAGGAAAAAATTGCCCTTCAGATTCGTATCAAATCTTGCCACTCTCATCTTAAACAGACAGTAGCCCTCTGATTCTTGATTTCCCTACCCTGGGTAAAAGACTCTGTACATTGACTCTATCTATTCCCCTCATGATTTTATGCTCTACAAATTATTTTCCCCCTATTCTTTCATTACTTGCACTGTTCAGGATTGTGGGTGCTTCTTGATTGGTAAGAGTGTTCCTGATTAGTAAGGGGGGGGTTAAAGGTTATGGGGAGAAGGCAGGGGAATGGGGTTGAGAGGGAAAAATTGGTCAGCCATGATCGAAAGGTGGAGCAGGCTCGATGGGCCGAATGGCCTGATATTGCTCCTGTGTTTAAGGTGGGACTGATGGGAAAGCCCTTTGGAAGAGACAGGACAGAGACAACTGATGGCACCCAACCCAGGTGACTCTTTGTGTGACAATAGACAATAGACAATAGGTGCAGGAGGAGGCCATTCGGCCCTTCGAGCCAGCACCGCCATTCAATGTGATCATGGCTGATCATTCCCAATCAGTACCCCAGTGTGCCAACTATCTCACTCCCAAATAAGGGACAAAGGGTGACGTCACCGCCCTGCGCCCCACGTGACCTCACCCAGCCAGCGGCCACGTGCTCCCGCTCCACCAAGCTTCCTGGGCCGGGAGGTGGGTTGCTATGCAACCTCCGTTAGGCAGCGCCCGAGCCTCCGAACCTACACTGTCTGGACCTACACTGTCCTGACCTACACTGTCCGGGCCTACAGTGTCCTGGCCTACCGTGTCCGGGCCTGCAGTGTCCGGGCTTACCGTGTCTGGGCCGGCAGTGTCCGGACCTGCAGTGTCTGCGCCTACAGTGTCCGGGCCTACAGTGTCCGGGCCTACAGTGTCCGGGCCTACACTGTCCGAGCCTACACTGTCCGGGCCTACACTGTCCGGGCCTACACTTTCCGGGCCTACACTGTCCGGGCCTACAGTGTCCAGGCCTACAGTGCCCCCTGGGCCTAATGCGGGACAAGGGCGGTCCCTTATGGTACAAACCAATTTAGCCCAAAATACGGGATGTCCCCCCTAATACGGGACAGTTGGCAACCCTATGTGCTAGTCACAGAAGCTGATCAACAATCACACATCACAATCACTCCACACATAAATCTCTACTCTGACAGCAACATTTCATACTTTATTCCCTTATCATGAATCTGTACACTGTGAATGGCTTGATTGTAATCATGTATTGTCTTTCCGATGACTTGTTAGCATGCAACAAAAGCTTTTCACTGTACCTCAGTGTACGTGACAATAAACTAAACTAAAGTAAACAATGGTCTTCCGTGTGCCTTCCCTATGATTCAATGGTGGTTTCTCAAAAAACATGAGGTTAGGAATGGAGAACAAAATGGAGATGGCAAATATGCAGTTTTTATCTTTTAGGAGCTTGCAACTGATATATCAAGCATGTGGAGTGAATGAATGAATAAGTTTATTGGCCAAATATGTGCACATACAATGAATGTGCCTTGGTGCTCCGCTTGCAAGTAACAACATGAACATACAGTAAACAATTAAGAATAAATCATAAACCATTCAAACATTAAGAATACAACATTACGATTCAAACATGTGAGTGAACGATGTTTAAAGGTACCGTATGTCTGTTGTTAAGGAGCACCTCTCTCATGACAGTGATCGTTGTGGGATTTTCACAGACGACACAAATGAACAAACACATACAAAACAGCAAGGACCGTGGCAGCCATTGTCGGCGCCCTCCAGAATCTGGGACAATTGGCTAAAACAGGAAGAATGAAGCAACAGGTCCCACTCTTGGCACTAAATGATTTATAATTGATTTCCTGACAGAGCTGACATGGTATTGGATCACAATAGTTCGTCTCTATCTTCGGTTTAAACCTGCAGTTCACCCATTACCTTCTCTCCAGAGATGCTGCCTGTCCCGCTGAGTTATACAGGAAAGATATTGTCAAGCTTGAAAGGGTTCAGAAAAGATTCACGAGGATGTTGCCAGGAGTAGAGGGTGTGAGCTGTAGGGAGAGGTTGAGTAGGCTGGGTCTTTATTCCATGGAGCGCAGGAGGAGGAGGGGAGAGGTATACAAAATCATGAAAGGAATAGATCGGGTAGATGCACAGGCTGAAGAGGAGTCTCGACCCAAAAAGTCACCCATTCCTTCTCTCCTGAGATGCTGCCTGACTCGCTGAGTTACTCCAGCATTTTGTGTCTACCTTCGATTTAAACCAGCATTTGCAGTTTTCTTTCCTACACTTAAAATTCATTTGGACAGGTACATGGATAGGAAAGGTTGAGGGAAAAGGGCCAAATTCAGGCAATTTGGACCAGCTTTGAAGGCATCATGGTCGGCATGGACGAGTTTGGCCAAAGGGCCTGTTTCTGTTCTTGGAAGGTCTTGTGATGTCAGTAGCATGGGCTTTTAAATAGAGAAATACGCTGGCAAACTAGTCCGTTGTGTCCCTAGTGAGACCATATAATGGTGACACCTAATGATACCCGATAATTTCATGGCAGCTGCAGCAGCATAGTGATACAGCTATGAACATGGGAGGAATAGATCGGCTGGACACACAGAGTCTCTTGCCCCGACTGGGGGAATAAAGAACTAGTGCATTGGTTTAAGGTGAGGGGGGAAAGATTTTATACGAATCTGAGGGGTAGCTTTTTCACGCAAACGGTGGTGGGTGTATGGAACGAGCTGCCAGAGGAGGTAATTGAGGCAGGGACTATCGCAATCTTTAAGAAGCAATTAGACAGCTACATGGACAGGAAAGGTTTAGAGGGAAATTGGCCAAAATCAGGCAAGTGGTACGAGTGTAGATGAGACATGTTGGTCGGCGCGGGGGAGCTAAGATTCCCCCCACCCCCCCCCCCCCCCACCGATGCGGGAGCTTGATCTCCCCGGCGAGGAAGACCCGCCGCCGGCTACGGGAGTCAAGATCGTCCTGTCAATGGAAGGTTCGAGGCCCCCGACCGCTGGAGGACAAAGAAGGGAGAGATTTAACTTTTTTTCGCCTTCCATCACAGTGAGGAATGTGGAAGAGTCACTGTGGTGGATGTTCATGTCAAAATGAACAAAATGAACATAGGGGCGGCACGGTGGCGCAGCGGTAGAGTTGCTGCCTTACAGCGAATGCAGCACCGGAGACTCAGGTTCGATCCTGACTACGGGCGCCATCTGTACGGAGTTTGTACGTTTTCCCCGTGACCTGCGTGGGTTTTCTCCGAGATCTTCGGTTTCCTCCCACACTCCAAAGACATGCAGGTATGTAGGTTAATTGACTGGGTAAATGTAAAAATTGTCCCTCGTGTGTGTAGGATAGTGTTAATGTGCGGGGATCACTGGGCAGTGCGGACTCGGTGGGCTGAAAGGGCCTGTTTCCGCGCTGTATCTCTAAATCTGAAACATATTTTGTGTGTCATGTTGCTTTTTATTGTTATGACTATATTGCAAATGAAATTCCTCGTATGTTGCAAAGTTGCAAAACAGACTTGGCTTATAAAGTATGATTGTGATTGTGATTGTGATTGATTGTGTGGGCAAGTTGGACAGAGGGCTTGTTTCTACACTGTATGACTCCATGACTCCAACTTTTACAGGCACAGACAGGAAGATTGGTTAAACATGACATCAATGGGAGCATGAAAACATCTGGCATGTTAACGTAAATAGGGCATAGAAACACGCAGACTAAATTCCTTTCAGGTGTGAACTCACCTGGAAATGATCTCCAGTACTTTGTACTCTAGGCAAGGTCGAATATTATTGGCACCTAATATCTGGGTATCCACTTTACAGGACAATGTAAAGTTCTGGACTGGAACCTCAGGATACTATCACACATGTAATAAACATGTATTACATGTATAATACACATGTAATGCATGGTTATTACATGTGCACATTGCCAACATGTGTGATACACATGCATATAAAATGATGAGAGGCATAGATAGGGTAGACACAGTACCTTTTTCTAAGGATGGGAAAATCAAACAGGAGAGGGCATAGCTTTAAGGTAAGAGGGGCAAAGTTTAAAGGAGCTGTACGGGCAACATTTTTTAAACAGAGGGCAGTGAGTGCCTGGAACATGCCACCAGGGTTGGTGGTTGAGGCAGAAACGATTTAAGAGGGTTTTGGATAGGAATGGAGGGATATGGATCATGTGCAGGTAGATAAGAGATGGTCTTGGCATCATGTTCGCCACGGACATTGTGCGCTGATGAGCCTGTTCTGTTCCATTCACAAAATGCTGGAGTAACTCAGCAGGTCAGGCAGCATCTCAGGAGAGAATGAATGGGTGACGTTTCGGGTCGAGACCTTCTTTCTCTCCTGAGATGCTGCCTGACCTGCTGAGTTACTCCAGCATTTTGTGAATAAATACCTTCGATTTGTACCAGCATCTGCAGTTATTTTCTTACACTACCTGTTCTGTTCCATGTTCAATTAGCCTCAGGTTAAACAAAAATTGTAATCAAATGAGATTAAAAATAATTAAGAACGATACAAATATTTTGAAATTAACCTTGAACTTCAACTTAACTGTCACTAGGTGGTGCTCAAATAACACCTGCAAAATGCAACTGATTTAATTTCAATGTCATGGGAAATTGTTTGAAAATATTAAAAAGATATGTTTTTCAAACTGAGGTCAATTAAGGAAGCAATTAGTCGATATATGAAACACTATACTTTTGCAACCTTAACCCAGTGTCCTGCCTGGAGTTGCTGGGAGCGAGCTGACGACAACCAAATAAAAACTGAAAATGCAGGAAACACTGAGCAGGATGCAAAACAAAGTAATGTGAGGTGGTGACAAATTCAGAGCTCCAGACATGTCTGGCGAGAGAGGGGAACACAGAGCCTGCAGTGAACGTTGGACTTTGACCTTCTCCCTGCTCCCGTCAGGCAACAGGTACAGAAACTTGAAAGCGCGCACCACCAGACTCAGGAACAGCTTCTTCCCCTCTGTTATCAGGCTTCTGAACGGTCCTTCCATAAGCACACGTACTGTCCGATTCACCTCTACCCCACTACGGACATTGGACTTTGTCTCTGGAACTGATGCGCGACAATGCTGCGAACTATTTTCTACACCCTGTATGTTCTATCTTGTGTTCACAGCCAAATCACATCTGACTTACAGCAGAAATGGCCAGCTCTGATTCAGACCTCGTTAGATTCCTTTGTTTGTATTTTCCCCTCTTCTAACAACCCTCATCTCATAGCTTTCATGGCATTGTTTTTCTCTCCAACTATCCCCAATCACCCATCACCTGAATGCCCCCAGGGCATTCCCGACTTCCCCAAACACAGATAATTCCATCTTTTCCCACTCCCAACCTTCTCCGTAACACGGAATTAACTAAATTTTCTCTCTTTCCCAGTTCTGAGGAAGGACCTTCGACTTGAAATATTAACTGTGTGAAACAAAGAATTGCAGATGTTGGTTTACAAAAAAAAGGACACAGAGTGCTGGAGTAACTCAGAGGGTAAGGCAGCATCTCTGGAGAACACGGATAGGTGACGTTTCACAGAGTGCTGGAATAACTCAGCGGGTCAGGCAGCATCTCAGGAGAACATGGACAGGTGACGTTTCACAGAGTGCTGGAGTAACTCAGCGGGTCAGGCAGCATCTGTGGAGAACATGGACAGGTGACGTTTCACAGAGTGCTGGAGTAACTCAGCAGGTCAGGCAGCATCTCAGGAGAACATGGACAGCTGACGTTTCACAGAGTGCTGGAGTAACTCAGCAGGTCAGGCAGCATCTCTGGAGAACATGGATAGGTGACGTTTCAGAGAGTGCTGGAATAACTCAGCGGGTCAGGCAGCATCTCTGGAGAACATGGAGAGGTGACGTTTCGAGTCTGGACCCTTCTTCAGACTGGATTGAGTTTAGGTATCTGAAATCCTGGTTGGGATTGAACTGGGAGGGCTGGAAACGGAACTTTAACCTAAGTGGCACAAGATGGTGCCGCAGGCAAGTCTTGAGGAAACACACGTGGCTGTGGTAGTGAGACCGGGTCAGAAGATGGTCGTGGAGCAGAAGGCGAGTCTGGGACAGAAGATGGCCAGGGAGCAGAAGAGCAGTAGGAATCGCAGAGGGGGAGCAGTGGGAGAACTCCCATCGGAGAGAGGAGGAGAACCTCTTCGAGGTAGGCGTGCAGTGAGGAGATTTCTCAATGGAGCAGTAAAATATAGACACAAGGAACAGCAGATGCTGGTTTACAAAAAAAAGACACAAAGCGCCGGAGTAACTCAGCGGGTCAGGCAGCATCTCTGGAGTCATAGAGTGATACAGTGTGGAAACAGGCCCTTCGGCCCAACTTGCCCACAAGGGCGAACATGTCCCAGCTACACTAGTCCCACCTGCCAGCATTTGGTCCAAATCCCTCCAAACTGACCAATCCATGTACTTGGGTAACTGTTTCTTAAATATTGGGATAGTCCCTGCCTCAACTACCTCCTCTGGCAGCTGTGAAATAGCCAAGGGCAGAAAAAACTACAAAACAGCCAAGGTCAGAAAACGCTTGTTGGAGTTGTATACAGACCACCAAACAGTAGTGGGAAGTTGGGGATAGCATCAAGCAGGAAACTAGGGATGCGTGTAGCAAAGGTACAGCAGTTATCTACATATAATGACTTTAATCTACATATAGATTGGGCCAACCAAATTGGTTACAGTGCTGAGGAGGAGTATTTCCTGGAATGTATACAGGATGTTTTTTTAAACCAATTTGTAGAAGACTCGGCTTAAGGGCAGGCCATCCTTGACTGGATATTGTGTAATGAGGAAGGATTAGTTAGCGATCTTGTTGTGGAGAGCCCCTTGGGCAACAGTGACCATAATATGGTGGAATTCTGCATTAAGGGAGAATGGCAGGGTTAATTCAGAGACTAGGGTCCTAAACTTAAAGAAAGGAGACTTTGAAGGTATGAGACGGGAATTGGCTAGGATAGACTGACAAATTATACCTAAAGGGTTGATGGTGGAGATGCAATGGCAAAGATTTAAAGACCAAAAGGATGAACTCCAAAAATTGTTCACATGGATGAATCAGGGGTCACAGTTTAAGAATAAGGGGCAGTTTAAGAATAACTTTTTTACCCAGAGAGTTGTGAATCTGTGGAATTCTCTGCCACAGAAGGCAGTGGAGGCCAATTCACTGGATGTTTTCAAGAGAGTTAGATTTAGCTCTTAGGGCTAAAGGAATCAATGGATATGGGGAGAAAGCAGGAACTGGGTACTGATTTTAGATGATCAGCCATGATCATATTGAATGGCGATGCTGGCTCGAAGGGCCGAATGACCTACTCCTGCACCTATTTTCCTATGTTTTTATGTTTGTTCCATTGTGTGGAGAGAATGGATAGGTGATGTGTCGGGTCGGGACCATTCTTCAGACATCTATTCTGACTGGCGCAGTGACCTCACTGTGTGCCACCCTGGCAATGCTGCCTCTGCTGTGTCATGGCAGCTCAGTGAATGCAGCTCAGCTGGCCCGTTACAACCTCACACGTCTCATGTAGGATGTATGAGCCATTGGATGATCACAAGGTATTCATAGGCCATAGAACTGTCCAGCCCTTTGGCCCACAGTATCAAGGCCCAACATGATGCCAAGTGAAACGAATCTCCTCTGCCTGCATCTGATCCATATCCCTCCATTCCACACATATCCATAGGCCTATCTAAAAGCCTCTTAAACGCCTCTTAACTTTAGTTTATTTTAGAGATACAGCACGGAAACAGACCCTTTCAGCCCACCGGGTCCACGCTGCCCAGCGATCCCCGCACATTTACACCATCCTACACCCACTAGGGACAATTGTTACATTTACCAAGCCAATTAACCTACAAACCTGTACGTCTTTGGAGTGTGGGAGGAAACCGGAGATCCCGGAGAAAACCCACACAGGTCATGGGGAGAACGTACAAACTCCGTACAGACAGCACCCGTAGTCAGGATGGAACCCGGGTCTCCGGCGCTGCATTTGCTGCGCCACCGTGGCCGCCCAACTTGTGCTGGGTCATGCCTGTTTTCATCTCTGGAGTGACGGGAAAGAACCCAGAAATATTTGTTATCACAGTTAACTTTGGACAAAGTGCATTTTCATTAATGCAGACCTAAAATAAACAGCGCTATGTGACTACATTGCTAGGACATCTTGCTTAGAAACTCAAGAATGTTGGCTGGTGGTTCCATTTCCAAAGTATACAAGGATCAAGATTGAAGTTAGGGTTCTATTAAGCTTTGTCTTTTATATTTTACTGAAATCCTGCCTTTGGCAATTATTTTCCTTTCCTTCAGGGATTCTGTCAATCCTATTCAACATAAAAACTGTAAATCAGAGCTACTGTGCTAGTTGAACTTATAAAATCTGTCAAAAAACCCCACAAAATGCTGAATATCTCAGCGGGCCAGGCAGCATCACCAAGGCGTTTGGGTTGCTGAATCAGGCCGTGATGTAACCAGTCAATATGTTCCCCACCGTACACACCTGTACAAGTTCAAGAGAGAATTCATCGACATACTGAGAATCCTCCTGAAAGATCCCGATACGTGGTCATCGCTGGTGATGTGGCCTGAGGCATGGTCAATGTTGGGTCCCACTGCACAAAGGAAGTGTGCAGATGGTGCCAATTGACCATTCTATTGCAGGTCACAATTCGTGAGTTATTGGAGCAGAATTAGGCCATTCGGCCCGCCGAGTCTACTCTGCCATTCAATCATGGCTGATCTATCATACCCTCTCAACCCCCTTTCTCCTCCCTTCTCCTTTTAACCCCTGACACCCGTACTAATCATGAACCTGTCAATCTCCATCATCTATTGACTTGGCCTCCACAGCCGTCTGTGGAATTAAAGCCTGATTTGGTTGAACGGTGTTGGACCTGAGCCAGTGCTTCACAAGTCCTCATTCATAGTCCTCGTCGTCCTTCAACCTTGGTACTGCTGAAGTTTAGTGTTGTCAGGAGGGGATTTTTTCCCCTCTGCTTCTGTATATCCTTGATGATCAGGCCTTATGTGAAAACAGCTGAATAATTTAATAAATTAAAAGATATTGATTAAGAAGAACAAAATATAATGAATGGATTTTAAACCAGATCCAATTTTAAGTAAAATCAAAGTATTTATAATTATTAAAATAAAATAATTTGGGTTTGGACTTGGGTTGAGCCAGACACGACAACTGTGATTGGCATAATGCTTAAGAGTCAGATACAAAGTGTACCTGGACCCCCAACTCAGTATTTTACATAGACACAAAATGCTGGAGTAACTCAGTGGCACAGGCAGCATCTCTGGATAGAAGGAATGGGTGACGTTTCAGGTCGAGACCCTTCTTTAGACTGAAGCAGTCTGACGGTCTCGACCCAAAATGTCACTCATTCCTTCTATCCAGAGGTGCTGCCTGTCCCACTGAGTTACTCCAGCACTTTGTGTGTCTCTTCGGTGTAAACCAGCATCTGCAGTTCCTTCGTACACATTCAGTATACATTACATAACAGCCACCCTGGTCACGCTCTTGTTTCAATCCTGCCATCGGAAAGAAGTTACAAGAATCTTAAAAAAGTGACCAACAGCTTCAAGAATAGCTCCTTCCCAGCTACCACCAGGCTCTTGAACACTGTACAACACTAACCTCATCTATGACGTTTTATGGACTGTCTTTGGTTGCACTAAGGACAATGGGTTTTTGCATTAGTATTTTAAGGGGTTCGATATATTAGAGGCGGGAAACATGTTCCCAATGTTGGGGGAGTCCAGAACCAGGGGCCACAGTTTAAGAATAAGGGGTAGGCCATTTAGGATGGAGATGAGGAAAAACCTTTTCAGTCAGAGAGTTGTGAATCTGTGGAATTCTCTACCTCAGAAGGCAGTGGAGGCCAATTCTCTGAATGCATTCAAGAGAGAGCTAGATATAGAGCTCTTAAGGATAGCGGAGTCATGGGGTATGGGAAGAAGGCAGGAACGGGGTACTGATTGAGAATGATCAGCCGTGATCACATTGAATGGCGGTGCTGGCTCGAAGGGCCGAATGGCCTACTCCTGCACCTATTGCCTATTGTGGTTATTAATATTTTGACGCTTTATATTTTATAGTATCTGCGTGTGTTGCATATACTGACCTGTTGTGCTGCTGCAAGTAAGAATTTAATTGCTCCGTCGTCAGCAGAGATGACAATTAAACACTCTGTCTTTGTCCAACACTGCACATGTATCTTGACTTCCACTGTGTTCAATACCTTTGTGCTGCAGTGCATAAGCACATTAGTTCGGAACAAGATTAAATGCACACAATACCTAGCCGCTGTTTCTTTACAGAACCGTTGGCTAGTTGTTGATGTAATCTGGGTTGTCCAATTCCACAGTGCATTTGCACCATTGTCATCAACTGTTTTCATTCATGTGTGCAGACTGTCAGATGTTAGTGATGAGTGGAGATTAGCAACCATTGGAGATACTGGCAGACTGCAATCTCCCATTCCTTGCAGTTGTCGTTAGGAAGTTGATCCTTCCCCCCCTCGCCCCCCCCCTCCCCTGCAGAGACATACACACGTGCAGACACTGATACACACATATGGATTAAGCAAATAAAATACGCTTTAATTTTGCTTGGATATATTTTGTATTGCAGGAGACTGTCGAAACACTAGAGATTGCCTCTGCATGACATGGTACTGCGAAATTAACCACAGAGACATGAAATAAACCGATGACATTCAGGTAGCAAGGAAACTATCAGAAAATAAAATGATTCGTCCATTTGTTATTTCTATACAAAAATGAATGCATTAATCATATTATGTATTATTCAAATATTTGATACAAGCATTGAAAGAGATGTTTTATAACCAATTAAAATTAAAATAAAAGTTAAACAAGTAAATTAAATCACAGTAAGGACTAAAACGTTCACTTTATAATCTTTCTGCTCGACTTCAGCCATTGACATACTCCAAAGACGTACAGGTATGTAGGTTAATTGGCTGGGTAAATGTAAAAATTGTCCCTAGTGGGTGTAGGATAGTGTTAATGTACGGGGATCGCTGGGCGGCACGGACTTGGTGGGCCGAAAAGGCCTGTTTCCGGCTGTATATATATGATATGATATGATATGATATGATATGACATTAAACATTTCTTAAAGAAGTAAGGACTTTTAGCAGCAAGAAACTGAACAGACCTCAGTTCAATCGAATTTGTTCTGCATTTTTTCTTTGATTGCACAGTTTGATGAGTGGGTCATTAGCATTAGTCACAGTAGAAGTCGATAGCCTGATGGAAAGTTAAAATAAGAACGCCTCAGATTCAAAAACCAATTACAGATGGCACACTTAAACATTGTCATTATAATACATCAAACACTGATGAAGAAAAATGCAGGATCATTATATAGTGAAAAATCAATGCATTTCTACATGATTCTAAATAGCTTTAACATATAAGTATGTTGCAAGGAAGATTTTTTTTTTTAAAGACTGCGCAAAAGGAATATTATCAGCAATGTTTACAGTTATATTGAACAGTTTAGAAATAGATTAACATCTAATGAAGGCCAGGCATGTTAAATAGTTTACATAATTTCTTGGAACAGAACTAATTCTACTCCACAATTCAATCTTGGCTGATCTATCTTTCCCTCTCAACCCCATTCACTCGCCTTCTCCCCATATCCCCTGACACCCTTACTAATCAAGAATCTCCGCCTTAAAAATATCCATCGACATTGCCTCCACAGCTGTCTGTAGCAATGAATTCCACAGATTCACCACCCCCTGACGAAGGAAATTCCTCCTCATCCCCTTTCAAAAGGTACGTCCTTTTATTCTGAGGCTGTGGCCTCTGGTCCGAGACTCTCCCGACTAGTGGAAACATCCTCTCCACATCCATCCTATCCAGGCCTTGGACGTTTTTGTAATTATGCAAGGTCCATTCTGATTAATAGTCAGCCTGCTCCTGATCTTGAAGCAACTACTGAAGGCACATTCAATTTCAAGCACAGAAAGCAAACCTGATTGTAAACACTCAAGATAATTTAATTCAAGGTAGTATATTTTTAAAATCCACACAATTGAAGGAATCTGTCACATTTAAACTAAGAAACATTCATCATATTTATTGCTATTGTTATAGCATTTTTTGTCAACTAATTTTAATTAAATTTCATTTATTGAAATAAATCTAATTTACAATCCTCTCAGGTATTTGCTTAGATACTTTCACAGGCACCAAATCCACATTCATTGCATGGAATATCATTCATTTATTTCATCACCTACCTAAAGGGGGAAAGAGTGCAGAGAGATCTGGGTGTCATGGTTTATGACATGAAGCTAGTTTTAACATATAGTAACCAAGAGCTAATTGGTGTGTTGATGTTTATTAAACAAGGGATTGAAGTAAGTGGCAAGGGAGTCTTGCTACAATGGTATGGCACTTTGGTGGCATGACACGTGGATCACCACATGCAGTGTTGGGTTCCAAAACTAAGATAACCTTGGAGGTGATATAGCTCAGATTCACCTAACTTAACGAAAGGGCTGAGAGTGTACGAAAGAACTGCAGATGGTGGTTTTAATTGAAGATAGACACAAAATAGGGCGGCACAGTGGCGCAGCGGTAGAGTTGCTGCCTTACAGCGAATGCAGCGCCGGAGACTCAGGTTCGATCCTGACTACGGGCGCCGTCTGTACGGAGTTTGTACGCTCTCCCCGTGACCTGCATGGGTTTTCTCCGAGATCTTCGGTTTCCTCCCACACTCCAAAGACGTACAGGTATGTAGGTTAATTGGCTGGGCAAATGTAAAAAAAATAAAAAATTGTCCCTGGTGTGTGTAGGATAGTGTTAATGTGTGGGGATCGCTGGGTGGCACGGACCCGGTGGGCCGAAGGGCGCTGTATCTCGAAATCTAAATCTAAAATAAAATGCTGGAGTAACTCAGCAGGACAGGCAGGGTGACGCTTCGGGTCGAGACCCTTCTTCAGACTGAGGGTGGAGAGGGCTGAGAGGTTGTCCAACGTGGAGAAATTGACTAATATTGGCCCAAGCTCACAGGAACTAGGAGATGATCTCATTGAAACATTCTGCAGATTCTAAAAGTGATTGATAAGATGGGTTGTTGTAGAATTGTTGTAGGGGCGGCACAGTGGCGCAGCGGTAAAGCTGCTGCCTCACAGTGCCAGAGACCTGTTTTGATTCTGAATATGGGTGCAGGAAAATAACTGCAGATGCTGGTACAAATCGAAGGTATCACAAAATGCGAGTCAGGCAGCATCTCAGGAGAGAAGGAATGGGTGACGTTTTGGGAAACGTCACCCATTCCTTCTCTCCTGAGATGCTGCCTGTCCCGCTGAGTTACTCCAGCATTTTGTGATACCACTGAATATGGGTGCTGTCTGTGCCGAGTTTATACATTCCACCCTGTTTTTTCTCCGGGTGCTCCTGTGTCTTCACACATTCCAGAGACGTGTATGTATGTAGGTTAATTGGCTTCTGTAAATTGCCCAAGTGTGTAGGATGCGAAAGTGGGATAACATTGAATTAGTGTATGGGTGATCGATGGTCGGCATGGGACTCGGTGGGCTGAAGAACGTCACCCATTCCTTCTCTCCCGAGATGCTGCCTGTCCTGCTGAGTTACTCCAGCATTTTGTGAATAAGCCTGTTTCCATACTGTATCACTAAACTAAACTCAATTAAACTGAATTGTTTTGCAGCAAAAACATCAGCTGTTTAAGACTATGAGAAATTTCTTGGATGTTTGACATTCCTCAGAATTCATTACTCTGGAGGGCAATGGATTTTCGGTTGCTGTGTGCAAGCAAAATTAAGATTCTTTAAGAAATCAAGAAATTAAGAGAGGAGAGTGGAATGAGGCACAATATCGTTCGTGATCTTGTTGGTTGGCAAATCAGGCTACAGTCTTACAGGTTCTTCAGTTTCTATGAACTTAGATTGAAGGTGGGTGGCACTGTGGCGCAGCGGTAGAGTTGCTGCCTTACAGCGCCAGATCCCGACTACCGAAGAAGGGTCTCGACCCGAAGCGTCACCCATTCCTTCTATCCAAAGATGTTGCCTGTCTCGCTGAGTTACTCCAGTATTTCATGTCTATCTTAGGTGCTGCCTGTACGCAGTTTGTATGTTCTCCCTGTAACCTGCATGGGTTTTCTCCAAGATCTTCAGTTTCCTCACACACTCCAAAGACGTACAAGATTGTAGGTTAATTGGTATAAATGAAAAATTGCCCCTGATGTGTGTGGGAAAGTGTTAATGCACGGGGATCGTTGGTCGGCGCGGGCTCGGTGGGCCGAAGAGCCTGTTTCTGCATTGTATCTCTAAAATAATTAACAAAAATTATTAAATGATATACTCACAGTGGTGGGAAGTTCCACCGTTGTGTTCTGGAATACTTGCTGCTCAGTGACCAAGGTGCTGGGGAAATAACCGATTATACCCATTTGATCCACATACTGATGATCACTGTAAATCTGCAATAGGGAAGCAAAAATCACAAGGAGGCACATTGAGAGTCCTTAAGTTATCACTGAATTGTTTGCTTTTAGTCCCCCAGGTAGAGTAGATTTACTTACACTACCAGACCAGAATTCTCCACTTTGGCCTTCTTGTACCAGTTTGGAGTACACATATATGAATTGGCCTTCCCTAAGGTTTAAGAACCTGCAGTCTGGTGCATTGTAATCATCAACCACCTGGCCAAATGAGATGACATCTGAAAGACAAATCACTCGCTTTATTTGAAGATAGCCACAAAATGCTGGAGTAACTCACCGGGACATCTCCGGATCGAAGGAATGGGTGGCGTTTCGGGTCGTGACACTTCTTCAGACTGAGAGTCAGGGGATAGAGACTCTGGAGAGAAAGAAGGGTGAGGTGGGAAAACGACAGATCAAAGCATATGATGATAAAGAAAAGTAGGATGGCTTGCTGAGGGGAAGGTGACAACGGAGCATACAATCAGTAATATTTAATCAGGAGGGCAGCAGAACTAGTCGGAGAACTAGGATTGGGAAGGGACGGAGTGAGAGGGAAAGCAAGGGTTACTTGAAGTTAGAGAAATCAATATTCCAGAAGAAGCAAAGGATGTTCTGATACTTCTGTTTTAACTGCTGCATAAAATGAAGGCAATGATAGTTTGTGAAGATTACCTGCTCCAAAAAAATGATATGCTATCTGTCAGCCATGTCTCAGTCGTTAGAACTCTGACCTGTGAGTTAGAGGATTGTGAATTCAAGTCCTGCCACAAGAACGCAAGGACAGAAAAACAAAAATCTATGCTGACTTTCAAGGACAGTACTAGAGAAATGCCGAACAGTCAGTAGTGGAGTAGAAAGTAGAAAGCTGTTTTTGTTTCTTGCTCATCGTGCATCATGGAGGAGGGGCTCCCTGTGTACTCATCCAAAATTCAATTCCATTGACTTGAATAGAATCGAGTGTCAAGCAATTGACACGGGTAGCATGGTGGCGCAGCGGTAGAGTTGCTGCCTCACAGCGCCAGAGATCCGGGTCCAATCCTAACTACGGGTGCTGTCTGTACGGAGTTTGTACGTTCTCCCCGTGACCTGCGTGGGTTTTTCTCCGAGATCTTCGCTTTCCTCCCACACTCAAAGACGTACAGGTTTGTAGGTTAATTGGATTGGTATAAATTGAAATTGTCCCTAGTGTGTGTAGGATAGTGTTAGCGTGCGGGGATCGCTGGTTAGTGCGGACTTGATGGGCCGAAGGGCCTGTTTCTGCGCTGTATCTCTAAACTTAACTAAAATCAATAACAACCACTGGTGCATCTGGAAGCAACAAATGAGAACAAATTTCTCCACCAGTAACTTTAAAATGAGACGTTAAAACGTCCCACCTGCTTGCATACAAGGATTTAAAAGATCCCTAGGGCTGATTTTGGAAGGAGCAAGGGAAACTATTCCCAGTCTGTCAATTAATATTTGTTTCCCAATCAACATCACTGAAGCAAATTAACATTTGCTTGTGAGAGCTTGGTCTGCACAAATTGGCTGTGGAATTACATCCACTTTAAGTGACAACATTTCAAGAGTATTGAAAAGTGCTTTGGGGCATCCTGAAACGGTGACAGGCTGTATAAATGCAAGTCTTTCTGTCTATTGTTAATACCTCAGTGGCCAAGGAGGTCACCAAGAGTTGATATTTGAGAATCTGAGTTTGGCCTGCTCTGCCCTTTCTTTCAAAATGTCACTGTGGCTTTGTCAAAAAAGGAAAATTTCAGCAGTAGATCAGTGAAGCTTGACTTCTCAATTTTCAAAGAGTAGCAGTGAAATGTGTACAAGCCTCACATCTGCACAGTACAAGCTTGGTTAAGCTCAGATTTCTTTCTAAAGGGCTGAACTGCCCCTTCTTGGGTGGCGGGAGTACTAAATTAGGAATAATTTCTCATTCATCATTAACTTCTGTCAGAAAACATTCGTTGGTCACCTCTGGCTCAGTGTCGATCATTCTGAAGTGAAACAAATATCTGAACCAAACCCCATTTCATGGTTTGTAGAAAATAACATCGCGGAGTCACTTGATACAAAGCGACGTTTAACCTAAATGTCAGGTTCACACTGAAATACTTTCAGACTTGCCCCATTGAGTGAGTTTGATCTATCGTGTTAATAGCAGCGGGAAAGAAAAATTGTATGACAATTATAAGTATCCTTATTTCGTGAAAAGCCCAATGTCAACAGTGACTGAGATTGCGCAGATTATAAACCAGTGACGAACAATTTATATTCCAGGGAAATAAGAGCTAAACTTAAATGTGGAAAAAAATGTATAAACACATTAAAGGTATGTGCGCATCGTTTTCATTGTTGCTGAATATAGAAAGTATGTTTAATAACAAAAAGCATAAATAAATAGAAGTTTTTAGGTTTCCAATCTCAAAAATGAAGCGAATGTACTTACAACTGCAATCCTCATCAGCACAGATTTTCTTTTTTGCGAGTTTTTCCATGTAATCTGCTTTAATGACTTGTGCCAATCCAATTAGCAAAAGTGAGAAGAGACAGCAGGCAGCTCGTGCCATTTTAATTTCGCAGTTCGCAACTTTTTTGCTTTCCCTTAGTGCTTTTAAGATCGCTTGGACTGAATTGCTCCTTGCCAACAAACTTTCAGCTTTCCCGTTGGAAGCTGAAGCCAAACATCTGGATAAACATTTGCCACCAATGTCATTTCCTCCAGCAGAACAATCAGACTTGTGTCAGCACTGGTGTGGAGCTGGAGGAAGGAATGGGACGGGTTATAGAGAGGAGGGAAGGCAGAAAAGACATACAGATGGCATTGCTAATCTAAATAGCCTTCCTATCGTGCAGTAAATATATCTGGTAGTGTTAATCGCTTGGAAAAGCACAAATGTTTCACGGCTACCCTTCTAAAGCAAATATGTAAAGTATTTTAAATGAAACCTTTATAGAAGATGTGATCAGAGGTTTCATGGACAGTTTTGAATGCAATAGCCAAATGCAAGAGAACAAATAAGCTCTCCTTACACAAGTCTGGAAGTTCCATTCAAATGTTTGATCACCATGTATTTATATGGGCTCCTTTCTGGCTCTGCTGGTTATACCTTATTGTCACATGTGACTAGGCACAGTGAGATTCTTTGCTTGCATACACAATGTATACTAATAGCGGCCACCTACGTTGTTGACAAAGTTACAAAGCACGTCGGCTCCCCCTTTTGTCCCCCCCCCCCACAGCTGTTCCCCCATGCCGGGTCCCCATTGTCCTCTGTCCCCCACCCCCACCCACCCCCCTATTGCCCATTGTTCTCCCCCCCCCCTCCCTCACTGCGGCCTCCCCACGCCGGCTCCTCCATTGTTCTTCATGGTGGTCCTCATCGACCATCGACCGCGGGTGGACCCGCGAGGCATCGCCGCCGCTGCGAGACATCGCCACCGCTGCGAGGCTTCACCACCGCCAAAGCCCCGTCGTCACGAGGCTTCACCACTGTCGGCGCTTCACCGCCGCCGAGGCCTCACCACTGTCGACGGCCCACTTCACGTCTCCGTGCTGCCGACCCGGGCCCCAGCGGGGAATACGTCGGCCGCTCCGCCGACCCGGACTCCGATCCGCGAGGCCCCGGCCGGGCCCCGACCCAGGCTTCCACGCGGCGATCCGGAAGGCATCCAGACCGCTGGGCCTCGATAAAGGCCTCTGGCCGCGTTCCCAGTCCACAGTCGCGGCCTGTCGGGAAGCATCTCACCAGTCGTCCTGTCACTGAAAGACATTAATTCCTTGGTGGGGTGTAGCTCAGGAGTAGAAGATCCATCTCATTCTTTATGTGTAGGAAGGAACTACAGATGCTGGTTTAAAACAAAGATAGCTGAAGAAAACAGCTGGGGTAACTCAGCAACTCAGGCGGCATCTCAAGAGAAAAGGAATAGGTGATGTTTCGGGTCGAGACCCTTCTTCAGGCTGAGAGACAGGATACTTTATTGTGGCTGTTGCTATATAAATGCCCTGAGAGTGTTGATCAGATATTCCTTCATGGGAAACATCATTACCGAGCCCAACTCTCCCCTCCCTGGGCATCGAGCATTGGCTGCACCATTCAGGAGCACGAAACCAAAGTAATCAGAGTAAGACAGGAAGGTTTGTACTTAAGAAACGCAGCATGAATATAGGCCTTTCAGCCCATCGAGTCCATACAGACCATCGATCACCCGTTCGCATTAGTACAATGTTGTCCCACTTTCGCACAGGGAAAAGAACAATGAGGTAAGGGTGGACACAAAATGCTGGAGTAACTCAGTGGGTCAGGCAGGATCTCTGGAGAAAAGGAATAGGCGATGTTTCAGGCCTGAAGAAGGGTTTCTACCCAAAACGTCACCTATTCCTTCTCTCCAGAGTGACCCACTGAGTTACTCCAGCGTTTTGGATCTTCTGGACATCTTCAGTGTAAACCAGCATCTGCAGTTCCTTCCTACACAACAAGGTAAGGGTGTTAATCAACTGAGTTTCTGAGGATCTGGTTCTTTTTCACACATATGACAAAGACCGAGCTTGTACTCAATGGAATTTAGATGGATAAGAGGGTATCTTATAGAAACATATAAAATTATAAAAGGACTGGACAAGCTAGATGCAGGAACAATGTTCCCAATGTTGGGGGAGTCCAGAACCAGGGGCCATAGTCTCAGAATAAAAGGGAGGCCATTTAAAACTGAGGTGGAATTCTCTGCCACAGAAGGCAGTAGAGGCCAGTTCACTGGATGAATTTAAAAGAGAGTTAGATAGAGTTGTAGGGGCTAGCGGAATCAAGGGATATGGGGAGAAGGCACAGGGTACTGATTGTGGATGATCAGCCATGATCACAATGAATGGCAATGCTGGCTCGAAGGGCCAAATGGTCTCCTCTATGTTTGTCACCTTTTCCAAACTGGCCTTGGACAAAATGACTCGTTTCACTATTTCAGTTTGCAGTTAGAGTCAAAGCTGGGGATCATATTAGAAAGACCCTTATCCTTCCAGTACCTATGGCATACCTGGGCAGCATAGTAGTTAGTTTAGTTTATTGTCATGTATACCGAGGTACAGTGAAAAGCTTCTGTTGCGTGCTAACTAGTCAGCAGAATGGCAGCTATAGAGCTGTTGCCTCACAACACTAGAGACCCAGGTTCGATCCTGACCTCAGATGCTGTCTATGTGGAGTTTGCACATTTTCACTGTGACTGCTTAGCGTCATAGAGTCATAGCATGATACAGTGTGGAAACAGGCCCTTCGGCTCAACTTGCCCACACCGCCCAATATGTCCCAGCTGCACTAGTCCCACCTGCCTGTGTTTGGCACATATCCCACCAAACCTGTCCTATCCATGTACCTGTCTAACTGTTTCTTAAATGATGGTATAGACCCAGCCTCAACTACCTGCTCTGGCAGCTTGTTGGTAGTCTGTGGATCAATTGGCCTCTGTACCTTTGTGTGTTGGTGAGTGATAGAACCTAAGGGGATTTGATAACAATATGGAGAGAATAAAAGAAGGAATAAAGTTGATTTAGATTAGTGTAGGATTAATGTAAATGGGTAATTGATGGTCAGGATGGACTCGATGGGTCAAAGGGCTTGTTTCCATATTGAATCTCTCTATAATTTCAGGAATTTGCTTCTTAATTTTTACTATTCTTTTTAAGGCACTCCTAAAATCCTACCTTGGTGACCTTTTCCAATATTTTTTATGTGTCAAATTTTCTTTGGCAACGTTTCTCAATGCATGTTGGGTGCTTTACTGCGTTAAAGCTGCTCCAGAGATGACGTTGCTCTGCGGGTGATCATTCTGTAATGTCCTCTTTGGGACGTTGCCAATTAAAGCATAAAATAGTGATTCCAAAGAATATTGCTCTACTTAGGTTAGTTGAGCTCATCACATTTGTGGCATTCGGTCTGCAGTTATGATTTGCCTTGGGAACTGGATTTTAAAGACACACTGACCTTCTGACAAGTGTTACGGCTCTGTTTCTAGATACGAGTGTGAGGATTCAGACAGGGAAGCAATAACATCAAGAGCAACAGCTTGTATTAACAAAGCACTTTTAACCTAGTAAAATGCCCCAAGGTACTCAACAGGAAGGTTAAATCCCACTTCAGAGATTTGAACTGAAAAACCTAGACTGATACTTCCTTACAGTGTTGAGAGAGTGCTATAAACCAGACATCCTGTGGTTAAGGCACACAATTGATATCCTATCCGTCCTCTCAATGAATGTAAAATATCCCAATACACTACTTTCAAGAATGGAGGAGTGGTTTTCCTGCAGATACTGGCCATTTTATATCCATGAGTCGCCAATGCTGTAACACATCATCTGATCATTATCGCATTAATGTTTACAGAAGCTTGTTCTGATCAAACTGGCTGCTGTGTTCCCTAAACATATGTATTCCATACATTACAATATTACTGGAGACACAATGAATCGCAGATGTTCAAATATTGTGTCGAACACAAAGTGCTGGAGTAACTTGATGGGGTCAGGCAGCATCTCTGGAGAACATGGATAGACAACGTTTCAGGTTGTGACTTTTACCAGAGATACTGCCTGACCGTTGAATTATTCTGGCACATTGTATCTGTTTTCGGAATCCAGCATCTGCAATTCCTTGTGTCTAGATCGCTGGAGGACATGGACAGGCGACATTTCAAGTCGGGACCCTTCTTCACACCGAAGAAAGGTCCCAATCCTCCAGAGGTACTGCCTGACCCACTGAGTTACTCCAGTACTTCTTTGTGTTCTTCGAATTATTATTTCATATTTTTCATATTTCAGATACAGCGCGGAAACAGGCCTTTTCGGCCCACCAAGTCTGCACCGCCCAGCGATCCCCGCACATTAACACTATCCTACACACACTAGGGACAATTTTTACATTTACCCAGTCAATTAACCTACATACCTGTACGTCTTTGGAGTGTGGGAGGAAACCGAAGATCTCGGAGAAAACCCACGCAGGTCACGGGGAGAACGTACAAACTCCTTACAGTACAGCACCCGTAGTCAGGATCGAACCTGAGTCTCCGGCACTGCATTCGCTGTAAAGCAGCAACTCTACCGTTGCGCCACCGTGCCGCCCCTATATTACCATGTTGTTAACGTGCCAAATACCAAATTCCCAAAACAGACTCTCTGTCCTGCGAACTGTCACAGGAAAAGATTACCAGGCAACTGAGAGAACAAAAATCAAGGATGTGCACAGCACCCAGCTAGAAAAATTGCAATAAACATTCTGACTCTTGGGAATAACCATAACAACACAAAGTGAAGAAGGAGCATCAGCAATGATATTGAGAATATCGAGTCTGGGTGTCAATGGCGCACAGTAACCCTGAGTACATGACAGCAGCGTACCATTAACGAAGTACCCACCTGCCCGCCCTGCTATGCACCTCTACGTAACAGTCTGCAGTTTTCATAATAGCCTCATCCATCTCCACAGAACCCAGAAAACCAAAACGGAAACAAATTGTCCTCATTCCCTCGGGAATATCTGAGGAGTAGATGAAAAGATAACAATGCCTACATGTCAAAAATAGATAATTGGTTGTAAAATATTTTGAGACAACTTGAAGCCACGAAAGCTGTGATATTATGCCGGCCTTACTTTCCTGCCTGCATCTGTATTACTTTCACATCGTTTTCTCTCGCATCAGATTGCCCTTGGTATTTGCTGCTATGCAACTTGCATAACTATCTTTTCCTCAGGATTATAATCCTAGTGGCTGTTGTTACTTTGATATCCATCTAACTTTTATGTTGAAGGTGTGACTTGATATATTTCTTAATATAAATAGTTCAAGGGAAATATAAAGTACTGATGAAAAAGTTCAAGGAACTAGAAGTAATTAATCAGATTTACAAAGGCATTGGCACAAAGGGCGGCACAGTGGCCCAGCGGTAGAGTTGCGGAATCCGGGTTCCATCCTCACTCTGGGTGCTGTCTGTACTGAGTTTGTATGATTTCCCTGTGACCACGTGGGTTTTCTCTGGGGGCTTTGGTTTCATCCCACTTTCCAAAGTCGTACGGTTTGTAGCTTAATTGGCTTCGGTAAAATTGTAAACTGTAAGTAGTGTGTAGGATAGTGCTAGTGTACAGGGTGATCGTTGGTCGGCACGGACTCAGTGGGCTGAAGGGCCTTTTTCCACGCTGTATCTGTATCTCTAAAGTAAATGAGTTGGCAATTAACTGGATTGATTAGTGGATGTCTGAGTGAGTTAATAACAGGCATTTCTATGCTCTGTGTGTTTGAGGTTGATGCTAAATTTATTTTAACAAGCCAAATAGTAAAGATAACTGCAAGAAGACTGAGATCTGGGGATAGGGATGAAAGCTTGCATTGTGGTCGGATAACTTAAAAAAGCTATTGATAAAAGCATATGCAAACAGTTTTCAACAACTCAGCAACTTGATCACTAAGTGTTGTTCATTTCAGTGCAATGCAATTAAAATTGACATGTTTTTCTAGGTCATGTCAGAATTTGAACTAGACAGAGGGTACAGAAGAGATTTGTTAAATTACAATCATGAACGGCTTAGATAATGAAAATTTGCATCCAGTGGCAGCAGATTTAAGGTAAATGCCAAAGGAATGAAAGAGAGGTTAGAAAAACGCAAGTTTATCTGGTGTACTTATAATTCATTCGCTGGTTGTGGAGCAAGATCAATGATTTATTTTTCAAAAAGAAACTGGAGGGGAAAGAAGTTGCTGAGATATGGATGGATTGAGTGATTGGGTCTAATTAGATGGGCCCTTGAAAGAGGTAGCATTGACTGTGAGCATGGAAATAATCTGCTCATGGCGATGTGGTGAAGGTCACGGGTGCTGATGTTTGTGGAATACAGTGACCAGTGGAGATGTGTGCTGGGGTGGAAATGATTAGAAGTTCACATGTTTCGGAGCAAATTGAAGTAAGCTGATGGTATTGAGATGATTAGAAGATTGCAGGAGATATTGCTAACGGGGAGATTTGATGGTTACAGGAGTGTATAAGCAAAACAGGAGAGGAGTCAATATTTAAGCATGTTATGAAAACAAGCCTTAAGGAACTACCTTCATGGAAAACTAACATAACCTGCAACTACATTTTCACTGATGGGCAATATGTAGACATTGCCAGCAATGCACATTTGATTAAAATGAATGTATAATTAAATAAATGATTGTGGTAAAAATCTTATCATTCACTGGAGCCCTTCAAAGAAGAAACTCTGGGATTTTTACCATGCCCAGCCAATATGTAACTCAATATCTCGCGGAATCTTAAACTGCTTTCTCAGTTCATTTGAAACTGGGAAAATAAATGTTGACCTTGCCTGTGGCCTCTTGAATAAAACGATAAGCATCCCTTTAGCATAGAATATAAAAGAGAAGCACATGAGTAAAATAAAGAAACTATATATAAGCTAGAGCATTTAAATAACCCCAAATGGTTTCTTGTTTGCTTGTATGCCCAAGGAAATGCTGCTGAAATCTGTTTCATTGAGTGAAACCACTCATTAATTTCAAGTCAAATGTCAAAAGAGTCAAGTCAATGGTGTTTAATTGTCCTATGCATGGACAACAGAACAATTAAATTCTTACTTGCAGCAGCATACCAAATCTGTAAACACAATATGCATAGATAATATATTTTAAACAAAAATTCAATAAATTAATAACCCTAATACTAATATAAAAAACAAAGTCCTTCGTGCAACTAAAGACAGTCCATAGTTCATAATTGAGGTTCAAGATCCTGCAAGTAATAAAAAAAAGGACGAGCTTAAGAAAATGGAATATGCTGTTACTTAAAGAAATGGGAAAATACTCTTTGGGTGGTACAGTGGTACAGCGGTAGAGTTGCTGCCTCACAGTGCCAGAGACCCGAGCCCAATACTGACTAATGGTGCTGTCTGTACGGAGTTTGTACGTTCTCCCTGTGACTGCGTGAGTTTTCTATAGGTGCCCTGCTTTTCTCCAAAGACATTCACTCCAAAGACATTCAGGTTTGTAGGTTAATTGGCTTCGGTAGAAATTGTAAATTGTCCGCAGTGTATAGGATAGTGCTGGTGTAAGGGGCGAGCACTGGTCGGCACGGACTCAGTGGGCCAAAGGGCCTGATTCCACGCTGAATCTCTTTAAAGACTAGGGTCAAAAGTTTAAGGATTTTAATTGTTTTATCCTGTAGATAATATGGTTTTATATAATTAAATTTTTGTATATCTTTGTGGTAAATATTAGCTAATGCATTTCTTTGCCAGAATTCAACAAAGTTAGGCTGCTCTGCTCACCAAATTAAAACTGCGCAAGAGATATGTTCCTCTCAATGCCACATTTCATCGCTCAAAACAAATTCTGGCAGAATTACTTCACCACATTTGCATTCAGCATAATTAAGACTCTGTTACACTATGTAATCAGTATTTTCCAAAGCTGCCAAGTGCAAATGTAATAAACATGCAAGAAACCCTTCAACAATAATTTCTATTCATTGCTGTCAGCCTTAAATTATGTTTGTCTGTAATTTTTAAACATAAATACAGGGTTTTGTGTTGAGAAATTTAGATACCTAAAAAATTTCTAATAGAAGTTTAAATTGTACCTCTTAAATTACAAACACTGGTCTCGATTTTCTGGAGAAATTCTGGCAGCCATTAATAACAGAAATATTTCCAAATACTGAGTCTCAAACTTCCCAAACATTCCTCATAAGTTGTAGGAGCAGAATTAGGCCATTCAGCCCATCAGGTCTACTTTGTCATTCAATCATGGCTGATCATTCTTTCCCTCTCAACCCCATTCTCCTTCCTTCTCCCCATAAACCTTGACACCCTTCCTTACTAATCAAGTACCTATCAATCTTCACCTGAAAGATATCTATTGACTTAGCCTACATAACCTTCTGTGGCAATAAATTCTGATTAATAATAATAATAATAATATGCCTTTATTGTCATTGTACGAACAGTACAACAAAATTAGAAGTGCTACATCTGAAACAGTGCGACAGTGCAAATCTTTCAAAGACAATCGCACAAACATAGGAACCAACACAACAAATACCAATATCAATAAAAAACAATTAAAAAACCTAATAAATAATAAATGAGTTTTACACCTAAAATCCTGAAAATATTTAAAAAGTGCGACGAAAGTGAGTCACATCAAGTCAAGTATTTCCATTCACAGTTCTTATGGCCCAGGGAAAGAAACTGTTTTTAAATCGGTTTGTTCTGGCCCTTAGGCTCCTGTAGCGCCTCCCAGAGGGCAGGAGAGCAAACAGTTCATATCCTGGGTGTGTGCTGTCCTTAATTATATTTCTGGTCCTGTTTAGACAACGCGAGCTGGAGATGTCCTTCAGAGAAGGTAGTGGACAGCCGATAATTTTCGCTGCTGTCTTAATAACCTTCTGGAGGGCCTTCTGGTCTGCAACTGAGCAGCCAGCATACCACACAATGGTGCAGTATGCCAGTACGCTCTCAATGGTGGAGCGGTAGAAGGTCACCAGCAGATTCTCCTTCAGTTTGTTTTTCCAGAGCAGTCTTAAGAAGTGCAGTCTCTGCTGTGACTTAAGAAATTCCCCCTCATCTTTCCAAAGGAACGTCCTTTTAATCTGAAGCTGTGCCTCTGATCCTGGACTCTCCCACTAATGGAAACATCCTCCCCACATCCACGCTATCCAGGCCTATCACTACTACGTAAGCAATGCAAAGAAGGACACAAAGTGCTGGACTAACTCAGCGGGTCAGTATTCTCATCTGTGGTTTCCACGCTTTGCTCCAAGGTTGACCTCCAAGCATCGGGTCACAGAGCGCATAGTTCCTCATTCCCTAGTGAGTACATGGGGACATCTGCCCGGTAAACATACGCAATGTCCCGACAATACACAGCCTTTCAATTACTCCATTTATCCCATTAGGAAGAGAGAGACAGCAAGGTGACACATTATTTATTACTTGTTAACTTAAGTGCCTTGGAGAATTTATACCTTTATACCTTTATAACTGTCAGGATTCATACCAATACACAAAACTGTAACTTTTTTTTTAGACCTTAAACTTTTTACTGCTGTGCTTATTTTTTAATGATTAGTTTTTTCAATGACAGAGACATAAAAATAGAGAATATCTGAAATACGGAGCAAGTCAGACGATATTTAGACCATAAGATGTTAGCGCACAATTAGGTTATTCAGCCCATCGAGTCTACTCGACTATTCAACCGTAGCTAATCTATGTCCCTCTCAACCCCATTCTCCTGCCTTCTCCTGAACCTTTGAAGCTCTTCCTAATCAAGAACGTAACAATCTCTGCGTTAAAAATACCCAATGTCTTGGTCTCCAGAGCCACCTGTGACAATGAATTCCACAGATTCACCACCTTCTGGCTAAAGAAATTCCTCTTCATCTCAATTTTAAATATACATCCATTTATTCTGAGTCTGCGCCCTCTGGTTGTAGACTCTCCCATTACTGGAAACATCCTTTTAGCATCCACTCTATCTAGGCCTTTCATTATCCGGTAGGTTTCAATGAGATTCCCCCTCAACCTTCTAAAATCCAGCAAGTGCAGAGCCAGGACCTTCAAACACTCCTCATATGTTAACTCAATCATCCCCAAGATCATTTTCGTAAACCCCCTCCAAAGTCAGCACATCCTTCCTCAGATATGGGGCCCAAAATTGCTCACCATACTCCAAATGTAGTTTCATCTGCGCCTTCTAAAATCTCAGCATTACATCCTTGCTTTTACATTCTAGTCCCCTTGAAATGAATGCTGGTGTTGCATTTGCCTTCCCAAATGCTGACTCAACCTGGAATTTAACCCTTTGGGAATTCTGCTCCAGCACTCTCAAGTCTCTCTGCATCTCTGATTTATGAATTCTCTCCCCATTTAGAAAGTGTCTACTTTCTTTTTTCTACCAAAGAGCGTGACAGACCATTTTGCTACGCCGTATCCAATTTGCCACTGTGTAGGAAATAACTGCAGATGCTGGTTTAAACCATAGGCACAAAAAGCTGGAGTAACTCAGCGGGACAGGCAGCATCTCTGGAGAGAAGGAATGGGTGACATTTCGGGTCAAAACTCTTTTTCAGACTTTCAATTTGCCACTTCCTTGCTCACTCTCTGAACTTGTCCAAGCCCTTCTCCAGCATCCCTACCTCATCATGCCTCCTGGCCCTCCATCTATCTTCATATCATCTGCAAACTTGCTCACAAAGCCATAATTTCCATCATTCATATCATTAAGTAGCAGATCCAACACTGAACCTTGCAGAATGCCACTAGTCATCAGTAGCAAACCAGAAAAGACCCCATTTATTCCCACTTGTTGCTTTCTGCCAATATGAGGTGCTGTTCCTCCAGTTTGTGTGTGGCCTCACTGTGGCAATGGAGGAAGCCCAGGATAGAAAGATCAGTATGGGAATGGGAAGAGGAGTTTAATGGTTAGCAACCGGGAGACCGAACAGACCTAGTCAGACCGTGAGCAAGTGTTCGGCAAAACGGTCGCCTAGTCCAGGCTTGGTCTCACTGATGTATAGGAGGCCATTTTGATATTCTTGATGTGGCCTCCATTAAAAAGCACAATTTTACAGCAAAGTCATAGAAATCTCAAAGCAATTATCCCATCTATTACAAGACCTTTCAAGAAATTTCCTAGAACATTCAAAAGTCAGATATGCAACTGTAATTTATTTAGTTGTAGAAGCTCTTCAAACTATTTGGAAAAGCAGAACTTGTTCATTGGTTTCATAACCCAACAGAAAAATCAATTCATCTGTTGACCCAAAGATATAAACAGACTTCACACAGCTGTAATAGATTTTTTTACAAGGCAGCTGCTTGCTATTTGTAGCAGGTGCCAATTCCTGATTCAGTTTTGAAAGAAACAGTTAACATTATTGCCATCTTACAAAAAAGATAAATCTGCTTCAAATGCATACAAACTTTTAGGCCACCTTTTTAATAGTAGGTATTAAACACATCAGATGAGTGAATAAATGACCTTGCATCAACCACTACAGGGCAGCAAAATACTGGATATGCAAACTGAAGGTTTATCTCAATAACTGCAAAACGTCCAATTTGAAAATTCTTTAGTGCTTTTATTGGATCTAACTCTTTTAATCTATCACAGAAGGTTTTCTTGTATATTAAGGCACAGGAGGCCATTCTGTCCATCTGATCCTTGCTGCTTCCCAGCAGAGCAATCTCAACAGTCCCATTCTCCTTTAATTCCGTGACATGTTCACCATCTCCCTTTTGGTTATTTTGCAACTTACCTAAGTTCAGAGATAATTTACAGTAGTGAACAACTTGTACATCTTTGGGATCTTGAGAAAAATCAAAATACCCATCCAGAAATCCTGGCCTAGTGTGGACATGGAAAGGATATTTCCAGTAACAGGAGAGTCTATAACTAGAGGGAACAGCCTCAAAATAAAAGGACATACTTTAAAAATGGAGATAAGAAGAAATTTCTTTAACCACAGGGTGGTGAATCGGTGCAATTCATTGCCACAGATTGCTGTGGAGGCCAAGACTTTGAGTATTTTTAAAGCAGAGATTGATAGGTTCTTGATTAGTAAGGGCATGAAAGATTGTGGGAAGGCAGGAGAATGGGGTTGAGAGGGAAAAATAGATCAGCCATGATTGAATGGCGGAGAAGATTGGATGGGCCTATACGGATACAGGGAGAACATGCAAACTCTGTACAGCAGCACCCGTAGATCGAACCCGGGTCTCTAGTGCTGTAAGGCAGCAACTCTACAGTTGGATTGATATTCTGAAAATAACAATGGCTCTGGGAATTTCAGTGCAAACTCTGGGTCACAGCAGGTAGAATGACTTGAGGCACTGTAGCAGCTGCACTTGTGTTTAACTGAAACCTGCAGCCTGAAAGGTCTCTCGGTCAACTAAAGATAAGATAAGCTAAACGCTGAGAATAAACGAGCAAAAAAATGTAAAAACCTAAGATTTTCTGTAACTCCATAAAAAGATAGACGTAAAAATACGGTTCAGCTAAATTAGACAGGTTAGGTTCTGTCTTTCATCTGTCTTTTATGTAAATTATGATAGCACAAAGCCCAATACTGAACCCAGTGGCATCCCACTAGACGTAGTCTGCTAACCTGAAAAAGTATCATTAATTCATATTCTCTATTCTTAGTCCTTTAACAAATATTCCTATTATAAGAAAATTACTGCAGATGCTGGTACAAATCGATTTATTCACAAAATGCTGGAGTAACTCAGCAGGTCAGGCAGCATCTCGGGAGAGAAGGAATGGGTGACGTTTCGGGTCGAGACCCTTCTTCAGACTTGTCCTCTATTCCTATTCATATGTTACCCAAATTTAACATGCCTATATTTTATGAACCATCTTTTTATCTGACACTTTATCAAATGAGTTTTGAAAATATAGATATACCATGTTTATTGGAGACAAAGGCAGTTGACTTGTGATGGAGAATAATAGAATGACAGAAGTGTTAAATAAAAACTTTGCATCTGTCATCACATGCACAGATCTAAAATCCCTACTAAACTTGGTTACTAAAGAAAAAATACTTTGGAAATCAAGCAATTTTCACAACAAATCTACTGGACCTGATTCCATTCCCAGTTGAGAGGTGACAGCACAGATAAATGAATTTGTGATAAGATGAATTTGTGATAAGCTTGTAATATCCCTCAGATATTAGATCATTCCTTATAGATTAGTTAGAAAATGCAACACCATCACTGAAAGAGGGGAAGAGAGATGAAAGAAGGAACAGTTAGTTTGACATCAGTTGTTGGAAAAATGCAGTTCAGCTCTTCTTAAAACATAAATATGAAAATCATGTTATTTTTGGACAGGCAACAAAGGTTACAAATTAGAAAACACATCAGACATTTTTTTGCAGAGATTTTGAGGATATAATTAGCAGGGTTGATAAGGGGGGACCATTTAATATGTTACATGGACATTGGGGCTGGAAGGGTCTGTTCCTGTGCTGTGTTGTTCTATGTTCTATATCTGTATTTTCAAAAGACATTTGATGAACGTTTTATATAAAAGGCACCTTCCTTGTTATATAAGGAACAGGAACAGTGTTATATAACAGAGAATCCAGTACAAAATCCTCCTCATAACCTACAAAGCCCTCCATAACCTGGCCCCATCCTACCTGACCGACCTCCTCCACAGGCACACTCCCACCTGCACCCTCCGCTCTGCCGCTGCCAATCTCCTATCCCCCCACATCCGGACTAAACTCAGATCCTGGGGGGACAGGGCTTTCTCCATCGCTGCTCCCACCCTATGGAACTCACTACCCCAAACCGTTAGAGACTCCCCCACACTCACCACATTCAAAACATCGCTGAAGTCTCACCTGTTCAGTACTGCCTTCAACCACTGAAGGTCACCTCACCTTCTGTCTCCTTTCTCTGTTCATTTATTTATTTACTTATTTATCTATCTATTTATTAATTTCCCTATGTTCTCAAAATCTCTGTAAAGCGTCTTTGAGTATATGAAAAGCGCTATATAAATAAAATGTATTATTATTATTATTATATATTAACAGGAATAGAGGACAATAAAGAACATACATTAGATATTAGGGATTAATATGCATTTGTCACACTGGCAGTCAGTTTCAACGTGTTCAGTATTAGACTCTCATGTATTTGCATAACAGGCTGATAAATGGACAGAAAGTAATATGCCCAGTTTTGCTGATGGCAGGGAACAAGCAGCAAGAATAAGCTGTGAGGATAATACTAAGAGTTCACAAAAGGACACAGATAGGGTAAATTTTGGGAAAAGATGGTAGATGATGTATCATGTAGGGAAATGTGAACTGTGAAATTTGATAAGAGTAGTAAAAAAACCCAATGCTTTTTAAACAGTGAAGAACAGATAAAGGTTGAGGAACATCAAACATTTAGAAATGGGAATTCAAAGCTGACATTGCTATGTTTTGGACACTATTTGGATGAAGGGACATATCATCAGGCGGGAAATTAGATCAGGTAACAAATCACCCATGACAATGAATAAAGGAGCAGACTCAAGCCGTATGCCCTACTTCAGTTTCTCCTATCCAGCTCTCAACTGTCAATTTTGAACAAAAGCTATTTGATTTAATTCAATCAGTCCTTTATAGGTATAGATTTTGTATTCTTTTAGGAAATTAAGTGAATGGTACTGAATCAAGTAGATGAAAGGTAAAGGTGTATGGGATGCTTGCCGTCATCGGTCAGGGCATTGAGTATAAGTGTCAGGAAGTTAGGTTGTAGCTATAGAGGATTTTGGTTAGGCCGCATTTGGAATATTGTGTAAAGTTCTGGTCGTTCCATTGCAGGAAGGATATGCAGGCTTTGAGGAGAATACATAGGAGGTTTACAGAATGCTGCCTGGATTACAGGGTATTATTAATAAGGAGATCTGCTTATAAGGAGAGGTTGTGGTGGATTTTCTGGTGAATCGGGGGTTGAGGCAAGACCTGATAGATTGATATAGGAGGCATCGGGTAGACAGTCAGAACCTTTTTCCAAAGATGGAAATGTTAAAGACTAGAGGTTTAAGGTGAGAAGAGCAAAGTTTAAAGGAGAAGTGCAGGGCAAGTTTTTTTATAATACAGAGGTTGACGAATGCCCGGAACGTACTGCCAGGGGCGGTGGTGGAGGCAAATATGATAATAGAGTTTAAGAGACTTTTGGGTAGGCACGTGGATATGCAGAGCACGGAGGGATATGGATTAAAGTAATAAAAAGGAACTGCAGATGCTGATTTATACCAAATATTTAGTTTAGTTTGGTTTATTGTCACGTGTACCGAGATACAGTGAAAAGCTTTTGTTGTGTGCTAACCAGTCAGCAGAAAGACAATACATAATTCCAATCAAGCAATTTGCAGTGTATAGATACATGATAAAGGGAATGACGTGAATAACATTTAATGAAAGATAAAGCCAGTAAAGTCTGATCAAAGATAGTCCAAGAGTATCCAATGAGGTAGAAAGTAGTTTAGGACAGCTCTCTAGTTGTGGTAGGATGGTTCTGTTGCCTGATAACAGCTAGATAGACACAAGATGCTGGAGTAACTCTGCAGGGTCAGGCAGCATCTCTGGAGAACATGGATAGGTGAAGTTTCGGGTGGGGACCTTTCTTCAGACTGATTGTAGTGGGGAGTGTAGGGAAAAAAATGGAAGGATGTGGATATGTACAGGCAGAAGAATTGGGTGACATTTCCCATTCCTTCTCTCCAGAGATGCTGCCTGATCTGCTGAGTTACTCCAGCGTTTTGTGTCTATCTTTGGTGTAAACCAGCATCTGCCATTCCTTCCAACAGATAAGAGTTGATCTTGGCATCATGATCGGCACAGACATTCATAAATTATAGGAGCAGAATTCGGCTCATCAAGTCTACTCCCCCATTCAAACACGGCTGATCTATCTTTTCCTCTCAACCGCATTCTCCTGCCTTCTCCCCATATCCCCTGACACCTGTACTAATCAAGAGTCTATCTTTCTATGCCTCACAAATATCCACTGACTTGGCCTCCAGTCTTCTGTGGCAATGAATTCCACAGGTTCACCACCCTCTAACTGCAGAAAATCCTCCTCATCATCTCCTTCCTAAAGACATTGCAGGCCAAAAGGCCTGTTGCTGGTGCTGTCCATGCCTTACAACGAATGCAGAGCTGGAGACCCGGGTTCGATCCTGACTACAGATGCTGTCTGTACGGAGTTTGTACGTTCTCCCCGGGACCTGCGTGGGTTTTCTCTGACACTCCAAAGACGTACAGGTTTGTAGGTTAATTGGCTTGGTAAATGTAAAACAAAATGTCCCTAGTGGGTGTAGGATAGTGTTTGAAATTGTCCCTAGTGGGTATAGGATACTTCCAGTATTATCCCTGGTGTACTCTTCGGAAGTGATGACCACAAGATACAAGAAGCAGGAAAAAGGCCTCCACAGCCTTCTGTGGCAATGAATTCCACGGATTCACCACCCTCTGACTGAAGAAACTCCTCCTCCTCATCATCATTTCCTTCGTAAAGACATTGCGGGCCGAAAGGCCCTGCGGTTGTTATGACTACCTGGCGTTCATGGAACGACTCGGTCAACCTGCGAGAGGAGTGTAAAGTTGCAGCAACAAACGTCGCCTGAACACCAGCAGCCGCCATGACACTCGCTGCTGCCCCGCGTTGCCAGGGCAACGGGAGGGAGGGATCTAATCGGCCCCTCCCCCGGCGGCGGAACCAACACTGTGAGTTGTCGGTTGCGCCGTCAATCACAGGACAGACGTGATGAATGGTGAGGCGCGCCGTCAATCGCGCCGCGGCCGGCCAATGAGGGGAGGAGGGGGGAGAATGGGCGGGACTTACAGCGGTGTTTTGGGCCTCGCGGGAGCGCGGGAGGCGTTTGCTGCTCGATCCGGGCGCCAGTTGGCAGCCGTTGGTAACGGCAGCGCGGGGTCGGTGATGATAATGGCGGCGGCGGCGGCGACCACAACAACAACAACCACGACGAGCCCCCGAGGCGCGGTGCGGTGCGGAAAGTTTTAAACGCCCCGTGATCGCTGTCCACCACCGCACCCAACAGTTGTAAACAAACACTTTTTGGAAGTGGCGCCGTTGCGTTGGAAAGGAAAGTGCAAGTGATGAATCATGGCCTCGGTGAAGGTGGCGGTGCGGCTCAGACCGATGAACCTGAGGTAAAAGTCTGGCCCTGCCTGCCTGGCGAAGAAGCTGCAACTGTATGCATGACATTATAGCCCAACAGCGGCGGGTGGTGCAGTATCAACAAGACAAGACAAGGTCGGGGAGCGGCCCGCATGGCCAGCACTGCCACAAAACTTCACACTCTCCCCCACCAAGCAAGAGATAGATAGATTCTTGATCAGTACCGGTGTCAGGGGTTATGGGGAGAAGGCAGCCAGGAGAATGGTGTAGAGAAAGAAAGAAAGATACATCAGTCATGATTGAATGGCGGAGTAGACTTGATGAGCCGAATTGTATACACTGGAATTTAGACGGATGAGAGGAGATCTTATCGAAACATATACGATTATTAAGGGGTTGGACACGTTAGAGGCAGAAAACATGTTCCCAATGTTGGGGGAGTCCAGAACCAGGGGCCACAGTTTAAGAATAAGGGGTAGGCCATTTAGAACTGAAATGAGGAAAAACTTTTTCAGTCAGAGAGTTGTGAATCTGTGGAATTCTCTGCCTCAGAAGGCAGTGGATGCCAATTCTCGGAATGCATTCAAGAGAGAGCTAGATAGAGCTCTTAAGGATAGCGGAGTCAGGGGGTATGGGGAGAAGGCAGGAACAGGGTACTGATTGAGAATGATCAGCCATGATCACATTGAATGGCGGTGCTGGCTCGAAGGGCCGAATGGCCTCCTCCAGCACCTATTGTCTATTGGTCTAATTCTGCTCCTTTCCCTTATGACGAAACGTCAGCTATCCATGTTCTCCAGAGATGCTTTATGTCTTCTCCAGCACTTTGTGTCTTTTTAACTTGAATTTTCATGTTGCTTGCAGAAAACAGCAGAGAGGGAGAGATAGATCTATCTATCTATCTTTTTTTCTACTGCACAACCGCCAACAGCTGGGCTATCTCGTGCAGATTTCGCTGGCTGGTTCCAAAAGGGTTATTTAGATTTTTATGTGGGCACGTTTTGGTGAGATGTTCCATGTCCGAGTTGTCGAGCTGTGACTTGAAGAGTGACAAGGTTGGTGCACATATCTGGTGGTGTCAGGAAGGATGTTCCACTCTGGGATAGTCAGTCCATGGATATAGCGACTGTTTGCTCTAATTCTGGTATAAATGAAGCGTCCTGAGGACTGTCTTGTAAATTTCTAGGTATTGGATTGAATTAAGTGAGATATGTTACTGGGGATGATGCCATGAGTCCCTTTGTAGACTGTACATAAGCGGGCTTTGGTGCATCTTGACTCCAGCGACTCCCAGCCAAGGCGATTTAACGTATCGGAGACGCTTGACTGTCTTGAGTAGTCGTCACAAACAAACCGTGCTGCACGCCTCTGAACCGTGTCACAACCATGATTGAATGGCGGAGTAGACTCGATGGGCCGAATGGCCCAATTCTGCTCCAATCACTTCTGAACCAGACAGATAACTGAAAACAACCTGCCGATCCTACAGACAATTACAGATAATAATAGCAGTTAGGACGGATACAGAGTGGAGAGGCTGGGCAAGTTAGGACTTAGAAGTCCTGGTCTGTAGAAACATAGAAAATAGGTGCAGGAGTAGGCCATTCGGCCCTTCGAGCCTGCACCGCCATTCAATATGATCATGGGTGAAGAAATGTTTTCTCATCTCGGTCCTAAAAGACTTCCCCCTTATCCTTAAGCTGTGACCCCTGGTTCTGGACTTCCCCAACATCGGGAACAATCTTCCCGCATCTAGCCTCTCCAACCCCTTAAGAATTTTATATGTTTCAATAAGATCCCCCCTCAGTCTTCTAAATTCCAGCGAGTATAAGCCTAGTCTATCCAGTCTTTCTTCATATGAAAGTCCTGCCATCCCAGGGATCAATCTGGTGAACCTTCTCTGTACTCCCTCTAAGGCTAGAATGTCTTTCCTCAGATTAGGAGACCAAAACTGTACACAATACTCCAGGTGCGGTCTCACCAAGGCCCTGTACAACTGCAGCAGAACCTCCCTGCTCCTATACTCAAATCCTCTTGCTATGAATGCTAACATACTATTCGCTTTCTTCGCTGCCTGCTGCACCTGCACGCTTGCTTTCAATGACTGGTGCACCATGACACCTAGGTCATGTTGCATCTCCCTTTTTCCTAATTGGCCACCATTCAGGTAATACTCTGCTTTCCTGTTCTTGCCACCAAAGTGGATAACCTCACATTTATCCACATTATATTGCATCTGCCATGCATTTGCCCACTCTCCTAATCTATCCAAGTCACTCTGCAGCCTCCTAGCATCCTCCTCGCAGCTAACACTGCCACCCAGCTTCGTGTCATCCGCAAACTTAGAGATATTGCATTCAATTCCCTCGTCCAAATCATTAATATATATTGTAAATAACTGGGGTCCCAGTACTGAGCCTTGCGGTACCCCACTAGTCACTGCCTGCCATTCCGAAAAGGACCCGTTTATTCCTACTCTTTGCTTCCTGTCTGCCAACCAATTCTCTATCCACCTCAACACTGAACCCCCAATACCGTGTGCTTTAAGTTTGTACCCCAATTTCCTATGTGGGACCTTGTCGAAGGCCTTCTGAAAGTCCAAATATAACACATCGACTGGTTCTCCCTTATCCACTCTACTAGTTACATCCTCGAAAAATTCTATAAGATTCGTCAGGCATGATTTGCCTTTCATAAATCCATGCTGACTTTGTCCGATGATTTCACCACTTTCCAAATGTGATGCTATCACATCTTTAATAACTGACTCTAGCATTTTCCCCACTACCGATGTTAGGCTAACTGGTCTATAATTCCCCGTTTTCTCTCCCTCCTTTTTTAAAAAGCGGGTCAAGAAGGGTCTTGACCCGAAATGTCAACCATTCCTTCTCTCCAGCGATGCTGCCTGGCCCCGCTGAGTTACTCCAACATTTTTTGTCTATCTACAAGCTAGGACTCTATTCCTTGGAGTGCAAGAGGTTGCGGGGTGATATTACAGAGGTGTATAGAATCATGATGTGAATGCACTGAGCCGTTTACTCAGAGTAGGGGAATCAAGAATCAGAGGACATGGGTTTAAGGTGAGGGGGGTGGGATTTACCTGAGGGGCAACTTTTTCCACACAGAGGATGGTGGTTACATGGAATGAGTTGCCAGAGGAAGTAGTTGTGGCAGGTACAATGTTTGAAAGCCATTTGGACAGGTACAAGGATATGAAAGGTTTAGAGGAATATGGATGAAATGTGGGCAAATGGGACTAGCATTTGAGTTGGGTCTGTTTCTATGCTACGTGACTTCAGAGTTATAGTTAATGAGATGTTGGCTTGTCTTTTGCTTCATTTTTATTGCAGCTGTGATTTCTGCTGTTCAGGCATTGCTTGTTTATTGTCCGTCGTAATATATCCTTGCAAAAGTAGAACACATAGGTTGTTGCAAATCTATAATAAAATTAGAAAACAT
This sequence comes from Rhinoraja longicauda, assembly GCF_053455715.1. Taxonomy (NCBI): domain Eukaryota; kingdom Metazoa; phylum Chordata; class Chondrichthyes; order Rajiformes; family Arhynchobatidae; genus Rhinoraja; species Rhinoraja longicauda. Next base: position 66,985,397 of record NC_135961.1, on the reverse strand, counting down.
AGATACTCAGCAGCAACAATAGAAAGAGTATTACTATTTCAGAAATATCACTTTTCATCAGAACTTTTTATGAGCTTGTAATTTTTAGAAAATCTACTAACTTTTCTGTGAAGCGTATAGTAATGTACACCAGCACTTTGTGTCGTAATGTTTATACTTTGATGCTATGTTTAAAATCATTGCCTGCTCGTGCTTGTCCATCTGCCCTTTTTAGGTGCTCCTTAAAATGACAGCATTTGAGTACCTTTTAATGTCATGTCAACCAGGCTTCTGTGACTCTGAGGTGCAATCTTTTGTATGAGATATTATCCAGAGGCCTGTGTACCTTCTCGGTTGTTTATGAAAGATTCCACAGGTATTTCAAAGAAGAGCAGGAGAGTTATCATCAATATCCTGGCTAGCATTTCTTAAAATAATGATCGTCTGAAGAAATATCCAGAACCGCAGGGCTGAGTTACTACAGCACTTTGTTTTTTAGTGTCACTGAACATTTGCCATGTGCAAATTTAACTGTGACTACTAAACTTTAAAAGTATTTCCCTGCCTGTAATTTGCTTTGTAGCATACTTAAAAACATGCACAATGATCTATTTCTAAATTTAACATTTTTTGAGTAAATAGTATTGTAGGAGTATGATCAAATAAAATTTGACACCGGTAGCTTTTAATTTCATATATACCTTAACTAAATTTACCTTCTTTCACTTTTGTTCCAAAAAGAACATCTCCAGTCCTGGTTTAGGATGAGAGGGGATCTTATAGAAACATATAAAATTATAAAAGGACTGGATAAGCTAGTTGCAGGAAAAATGTTCCCAATATTGGGCGAGTCCAGAACCAGGGGCCACAGTCTTAGAATAAAGGGGAGGCCATTTAAAACTGAGATGAGAAAAAACTTTTTCACCCAGAGAGTTGTGAATTTGTGGAATTCTCTGCCACAGAGGGCAGTGGAAGCCAAATCACTGGATGGATTTAAGAGAGAGTTAGATAGAGCTCTAGGGGCTAGTGGAATCAAGGGATATGGGGAAAAGGCAGGCACGGGTTATTGATTAGGGACGATCAGCCATGATCACAATGAATGTGCACCTCTTTTATATGTTTCTATGTTTTAAAGGAAAGTAAAAGTAAATTTAGAACGGCACAACTGGTAGAGTTACTGCCTGACAGTGCCTGAGACCTGGGTTCAATCCTGACCTCGGGTGTTGTCATGTGTGGAGTTGTACACAATGTACTATGCCACTGTACCACCCCAAACGGTTTATGGAAAATAGAATGAGAAAGTTCTCCAAAAAATGCATCAATGTAGTTAATTGTGAAGATAAATAAAATGCAGCTGAGGGTTTCAGCAGTGATTGTACAAAGGCAGCGTTAAACAGTTTTACAGAGGTGGGAACAGGTGTCCCAAAGTTACACTTGTATAGAAGATAGAACACTAAGCTTGTCTGTATTCTGATTCAAGGGAAAAGGATATTTTGAGGTTGTAGCTATAATAAAGGGATATTGTAATGATGAAGTTTGGGTTGGGGATAGGAGATGATGGGATTTGGGAACCTTCCATTGTTAGCCTCCAGACATATATTCTGACTATTTGGAGAAGGTGATATTTGCAGCTAAAATGTGATTATGTGGCCATAGCTGCTATGAACCGGTCCTGCTGAGCCGGATGGCCACAACGCATAGATCAACTTGCACTTTACCCTGTCCAAAACTGTTACAACTGTTCGTTTCGTTGGGTTGCTGCTGTCTAAATTACCTAAATTAGTGCATCGTATGGGAGGCGCATTCCCAATCTCGTTGTACCCCTGGGTACAATGACAATAAAGATATATTGTATTGTATTGTATTGTATTATATTTTGTAATTGGTTACAAAACAAATATACTCTTATTTGCTACTAAAGTGATTGAAGCACAGCTTTACTGAAGTATAAATAAAATCTTTTGAATCTTGCTTATAAAATGCAGGCTATTATCTAAAATGAAATTTAAACTGAACATCTTTTAAAGTATTTTTAGGTTGTAGTATTTTTTATTGTTCTGTGGTTTGGGACATCTGCTTCCATTTCTCTGTACGTTTGTTGTTTGTGATTTCCAATGACTTGCAAAGTCAAATGCTAAATTTTATAACCCTGAGTGGACCATTAAATCTGGGACTGATTCTAGTTTCTATTTCATTTGTATCATTCTCATTCTGAGTAATACATATTTAGAACATATGCTTCCTTTTGGTTTTCCTTTTACTGATTCTTTTTGTCCTAAAGTGTTGTAACTAACCATAGACCTTCTTGTTACCAGTAACAGTTGGGTTATAGGAACTCTAGATTCTGCAGCTTTTGGATGTTCCTAACCCTCTCTTGGAAAATTACTTGGATGCTGGATGGAGTTTGCACAGAAATGGCACAGTTGATGGCTAGAGGCAACATAGAAACAGAATAGTACAACAGAGGAACAGGCCCTTCAGCCCACAATGTCTATGCTGATCATGATGCCAAGTCAAACTAATCCCATCTGTCTTCACCTGGTCTGTATCCGTCTATTTGCTGCCTGTTTGTTTGTCTAAATGCCTTTTAGGCATTGCTACCATATCTGTAGTACATTTCCATTGTAGTACATTCTGTGTGTGTGTGTGTGTGTGGTGGGGGGGGGAATCAGTTCACAAATATTAAAAACTTTTCCCTTCTTACCTTAAACCTATGTCCGTTATTTGATTTTTCACATTGGGCGAGAAAGACTCAGACTATCAACGGACCATCTCCAGTACCTCTGTCCCTTTCTTAATCTCTCTGGCTCCATAACAATCCATAAGGGGACAAACAATCAACTGACATTTACTGTAAGCCCAGCGAGTCCCACAGTAATCTTAACTACAACTCTTCTCACCTTGCCTCTGCAAAGATGCCATCACTTACTTTCAATATCTCTGCTGTTTCTGCTCACAAGATGAGGCTTTCCATTCTAGAACATCCAAGATGCCCTCTTTCATTAGTAAATGTGGTTTCCCTCCCCGATGACACAGATGGATCCCTCGCCTGTGTCTCCTCTCTTGTAATTCTGCTCTCGCTCCCCCTCCCCCCAGATGGAACAAGGATAGAGTTCCCTGGTCCTTTACTTTTTATCCCAAAATCCTCCACATCCAACACATAATTTTCTGACATTTCTGCTACATTCAACATTATCCCACCACCTTCCCATCCCCACCAATTTTCAACATTCTGCAGAGACCGCTCCCTCTGCAGCCCCTTGATTCATTAATCCCTTGGGTGCTGCCTGCATGTGGTATTTACACGTTCTCCCTGTAGACAGTGGATGTTCTCATTTGTTCCCACATCCCAAAGACATGCAAGTTGTTAAGTTAATTGATCACTGGAAATTACCCTTAGTGTGTTGGTGATTTGTAGAATCTGGAGGGAATTGATGAAAATGTAGGAGAATTAAAAAAGTTTAATGTAGGATTACTGCAAATATGTCGTTTATGGTCAGCACAGACTTGCTGAGCAGAAGGGCCTGTTTTCATGCGGTGTCTCTCTATAACTTGATTAAAGCCGAAGATTTCATCACAATGCTTTCATGTTATCTCGTGGAGAAATAACAACTTTAAAGTAATTTATTTTACTTTCGGTCACCAGTTCAAATCACATGGTTTGTTTCTGAGTTTGTTCCACAGTGCATCAGTGATATGGAATAAGTTATTAGATGAGGCAGAGAACAAACATTTATTGGACAATGCGATGGATATAATCAGTTTCCATAGAAACCAAAAAGTGGAGAGTGGGGTGGTTCTTTGAAATCCTGTACCAATGAACCTCAATTAAGCACAGGAGCATAAACTTAAATTCGTTCAACAGTGATAACAGATAACACATATTAGAATGTAAAGTGAGAAATCTGGAATACTGCACTAAATAAAATCATTCTTGGGTTCAATCAAAATTTTCAAAAGCCAGAATATTTTTGTATGGCATTGATATTGATCATTTTGGAACCAAGGCAGATGAATGCAGTTTAAAACACAGATCAGCCATGATCGGACTGAATGGCAGAACAAGCTTGTGGTTTTTAAAGCCCTATTCCTGTTTTTATCTAAATTAGTCTTTTTGTCATTTTCTTGCATTAGATTTACGTTTCGTTTAATGGTCCATTATCTAAAAGCTAGGAAAGGGATAAGGGTCTTCATGTGAATTAATAAACTAACTGAGGGGACCATAATGTCTGTTCAGTCCCCAGGTAATATGATGGATACTGTAGATTAAAAAAACTTACATTTGGCAGTTTCTCAGTAGAATAGTCTTTCATGCTCCACATGAAAGAACGATTTTGATTGAAGCCTAAAAAATACAATAGGGAGCCTGATTTTTTAAAATCTCTATTATCTGGGGAGTCCTACGAATTTTGCTCATCTTCAACCAGTACAAATCAATGTAAAATAATCTAGAAGATTTTTTCTTTAATGTATTCATTTTTGAGGGAACTGAGCCATGTCTAGCAATAGATTTTCAGTGGCAATCTCTCTGATGTTTTCAGTTGAAACTATATAAAAGTCTAGTATTTATTACACACTCATAATTGACCTCAAAGGTGGTGTTGTGATCCTTCAGGTGAAAGTACAGTTTGGGAGGGAGTTCCAGATTAGATTTCTTGATTGGTACGGGTGTCAGGGGCTATGGAGAGAAGGCAGGAGAATGGAGTTAGGAGGGAGAGATAGATCAGCCATGATTGAATGGTGGAGTAGACTTGATGGGCTGAATGGCCTAATTCAGCTGCTATCACATGACCTTATGAGGAGGACATGCAGGGGGTTATGTTTCCATGTGCAGGACACCTTTATCCTCCTTGGCAAGGATTGTGCTGGTGTTATCAGAGTTGTACAAACAAGCTACTGCATTGCTTTTTGTAGCCGACATAAATTACAGTCACTGTGCGCCGGTTATGAAGGAATGAATATTTAGGCTGGTGGAAATCAAATTAAGCAAGTTGCTTTGTGTTGGATAGTGTTGAGGTACTTGAATGGTACTGATTGTGAATGATCAGCCATGATCACATTGAATGGCGGTGCTGTCTCGAAGGGCTGAATGGCCTACTCCTACACCTATTGTCTATTGTCTAATGGTATTGGTTTAATATTCACACAGGCAAATGGAAATAATTTAATTTTGTTCTTGTTTTGTACTTTTTGGATAGTATCTCACTGGAGATAGTAAGTCACTCACTGGAGGATACCCAGTATCTGCCCTGCTCTTGTAGCTGCTGGTCCAGTTGAATATTTGGTCAATTGTGACCCCCCCAGTATTTACCAGACTAGGGAACAACGTCTAGCCCCTCTGTTATCAGGCTTCTGAATGGATCTTCCATAAGCTAGTGTTTAGGAAGGAACTGCAGAAGTTGGATAACACTGAAGATATACACACAATGCTGGAATAACTCAGCGGGACAGGCAGCATTTCTGGATAGAAGGCATGGGTAACGTTTCAGGTTGAGACCCCTCTTCAGACTGAGCAATGGGTGATGTTTGGGGCCAAGACCCTTCTTCAGACTGAGTGAGGATGGGTGACGCTTTGGATCGAGACCACCCTTCAGCTTGAAGAAGGGTCTCAACCTGAAACGTCACCCATTCCATCTATTCAGAGATGCTGCCTGTCCCACTGAGTTACTTCAGCATTTTGTGTCTACCCATAAGCTAGAGTCTGATTCATCTCTACCCCATTGTGGACATTGAAATATGTCTCTGGATCTGATGTTCCACAATGCTGAGAACTACATTCTGCACTCTATATCTTCCCCTTTGCTCTACCTTTTGTACTTGAGTTTGACTTGACTTGATTATATTTAAATACTAGACCAAATGGACCCGTTGGGCCCAAACCTCTTCTGCATTGGTGCAGCACCCTCTCCCCCCCCTTAACCCCCCCACTCTCCCCCCCCTCCATCCCCTTTATCCTCCCTCCCCCTTATCCTCCCTCCTCGCCCCCTCCCTCCGTAGGACAATAGACAATAGGTGCAGGAGTAGGCCATTCAGCCCTTCGAGCCAGCACCGCCATTCAATGCGATCATGGCTGATCACTCTCAATCAGTACCCCGTTCCTGCCTTCTCCCAATACCCCCTCACTCCGCTATCCTTAAAAGCTCTATCCAGCTCTCTCTTGAAAGCATCCAACGAACTGGCCTCCACTGCCTTCTGAGGCAGAGAATTCCACACCTTCACCACTCTCTGACTGAAAAATTTCTTCCTCATCTCCGTTCTAAATGGCCTACCCCTTATTCTTAAACTGTGGCCCCTTGTTCTGGACTCCCCCAACATTGGGAACATGTTTCCTGCCTCTAATGTGTCCAATCCCCTAATTATCTTATATGTTTCAATAAGATCCCCCCTCATCCTTCTAAATTCCAGTGTATTCAAGCCTAATTGCTCCAGCCTTTCAACATACGACAGTCCCGCCATTCCGGGAATTAACCTAGTGAACCTACGCTGCACGCCCTCAATAGCAAGAATATCCTTCCTCAAATTTGGAGACCAAAACTGCACACAGTACTCCAGGTGCGGTCTCACCAGGGCCCGGTACAACTGTAGAAGGACCTCTTTGCTCCTATACTCAACTCCTCTTGTTATGAAGGCCAACATTCCATTGGCTTTCTTCACTGCCTGCTGTACCTGCATGCTTCCTTTCAGTGACTGATGCACTAGGACACCCAGATCTCGTTGAACATCCCCTCTTCCTAACTTGACACCATTCAGATAATAATCTGCCTTTCTATTCTTACTTCCAAAGTGAATAACCTCACACTTATCTACATTAAACTGCATCGGCCATGTATCCGCCCACTCACACAACCTGTCCAAGTCACCCTGCAGCCTTATTGCATCTTCCTCACAATTCACACTACCCCCCAGCTTAGTATCATCTGCAAATTTGCTAATGGTACTTTTAATCCCTTCATCTAAGTCATTAATGTATATCGTAAATAGCTGGGGTCCCAGCACCGAACCTTGCGGTACCCCACTGGTCACTGCCTGCCATTCCGAAAGGGACCCATTTATCCCCACTCTTTGCTTTCTGTCTGTCAACCAATTTTCTATCCATGTCAGTACCCTACCCCCAATACCATGTGCTCTAATTTTGCCCACTAATCTCCTATGTGGGACCTTCACTTTGCTGAAAACATTCACTTTTAAATGTGAATAACTTAAAAAATATAACACCGATTTCAATGAAACGTCTTCCATTAGCACCAAAGGGACAATGGTGAGTAAGGTGGGCCTAAAATTGTTGCGCTATCGTGTACTGTTTTGGCTGTAGTTCAGGAACAAACAAACAAACGAGAGTTTTAGTATATAGATAGTATTATCAGCTCTGATTGGATTGCATGCAAAACAAAGGTTTTCATTGAACCTCAGTACACGTGTAAGGGTTAACATTGGGTAAGCAGCTATGTGGGTGCTATTGCAGGAGTGTAAAATGTTCCAGCTTGGTTATATTGCTGAGGCATCCTGTTTGTCAGCATGTAGCACGGTTTATGGCTGATCGCATCCTCTGATATCAGCAACCGTGTTCAAAGCTTTGATGTGTTAAGAAGAACATCTTGCCATATGGACTACCCTTTGTTCCCAAGAATGAAGAGGACACGTAGATCATGAGGGACACGGAGGGCCCGGAGGACACATAACGATTTGTAGGAAATTGTAAACTTGCCATATAAGGCAGCGATGGAAAAGTACTGGCACATGTATTATGGGTATAAAGTGTGTGTGTATGAGTTTTTGGAGAGAGGCTACACTAGCTGCCTGCTCTCTCCCACCTGGGTGAGTAAAATAAGAGGTTAAACAAACTCGGTTGTCTGACTGTTTCTGTTAATAGGTCACGAACTACAACACACGCAACAATAATAAACCTGAACCCATTGACGATGGGAGATTTGGCAATGGAAATGTGTTCAAATGTCAAAGATAGATGGCTCGTTTTGTTAGACTCTTTCTAGTTGATGAAGTAGAAACCTGCAACTCAAATTTTAGTTGCTTTGCAGTTTTGATGATCAACAACTTGAGTTTATTTATTCACAAAATGCTGGAGTAACTCAGCAGGTCAGGCAGCATCCCAGGAGAGAAGGAATGGGTGACACCTCGGGTCGAGACCCCTCCTCAGACTGATCAGACTCGGACTCGGGGGTCTCGACCCGAGGCGTCATCAGTCTGAGGAGGGGTCTTGACCCGAGGCGTCACCCATTCCTTCTCTCCTGGGATGCTGCCTGACCTGCTGAGTTACTCCAGCATTTTGTGAATAAATACATTCGATTTGTACCAGCATCTGCAGTTATTTTCTTACAACAACTTGAGTTTTATGAGCACAAGCTCTTGTAATGGAGTTGCAAAATAGCTTCAAATAACCCCTGTTGTTGTTTTTATTTTGTTCACTTCCTGATGCAAGGAACACATCCTCCATTGTCAGAGTGAGGCTAAATGCAAATCGGAGGAACAGCATCCCATATTTCGCTTGGGCAGCTTGCAGCTAACTAAGTGTAAATATTGATTTCTCTCACTTCAGGTAGCCCCGGCATTCCCCCTCTCTCTCTATCCCTCCCCCACCCAAGTCGCACTAGCTTCTCATTTTCACCCTACAAACAGCTTACAAAGGCCTGTTTCCTTTATCATCGTTACTTTTTTGCATATCTTTCATTCATTGTTCTTTATTTCTCCACATCACTGTCTATATCTCTCGTTTCCCTTATCCCTAACCAGTCTGAAGAAGGGTCTCGACCCGAAACGTCACCCATTGCTTCTCTCCAGAGATGCTGTCTGTTCTGCTGAGTTACTCCAGCTTTTTGTGTCTATCTTCGGTTTCAACCAGCATCTACTGTTCCTACTTACACATGTCAGACCTTCTTGTATATTGTAGAGACTTGTTTAATTGAAGCTATAAATTACTGGGAATTTGATATTGCTATTTAAGGATCCTCTGCACAGGGAACCAGTTTACACAACAGAGTGAATATTATTATGCTGTTTAAAACTTGTGTAGTTATGTTTTGGCGTATTAGACAATAGACACTAGACAATATTATTTTTTTGCTCCCAACAGCATCTGCACTGTCAATATGATGGTAAACATTCGTGATATATTATAACATACAGTGCCCTCCAAAATGTTTGGGACAAAGACCCATCATTTATTTATTTGCCTCTGTACTCCACAATTTGAGATTTGTAATATATAAAAAAATCACATGTGGTCAAAGTGCACATTGTCATATTTTAATAAAGGCCATTTTTATACATTTTGGTTTCACCATGTAGAAATTACAGCAGTGTTTATACATAGACCCCCATTTCAGGGCGCCATAATGTTTGGGACACAGCAATGTCATGCAAGTGAAAGTAGTCATGTTTAGTATTTTGTTGCATATCCTTTGCATGCAATGACTGCTTGAAGTCTGAGATTCATGGACATGGGTGTCTTCTCTGATGATGCTCTGCCAGGCCTGTATTGCAGCCCTCTTTAGCTTATGCTTGTTTTGGGGGCTAGTCCCCTTCAGTTTTCTCTTCAGCATGTAAATGGCATGCTCAATTGGGTTCAGATTGGGTGATTGACTTGGCCACTCAAGAATTAACCATTTTTTAGCTTTGAAAAACTCCTTTGTTGTTATATGTTTGGGATCATTGTCTTGCTGTAAAATGAACTGCCGGCCAATGAGTTTTGAGGAATTTGTTTGAACGTGAGCAGATAGGATGTGTCTCTACACTTCAGAATTCATTATGTTACTACCATCAGCAGTTGTATCATCAATGCAGATAAGTGAGCCAGTACCTTCAGCAGCCATACATGCCCAGGTCAAAACACCCCCACCACCGTGTTTCACAGATGAGGTGGTATGCTTTGGATCTTGGGCAGTTCCTTCTCTCCTCCATACTTTGCTCTTGCCAATACTCTGATATAAGTTAATCTTTGTCTCATCTGTCCACAGGACCTTTTTCCAGAACTGTGGTTGCTCTGTTAAGTACTTCTTGGCAAACTGTAACCTGGCCATCCTATTTTTGCGGCGAACCAGTGGTTTGCATCTTGCAGTGTAGCCTCTGTATTTCTGTTCATGGAGTCTTCTGCGGACAGTGGTCATTGACAAATCTACACCTGACTCCTGAAGAGTGTTTCTGATCTGTCGGATAGGTATTTGGGATTATTCTTTATTATAGAGAGAATTCTTCTGTCATCAGCTGTGGAGGTCTTCCTTGGTCTGCCAGTCCCTTTGTGATTAGTAAACTCACCAGTGCTCTCTTTCTTCTTAATGATGTTCCAAACAGTTGATTTTAGTAAGCCTAAGGTTTGGCTGCTGTCTCTAACAATTTTATTCTTGTTTCTCAGTCTCATAATGGCTTCTTTGACTTTCATTGGCATAACTTTGGTCCTCGTTGATAAACAGCAATAAAAGTTTCCATATGTGATTTTTTTTCTATTACAAATATCAAATTGTGGAGTACAGAGGCAAATAAATAAAGGATGGGTCTTTGTCCCAAACAATATGGAGGGCACTGTATCTTGTTGTGTTGGCTATTGTGCGGGGGGGGGGGGATTGCAGGGGTAGTGTTCCCATTTTTTTCCTTTGCAATTCTGTGATTTCTGAAGCAAAGAACTGGCAAAACACTCCCTTCTCGGTTGCAATATGAAATAGTGTATCATACTGTCTGTATGTATTAAAAAGGAAAGAAAATAATATTGTAGTGTTTTTTCTCATTCTCAAGAGTGAAAAAAGATTTTTCAATTCTGTGAAATTCTGAATGTATACATTACTTGTCTTGGAATTTATTTTGCACATTTCCTTTGCTTTTTCTTGCACTGAGCTCACATCTAACTCGATTTACCTCAATATAAGCTTGAGATGCTGCAAAACACAGCCATCAATGCTCTAACGCAAAGTGGTGTTGTAACTCAGTAGATCAGACAGCATCTTTGGAGGGAATGGATAAGTGCTGTTTTGGGTCGGCATCCTTCATATTCCTGTGTCTCCAATTCCTGGTGTCTATCTGTGCCCTAATTTGCACCAAGTCTAATCGCTTATCAATCTGATGTTTTCTGACTCACAGTTTGGTATACCTTAGCTATGATCTGCCCCTCTAACCTGTAACTAGTTCTGCCCCAATCAGACCATCTACATTTCTGACTGATTTTGTTCGGAACACAAAACCAGACCCCTCCGCAAATTGGAGGAACAGCATCTCATATTTCGCTTGGGTAGCTTACACTCCATTGATATGAATATTGATTTCTCTCGCTTCAGGTAGCCCTGGCATTCCCTCTCTCTCTATCCCTCATACACCCGTCGCACTAGCTTCTCATTTTCACCCAACAAACAGCTAACAATGGCCTTTCTTTTATCATCGTTACTTTTTTCCATATCTTTCATTCATTGTTCTTTATCTCTCCACATCACCCTCTATATCTCTTGTTTCCCTTATCCCTAACCAGTCTGAAGAAGGGTCTCAACCCGAAATGTCACCCATTCCTTCTCGCCAGAGATGCTGCCTGCCCTGCTGAGTTACTCCAGCTTTTTGTGTTTATCTTCAATAGAAGCAGGAGTTGGCCACTCATGTTTGTTCTGCCATTCAATGTGTTGTAGTGGCTGATCTCTCCCTCAGTGCCTCTTTCCTGCCATTCATCTCACTTGATTTGATGAATATCCCCAAAAATCTTTCTTGTCCTGCATATAATCTACAGCCTTCTAGCATAGAAAATTCCAACACATTATAACTCTCGGGTGAAGTAATCTCTTCTGATCTCAGTTCTGTGAAGACTGCATTTTGAATCTTCCAGACATCATCCCACTGCTTCCAGACATCATCCCTGCACTTTTCCTTTTGAGCTCTTTTAAAATTTTGTACATTCAGTAATGATAAGTTTGGCTTATCATTATTTTGATAAGCCAAAAGTGTATCTAGTCTGCCTAATCTCTCTTTTTATGACAAGCCACTTCATCTCCCAGGGGTCAATCTAGTGACCCTTCTTGAAGGCGGCAGATGCTGCAATCTTCAGCAATTCCAGAATGAAGAAAGATCCCACCCCACAACATTGTCTATTTCTCGCCACAGATGCTGCTTGCTCTGCTGATTTCCTCTAGCAGTTTGTGTTTGGGTGAAACATTTTGTTGTACTTCCTTTGGCTAGGATAGGAAGACCGCACCTCTTCAATATTCCAAGTCTGATCTCAACAGGAATCTCTATAACTGTGGTAAAACATCTTTACTTTTGCATGCAAATGATCTCACAATAAAAGCCACTGAACTATTTGCCTTCCTAATTGACTGCTGTATCTGTAGTGATTTGTGTAGAAAGACACCCAACTTCTTTTGAATGCTAACACCTTTCAATTCCTTACCACTTAAATAATCTGCTTTTCTATTTTTTTAAAATAAAATGGATGATTGCACATATTTTCCACTGCTATGGGCTCATCCGTTTACTTAAACTCCCTGGAGCACCTCTGCATCTTCCTCACAAACCACATTGGCAACAGAATTAGTATCATCAGCAAACCCACATTGCATTTGGTCCTCTCATCCAAATCTTTGATATAAGTCATGACTATCATATCATATCATATCATATATATACAGCCGGAAACAGGCCTTTTCGGCCCTCCAAGTCCGTGCCGCCCAGCGATCCCCGTACATTAACACTATCCTACACCCACTAGGGACAATTTTTACATTTTACCCAGCCAATTAACCTACATACCTGTACGTCTTTGGAGTGGGACTCAGCTCTGATCTCTATACCGTCCACTAGTCACAGACTCCCATTCAAAATGAACCCTTTGTTTCCTATTCTTTTCTGTCAACCAATCCTCAATCCATGACCAATCCATGTCTGTATATTACCTCCAACTCCATGCACTCAGTTTGTTTAATAACCTCCTATGTGGCAAAATATTAAGGATCCAAAAATACCATATCCACTAGTTCCCCTTTATTATAGCTACAACCTCAAAATAGTCTTTAACAGGTTTGTCGAGCATAATTTATAAAAGGGAAATGTCATAGTGACTACACTGAACTATTATTATTTTTTGGGTTTCCTGTTACCAGTTCCTTCATAATGGATTGCAGCACTTATGTCAGGCCAACCACTGTATACTTCCTTATTTTCTCTTCTTTTTTCTTAAATTAAACCAACTGCCAAAAAAAAGTTCCATAACTTAAAAGTGTGGTACCAGTATCATCAAGGGAAATGGGGTTTTCTTTCAAAAAGAATTTCACCTAATCATTTTTAAATGTTGGAATTGTGCGACGATTGAAAGGCTAATCACTTGAGTGAGGGAAATTTGCAAAACGATAGTACAAATCCCTGCTTCTATAAAGGGACAGACATTTATTGCTTTGGTAATTTGTTAGTTCTTCAGTGTTTTTTATTCTGCGTCAAACATAGTTCTATATTTTCAAATTCCAATGAATGCCAGGATTTTTATAGTTTAGGTTCTCGTACAATTTATACTATCATGAGCTCTTGCTATTGCTGGCGAACAAGGAAAATTATCAAAGGCATTTATGTATGCTACTGTTGAAAAGTAATCGAGCAAAACTCTCGTATTAAATTAGCATCACACACTGCATTATTATTTTTCTTCCGTATGCACTTGGTGTTTAACCTAGCCTCAAGGGTTTGAAGGAATAATGTATAGGCGTTGTCCGCTGTGCTGAGTCTGTTTGCCCAAGTATACATAATGCAAAGGTTGTGATTCAGACAAATGTATCGATTCTAATATGATTACCCATTAAAAGCTGACCTGATTTGTTCATAAACCAGTTTGAATTGCATGAGTTGCACTCAAATCAATAGAAAAGTATTTGTTGAGTGCAGGCACTATAAGCTCAACCGTGAATGTAGTGCGAATTTTCATACAGTTTTTGTAACTTACATAAGAGTAGAGATCAGCTGACTTTAGTAAATCTGAAATAATAATAATAATAATAATAATGCATTACATTTATATAGCGCTTTTCATATACTCAAAGACGCTTTACAGAGATTTAGAGAACATAGGGAAATGAATAAATAGATAAATAAGTAAATAAGTAAACGAACAGAGAAAGGAGACAGAAGGTGAGGTGACCTTCAGTGGTTGAAGGCAGTACTGAACAGGTGAGACTTCAGCGATGTTTTGAATGTGGTGAGTGTGGAGGAGTCTCTAACGGTTTGGGGTAGTGAGTTCCATAGGGTGGGAGCAGCGATGGAGAAAGCCCTGTCCCCCCAGGATCTGAGTTTGGTCCGGATGTGGGGGGATAGGAGATTGGCAGCAGCAGAGCGGAGGGTGCAGGTGGGAGTGTGCCTGTGGAGGAGGTCGGTCAGGTAGGATGGGGCCAGGTTATGGAGGGCTTTGTAGGTTATGAGGAGGATTTTGTACTGGATTCTCTGGGGGATGGGGAGCCAGTGGAGTTTGTAAAGGACGGGGGTGATATGGTCACGGATCGGGGTGTGGGTGAGTAGACGGGCAGCGGAGTTTTGAATGTATTGAAGTTTACTGATGATTTTTGAGGGTGCGCCATAGAGGAGGCTGTTGCAGTAGTCCAGACGGGAGGTGATGAAGGCGTGGATGAGGGTTTCTGCAGCTGTGGAGGAGAGGGATGGACGGAGACGGGCAATGTTTTTGAGGTGGAAGAAGGCTGTCTTTGTGATGTGTTTGTCGAAGGAGAGGGTTTGATCAAAGATGATTCCAAGATTCCGGATGTGAGGGGAGGTGGATACTGGGAGACCATCAATGTTGAGGATGAAGTTTTGGGTGGATTTGGTGAGCGTTTTTGGACCAATGATGATGATTTCAGATTTGTTGCAATTGAAATAAGTCCTATTTGTGTCAGTAGTGCTTTGAGTAAACATGTAGGCCCAGTGGTGATGATGGACATCAAAGAACTTAGGCGGCACGGTGGCGCAGCGGTAGAGTTGCTGCCTTACAGCACAATAATATTTTACAACAGCCCAGTATCCTTACCACCAGCATGTCTTTGGGACGAGGGAGAAAACCCAAGGTGGAGTCCTTTGTGGTCGCTGGGAGAATGTGCAAACTCCACACCAACTGTATCAGAGGTCAGAATCAAACAGATATCGCTGGAGTTGTGAAATGACTGACATTGCCACTGTGCTACTGACGGAGAATTGGCAAGGGGGATGCTGCAGAATTGGAGTCTCAACAGAAATAATGATTGCACAAATTTTGGGACTTGTTGTAAAACCAAGAAGCAGAACTTGGGAGTAGGTATGAATATTTTTAGTGTAGTAGAAATCCCAGTTCCTTGGCACAAGTTTATGAAGAGATTGATCTGCATTTCTAACTGTCAAAATATCGAGGCAAATGTAGAAAATAATGTTGAAAAGTTGTAGTTTTCCGTGCGGAAGTTCATGGAAGATTTTGATAATGAATATTGGTAAGAATATTGGTAAGAGACATTAAACTGGGTTTCCACGAATGCCTTCTGTAACGTAGATCATCATGACAACCAACCTTCCGTTCATTGACTATCTACACTTCACTCTGCCTCGGCAAGGCCACCAGCATAATCAAGGACTAGTCTCACCTTGGGCACATTCGCTACTCTCTCCCATTAGGCAAGATGCACAGAAGTGTGAAAATGTATACCTCCAAATTCAGAGAAAATGTATTTCTAGTTGTTATCAGGCAACTGAACCATCCTATCACCAAACAGAGTGTGGTCCTAGCCTCCAGTCTATTTCATTAGAGACCTTTGAACTTTAATTGGACTTTAGACTTCATCTTGCACTAAATATTGCAGCATTTATCGTGTATCTATACACTGGATGGCTTGATTGTAATCATGTTGCGTCTTTTCTTTGACTGGATTGTGTGTAATATTAGCTTTTCACAGCCTCAATACACGTGACAATAAACTAAACTAAACTCTGGTGGACATTAGAGACTCTATAGCATTGTTTCAGAAAAGAACAGGATTTTCCCCTGGTGACAGCAATATTCATCCTTTAATTAACATTAAAGCAAATGACTTATTTTTTTGGTTATGCTGTGCACGGTATTCATTGCTGTTTCCTAGAATGTGACATTAATTGCACTTTTATTTAAAAAGGTAAATTGTATGGCAGTTTGGGTTGATTTGGAAAGATGCGTTAAATAATTCCAATTTTTAAATAAATCCATATAATGATGTGCACATTAAGGCAATTGTAAATTGTAATATAATGTTTACTCAGTAAAAACAAAAAACTGCAGATGCTGGTTTATACCAAAGATAGGCACAAAGTGCTGGAGTAACTCAGCATCTCTGGAGAAGAAGGATGGGTGATGTTTCGGGTCAGAGCTCTTCTTCAGACTAAAGTAAGGTTCCAACCAGAAACGCCACCTGTCCTTTTTCTCCATTGCATGTTTACTTCTGGAATGTGGTATAGCAGTCACTCATGTGCCAGCAGATTTTAAATGGATCTAAAATAATAAATTCATTGCAAAAACATAAGTGAAATTAGGATATTCCACTATAGATTAATTGCTGACATTCTTCAGTAGTCAAGATGGTCAGTCTGAAGAAGGGTCTCAACCAGAAATGTCACCTATTCCTTTTCTTCAGAGATGCTGCCTGATCCGCTGAGTTACTCCAGTCTTTTGTGACTGCCTTAGGTCTGATTGACTGTTGATGCCATTGTCTTTAGGGAGGGTAGTTTTGTTTCGTCTGATATCCTGCATTTTAATTGCTTGCATGCCACTGATGTGCACTCAAATGACTAATGTTAAATAATTTAATTTTGAAATTGTCCCTGTTGCGTTTAAAATGGGATTGAAAGCCTTTGTGCGCCCAAAAGTGCTGTTACTGGTATACTAATATCAATGTTAATGTCATTTAAAGGAGTTTTCTAACAAATAGTACCCATTTGTCTGCATCAGCTGACATTTACATTTAAATGCAGCATGATCTCTATTTGGTGGATACTCCCTAACTGTTTTATTCTTGATGCATTATGTATGAATAGCATAGTAAAAACATAATTAGCTAAAGCTGTAGTATTTGCTGCAGTTTTTTTGCATATTTACTTGCTTCTCGCACCAATTCACCTACATTTTAGGTTTGATAATGGAATCCGAGAGATCACGAAGTCAGGATGGTTTGATAGACTGTGTTAATCTTTTTGTCAATAGTTATATTGTAGCCAAATATAGTTGGAAAGTTGAAGACAAATGATTAATGAAGTTTTGAAATGAAAATAGGAATATTGACAATGAAAGGTCTGTAATGAAAAAAGTTGGTGTGATCTACTGAGGAATGGGGGAAGATACTGTATCCAAAACGTGCAGTAATAGTCAAATCCTTTATAAAAAAAAATCTTAAGATCATAAGTGATAGAAAAAGAATTAGGCCATTCGGCCCATCAAGCCTACTCCGGCATTCAGTCATGGCCGATCTATCTCTCCCTCCCAATCCCATTCTCCTGCCTACTCCCCATAACCTCTGACACCCGTACTAATCAAGAATCTATCTATCTCTGCCTTAAATATATCCACTGACTTGGTCTGCACAGCCTTCCGCGGCAAAGAATTCCACAGATTCACTGCCCTCGGTCTAAAGAAATTCCGCATCTCCTTCCTAAAATAATGTCCTTTAATTCTTAGGCTATGACCTCTAGTCCTAGACTCTCCCACTAATGGAAACGTTTTCTTTGCATCCACGCTATCCAAGCCTTTCTTTCTGCAGTAGAAGTTGATTTGTTGAAGATCATTGCTAGAAACGCATTTCATCACTAGTTTTAGTTTAGTTTATTGTCACGTGTTCCGAGGTACAGTGAAAAGCTTTTGTTGCGTGCTCTCCAGTCAGTGGAAAGACAATGCATGGTCACAATCGAGCCATTCACAGTGTATAGGTACATGATAAGGGCATGATGTTTAGTGCAAGGTAAAGCCAGCAAAGTCCAAACAAGGATAGTCCTAGGGTCACCATTTAGGTGGAAATAGTTCAGGATATCTTTTTAAAAGTTGAAGGGGCAAAAAAAAACCAACAAATAAATAAAATAGTTGAATACAAGGAACTACAGATGTTGGTTTACAAAAAAATGGACAGTGCTATATAAAATAGTCGCTTGGTTGATGTAAAGTTGGCATGGGGCAGAACATTCTTCCTGTTTTTTTGTGTCACATTCTTATGTTTAATTTT
Source organism: Rhinoraja longicauda (assembly GCF_053455715.1). Taxonomy (NCBI): domain Eukaryota; kingdom Metazoa; phylum Chordata; class Chondrichthyes; order Rajiformes; family Arhynchobatidae; genus Rhinoraja; species Rhinoraja longicauda. The sequence goes on along the minus strand of NC_135961.1, from coordinate 66,967,257 downwards.
TGTGCAGGGAAAAAGAACTGGAGGCCAAATGCATCATACACATGGAAGGAAACAAGACAACAATCACAAACTTGAAGGTATTACTCTAACAGTTTTTATTCTCCCTACAGTCTGCTCTCCTTCAAAGTGCTAGTTACCAATTTGATGACTGCCCAAGATGTAATTATCCAGAACTCCATTGTCCTTTCTGCTCAGGACCATTGTGACTATGTAATTTCATCATGTGGCTATACAAAATAAAAGAGTCACTCTTACAGAAGTTAAACAGGATCCTCAGCTAAATTATACTGTGACATATCCTGGGAATGATCAACCTTAACCATTCAATTTTAAAGTTTCAAAGCAAATCAAGTGTCAAGTGTGTTTTATTGTCATATGTCCCAGATAGAACAATGAAATTCTTACTTGCAGCAGCACACCAGATTATGTGAACATAGCAATCAATACAATAAACAAGAAAATAAGTTTGGTATGTGAATGCACACACGCATCCTCGCTCACGCACACTCACACTCACAAGCGCGCACACACACACACACACACACACACACACACACACACATCCTCACACACACTGATGGCTGTAGGGAAGAAGCTGTTCCTGAACCTGGACGTTGCAGTTTTCAGGGTCCTGTACCTTCTTCCCGATGGCTGGGGAGTAATGAGTGACTTGGCCAGGGTGGTGTGGGTCTCTGATGATGCTGATTGCCCTTTTGCGGTAGCGACTCCTGTAACATGTCCACATGTTTGCTTATCAGGAAATTTAGCGAAACCCTAACCATATATGATATCCTACAAAAAGCACTTGCCATTAATATACCAGAAGTATTCCACTCAGATTAACTTGTACCAAACCAGTTATCTTGGTCCTAACATCTAAATCAAATACAAAAAAGCTTACTGATCAGCATTTGCTCAATTTCTTTGGATGTATGATTGGCTCTTGTATTAGTATATATTCACTGTGACACTAATTTCCATTTAAAGGTATTGAGTGACATACTAATTTAGTGCAAAATCTTTGCTTTCTGTCATCTTTATCTTTTTCCACAAATGTTGTTATTGGCCCTGCTTTTGTGCTGGAGTTAATCCGAATGTCTAGGGTTCCTGATGCTTGATTAAATATAAAATGGTCTCTGAACAACTGGCCGAACTTATTTCAAAACTATTATGTCAGAGCACCCGAGATCAGGATCGAACCGCTGCCTCTGGTGCTGTAAGGCAGCAGCTCTACCAGTAGAGGCACAGCGCTGCCCCTAAGTTCTACATTGATGCGAGAAAGTAATGGGTACCTGAACAAGAATCCCGATTTTAAATTTTGATAACAATGCTAACCTACAAGAAAAAGAAAAGACAATGGGAATGCAAAATCCACATGTTGGTGTGAATATATTTCTCAAATTTGTAGCTAATTTCTACTGTACCCTGCGATGGCCTTGTTCCAAGTAAATGCAGAAACTTTTCTGAACTGTGTGTAATTGTTGAGGTTACTTATAGCAAGCCTTGAATGTGAGTTAAAATAGCATGAGCCATACTTTAATTCATAATTGAAACTGAAGTTTTTGTTTTAAAATTCTATACGATCTCTAAATGTTGAAACAATCAAATGAGTTATGGTTTTAAAGATTAGGTGCTTGCTTCTTCCCTCTTCATAGATTACAGAAGGAAATTCAGGTGATTTTGGGCGAGAGCGGATTAAACCATTTACTTACGACTATTCTTATTGTTCTGTTGATTGCAGAAGTCCCAAATTTGTGTCTCAGGAAAAGGTATGTTTGTACATGATAGTCAAATGCACATTTTTTGCACCTCACTGATATAAATTCATATTTTGCTTTATCTTAAGTTTTGAAAAATTCTAATATCTGTAAAAACTGTTCAAAGATTCACGATAAATGCAGAAGCCAATGCACGAACTTTGGTACGCATTGTATAATGTAGCCCGTTGTATAATGTAGCCAAATAACTATGCGGGAATTAAGACACACAAAACTGTAAATGCTAGAATCCTGAGGAAAACACAGTGCTGGAGGAACTTAGTGGGCCAGGCAGCATCGTTGGACGGAATGGACAGGTGACGTTTCAAGACAGGTTAAGGAACCTGAAGAAGAGTCCCTATCCAAAATCTTGCCTGTTCATTCCCTCCACGGGTGCTGCCTAACCCTTTTTTGAGTTCTTCCAACTCTTTGTGTTTTGCTCTAGGATGGTGATGATGGGAGACTCTGATGATGGCAAAGCTTTGTATTTTAAAAAGAAACACTGCAATTAAGTATGTTTCAACAACTCCATATTTTAAACCACATAATGCATGCAAATATTCTAGTCACTTATAAAACATTTATTTTGTAGATATTCAAGGATCTTGGCACAGATGTTCTTAACGCTGCATTTGAAGGCTACAATGCTTGTATTTTTGCTTATGGTCAGACTGGATCTGGAAAATCATATACAATGATGGGAAACCCGGTAAGAGGTTTGCATTAACCGTATGTACAAAGGGTAGGTTTTATGGAGGAACTGAAGGAAATCCACATTAGGCAGGAAATGGTTTTGGGTAGACTGATGGGACTGAAGGCTGATAAACCCCCAGGGCCTGATGGTCTGCATCCCAGGGTACTTAAGGAGGTGGCTCTAGAAATAGTGGAAGCATTGGAGATCATTTTTCAATGTTCTATAGATTCAGGATCAGTTCCTATGGATTGGAGGATAGCAAATGTTATCCCACTTTTTAAGAAAGGAGGGAGAGAGAAAACAGGTAATTATAGACCAGTTATTCTGACATCAGTGGTGGGGAAGATGCTGGAGTCAATTATAAAAGACGAAATTGCTGAGCATTTGGATAGCAGTAACAGGATCATTCCGAGTCAGCATGGATTTACGAAGGGGAAATCATGCTTGACAAATCTACTGGAATTTTTTGAGGATGTAACTAGGAAAATTGACAGGGGAGAGTCAGTGGATGTGGTGTACCTCGACTTTCAGAAAGCCTTCGACAAGGTCCCACATAGGAGATTAGTGGGCAAAATTAGGGCACATGGTATTGGGGGTAGGGTACTGACATGGATAGAAAATTGGTTGACAGACAGAAAGCAAAGAGTGGGGATAAATGGGTCCCTTTCGGAATGGCAGGCAGTGACCAGTGGGGTACCGCAAGGTTCGGTGCTGGGACCCCAGCTATTTACGATATACATTAATGACTTAGACGAAGGGATTAAAAGTACCATTAGCAAATTTGCAGATGATACTAAGCTGGGGGGTAGTGTGAATTGTGAGGAAGATGCAATAAGGCTGCAGGGTGACTTGGACAGGTTGTGTAAGTGGGCGGATACATGGCAGATGCAGTTTAATGTAGATAAGTGTGAGGTTATTCACTTTGGAAGTAAGAATAGAAAGGCAGATTATTATCTGAATGGTGTCAAGTTAGGAGGAGGGGGAGCTCAACGAGATCTGGGTGTCCTAGTGCATCAGTCAATGAAAGGAAGCATGCAGGTACAGCAGGCAGTGAAGAAAGCCAATGGAATGTTGGCCTTCGTAACAAGAGGAGTTGAGTATAGGAGCAAAGAGGTCCTTCTACAGTTGTACCGGGCCCTGGTGAGACCGCACCTGGAGTACTGTGTGCAGTTTTGGTCTCCAAATTTGAGGAAGGATATTATTGCTATGGAGGGCGTGCAGCGTAGGTTCACTAGGTTAATTCCCGGAATGGCGGGACTGTCGTATGTTGAAAGGCTGGAGCGATTGGGCTTGTATACACTGGAATTTAGAAGGATGAGGGGGGATCTTATTGAAACATATAAGATAATTAGGGGATTGGACACATTAGAGGCAGGAAACATGTTCCCAATGTTGGGGGAGTCCAGAACAAGGGGCCACATTTTAAGAATAAGGGGTCGGCCATTTAGAACGGAGATGAGGAAGAACTTTTTCAGTCAGAGAGTGGTGAAGGTGTGGAATTCTCTGCCTCAGAAGGCAGTGGAGGCCAGTTCGTTGGATGCTTTCAAGAGAGAGCTGGATAGAGCTCTTAAGGATAGCGGAGTGAGGGGTTATGGGGAGAAGGCAGGAACGGGGTACTGATTGAGTGATCAGCCATGATCGCATTGAATGGCGGTGCTGGCTCGAAGGGCTGAATGGCCTACTCCTGCACCTATTGTCTACGGTCTATTGTCTATCAATGGTGCAGGAACCAATTTTGTGGCAAATACAATCTTCTATTAGCTTGTACTCTCTCTCTCCATGTTTTGGTCATGCCTGCAGTTGTTGCATTTTTAAGCTTTGGAATTCCCTTCCTAAAACCACATTTGCTTCCTTTACAGTGCTCTTTAAAATCTCTTTGGCCAAGCTTTTGATCATTGTATATCTCTGTTATGTTGACCTGTCAAATTTAGCCAAATGACGGTTCTTTAAAACTATACGTTTCCTAAAACATGGAGTAGTTTTCCACGTTGGAAGCTAAACAAATGGAAATTGTAGTTGCCTCCTTTCTTTTGTGACCTTTATCCTTGAGATATCTTTGTTGTTCTCAGGTGCCTTGCCTTATTCTCACTATTTTGGATTGGTTTATTCATTGGCTATAAATTGTCCTGGTCCCTCCAAACCAAGCCTTTGAAAGATCCATTTCTTGCCTGCATACAAACCTTTTAAAGATTAGTTTCTTGTGCCCAACCTGCTTGTTAACAACTCACCCATAATTCTATTTGCCCCATCAGCAAGGCGGTTGGCATGGTTTAACTTTGGCGCGGTTCATTCCAACTTTAATGGTCCCTTTGGCTCGAAGCTTATTCAGTGTCTAGAAATGAGAGGAGTAGGGAAAAAAACTGCAGATGCTGGTATAAATCGAAGGTAGACAAAAAATGCTGGAGTAACTCAGCGGGCCAGGCAGCATCTTTGGAGAGAAGGGATGATCAGTCTGAAGAAGGGTCTCGACCCTAAACGTCACGCATTCCTTCTCTCCAGAGATGCTGCCTGGCCCTCTGACTTACTCCAGCATTTTTTGTCTACGTTCATAAAATGAGAGGCTCTTTTCCCAAACAATCTTTCAATTCACAAATCGTACACTATTTGCTTCATAAACAAAACGAGCACTGAGCTGGTTAATTTGACCAACATTTCATTTAAATGAGTGTTAATGAGAATTACTGCTTCATAATTTGAATATGTTGGAAGGTACATTTAGGGTTGTATATCTCACTTTGTTCTCCTTGCTAAAGACATTCATTGAATATTCTGTTCTATTTTAGGAAGATGTGGGCTTGATACCACGAATTTGCCAAGGGCTATACGGCAGAATTGCTGGGAAATCTAATTGGAACGAAGCTTCATTTCGTACAGAAGTAAGGTAGGAAACTGGATTACCTTTATTATGTTCAATTTCCTCAGGCCTTTGGCTTACATGAAAAATCATAATCGGTTCATTAACATCCTGAAGTGTCACGATGAGAACTGGATGGTTCAGTGTCGCTTTGCCAGAGAATGTATTAAAGGAACTCGCCAAAGATGGAGTGGAATGACCCGAATCATCACACATTCCTTCTCTTCATAGATGCTGCCTGTCCCACCGAGTTACTCCAGCTTTTTGTGTCTAACTTTGCCAAAGATGGAGATGTAATTGTCAAAAATCTTCCCCTAAAGTAGGAATTGAGACCTGTCCTTTATTGCACAACACTGAAGTTCATAATACAAAGATTAGGAATAAGAACTGAGCTCATAAAAGAGAACCAGTTAACAGATTTACGCTGTATTCCAATAATTTATTTTAAACCTTTCATATTTGTTTGCATTTTGCAATATAATAAATGCAAATTTTAAGAACTTTCAAACATTTTATAGTTGGGGGAGATTTTTCAAAACACTATTTAGAATGGGACAATCTATCTTTTAAGACATGTTAAAATGATCAGATGACAATGGGGAACAATGAAAGGTTGTGTAGCTGATTAATCCTATAAAAGGAATCTTTTCTATCCAACTTGTGCATGTCTTGAGGTCCTTATAACATACTACTAATTTTCCATTGGCACAGGTTCTTTATCTTTTTGGTAGACACAAAATGCTGGAGTAACTCAGCGGGACAGGCAGCATCTTTGGAGAGAAGTCTGAAGAAGGGTCTCGACCCTTCGTCACCCATTCCTCCCTCCATAAAAGTCAAAATCCTGCTTATATTCTGTCCTTTGTTAAGTCTTCTATCATTCCAATCTGCAAACTCCACTTGATTTCTATTCCTCAAAATATTGAACTTAAATTTGTATACATTATCTATAAGTCTTAGATAGAGAAAATGCTGGAGTAACTCAGCGGGGCAGGCAGCATCTCAGGAGACTGAAGAAGGGTCTTGACGACCAACGTCACCCATTCCTTCTCTCCAGAGAAGCTGCCTGTCCCGCTGAGTTACTCTAGCATTTTGTATCTACCTTCGATTTAAACCAGCATTTGCAGTTCTTTCCTACACATTCTTTATCTTTTTGTTTGCCGTCCATCTACCTCCCTCCATAAAAGTCCATATCTCTTCTCCTTATATTCTGTTTGGGTCTCCTAATTTGAGGAAGGACATCCTTGTAATTGAGGCAGTGCAGTGTAGGTTCACAAGATTGATCCCTGGGATGGCGGGACTGTCATATGAGGAAAGATTGAAAAGGCTAGGCTTGTATTCACTGGAGTTTAGAAGGATGAAAGAGGATCTTATAGAAACATATAAAACTATAAAAGGACTGGACAAGCTAGATGTAGGAAAAATGTTCCCAATGTTGGGCGAGTCCAGAACCAGGGGCCACAGTCTTAGAATAAAGGGGAGGCCATTTAAAACTGAGGTGAGAAGAAATCTTTTCACCCAGAGAGTTGTGAATTTGTGGAATTCTCTGCCACAGTGGGCAGTGGAGGCCAAATCACTGGATGGATTTAAGAGAGAGTTAGATAAAGCTCTAGGGGCTTGTGGGATCAAGGGATATGGGGAGAAGGCAGGCACGGGTTATTGATTGTGGATGATCAGCCATGATCACAATGAATGGCGGTGCTGGCTCGAAGGGCCGAATGGCCTCCTCCTGCACCTACTTTCTGTTTCTATGTTTCAAAGTCTTCTATCATTCCAATCTGCAAACTCCACTAAACCAGCATTAGCCATTCTTTCCAACACATCTATGTCTTTCTGTGTCTTTATTCCACCATATCTCTGCAAGCTCTTGCAACTACATATTTGCAATAAATATTGTGTTTCTAGGAATAGAGTCCTCTTTATCCTTCCTTTGCTCCTCTATTGACATAGAGTTATAGTGTGAAAACAGACCCTTCGGCCCAGCTTGCTCACACTGACGAACATGTCAGATCCACACTAGTCCCACCTGCCTGCATTTGGCCCATCTATCTCTAAACCTATCCTATCCATGTACCTTTCTAAATTTCTTTCTTAAATGTTGCGATAGTATCTCCCTCAATTACCTCCTCCGACAGCTCGTTCCATACACACACCAACAAAAAAAGTTACTCCTCAGGTTCCTATTAAATCTTTCCCCCCTCACCTTAAACCTATGTCCTCTGGTTTTCGATTCCCCTACTCTGGGCAACAGACTTTGTGCTTTACCCGATTGATAACTTAATGCTCTACTGTCTGCAGCTCTTTCACCAAATACTCTGCCCTCGTATAGTTCTTTTCATTTTTCTTCGATAATGATAAGAATAGAAAGGCAGATTATTATCTGAATGGTGTCAAGTTAGGAGGAGGGGGAGTTCAACGAGATCTGGGTGTCCTAGTGCATCAGTCAATGAAAGGAAGCATGCAGGTTCAGCAGGCAGTGAAGAAAGCCAATGGAATGTTGGCCTTCGTAACAAGAGGAGTTGAGTATAGGAGCAAAGAGGTCCTTCTACAGTTGTACCGGGCCCTGGTGAGACCGCACCTGGAGTACTGTGTGCAGTTTTGGTCTCCAAATTTGAGGAAGGATATTCTTGCTATGGAGGGCGTGCAGCGTAGGTTCACTAGATTAATTCCCGGAATGGCGGGACTGTCGTATGTTGAAAGGCTGGAGCGATTGGGCTTGTATACACTGGAATTTAGAAGGATGAGGGGGATCTTATTGAAACATATAAGATAATTAGGGGATTGGACACATTAGAGGCAGATAACATGTTCCCAATGTTGGGGGAGTCCAGAACAAGGGGCCACAGTTTGAGAATAAGGGGTAGGCCATTTAGAACGGAGATGAGGAAGAACTTTTTCAGTCAGAGGGTGGTGAAGGTGTGGAATTCTCTGCCTCAGAAGGCAGTGGAGGCCAGTTCGTTGGATGCTTTCAAGAGAGAGCTGGATAGAGCTCTTAAGGATAGCGGAGTGAGGGGGTATGGGGAGAAGGCAGGAACGGGGTACTGATTGATAGTGATCAGCCATGATCGCATTGAATGGCGGTGCTGGCTCGAAGGGCTGAATGGCCTACTCCTGCACCTATTGTCTATTGTCTATTGTCTATAATCTTGGCTTGCTGGCATACTCCCTCCTCCAAATCGGATGAGGATGGCTTTTATCCACTCTGAAGATTTGAGCATATGAACTGGGTTAATGTTACTGTGCAATACTGAGAGTACTGCACTGGTTATTTTTCCAATGTGATCTTAACTAGGGTTCCACTCTGAAGAAGGGTCTCGACCCAAAACATTGTCCATTCCCTCCACAGATGCTGCCTGACTCGCTGAATTACTCTTAGCACTTTGTGTTTAACACAAGATTTCAGCATCTGTAGTTCCTTGTGTCTGCAGGGTTTCACTTTTCTTTGGACATGAGAGCATCCAAGACATTGCTGGTTATGTATTTGCTGGACACCCTTCCAATAGTCATTACACTTCAAAAGGTGTTTCATTGGAATGTCCAGAGGTTGCAGAAGACCAGTCGGTTCTTCCTGAAAACCAATTTCATGATTTCCTCATTGATATTTCTCATTCTTACCTTTCACTATTCACGATTGCAGACCTTGGGACCCTTGAATTACCAGCATATTTTGGATTTGGTCTTCGTGATTTGTGTGGTGTGGGATTATAAAGTTGGAATTTAATACATTTTAAACCTCTCCCTTTCACAATACAGCTACCTGGAGATTTATAATGAACGGGTCAGGGATCTGCTCAGGAGAAAGTCGACCCAAACCTACAATTTAAGAGTAAGGGAGCACCCAAAGGAAGGTCCATATGTGGAAGGTAAGAATTTATTTGTAATTTAAAAAAAATGTCAAATGGAGGCTACATTTATGCTGTTTTGAATGAAATGGAAATGTTTGGACAATTTTTAGAAAAATGCTGATTGAAATCGTTAAAGGCGTTTTCTTTGACGCCAGAACTGATAGACATTATACCGCAGAGTGTATTTAGCACATCTAAAATGTGAAGCCTAATTCAAGCAATTAATTATTCCAACAATGCAAGGAAGACTAAACTCGTACTTGTCTTTTGTTTTCAGCAGAGTTACAAGAGTGATTGAGGAAAGTGTCTTTATAATCAGAACACTTAACTGACGACGAGTGTCAATTTGCATTCAAAAATGTACAACTAAAACCTCCATATTACTCCCAATACTGGCATCTGCCCAACCATGTAGAAAATTGACCAGGATTTTTTTTTTTCATGCAATAAGTTGGTACTTTATAAAATAAACTGCTGGATAGGATGTTAGAAGTAAACTCAATAATAACTTTTAGTTAGATGGCCAAACGTTATTGGACAATACAATACAATATATCTTTATTGTCATTGTACAGGGGAACAACGAGATTGGGAATGCACCTCCCATACGACGCAATAATTGAATTAGCTAGTCAGTATTAATTTAAACAACAACAACCCAATGAAACAAATTGTAACAGTTTTAAGACAGAATAATGTGCAAGTAGATCTGTGCCGGATCACTGTGCGTTGTGACCATCCGACTCAGCAGGACCGGTTCATAGCAGCTATGGTCCTGGGGATAAAGCTGTTCCTGAGTCTGGATAAAGAGCAGTAGTGCATAGCTTCCTGCAGGTAGATCGGATGGTCAAAAAGGCTTTTGGCACATTGGCCTTCATCAGCCAGAGTATTGAGAATAGAAGCTGGGAGATCTTGTTGCAGTTGGAAAAGATGTTGGTGAGGCCACATTTAGAGTATAGTGCTCAGTTCTGGGCACCGTATTATAGGAAAGATCTTGACAAGCTGGAAAGGGTACAGAGAAGATATACGAGGATGTTGCCAGGACTAGAGGGTCTGAGCTACAGGTAGAGATTGAGTAGGCTGGGACTCTATTCCTTGGAGCGCAGGAGGATGAGGGGTGATCTTATGAAGGTGTATGAGATCATGAGATCATGAGTGGAATAGATCGGGTAGATGCACAGATAGATTAGGCGAGTGGGCAAATGCATGGCAGATGCAATATAATGTGGATAAATGTGAGGTTATCCACTTTGGCGGCAAGAACAGGAAAGCAGAGTATTACCTGAATGGTGACCGATTGGGAGAAGGGGAGATGCAACGTGACCTGGGTGTCATGGTGCACCAGTTATTGAAAGCAAGCATGCAGGTGCAGCAGGCAGTGAAGAAAGCGAATGGTATGTTGGCATTCATAGCAAGAGGATTTGAGTTTAGGAGCAGGGAGGTTCTGCTGCAGTTGTACAGGGCCTTGGTGAGACCGCACCTGGAGTATTGTGTGCAGTTTTGGTCTCCTAACCTGAGGAAAGACGTTCTTGCCTTAGAGGGAGTACAGAGAAGGTTCACCAGATTGATCCCTGGGATGGCGGGACTTACATATGAGGAAAGACTAGATAGACTGGGCTTGTACTCGCTGGAATTTAGAAGACTGAGGGGGGATCTTATAGAAACATATAAAATTCTTAAGGGGTTGGAGAGGCTAGATGCGGGAAGATTGTTCCCGATGTTGGGGGAGTCCAGAACCAGGGGTCACGGCTTAAGGATAAGGGGGAAGTCTTTTAGGACCGAGATGAGAAAACATTTCTTCACACAGAGAGTGGTGAGTCTGTGGAATTCTCTGCCACAGAAGGTAGTTGAGGCCAGTTCATTGGCTATATTTAAGAGGGAGTTAGATGTGGCCCTTTTTGCTAAAGGGATCAGGGGGTATGGAGAGAAGGCAGGTACAGGCTACTGAGCTGAATGATCAGCCATGATCATATTGAATGGCGGTGCAGGCTTGAAGGGCCGAATGGCCTACTCCTGCACCTATTTTCTATGTTTCTATGTTTCTATGTCTCTTGCCCGGAGTTGGTGAATCGAGGACCAGAGGACATAGGTTTAAGGTGAAGTGGAAAAGATTTTAATAGGATTCTGAGGGGTAACTTTTTCACACAAACGGTGGTGGGTGTATGGAACAAGCTGCCAGAGGAGGTAGTTGAGGCAGGGCCTATCCAAACATTTAAGAAGCAGTAGGACAGGTACGTGGATAGGACAGATTTGGAGGGACGTGGACCAAATGGTGGCAGGTGGGGACTAGTGTAGTTGGGACATGTTGGCTGGTGTGGGCAAGTTGGGCCGAAGGGCTTGTTTCCACACTGTATCACTCTATGACTCTCTAGTGTAGGATGAATTGGATTTTTTTTAACAAGCCACCATTTTCTTTCATAATAACTTACATTTGCTGCTGTATCTCCTGAATTTTGCAGGCACTTGACTTTGCAGTAATTTTTCTGTGATATCTTCGCATGTATATTTATCCTGATTTGTGAATCTCTTTGATAAGATACAAGGGCACAAGAGAGTTAGTTTTATTATTCATCCGCCAATAAAACAAAAGGAGAAAATTCATCAGTATCCTTATTTTCAATACTTTCAGATCTATCAAAACATTTGGTGCAGAATTACAGTGATGTGGAAGAACTTATGGAAGCTGGAAATGTCAATCGAACCACTGCTGCCACAGAGATGAATGATGTCAGCAGTCGATCCCATGCCATTTTCACCATCAACTTTACTCAAGTGAGAGTCCCGAAAACAGCGTTGTTAACATTCAGGTTTTGTCAGCGGGAAGGAATATCTGTCAGCTGTAACTCCTAAGAGATCAAGTTTTCATGAATGAATTAGGAAGACATAAGAACATTACGAGTGCTCTGCTGTAGTTGGACTGCACATGTGTACTGATACAGATTAGTTTGTACACAACGGGGTGCAATCAAATTCCTTGTTCAGATGAAGGCCACAAGGTAAATGGCTTACATGCGATAATGATAAATACGACAATAACTATGACGGCGAGTGGCAAAAAAACAGAATAGTGCAAGATTGTAGTAAAAAAATCAGAGTAGTGCAAAAGATATAATAACAGAATAACTGATTGCGGTCACGTTTCAGAGTAAGAACATGTGGCAGCTCCTCTGAGAATGGATGTGAAAGGGGTGATTGCTTCAGGTGATGGATACTGGGATCGTCCTAAGGGATAAAGTCTAATATGTTTGCATTTACTACATTTTAATGAAGGACAAATTCCACATGTAGTTACAATGTTAAGCTATGAAGCTGCATTTCAAATTAGTCTTTATTCTTTTCAATTTAGAGTATCCTTTGATACTGTCAATTGTGTTGCCTCAGTCATAAGTCCTCCAGGGTTATTCAAAATTGCATTGGGTTAAAGAATTTGCTAAATTGCCACCTAAGTGGTGTACTCTTCCCCATGTTGAGAATAAGCAGTGCCAATTCCAAAAGCTGTTTTAGTTGAATTGATGTGCTGCATTGATCTCTTTCCAAAACAAATATTCTGCGATTGTTTGCATCAGATAGATAAATCAAATTTACGAGTTGCCATCGGACCTTATCTCCTGAGAAAGTACGATATAAATGTGTGTGTTATTGAGATCCAATCAAAAAACTGCTGCTTTCTCTGCCTCTAGAACGTGAATTTCATACAAAAGGAGAATACGGAATTACTTTTATCTTTAAAATCTCTTCACCAAAGACTCATGGGATGGTTAAATGATAAATAGTATTTAATAAATCCCTCTGATTTTTTTTCATTTTTAAGTATTAGCTTGGGGGCGGCAGAGTATTGCAGTGGTAGAGTTACTCCCTTGCAGTGCAAGGGACCCGAACTCGACAAAACTAGTATGTAGTAGGATAGTGCTAGTGTGCAGGGTGATCGCTGGTTGGCGTGGACTCGGTGGGCCGAAGAGCCTGGTTCCGCACTGTATCTCTAAAGTCTAAAAGTAAATTATAAAAGTAGAACTAAATCAATTTTTTTATGGATTAATATTCGCTCTCAATGTTTTTTATTTGTTCTGAAACAATTTCTTATACAAAGCAAAACCTGTGGGGTTTTTTGTATGTGTAGGAAAGAACTGCAGATGCTAGTTTAAATCGAATAGACACAAAATGCTGGAGTAACTCAGCGGGACAGGCAGCATCTCTGGAGAGAAGGAATGGGTGATGTTTCAGGTCGAGACCCTTCTTCAGACTGATGTCAGGGGAGTGAGTGGTACAGAGATAAAATGTAGTCGGAGACAGCAAGACTGGTAGGAGAACTGGGAAGGGGAGGGGATGGAGAGAGGGAAAGCAAGAGGTACTTGAATTTAGAGAAATCAATAAATAGTTGCCTTTTTAATTACTTTTTTTCAGCAGAGGTTATGTAAGAGGGCCATGATGTTATAGAACATCGAACAGTACAGCACAGGAACAGGCCCTTCAGCTCACAATGTCTGTGTCAAACATGCTGCCAAGGCCAGCGATTATCTGCCTGCATGTAATCCATATACCTCCATTCCCTACATATCCATGTGCCTATACAAAAGTCTCTTAAATGCCACTATTGTATTTGCTTCCAACACCATCTGTGGAAATGCTTTCCAGGCACTCTCTACCCCAGTGTAAAAATAAAACTTGCCCTGCATGTTTCCTTTAACCTTTTGTCCCTCACTTTTAAAGCTGTGCCACCTAGTATGTTCTCCTGACTCTCATATAGAAGACCAATGAATATAAATGTTGGAATGAATTGCATTCCTTCTCTCCAGATGCTGCCTGTCCCGCTGAGTTACTCCAGCATTTTGTGTCTACCAATGATTATATATGTGAGAAGAATACATTCATCGGCTTACAAGCACCTGACGTTTGTTCAGCCTGCACAAATGGGATGGATTTGCTGGCTGCCGTGGGGCTGCAGGCATGGTCTGCTGTTTGGGAACTCAGTTCATGGCCACATTTCCGACTTGTGAACTGTTCAGATTATGAACACTTCTCGGGAATGGAACCTTTCCATAACCTGGGGAGGACCTATGTCTGCACTTACTGTAAGACCAAATGTAGTAGGTTTTGCTGGAGAGATGAGAAATTACATCTGAAGTACTTGCCTCCATCTCCTACCTCGTAGTTCCAGATGTCAATGTCTTTACATCGGCGAGACCAAGCGCAGGCTCGGCCATCGCTTCGCTCAACACCTTTGCTAAATCCGCCTTAACCAACCTGATCTCCCGGTGGCTGAGCACTTCAACTCCCACTCCCACTCCCAGTCTGACCTTTCTATCATGGGCCTCCTCCAGTGTCATAGTGAGGCCCACCGCAAATTGGAGGAACAGCACCTCGTATTTCACTTGGGCAGCTTACAGCCCAGCGGTATGAACATTGACTTCTCTAACTTTAGATAGTTCCTCTGTCCCTCTCTTCCCCTCCCCCTTCCCAGTTCTCCCACTGTCTTCCTGTCCCCACCTACATCCTTTCTTTCTCCCTCCCCCTGACATCAGTCTGAAGGGTCTCGACCCGAAACGTCACCCATTCCTTCTCTCCAGAGATGCTGCCTGACCCGCTGAGTTACCCCAGCATTTTGTGATACCTCTGAAGTACTTGTTTGTTGAGGAGATGAAAACATATTAAACAATTATGACAAGTTTGAACAAAATCATGAGTTCTGGGTGAAGAGGTGAAATTAGACACAGCTGACCGTAAGTTTCTTAATCTGTATGCTAAATTTAGATCTCCAACCAGGTCCATCATGGGCCCTTATTCTCTCAATTAGTAATCCAAAATTATCTGAAGTCACGTGAGTCAATTATCCGTTCTTGAATACCAATATTGTTAGTTACGTACAAACTAAAAAAGCCAACAGAGGTGCTTTTTAGCCTATTTATTGTGTTTAGAATATCTACATCAATCTTAATTTTTTTTCTCCCTATCTACTAAATCAGCAGCTTCAAGAATCTGCTCCCTCAATTCTCTTTTGACATTCCATATATTTGTACTTTTCTGAATAAAATCAGTAAATCGAATCCATGTTCGTATATTTCCTCTTTTGAGGGTAGACACAAAATGCTGAAGTTACTCGGTGGGACAGGCAGCATCTCTGGAGAGAAGGAATGGGTGACATTTCGGGTTGCGATCCTTCTTCAGACTCTTTTGAGGCTTTGCTGCGCGCTATTTATTAACAATTCCCTTTTGACACTTCAACCAGTGCTGTTGCCCGGCATTGTTTAACTATACGTAATCTAAGAACTACATTCGTACCTAGAACAAATCCTCTGTGATGTCATTAATGGGTCACAATGGGTTTGACTTTTTGTTGATTCCACTATTGCACAGTATGGACAAGAGAGGATGGTTTTAATGTTTGATATGCCTTCACTTTTGTCGTGGAATGGCCTGTAACATTTCATTTTAATACAGGGAAGTTTTATCAGTTTCTTTAAATTTCTAAATGTGGAAGATTTGGCAGCAGTGGCACATCTGGTAGAGCTGCTGCCTCACAGCATCAGAAACCTCAGTTCGATCCTGTCCTCGGGTGCTGTCTGTGTGAAGTTTACACGTTCTCGCTGTGACCACGTGGGTGTCTTCCAAGTGTTCGGTTTTTCACCATCATCCCAATGACCAGTGGGTTTGTAGGTTAATTGGCTTCATTAAATTGTCCCTAATGTGTGGGGAGTGGATGAAAATGTGGGATAACATAGAACTAACGTGAAGTTAATTGAGTCCATGCCAGCCATCAATGGGCCAAAGTGAATCACTTTAAAAAAAAGAAAATTGTTAATTTAAATGCTGCAGCTGCTATCAGGTAACTTTCTTTTCATAGATTGAACACTGTTGAGTGACGCGAGTAATGATTTTTTCATTTTAATTCCCAGGCCAAATTTGATGCAGAAATGCCGTGTGAAACAATTAGCAAGATTCACTTGGTTGATCTTGCAGGAAGTGAAAGAGCTGATGCCACAGGTGCCACTGGCGTAAGATTGAAAGAAGGAGGGAATATAAATAAGTCTTTAGTCACATTGGGGAATGTCATTTCTGCTTTGGGTAGGTTCTCGCTTCAGTTTTCAATAAGCATTAACTGATTGAGTTTGCTTTGGATTGCATGGTGTTCTTGGAAAAATTATGAACTGAAGTGCTCTTAATTTCACAGCTGACTTATCTCAAGATGGGACAAATTCTCAAACAAAGAAGAAACAAGTGTTTGTGCCTTACAGAGACTCTGTTTTAACCTGGTTATTGAAAGACAGCCTTGGTGGAAACTCCAAAACAATTATGATTGCCAGTAAGCTTTTAGCTTCTAAGATGTGTATAAATTCAAGTTCCAATGTATTCAATTTATTGAGTCTATTAAGTACTCCAACCCTGAATGATTGCTTGAGAAATAATCATTGGTATAAATTTCTTTGAGAAGTGTAAGTGGGTGGCAATAAAGGAACTTTTAAAAAAATGTAACTTTGCGCCTATTCCAATTTCAGGGAATAGAAAGGCCAAATTTCACCTTCAAAATCCCAATAACCCTTCAATCATCCAGCATCAAGTAACCTTCAGCACATTGAAGTAGAATATCTATCTTCGATATACATATTTACTATATGTACTGTGCCCTTGCAAAAGTGGACAGGTCTAAATTGCTCCTTAGCGACCACTAGTAACTTGTGCGTTGTCAAAACTCATTATTCACATCATTGTAAGATTCTCAGAGCCACAACTCTCCAAAGTATCTATGTGTAGGAAGGAACCGCAGTTGCTGGTTTAAATCGAATAGACACAAAATGCTGGAGTAACTCAGCGGGGCAGGCAGCATCTCTGGAGAGAAGGAATGGCTGATGCTTCGGGTCGAGATCCTTCTTCAGGTCTGAAGAAGGGTCTCGACCCGAAACGTCACCCATTCCTTCTATCCAGAGTTGCTGCCTGCCCCGCTGAGTTACTCCAGCATTTTGTGTCTATCTTCCAAAGTATCTCTGCTTCTCCATTTCTGGCCTTGTGTAGTTTCTGAATTTCCATTGCACTGCCTATAGGAAGTATAGTTTCATTTGTATAGGATGTAGGCTCTGAAAGCTCCTGTTCTTATCTGTTTTTCTGATTCTCCTCAGAACCTACTGGTTTGTTCAATCATTTGCTCCCCCCTCACTGTCCCATCGGGCAGCTTGATATATAAAGATGCAAGTCAGCATATTTGACAAAAGTATTACAATTCATTTCCCTTGTGTTTTTCCAAGATTCTCTTCATTAGAAACTAAATCCTTCTTTGCTCCAATACTTTGTATTTAATTGCTGTTAGGAACATCATAATTTGTTTCTGTGTCCAAGTAACCTCCAAGCTCTTTTACTATTTCTTCTGAATTATGAATGCATTCATAATTGCGAGAGCAAATCCTTAAGTGAATTCCTCTTAATGGGATTTGGGACGTAATAGAATTGATAAGTTTGTTATAGTGCTAAAGTAATTTGTGTCTTGATCTGTGACCTATTTCATATTCAGTGTACTGAACTCCTCCATTGTGATCAGCAATATATGAACAGAATTAAATTTGTGCATGACCCATGCACGGTAGTAATTAACCAGTCCAGCTCAGTTCAGTTTAGTTCATTGTCAAGTGTACCGAGGTACAGTGAAAAGCTTTTGTTGCGTGCTAACCAGTCAGTGGAAAACCAAGGCATCATTACAATTGAGCTCTTCACAGTGTACAGATACAGATAAGGGAATAATGTTTAGTGCAAGGTAAAGCCAGTAAAGTCCGATAGTAGTTCAGACTATCATTGACCAAAAGTCCCCTTCACATTTTTTTCTTCAGTATGTTCATTTAATTGGAGGAGGACACAAAATCCTGGAGTTCAGACTGAAGAAGGGTCTCGACCCAAAACGTCACCCATTCCTTCTCTCCCGAGATGCTCCCTGACCCGCTGAGTTACTCCAGCATTTTGTGTCGACCTTCGATTTAAACCAGCATCTGCAGTTTTTTTTCCCTATTCATTTAATAGGATCTGGGTGTCGATGGCAAGACATTGTGTTGTCCCTGTGTTACCACTTGCAGGGACCTATGGACTTTGACCCAAAGGTCCGTCTATATCAGTGCTGTTGAGGGGTCTGCCATTAATTATGTACTTTTCCCTTGCATTTGACCACCCAAAGTGCCACATCTCACACTTGTCCAGATTAAACTCCATCTGTTTCTCAATATCTGTAACTGATCTATGCCCATAATGCTTCTTTTGAAGGACCTCATCAATGTCTGCAACTCCACCCATTTTTGTGTCATGGGGAGGGGTAGCCAAGAAACTGTGGTGGTAGAGATTTGCTAATTTCCCTCTCTCACCTCCCTCTCTGATGAACAATGTTTTCTTTAACTTTGATTCCTCCAGCAGGAACTGGAGAAACTAGTCAGTTCCTCGGTGGTAAATATGCATACGGTGTCAGACCTTGTACATAATTCTTTTGCATTGGGGAAAGTGATTAATTGAGCACAGTGGCACAGCTGGTAGAGCTGTTGCCTCACAACACCACAGATCTGGGATCGATCCTGACTTCGGTTGATACATGTATGAAGTCTGCATGTTTTCCATGGGTTTCTTCCAGCTGCTCCTTTTTCTTCCCACATCCCAAAGACATGCAGGTTTATTGGTTTCTCTATTGCCCTAGTGTGTAGAGTGTGATGCAAAAGTGGGATAACCTAGAACTAGTGAGAACAGGTGGACGTGGTGGGCCGAAGGGCCTGCTTCAATGCCGTATCTCTAAACTAAAACTACACTTCGCTTTGATTGCAATTAACGGCCATCATTTCAGATTAGCAGTATCTGACACCAACTAAAGAGTTATAAGGCCAACTATTAACAAGGGGATATATTAGTTTTTGTTCACTTTTTTTTTTAAAAACAGCATTATCAAAGACCCTTTGGCCCATTCAGTCCCTGCTGACAATCAGTCACCCTTTCACATTAGTTCTTTGTTATCCCACTTTCTCATCCACTCCCTGCACATTCAGGGTCAATTTTGCAGAGGCCAACTAACCTGCAAACTTATGTGTCCTACATATTTAAATTCAGAGCTGTGATTCTTCTGTGCGTATCAATCTCTGTAAATCAATAACTTATCTATGTATTAAACATATAAGTTGCCTGTATTTTCCAAATATGTCGGGTTCAATTCACAAGGCATATGCGTATACAGAACGGTAAATTTTTACTTTGGTTTCTAACATAATTTGTGTTTTGTCAATCCACCGTAACTTTGTATCATTCGAGTCATATTACAACGTGGAAACAGGCCCTTCAGCCCAACTTGCCCACACCGACCAACGTATCCCAGCACCACTAGTCCCACCTGACCGAGTTTGGTCCAAACCTGTCCTATCCATGTACCAATTAGAATATCAATTCTATATATCCACACCATTCTGTATATGTGCTGTATAGAAGTTGATTTTGTTTCAGAATGTGGTTTATTTAAAGATGCATTTAATGTTGATTGGGTAGGTCAGTGGTTCATTATTTTTCATTATCGTTTTTGATAGCCATTTCACCAGCAGATGTCAATTATGGAGAAACACTGAGCACACTTCGCTATGCAAACAGAGCCAAAAACATCATTAACAAGCCTACCATTAATGAAGATTCTAACGTCAAGCTTATACGTGAGCTGCGTGCAGAGATAGCAAGACTGAAAGCTTTACTCGCTCAGGGGAATCAGGTTAGTTTGCATCACCAGTAGGATTGATCATTTATTTCTGTTTTTGGGGGGGGAACGGGCTTCTGTTTGCCAGTTATAATTACCTTGTTGGATTCTGATAACCTCCAAGAATAATAGTGTCACACAACGCATGGCAAAATCATTTATACTCGCTTGTGCTTAACGTTTACAAATTGCCATGTTCTTCTGTGAATTGTTGCAGCAATAAAAGTACATATTAATGATCCTCAGACAAAAAAAACTGGCACTAAATTTAGCTTTGCAGAGTTATACACCTAATTAAGAAACTTTCTTTGGGATGTAATTCGCAGTGGATTATGATTATGTATTGTCTTTTATACAAACTTTTTTTTCTTCAATGAAAAGCCTGTAGATGGCAGCCAAGATTTTTTTTTCTCCTAATGTTGTTAAATTGTGGGTGAAATTTAAAATAGTGGTGTGTATAGAGCATAACTAATGTCTGCGAGCATTATAAATCCAAATTCACAAATTAGCACATCTAATCTGCCTAAAATTATCAATTCACTGCAGGCTATCCAGGTTCAGTTTTGTTTTATGAGTTAATGATATCGTGCAGTGAATAGAAACCTCCTCCAGAGAGATGCCAATTTTTCTTCTGTCCGAAGAAGGATCCCGACATGAAACATCACCTATTCAAGTCTCCAGAGATTGGATGTCCAGTAAACTCTACACCTCCATCTCCTTTAAAGTCTTCAAGCCCTCCATTTCTTCCTCGACCGCAGAACCAGACAATTTCCATATACCAATACTCTCTGCCTAGCAGAGCTGGTCCTTACCCTCACCAACTTCTCTTTCAACTCCTCTCACTTCCTCCAAATCTGAGGCATAGTTATGGGCACTCGCACAGGCCCTAGCTATGCCTGCCTCTTTGTAGGATTCGTTGAACAATCCCTGTTCCTGGTGTACACTGGCCCTATCCCCGAACTCTACCTCCGCTAAATTGTGGACTGCACCCATGCAGAACTCACTGACTTCAGCAACATCACCACTAATTTCCATCCTGCTCTTAAATTTACTTGGACCATCTCCGACATCTCCCTACGGTTTCTAGATTTCACCATCTCCATCACTGGAAACAGACTATTGACCAGCATCTACTACAAACCTACTGACTACACCTCCTTCCACCCTGTTTCCTGTAATGACTCCATCCCCTTCTCCCAATTCCTCCGTCTAAGCAGCATCTACGCCCAGGATGAGGTGTTCCATACCAGGGCATTGGAGATGTCCTCATTCTTTAGGAAGCGGGGGTTCCCCACCTCCATTATAGATGAGGCTCTCACTAGGGTCTCCTCGATATCCTCCTGCTCCCCCTCCCCCCCATTCGTAACAAGAACAGAGTCCCCCTTGTCTTCGCCCACCCCATCAGCAGTCGCATACAACATATCCTCCAACACTTTCGCCACCTCCAACGGGATCCCACCACTGGCCACGTCTTCCTATCTCCACCCCTTTCTGTTTTCTGCAGAGACCTTTCCCTCTGAAACTCCCTGGTCGACTCATCCCTTCCCACCCAAACCACCCCCTCCCCGGGTACTTTCCCCTGCTACCGCAGAAGATGCAACACCTGGCTCTTTACCCCTCCCCTCAACTCCATCCTGGGACCCAAGCAGTCTTTCCAAGTGAGGCAGAGGTTCACCTGCACCTCCTCCAATCTCAACTATTGTATCTGCTGTTCCAGGTGTCAACTTCTCTACATTGGCGAGACCAGGCGCAGGCGATCGGTTCGCTGAACACCACTGCTCAGTCCTTAACCTACTTGAATGCCCGGTGGCTCAGCAATTCAAGTCCCCCTCCCATTCCCAATCTGACCTT
Source organism: Rhinoraja longicauda (assembly GCF_053455715.1). Lineage (NCBI taxonomy): Eukaryota > Metazoa > Chordata > Chondrichthyes > Rajiformes > Arhynchobatidae > Rhinoraja > Rhinoraja longicauda. The sequence continues at coordinate 66,945,572 of NC_135961.1, read as the reverse complement.
TCTGTCCTGGGCCTCCTCCATTGTCAGCGTGAGGCCCAGCGCAAATTGGAGGAACAGCACCTCATATTTCGCTTGGGTAGTTTACACACCCCAGCGGTATGAACATTGACTTCTCTAACTTCAGATAGTCACTGCTTTCCCTCTCTATCCCCTCCCCCTTCCCAGTTTTCCGACTAGTCTTCCTGTCTCCGACTACATTCTATCTTTGTCTCGCCCCCTCCCCTGACATCAGTCTGAAGAAGGATCTCGACCCGAAACATCACCCATTCCTTCTTTCCAGAGATGCTGCCTGACCCACTGAATTACTCCAGCATCCAGTGTTTTCTTTTGTAAACCAGCATCTGCTGTTCCTAATTTCTACCCAACTTTCCTTGTGTTGGGTAAACGGCCTGTTTCCAAGCTGAGCCACCTTATGACCCTGACCATTTAAATATTTTTATCTTACTGCCTTAGTAAGGTGTATGATTGAGCATTGTGACCAATAGAGTAACTCTCATGTACAGGTAATCCTCAGTGTACAATGGGGTTCCGTTCCGAGAAACCCAGCGGAAACCGAAAATATTGTAAGTCGAAATGTATTGAAAACGCGCGATCACGTGCCTGGAAGCGAGCGGCGGCTCACTACAGGTCGCTGCCGTTTGCACCATCGCAAAGTCGAACTATCGCAAGTCGAACCATCATAACCTGTAATGTAGACACATGCAAATGCAAATGCAGATGCTGCTTTACAAAAAAAGACCAAAGGCAGAATCTCTGGAGAACAATGAGAGGAGACGTTTTGGGTTGGGACCCTTCTTCAGACTGGGATGGGGGGGGGGGGTGAAAGCTGGAAGAGAGGTGGTGGAAAGACAAAGTATGGACAGATTCCAGTGGTGAATCAGGAAACTGTTTTTGGCAATAAGGAGGTGGTTGTTGTCACAATCCCAGAAACTCCAGCATAGCAGGATTGCTGATGCTTTAATGTCCTGAAAATGTTTTCATCTGACTTTGGCTCAAATTCTTGTTTGTTTATTTTGGACCGATTAATTAAGGAGAATTAATTTATTTAAATCATGTTAATTCTTTTTCATCTTTGTAAAGTCAGTTTATTCTGAAAGATAAGTAGGAATAATTGCACTTTATTAATCAAATGTAAATTCACCATGTGATACGCCGACATTTGGTATCGGTGAATAAAACAATAAATGTGGCAAGCACTGACTGACACAACATAATTGGATTATTAATCTGGGAAGATGGGGGGAAAAAATCACATCAAAACAATAAATAGTACAGATCTGATAACAGGAATTGGGGGAAAAGTGAGAAAAATAGTTTTATTTTTTGCTGGCTGCTGATCAAGAAACACGGACTATGTGAAAGGTATTCCATTTCTTTGTAGTAATGGCTTTGAAAAATACCAGGCATCTGACAACCAAGATTCGTGTTTCAACCAAGTCTCAGTGAGATTCTCTAGATTGGTTTAGGGTCTGGTGATGGAATTTTCTTGTGGAAGATCAATGACTAGACTAAATCCCAAGTGATGTGGGCACGGTTTTTCCCAGCAGAGGTTGGCTTGTGAAGTTGATGAGAACTCTTGTTGGGAAAAATAAGGAATGGAGAGTAACTTTTCATTAGAAGACTGTAGGAACCAGGAATCCAGAAAACATGAGATGGCTTAATAGTTGGACAGTTTATGCTGAATGAGAAATTGTGGGATGAAAGACGGTTGGATAATTTAGAGAAAAGTGGATTATGTAGTTAGAGAAATTTGCAGACGTGTATGTTCGTTACTATGCAAGTTTATTGCAACTATAATGGGTGGGAATGGAAAAGGGACTGGCAACATTAGCCTCCAGCGAATGAGTGCATTGGGCAGGAGGTTTTATCGAGATGGGACAAAGTGGTGACTCCAATTGTTGTAGACTATATTAGTTATTGTTATAGTATTGAATTGATCTTTGGAAAATGATGAAAACAAACCCATAAAGAGCAGCAGTAAACTTGAGGATTCAATACAGCAACAAAGCAGGAAGGCAGGAAGTGTTTATTGATTGGTAATATTTTGATGCAGGATATGGAAGTGCCATTTCCAAGGCACTCAAAGTAGAACAGATAATTTTGGAAACAGTTGGTAATGGTTTGAGTTTGATTTGTCAATGACTGCTGTTTGCATCTGTGCTGAATATCAAATAGTTTTCTTGATTTTATGGTATCAGCTGGTTTTAATAGAATACACAATTTGAAAATGCAAGATCACTTATATTGAACATAAGAATACAAAAATGTATATCACAGGTAAAGAATTTCTCCTTCAATATGAACTGTCCAACTGTTGAGCCATTTTATCTTTATGCCTACAGTCTCAATGAAAAAATGCATCCATTAATTGTGGTTACTTTCTCTGTATTGCTTGTTCCGTTTGTCAAGGGAAACAATATTTTTCCTTTACAGTTGCAATTTAGTTTATTGTCACATGTACCGAGGTACAGTGAAAAGCTTTTGCTGCGTGCTATCCAGTCAGCTGAAAGGCAATACATGGTTACAATCGAGCCATTTACAGTGTAGAGATACATGATAAGGGAATAACGTTTAGTGCAAGGTAAAGCCAGCAAAGTCTGATCAAGGATAGTCTGAGGGTCACCAAGGTGGTAGATACTAGTTCAGTACTGCTTGAGAGCATATGTAAGTCGGTTAGTTTTGGTCAAGGGAAGAGGGATCAATGAAAGTTATAATGCAGCATTTAAATTACACAACTTGGCTCGAAACATTAACTGCATTTTAAATATTTGAAGTGTTAAGATTGCAAATGTGGCTTCAACATGGAAAATTGAGAAGTAATCACAATTTGTCCATGCAGTCAGACACTTAACTCTGTCCCATTGTCTCTTTTCTTATTTAAAGCATGTTTTATCGGACTGGCCATTGAATGAACTGGTAAAGAATGTTGTACGTCTTTCTTTCAGATTGCATTACTGGATTCTCCGACGGCTTTAAGCATGGAGGAAAAGCTGCATCAGAATGAGGCTAGGGTAAGAAACATCACAATTATTGTCTTCCTTTGTATATAGATCTATAACTTACAAATTTGGCCTGACCGTATGCAAGTGCATTGCTTATTGCAGTGCCCTCTGTAATGTTTGGGACAAAGATCATCATTTATTTATTTGCCACTGTACGTCACAATTTGAGATTTGCAATAGAAAAAATCACATGTGGTTAAAGTGCACATTGTCAGATTTTAATAAAGACCATTTTTATACATTTTGGTTTCACCATGTAGAAATTACAGCAGTGTTTATACATAGTCTCCCCCATTTCAGGGCACCATAATGTTTGGGACACAGCAATGTCATGTAAATGAAAGTAGTGATGTTTAGTATTTTGTTGCATATCCTTTGCATGCAATGACTGCTTGAAGTATGCGATTCATGGACATCACCAGTTGCTGGGTGTCTTCTGTGGTGATGCTCTGCCAGGCCTGTATTGCAGCCATCTTTAGCTTATGCTTGTTTTGGGGGCTAGTTCCCTTCAGTTTTCTCTTCAGCATATAAAAGGCATGCTCAATTGGGTTCAGATCGGGTGATTGACTTGGCCACTCAAGAATTGACCATTTGTTAGCTTTGAAAAACTCCTTTGTTGTTATATGTTTGGGATCATTGTCTTGCTGTAGAATGAGAATGAACTGCCGGCCAATGAGTTTTGAGGCATTTGTTTGAACTTGAGCAGATAGGATGTGTCTATACACTTCAGAATTCATTATGCTACTACCATCAGCAGTTGTATCATCAATGAAGATAAGTGAGCCAGTACCTTTGGCAGCCATACATGCCCAGGCCATAACACCCCCACCACCATGTTTCACAGATGAAGTGGTATGCTTTAGATCTTGGGCAGTTCCTTCTCTCCTCCATATTTTGCTCTTGCCATCACTCTGATATAAGTTAATCTTCGTCGCATCTGTCCACAAGACCTTTTTCCAGAACTGTGGTTGCTCTTTTAAGTACTTCTTGGCAAACTGTAACCTGGCCATCCCATTTTTGCAGCTAAAAATATTTTTTTTGTGTCATCACACAACTGTTTGCCAATAGCGAGCAGATTTCAGTGCCACGTGGTTGGCCTCTGCAAGATCCTTTACAGTGCGTGTGTCATGCAGCATGTCACAGCTCAGGAAATGTTCCATAGTCTGGAGGCCCCGTCCGCGCTCGCAGTCTGCCACATCTTCAGTATATCCCCACTTCAGCACGTTCGATTTGCTCCTCCCCATGCCTGTCCGCAGTCTGTTGAGACTGCGCCAGGTTATCCACGGTTGGTCGGAACCTGGTGGGAGTTTCTCAGAGGGATCGATTGCCATGTGAATGTCTTCCAGAGATTTCTCTAGTTGCTCTTCCCAGAGTTTGAGCCTTCTGGACGATGCACTGCAGTCCAGGGGATGGACAGAAGAGAGGAAACGTCTGCGTGATTTCAAACGCTGAGGTAGCAAAGGGCGGTCATGTAGTGGGTGTCTTTCATCCTCTGATTGTCTGAGGCGTTCTTTTTGACTGGCTACAGCTCTTCTGATTCCAGGAGGTGCAATGCCAGAGAGTAGGTAGATGTTGTCAGTCTTGGTAGGTTTCATGCATCCACTGATGCAGCGGCAGCTTGTGTTTAGCACAGGATCAATCTTCCTTGTATGAGCTGAGCGTTCCCATACTCCGCAGGCATTCTCGGCAGAGGAGAAGCAGAGAAACAGCTGTTGATCCGTTGGTTTTAGAATTTGCTCCCCATTTTGAGGTACTCAGCTTGATTTTGTTTATTTTGTTTCTCATGTTAAAATTAGCAAAGTACTTTGAGTCCATTGGTACAAGTGCACACTTCAATATTAATGTTACAGGATGTTCCGGACCCTACACTGACCTTGACGACTCCAAACCTAACACAATCCACCAGGAGATTTTCACTGCTTTTAGCTGTACCTCGGGTACACATGGCAATAAACAAACTGAAACTGAAGGAGGACCTGTGCTTGGTTGTCAGAGTTCTTTAAATATTGCTCAACATGCATCCAAAAGCAGTGAAAGTTGCAACCAGTTTCATGATTCACAAAAGAACTATTCATGGAGTTTCAAAAGTTTTTAATGCTTTGATCAGAAATCAGAAAGCAGAACAGGCCAATCAGGTTAGCTGACCTGGTGGTTATGCTTAAACCTCTCCCTTCCCTTTTACCTTTGACATTTTTAGCACAACCTGTTATTCTCTATTCATACTCTGTGTGTGGATACATGATCAACCATTTCAATGGACTGATGAAGTTTTATTGAGCTCTTGGCTCCAGCTGTTTTGGCCTGAACCCTAATTAGTGTTTCCCAGTGAAGGTAGTTTTTGACTTCCAGTGGAAGATGCTTGCAATTAAATTAAATTTCCATTTCAGTAAAATTGTTGCACTCCTTTAGTATGGAGAATGTAGATTGATCACCTAAGGCTGTTTGCATCTGATTATGGGTCTCTTAACAAATGCTCTGCAGAGGGAACACTACTCTCTCACGCCAGCTCAGTGTTGATGCTGTGGTTTAATTTTTGTCACTACTCTATCTATTTTTCAAAGAATTGTTTTTGGCCAAAACACACAACTGCCTGTCATTCTTGAAGGCAACTGCATAAGATTGTGTCATTTTTAATAGTGAAATGGGTCATCGTAAGGAGGCAGGTCTGATAGAATAAGGATTTGTTGATTTTGTTTTGCTGATAATAGGATGATAGCATGACAATTATATTGTGTAAGCAATGAAGGAATCATTTTAAAATTGAAGGATATGGCCTGATTCATATCATCTCTATTGTGGTAAAATAATTGAATAAGAAAGACAAACAAAGCAGAGAAACACACATTCACCTGTTGGAATTACAGGAATATGAACTAACTCCTCAAAATACCAAAGTTTTTTTGGAAAATGGCAGAACATTCCTTGACCTTTCAAGTTTCTAATCTACAAAATAACCAGGTAAAGATCCTTAAATAACGTTTCAGCGTGGCAAAAAAGCACCTCTATTATTCCTAAATTGCCAACATCAATCCATTTCTAAACCGATCATAAAGAAATCATCAATGAATGACAGGGAAAGGATCAATAACCAAATGAAAAATAATTTGAGATCGACAACCAACAATAAATGACCTAAATGTGAAACGAAAATTGCCCAAAATGAGTAGCAAAGAAGTCATAAACTAAGGCAGTGAGGGGCATTAAAAGGATATATTTTGACATTCCCAATAAATTCTCTGTACAGAAGGGTTTTTAAAGACTTGCGGGTGTCTTGCGATAGTAGTTAAAAATAAAATAAGCAGGTTTAAGGCAAGTTTGTAACAAAACAAAATTGAAATAACTTCTATCTGTCAGTTAGTTGAGTCCCGAAGCTGAAAGGTCATTATTACAAAAGTAACAAGACTACTGTAAAATATGTAGAGCTGCAATCAAAATTAGTCCTTAAACAACGCAGAACAGCAAAGTAGAGAAGGGCAGAATGTTGAGTGGGCCTATTGCTAGCTTAATAATAATATAATATGCCTTTATTGTCATTATACGAACAGTACAACAAAATTAGAAGTGCTACATCTGAAACAGTGCGACAGTGCAAATCTTTCAAAGACAATCGCACAAACATAGGAACCAACACAAGTATCTTCAACCCTAAGTTCTTTCTATTCCTAAAAATATAATTGAGGAGGATTATCATGCCAACCATCTTTCACTTTTAATTGGTGCATTGTAATATTTTTTGAATTTTTGTTACTAGAGTTTCACTGTTAGTAAATTCTATTATTAGCTCTGATTTTTAGCTTTCGCATAAAAAGTAGTTTGGAATAAACAGGGTTGTGATGCAAGGTCTCGTGACCCCTTTTAGTGATACAGTTTAAAAATTTCTCTCTGAGTGATCGTCGTAATCTATTCCATTTGCCGTGATTAAGTGGTTGTGCTAAAGATGTGCAAAAGTTTTATTTACTGGGACTGAAATGCTTGTTTGATTGCTGTGTGGCAGGTCGAAGAATTGACTAAAGAATGGACAAATAAATGGAATGAAACTCAAAATATCCTAAAGGTATGAAATGATTTTCTTGTCCTTTAAAAGTATTAAATTGAGTAACTGTATTTACTAAGTGAGTAGTAATCCTACATGTAGCCATCAAAAATGTAACAAAAGTATATGATTGATTAAAATTCTCAGCTGACCAATCATTACATAGTAAAAATGTTTAAATGTTAAGTTATGAACTTTAAAGAATGGACCCAACAAAGGGTGAAAATGCATCTTATTTTGGTCTGGTACTTTGCTGAAATCCAGTTGTATCAAAGTTATTCTGTCACTTAATTTTCTCTTGTGTTGAGCTACCTACCTAGCTACCTACCTACATCTACCAGTTTCAAAAGTATACATGCATGCAAAAGTATAGTGCATGAAAATGTGACATGATGTAGGCTCAAGTCTTTTTTTAAATACTGTTTTTGAGATAAATTAGGAGAACAGCAGCATGTATAATATCTTGCAAGAAATGCATGGTGAAGTGCGTTGATTGACAATGCTTGGCAAATGGTATTACAGAATGAAGCGTTTTTGCTTTATGAGTATCGAGAGGTTGGAGGCAGTAATTGCAGTGCCCTCAGAGAGGGAATATGTTTGGTCATTGGCTTTGGGCAATCTAGCTAGTGCTCATTTGATACAGCTTATTATTTTCCTGCTAAATCTGATGAGGTTTCCATATCACGTGCAAAATGTTGACAGATTTGAATAATTTATTTTGAGTAAAGATGAAGACATTTTTGGTGTTTGCAGTTTTAATTGCGAGTATTTTTGAGATAATGTGTGTCCTTACCAACGTCACAGAGCTATACAGCACAGAAACAGGCCCTTCACCTCCTCCATGCTGACCAAGTTGACAAACTGGGCTGGTCTCATTTTCCTGCATTCGGCCCATAAACTCTAAATCTTTCTTATCTACAGATCTGTCCAAATATCTTTTAAAAGTTGTAATTATATCCGCTTCTATAGCTTCTCTGCCAGCCCATTCCACATACGGACTACCCTGTGAGTGAAAATGTTGTCCCTGAGCTCCCTCTTGAATCTCTTTCTAGGCCCTCCAGTTTTAGAATTCTCTACCCTGGGAAAAAGACGGTGACCTTATCCTTGCCCTTCATGATTTTGTACACCTTAATAAGGTCGCCCCTCAACCTCCTACAATCCAAATAAAAATCTCCCCGCCTATCCAACCTACCCGACAACTCAAGTTCGTAAGCTCGGGTAACATCCGAGTGAATCTTGTTTGCTCCCTTTCCAACTTACTCGCATCCTTCCTGTAGCTGGGTGACCAGAACTGCACACCATGCACGAAGCGTGGTCTCCAATCACAAAAAAACATTGGGGCAGTGCTTGGATAAAATTATTATTTAAGTATTTTTGTTATAATCTTTTAATGAAGGGGCTGTACCTCTTATGTAAGGCATGCATGTGTAATAGGTATCCATCGGTTAATTGTTGTTAGTATTTGGCATTGCTCACCTGCTAATTTTCACCAAATACTCAATAGTCACTACCCAACCATACAGAAACCATACACCTGCGTTCGGTCCGCATTAACAAAACTGATCTCCCGGTGGCCGAGCACTTTAACTCCCCCTCCCATTCCCAGTCTGACCTTTCTGTCATGGGCCTCCTCCAGTGCCATAGTGAGGCCCGCCGGAAATTGGAGGAGCAGCACCTCATATTTCGCCTGGGCAGTTTGCAGCCCGGTGGTATGAACGTCGACTTCTCCAACTTCAGATAGCTCCTCTGTCCCTCCCTTCCCCTCCTCCTTCCCAGATCTCCCTCTATCTTCCTGTCTCCACCTATATCCTTCCTTTGTCCCGCCCCCCTGACATCAGTCTGAAGAAGGGTCTCGACCCGAAACGTCACCCATTCCTTCTCTCCCGAGATGCTGCCTGACCTGATGAGTTACTCCAGCATTTTGTGAATAAATCGATTTGTACCAGCATCTGCAGTTATTTTCTTATACATACAGAAATCCTGCTGGTTTGGCATCTAGCAAACCAGACAATGTTTCCTGCACCCCCTTCCAGACCTCCCAACCCTTCCGAATTTTGTGGAAAATTTCTGCTTTCTTATTTCATTTCCGCAATTCCGATTTCATTTCACATTTTTCCGCAAAACACGTACCTCGCCGCTCGCACTGCCTCTTGCCGCTGGCCTCGCCTCGCCCGGCCTCGCCGCTGGCCCCGACTCGCCTCGCCGCTGGCCCCGACTCGCCTCGCCGCTGGCCCCGACTCGCCTCGCCGCTGGCCCCGACTCGCCTCGCCGCTGGCCCCGACTCGCCTCGCCGCTGGCCCCGACTCGCCTCGCCTCTGGCCCCGACTCGCCTCGCCTCTGGCCCCGACTCGCCTCGCCTCTGGCCCCGACTCGCCTCGCCTCTGGCCCCGACTCGCCTCGCCTCTGGCCCCGCCTTGCCGCTGGCCCCGACTCGCCCCGCCTCGCCTCTGGCCCCGACTCGCCTCGCCGCTGGCCCCGACTCGCCTCGCCGCTGGCCCCGACTCGCCTCGCCGCTGGCCCCGACTCGACTGGCCTCGCCTCTGGCCCCGACTCGCCTCGCCTCTGGCCCCGACTCGCCTCTGGCCCCGACTCGCCTCGCCTCTGGCCCCGACTCGCCTCGCCTCTGGCCCCGACTCGCCCCGCCTCGCCGCTGGCCCCGACTCGCCACGCCTCGCCTCTGGCCCCGACTCGCCTTTCCACTGGGCTCGCCTCGCTGCGTAGCGCGACGCCCATTGATGTTGAGAAGGGAGTGGGAGAGGGGCAGGAGGGGGGAGTGATGGTCGGGGGGGGAGTGGGGATGGGAGGGAAGGGGGGAGGGGGAGGAGGGGAGGGGGAGTGGAGGTGGGGGAAAGGTGGGGAGGGGAGGGCAGCAGTGGAGGGGTAGGGGGGTAGGTGGGAGTGAGGTGGAGGGCGGGAGTCGGGGGAAAGTGTGGAGGGGAGTGGGGGTAGAGTGGGAGTGGGGGGGAGGGGAGTGGGGGGGACATGAACTGTTGTGATTTGCTGTTGAAGACCACTGGAGCAAGTATGTCTTCAATGAAATTAGGTATGTGCATTTTTAAATGAAACTCTTTCTTCATAACTTAGTCATACATTTTGTGTAAGGAAAAAGCAAAATAGACATAACAAAACAAAACAATTTTTTTCTTTGTGTTGTAAAAAGTATTTCTGTTCAATAACCTTTCTATAAATAGCAGAATATACTCATGATAGGCCTGACATTGTACATGTAGTCCAAGAACTACAGACTGTTGGAAAGAATAGTTTTTCACACATGGGTGTAGCGCAACGCGTACGCGAATTTGGCGTGCATACTTTTTTTTGCTGAAAAGTTGCATTACGCGCCATATTATGAATTTTGATGTAAAATTCTGAATTTTGGACATCAAAATTCTGAATTTGTAAAATCAAATGTTGGGAGGTCTGCCCTTCCCCACTCACTGGAGCCCCAGTTCCTGTGCTCTCTTTGAACAGATCGGGTTCGCTGGCAAATGTGTTATAGTACCACGTAACATCAAAACAAAGTAAATCAAATGTATGTTGGTGGTGTTAAAATGAGCAATATCCAGCAAGCTGGAAAATTTGCTAATCCAGCATTACCAATGTCTGTGCATGACTGATTATCAGAGTTTTACTGTGTATGTATAATAATTTCTTGATCAATAAAATTGAAAGTAGCATTAGTGTCTTTTAATTACTGTACCTGTAAAAACGTAATGGCACGTCTGGGTTACAATGATATTGGTCAATAAAATTATTTGATGAAGTTGTGTAAAATTTATTACCAACAAGTAAGTATTCCCATGGGCCCATTAAATCATATCAGAGCGATTCAGCATCATTCCCTTTTTGCCTCTGGGTTATGATAGAGGCTGCTCTCTCCCTTTCCCAGTGTTTCACTGCATACTCTTCCCCAGCCGGAGATGTATTGGTAATTGTAAGAAGGCACTGCAGATGCTGGTTTACAATGAAGATAGACACGAAATGCTGGAGTCACTCAACGGAATCTCTGGAGAAAAGGATTAGGTGACGTTTCGGGTCGAGACCGGTCTGAAGAAGGGTCCCCGCTCAAAACGTCACCTGGCTCGAAGGGCCGAATGGCCTACTCCTGCACCTATTTTCTATGTATTTATGTATTCCTTTTCTCCAGATATGCTGCCTGGCCCACTGAGTTACTTCAGCCTTTTGTGTCTGTGTTGGTAGCTGATGGAGAGGGAGAGACCCAAGAATTCATCTGTCAATGCATGGAGCAGAGTTTGTCCCAGACTCAAACATTAACTAGCACTTGCCGTGCCTCGCCTTGTATCACAGTGCTCCGCAAAGGGCAATTCCTCGTTGGATTCACGCAATGTTCCTGGTGCCCATTTTCTTGGCTTGGCATTCGGGAGGGCAGGCATCTACACCAGGTTCCCACCAATGCAGTCAGTAATGCATCTTGTTCTGAATATTAGTGTAGTTTATTGTCACGTGTACTGAGGTACAGTGAAAAGCTTTTGGTTGCCTGCTATCCAGTCAGTGAAAAGACTGCATGATTACTATCAAACCGTCCACAGTGTACAAATGCAGGATAAAGGGTATAATGTTTAGTGCAAATAACGTCCAGTAAAGTCTGATTAAAGATAGTCCGAGGGTCTCCAATGAGGTAGATGGTAGCTCAGGACAGCTCTCTGGTTGGTGATTGGATGGTTCAGTTGCCTGGTAACAGCTGGGAAGTGCAAGATAAAGTCTGATTAAAGAATGCTGGTGTTGAAATAAAGATTTAAAGAGTGGAGCGATTGTCATGTATGATAGCAGATCCACGTATGGGAACAGCACGCAAAGAATCGCCTGGCGTTTGGCGCCATCTTGCTTCAATGTTGCACTGACCCTTAGCATTGATAATTAGCGCTGGCCTCCTGGAAGCACTTCTCAAGGTACCAGTGTAAAACATTATCCCACCCCCAATTCCGCTGATTTATTTACAAATAGCTTTCCCATTGATTTGACTTTGTGGTCTCTACCCACTCCTGGGCTTCTGAAAAAAAATGTCGTTTGATCTGATCATGGCACTGTCATTTGTAGAATAGTGGTTATGTTAATGGGGCAGCAATTCCGAGTTCATGCCCAAGACGTTCTCTACTGACCCTCGACACCTTATTTCCTCTTGAATCAGAAGTCTGATTATTTTAATATGCTTACAGCATGATACGTATGCAATAGTACTCTTTGATAACACACTGAAACTAATTTATTCCAGCTGTATTTACATGTTCATTAATAAAGTCTTATCTAATGGTCCACAGAGTCAGCTGCTTGATGGTGACCTCATATTCTTATAGTTTATGCCTCATTTGTTCGTGAACTTTCTGTGGCAGTGTCAATTAACATGGGTTAAAACCTTGACTTGTCAATTTATTTCTCATTACGAATGCTGTCATCTCCAATAGAACATCAGTGACAATTAATGATGAGAATGCAACTTGAATTTGGTTCATTTCGGCTGCGTCCATTCTGTTACATTCTATTAATGTAAAATAAGATATTTTAATAAAAGATAATAATTTTATTTAGCTCAAGTATTGCATGAAACATGGGTGACTGTGATGGCAGGACACAGGTATTTCGAGGTGTGTTAAAAAAATTGAAACCATTAGAAAAGTTTAATATCCATTGATATTTTAAGGCAGATTTAAGATTTTTAAGGGAGAGAAAGATAGATTCTTGATTAGTACGGGTGTCTGAGGTTATGGGGAGAAGGCAGGCGAATGGAGGGAGAGATAGATCAGTCATGATTGAATGGCGGAGTAGACGTGATGGGCCGAATGGCCTAATTCTACTCCTATTCCTTATGACGTTATATATTACAGTTTCCCCGCTGTGTAAAAAGTATGCTTTTTTTTAGAAAACCAACACATTAATATTTTACATTACTAAAATAACAGAATTTTTTTTGTGACCTGCAGCTTTCTTGTTATATTACTTCATTAATTTGTGATTTTTGGAAGCTCCATAGCTTGACATATTCCTCACCAACTACTGCAATCAAGTCAGGAATGGACTCTGGAGCCAGGAAATTGCAGACAGAATTGCTGGGAGTAGCACCACTAAAAATATGATAGGATTTCAGCCTATTAATGCTGCAATACAGGACTATTTGTGCACTAAACCACAAAACGAGCACGCATTAGATTAAGCTGATTGAACTTTATCAGATCAAAGCTGAAATCTAGCCACATCAGTCATGAACAGTGCTGGACAATTAAACCACGAAACAAAGGAGGATGCACCAGAGAAAGCATTTTATCGGGATGCATCACAACTTGGTTTGGGAACAGCTCCATCCAAGACCGCAAGATATTGCAGCGAATTGTGGATGCAGCCCAGACCATCACACAAACCAATCTCCCTTCTTTGATTCAATTTATACCTCGCGCTGCCTTCTCAAGGCCAGCAGCATTATCAAGGACGAGTCGCACCCTGGCCACTCCCTCTACTCCCCTCTCCCATCAGGCAAATGGGAAAATGCACACCAGATTCAGGGATAGTTTCTTCCCAGCTGTTATTAGGCAACTGAATTATCTCACCACAACCAGAGAGCAGTGCTGAACTACAATCCACCTCATTGGTGACCCATGGACTATCCTTGATCGGACTTTGCCGACCTTACTTTGCACTAAACGTCATTCCCTTATCATGTATCTATACACTGTAAATGGCTCGATTGTAATCATGTATTGTCTTTGTACTGACTGGATAGCATGCAACAAAAGCTTTTCGCTGTACCTCGGTACACATGACAATATCAGACCTCCCAACCCTTCCGAATTTGGCGGAAAGTTTCAGCTTTCTTATTTCATTTCCGCCATTCTGATTTTGCCTCACATTTTTCCGCAAAACACATGCCTCGCCCCGGCCTCGCCACTGGACTCGTCTCGCCGCTGGCCCGGCCTCGCCACTAGCCTCGCCTCACCTCGTTGCTCGCCCTGTCGCTGGCCCGGCCTCGCCACGCTGCGGAGCGTGAGGCGCGTAGATGTTGAGAGGGGATGGGGGCAGTGGAGTGGGAGGAGGGAGTGGTTTGGGGGGAAAGGGGGAGTAGGTGGGGAGATGGGGGGTGGGGGGAGAATAGGGTTGGGGGGGACATGGACCGTTGTGATTTGCTGTTGAAGACCACTGGAGCAAGTATGTCGTCAATTAAGTTAGGTATGTGCAGTTTTTTAAATGAAACTCTTTCTTCATAACTTAGTCATACAGTTTATGACCATTGTTCTTTTATTCAATACCAAGAGAATTGGGATGTGTAAGGAAAAAGCAAAATAGAAAAAACAAAACAAAACAATTTTTTCTTTGTTGTAAAAAGTATTTCTGTTAAATAACCTTTCTATAAATAGCAGAATATACTCATGATAGGCCTGACATTGTACATGTAGTCCAAGAACTACAGACTGTTGGAAATAATAGTCGTTTTTCACGAGTACTCGCATTTGGCGTGCATACTTTATTTTTGCTGAAAAGTTGCATTACGCGCCATATTATGAATTTTGATGTAAAATTCTGAATTTTGGACATCAAAATTCTGAATTTGTAACATCAAATGTTGGGAGGTCTGCAATATACTTAACTGTTAAAGCTGTTAAACTCTAAGATCATTCCCAACCTTGACGATGGAGAGGCCCGGCATGCAAGTGTAAAAGAATCGGCCAAGACATTTGCAAACATGTTTAGCCACAAGTACCATGTCGATCCATGTTGCCTTTGTCCCGAGATCTCCACCAACACAGAACCCAGTCTCCAGCCGATTTTATTCATATGATCTTAAGATGGGGATACAGGATTCAGCAAAAGACTATCACCAGCTAACATCCTTGCTACGATACGGCAGAACTGTCTATTGAACTAGCTAAATCCAAATTAGCCAAATAAGCACATTTGCAGATGATACAAAGCTGGGAGGTAGTGTGAGCTGTGAGGAAGCTATGAGGTTGCAGGGTTACTTGGACAGGTTGTGTGAGTGGGCAGATGCATGGCAGATGCAGTTTAATGTGGATAAATGTGAGGTTACCCACTTTGGTGGTAAGAATAAGAAAGCAGATTATTATCTGAATGGTGTCAAGTTAGTACAACAAGATCTGGGTGTCCTAGTGCATCAGTCACTAAAAGGAAGCATGCAAGTACAGCAGGCAGTGAAGAAAGCCAATGGAATGTTGGCCTTCATAACAAGAGGAGTTGAGTATAGGAGCAAAGAGGTCCATCTGCAGTTGTATAGGGCCCTAGTGAGACCGCACCTGGAGTACTGTGTGCAGTTTTGGTTTCCAAATTGGAGGAAGGATATTCTTGCTATTGAGGGCGTGCAGCGTAGGTTTACTAGGTTAATTCCCAAAATGGCGGGACTATCATATGTTGAAAGACTGGAGCAGCTAGGCTTGTATACACTGGAATTTAGAAGGATGAGAGGGGATCTTATCGAAACATACAAGATTATTAAGGGGTTGGTCACGTTAGAGGCAGGAAACATGTTCCCAATGTTGGGGGAGTCCAGAACCAGGAGCCACAGTTTAAGAATAAGGGGTAGGCCATTTAGAACAGAGATGAGGAAAACCTTTTTCAGTCAGAGAGTTGTAAATCTGTGGATTTCACTGCCTCAGAAGGCAGTGGAGGCCAATTCTCTGAATGCATTCAAGAGAGAGCTAGATAGAGTGAGCAAAACTCATACCACTGGGTTGTATACTGCCCAAGCGAAATGCTGGGCTCAGTAAGGAAATGTATTACCTATTTGTATTACTTCATTTGCACATTGCTAATTCGTGCGATATCCTCCTGCTTATTTTGTATCCTGGTTTGGCAAATACTACACACCTTTTCCAGCTAACATGATCATTTTGTGCACGTAAGATTATATAAAAATAATGCTTAGTAAATCAGTGGTTTGAGTCAGAGTTTGACATGCTTACAGCCCCAGCACAGGATGTACTCAAGATCTAAAATCAAGGGTACAAGCTACAATTGATTAGTTCCTTTGGAAGTATATGATTAATTAACACTTCTGTTTGACGTTGATCAGCTGTTAGCAGAAAGAGCCATAATGAATTAGAATTTGCGTTTATTTTGACATTCAGTGGTTTCAAATTGATGCACAGCACAGTCATTCACAGATAATAATGTTTGATTGTGCTGCTAATTCCAGGTTGGCTGCTATGCATGTTCAGTATTTAGCTGAGAATAGAGAATAATTGCTATTATGTAAACAATTAACCATCTTGGAGGTGTGTTAAATTTATAACGATTTGTGTAGTAACTATATGCCTACATAGTTTTTGAATTGTGTTCTGGTTTGGAATATTCATTTTCATAAACCCTCTTGCCATTAATCAAAGATAAAACTTTGACCCTGCTGTGAAAATTGAAAGAGGTGACACTACCTGTTTGAGCCATTTTCACTTGCATTGGCTAAGCTAATGTAGACATCTTTCCACTCTATTTTTATGAAAGGTCCTGTCCATTCGCACCCTTAGTGGCATGGTGGCACAGCGGTAGAGTTGCTGCCTTAAAGTGCCATAGACCCAGATTCGTTCTTGACTGCGGGTGCTGCCTGTACGGAGTTTGTACATTCTCTCTGTGACCAGGTGGGTTTTCCCCGGGTGCTCCAGTTTCCTTCCACGTTTTAAAGATAGACAATAGACCATAGGTGCAGGAGGAGGCCATTCGGCCCTTCGAGCCAGCACCGCCATTCAATGTGATCATGGCTGATCATTCTCAATCAGTTCCCCGTTCCTGCCTTCTCCCCATACCCCCTGACTCCGCTATCCTTAAGAGCTCTATCCAGCTCTCTCTTGAATGCATTCAGAGAATTGGCCTCCACTGCCTTCTGAGGCAGAGAATTCCACAGCTTCACAACTCTCTGACTGAAAAAGTTTTTCCTCACCTCAGTTCTAAATGGCCTACCCCTTATTCTTAAACTGTGGCCCCTTGTTCTGGACTCCCCCAACATTGGGAACATGTTTCCTGCCTCTAACGTGTCCAACCCCTTAATAATCTTATACGTTTCGATAAGATCTCCTCTCATCCTTCTAAATTCCAGTGTATACAAGCCTAGCTGCTCCAGTCTTTCAACATATGATAGTCCCGCCATTCCGGGAATTAACCTAGTAAACCTACGCTGCACGCCCTCAATAGCAAGAATATCCTTCCTCAAATTTGGAGACCAAAACTGCACACAGTACTCCAGGTGCGGTCTCACTAGGGCCCTGTACAACTGCAGAAGGACCTCTTTGCTCCTATACTCAACTCCTCTTGTTATGAGGGCCAACATTCCATTGGCTTTCTTCACGGCCTGCTGTACCTGCATGCTTCCTTTTAGTGACTGATGCACTAGGACACCCAGATCTCGTTGTACGTCCCCTGTTCCTAACTTGACACCATTCAGATAATACTCTGCCTTCATATTCTTACCACCAAAGTGGATAACCTCACACTTATCCACATTAAACTGCATCTGCCATGCATCCGCCCACTCACACAACCTGTCCAAGTCACCCTGCAACCTCATAGCATCTTCCTCACAGTTCACACTACCACCCAGCTTTGTATCATCTGCAAATTTGCAAATGTACAGGTTTCGGTAAAAATCGTAAATCGTCCCTGTAGGATAGTGCTCGTGTACGGGGATTGCTGATCAGCGCGGACTCAGTGGGCTGCGCTGTTTTCGCGCTGTATCTCAAAACTAAACTAAACGCACGCTTGCGCTCTCTCTCGTGTGTGTGTGCTTATTCTCAGTGCTCCCACATTCATATTTACTGTCTGCATCATTACAATATTTTGCAAGTGGAAGATACCCCAATTACATGGTTCAAGTTATTATTCACAGTTATGGAGCTAATGTTGAATTGATTTACAAGATAGTGCGTGGGCAAGATGAAGCAGATGCCGTGACCTTGAGGCGGAGGAGAATCCTAATACCCACACCCACAGCCATCTTCAACATTCTTTTAAAGAGTTTTTCTGAGATGCCACAGTACTCTGATTTACCCAGTTATATCCTTAATTCGGCATGTCTCCAACTGCTCAACATTAGAATTTTCTTAATTTTATTTCAAATGTGTGCATCTTTACTGATTGTTTCAATCATTAATTCTTTGATTACTAATTTGAAGGAGAAAGAGTTGAGGGTATTACCACATTTTTTATGCTTATTATCTGATGTTGCAGGAAATATAAGTTGGTGCAAAAGTAATCATCAGTTGCTACATGTTTCCTGTTGAAGATAGAATGATACAGGGTGAATATTCATTATAACAGCGTCTGCACCAATCAGTCAAACTACTTGTTGAAATAGTGATGGCACTTTTCTTAATGTTTCTGGCCAACATCCTTTGGCAAAATCATCTTTATTTTTTTGTCTGAAACATCAGTGTGTTGCTGTAATAAAAAGGGTCCTGACCCAAAACATTGCTTGACCATTCTCTCCCCAGATGCTGAATGACCCACTGAGTTCCTCCAGCATGTTATGTTTTGCTCAAGATTCCAGCATCTGTTAGTTCCTTGTGTCTCCAAGTTCTTGCCCAATTTATTTTATCAATGTGAAATATGAGCCGCAACTTAAAAAATGTTGCTGATAATCAAGATATAAAACAAATGCAACATCTTAGCTGGGTAATGCCACTTTTTGTAACGTATTAAGGTTGGATGCAGTTGTTTCTCCTGGCTGTGGAGAATATGGGCAGAGGTTCTTAAAGGGGGAACTTTAGAACGGAGGTTAATTCAAATTCCTCACCTCAGAAGGTGATGAATCTTTGGAATTCTCTATCTCAGGTCTGTGGTGACCTGGTCATTGTGTTCTTTCACTGATTTCTGTGGATGTTAAAAAAAATCAAGGGTAAGGGGATAGTAGAGGTAAAAAAGTAGAAGATTGGGCATGGTGAATATGGAAAGCAAGTTCGAAAAGCCCAATGGCTTACCCTGCTACTATTTATCATGTTCCTGCGTTCTCTTATTTGTGTCAAATATATTTCTATTAAATGGCTTAAAGGTAATAATTGTCTGCTATCTGTTCTTGTTTTAGGAAGAAACTTTAGCTCTTCGAAAAGAAGGAATTGGTGTGGTTTTGGATTCCGAATTACCTCATTTGATCGGTATTGATGATGACTTACTTAGTACAGGCATTATTTTGTATCATCTCAAGGTAAGGATGACTTTTTGTAACCCAGAAAATCCTATTTGGAACTTGTCTGAAAATTATAAATCACTTTTCTTTGCTGTAATATAAATTTAAATTGTTGCACAGAGAAATGTCACCAGATTATATGGTGAGGTTGGCACCCCCTAAACTCTTAGAACAAATGACTTCTTCAAAAACTGAGATTTAATCAAGAAAGTAGTTTCGTACTGAAAAGCAATAAGGATTCATCAATTTCTGGTGGCAAAATGTACGAACATTAGTTTCAATGATTTGAAATGCCGAGCAAGAAAGAATTTCATGTGCAGTCAACGCTCGTTTATCCAAGGAAATGGAAGGGGGACCACTGGCATGAATAATACAAAATGCATCTAATGTCATTAAATATTGTACATTATTTATTTATCTGTTCATTAAAACATACAGTATTTCCTTCACCTGTACCAAGGCTCCTTAAGTTGTTGATATTTGATAGAGATGTTGACATTTATTATTAAGTATGACTAGGATTGAGTACAAAGCCAGTTAAAGTAGTAATTTGATTGGTGGCTTTAAATGGGAATCAAAATGTCTATTATAAATGTTTCCGCTAAGTTGGATTTTGTTATATTTCTTGCTTTTAATGAACGTTATCAACACCAAATCGAGCAATTTGGAATGATAGTCACTTCGGTCATTTACTTTGATGTCATTTTTTTCTCAGTATTTGTCTTTCCATTTTGCGTCCAGCTTGTAAACATGTATTATTTCACTTAACAGGAGGGCAAAACATATGTTGGACGAGAAGATGCTGCTACCGAGCAAGATATTGGTTAGTTAATCTATTCCTCTTTGATACCTGGCATTCCAACATAACCCAGAGATCACTAAGAATTCATCCTTTACTTCGTCGTTATTACCACTCTCCTTGGAATGCCTATATGCAGCCTCTCAAAGCCCAGGTGCCCCCCCCCCTCCCTTTTTTCTCCTCCGTGCCTCACCTTGACGTGCACCCATTTCTCTCCTCTTCCTCCCTTTCCACCTGTATTCCTTCCTCTAGCTTCACAATTTGCATTTCTTCTATCTTTATCTCAAACGTTCTGTCTTTTCATCTCCGACCTTTATCCAACCATCTACCCATCAAAACAACCCCTCGCTTGTATCCACCTACCATTTTTGTTGTTAGTGGATACAAGTACACCTGCATTTGTCCTGCCCCTCTCTTCCAGTTTCCCCCACCTCCCACTATCACAATCAGCCTAAAATGGGGTCCCGACCCAAAATGTCACATATCCCTGTTCTTTCGAGATGCTGCCGGGCCCACTGCGTTGCTCCAGCACTTTCTGTCATTCTCTGTATTTCCATTTGCCAGTCTTGTTTGAAGGAGCACCATATTAGGAAGATTTAAAAAATATGATCTTCGGTCTTGCTGGTGCTCCTATTTTAAGACCTCCTTTAAAATACACCAAAAGATTCGCTACCTGACTTAACCAAAACCCCTCTGTCATCTACAAACCACAAAGTCAGTAGCATTCCTGATTTGGGAGCAGTTCTAACAACACACAAGGAAGTTAACATCATCTAGGTTAAAGTATCTTGCATTGTTTGTCATGGTCCTTACAAGATTTTACTGTAGTTACTCACCAAGGTAATTCCCAACAGCAACGGTACATTGGAACACAACCTCCAAGATTCCTGTTCAGATTTCAAACCTGATTTGGAAACTACTACTGTCCTTTCATCTTGATCTAAGTCCAGTGGGAATACCTTAAACAGGATTAGAATAAAATAGTTCCAGAAGGAGAAACATCCAGCCATTTAAGAATAATTTATATTTAATTGTCTTTTGCACTGGGAATGGAACAATGGAATTCTTGCTTTACAGGTGTAGGAAAAAAACCCCTGCAGATATAGGTTTAAATCGAAGGTAGACAAAAAATGCTGGGGTAACTCAGCAGGTCAGGCAGCATCTCTGGAGACAAGGAATGGGTGATATTTCGGGTCGAGACCCTTCTTCAGACTGACGAAGGGTCTCGACCCGAAACGTCACCCACTCCTTCTCTCCAGAGATGCTGCCTGACCTGCTGAGTTACTCCAGCTTTTAATGTCTACTGGGCAATAGAATCCTTGCATGGCCAGTGATATGCATACCCTGAAAATGAATAATGAAAAACAAGCTTCTCGTTATCCCTCGTTTTTCATTTTGTTTGCCATTTACTTTTTCCCTATAAAACACTGGGCGATAACCAACTTTATTAAAATTGCCATGCAAATATAAATTATTGTTATTCAGCATATTTCCGTCGCATTTTCTATGGGTTGAAGCCTAATTGCATGTTTAAATATTGCTGCCAAGAAATCTCATGGCAGGCTTACTCCTATTATGCAGCCACGTTTCAGCTTTTGAAATTGTACCTTTGGGATTGGCTTTCCTAAAAGTCTGCATCATTTATGGTCATTTTATCAAGGATCATGCTTGTATTTGGAGAACATTTTAAAATTATTTTCAGAAATAATCGCATCTTGGCTAGCTATATATTCAGAGTTATGTGGCCTGAGAGTGACTTGAGAAATATGTTGAAAACGCAGGTTGTTATTCACACGTAATCATGGTTGTGTTTACCAATTTGTCTTGCAGTTCTGCATGGCCTTGATTTAGAAAGTGAACACTGCATCTTTGAAAACCTGAATAACAGAGTGACTGTAATACCGCTGAACGATGCACAGTGCTCTGTCAATGGGAATCCTATTAAAGAACCTACTAAATTAAACCAAGGTAACAGGACTTGAAGGAATGTTTACTTAATAACTAAATTAATGACTATCAATGATACTTTACCTAGGTACGCGAAATGTTTTGTTTTGCATACAATACACAAAGTACACAGAGTTGCAACATCTCTGGTGCCGACAAGAGTTGCAAAAGTACTCATTAGAGTCACGTGTAGGAAGGAACCCAGTCTGAAGAAGGGTCTCGACCCGAAACATCACCTATTCCTTCTCTCCCGAGATGCTGCCTGACCCGCTGAGTTACTCCAGCTCTTTGTGTCTACCAAGGAACTGCAGATGCTGGTTTAAACCGAAGATGGACACAAAAAGCTGAAGTAACTCAGCGGAACAGGCAGCCACTGGATCTCTTCTGGGCTAGGGGTGACTTGTACAAAAGGGACGGGTTACATCTTAACAGCAGGGGGACAAACATTCTGGCAGGCAGGTTTGCTAGTGCGACACCTGTGGCTTTAAACTAAGTAGTGGGGGGGAGGGGTTAACAAATTGTGAATATGAAGATGAGGTAAAAGGGAATACAAGAGATATTGCAAAAGACTCTCGGAAGAATGGGAACAGAAGTTCTAGAGGGGAAAAGAAATTAAGGGCAGGGCCATTTGTGACCGATGTGAGAGGGGAGGTAAATACAGAAGTTAAAGTGTTGTACTTAAATGCGCGTAGTATAAAAAATAAAGTGGATGAGCTTGAGGCTCAGTTAGTCATGGGCAAGTATGATGTTGTAAGGATCACTGAGACATGGCTACAAGAGGACCAGGGCTGGGAACTGAATATTCAGGGGTACACAACGTATAGAAAAGACAGACAGGTGGGCAGAGGGGGCGGGGTTGCTCTGATGGTAAGGAATGATATTCATTCCCTTGCAAGGGGTGACATAGAATCAGGAGATGTTGAATCAGTATGGATAGAAATGAGAAATTGTAAGGGTAAAAAGACCCTAATGGGAGTTATCTATAGGCCCCCAAACAGTAGCCTCGACATAGGGTGCAAGTTGAATCAGGAGATAAAATTGGCGTGTCAAAAATGTAATGCTACGGTGGTTATGGGAGATTTCAACATGCAGGTAGACTGGGAAAATCAGGTTGGAAATGGACCCCAGGAAAGAGAGTTTGTAGAGTGCCTTCGAGATGGATTCTTAGAACAGCTTGTACTGGAGCCTACCAGGGAGAAGGCAATTCTGGATTTAGTGTTGTGTAATGATCCTGATCTGATAAGGGGACTAGAGGTAAAAGAGCCATTAGGAGGCAGTGATCACGACATGATAAGTTTTACTCTGCAAATGGAAAGGCAGAAGGGAAAATCGGAAGTGTCAGTATTACAGTATAGCAAAGGGGATTACAGAGGCATGAGGCAGGAGCTGGCCAAAATTGACTGGAAGGAGGCCCTAGCAGGGAAGACGGTAGAACAGCAATGGCAGGTATTCCTGGGAATAATGCAGAGGTTGCAGGATCAATTTATTCCAAAGAGGTGGAAAGACTCTAAGGGGAGTAAGAGACACCTGTGGCTGACAAGGGAAGTCAGGGACAGCATAAAAATTAAGGAGAGGAAGTATAACATAGCAAAGAAGAGTGGGAAGACAGAGGATTGGGACTCTTTTAAAGAGCAACAAAAGTTAACTAAAAAGGCAATACGGGGAGAAAAGATGAGGTACGAGGGTAAACTAGCCAATAATATAAAGGAGGATAGCAAAAGTTTTTTTAGGTACGTGAAGAGGAAAAAAATAGTCAAGGCAAATGTGGGTCCCTTGAAGACAGAAGCAGGGGAATTTATTATGGGGAACAAAGAAATGGCAGACGAGTTAAACCGTTACTTTGGATCTGTCTTCACTGAGGAAGATACACACAATCTCCCAAATGTTCTAGGGGCCGGAGAACCTAGGGTGATGGAGGAACTGAAGGAAATCCACATTAGGCAGGAAATGGTTTTGGGTAGACTGATGGGACTGAAGGCTGATAAATCCCCAGGGCCTGATGGTCTGCATCCCAGGGTACTTAAGGAAGTGGCTCTAGAAATAGTGGAAGCATTGGAGATCATTTTTCAATGTTCTATAGATTCAGGATCAGTTCCTGTGGATTGGGGGATAGCAAATGTTATCCCACTTTTTAAGAAAGGAGGGAGAGAGAAAACGGGTAATTATAGACCAGTTAGTCTGACATCAGTGGTGGGGAAGATGCTGGAGTCAATTATAAAAGACGAAATTGCTGAGCATTTGGATAGCAGTAACAGGATCATTCCGAGTCAGCATGGATTTACGAAGGGGAAATCATGCTTGACAAATCTACTGGAATTTTTTGAGGATGTAACTAGGAAAATTGACAGGGGAGAGTCAGTGGATGTGGTGTACCTCGACTTTCAGAAAGCCTTCGACAAGGTCCCACATAGGAGATTAGTGGGCAAAATTAGGGCACATGGTATTGGGGGTAGGGTACTGA
The DNA here is from genome assembly GCF_053455715.1 of Rhinoraja longicauda. Classification (NCBI taxonomy): domain Eukaryota; kingdom Metazoa; phylum Chordata; class Chondrichthyes; order Rajiformes; family Arhynchobatidae; genus Rhinoraja; species Rhinoraja longicauda. The sequence continues at coordinate 66,921,197 of NC_135961.1, read as the reverse complement.
CATGGATAGAAAATTGGTTGACAGACAGAAAGCAAAGAGTGGGGATAAATGGGTCCCTTTCGGAATGGGAGGCAGTGACCAGTGGGGTACCGCAAGGTTCGGTGCTGGGACCCCAGCTATTTACGATATACATTAATGAGTTAGACGAAGGGATTAAAAGTACCATTAGCAAATTTGCAGATGATACTAAGCTGGGGGGGTAGTGTGAATTGTGAGGAAGATGCAATAAGGCTGCAGGGTGACTTGGACAGGTTGTGTGAGTGGGCGGATACATGGCAGATGCAGTTTAATGTAGATAAGTGTGAGGTTATTCACTTTGGAAGTAAGAATAGAAAGGCAGATTATTATCTGAATGGTGTCAAGTTAGGAGGAGGGGGAGTTCAACGAGATCTGGGTGTCCAAGTGCATCAGTCAATGAAAGGAAGCATGCAGGTACAGCAGGCAGTGAAGAAAGCCAATGGAATGTTGGCCTTCATAACAAGAGGAGTTGAGTATAGGAGCAAAGAGGTCCTTCTACAGTTGTACCGGGCCCTGGTGAGACCGCACCTGGAGTACTGTGTGCAGTTTTGGTCTCCAAATTTGAGGAAGGATATTGCTATGGAGGGCGTGCAGCGTAGGTTCACTAGGTTAATTCCCGGAATGGCGGGACTGTCGTATGTTGAAAGGCTGGAGCGATTGGGCTTGTATACACTGGAATTTAGAAGGATGAGGGGGGGATCTTATTGAAACATATAAGATAATTAGGGGATTGGACACATTAGAGGCAGGAAACATGTTCCCAATGTTGGGGGAGTCCAGAACAAGGGGCCACAGTTTAAGAATAAGGGGTAGGCCATTTAGAACGGAGATGAGGAAGAACTTTTTCAGTCAGAGAGTGGTGAAGGTGTGGAATTTTCTGCCTCAGAAGGCAGTGGAGGCCAGTTCGTTGGATGCTTTCAAGAGAGAGCTGGATAGAGCTCTTAAGGATAGCGGAGTGAGGGCTATGGGGAGAAGGCAGGAACGGGGTACTGATTGAGAGTGATCAGCCATGATCGCATTGAATGGCGGTGCTGGCTCGAAGGGCTGAATGGCCTACTCCTGCACCTATTATCTATTGTCTATTGTATCTTTGGAGAAAAGGAATAGGTGACGTTTTGGGTCAATGCCCTTTTTCGGACTGAAGTCTGAAGAAGTGGCTCGATCTGAAACATCACTATTCCTTTTCTCCAGAGATACTGTCTGACCCACTGAGTTACTCCAGCTTTTTCTGACCCGCTGAGTTACGCCAGCTTTTCCAGGGTCTATTCTCATTAGAGCCATGTTGGTCCCCCTTTGTTTCTTGGCGCCCCCCCACCACCGGGTCACTCTTCGTTCTCTGCTGCCGAGTCCCTTCTCGTTCTCAGCGGCCTCCCACCGGGTCCCTCTTTGTTCTCGAAGCTGCCATCTGACCGTCACTCCACGGCCCGACCGCCGGGTTCAATCCTGCATGACTCTGTGACGCTCGCTGGGAGCTTCCCTAACCAACCAGAACCAATCAACAATCGAATTTTAAGCTGTAAAACAAAAACAACAATGTATGAATTCAGAAAAATAATGATGGAGTGTAGTGCATAAGAAATAAGGGGTTTAGATTTAGGTTTATTATCACTTGTACTGAGACACAGTGAAAGGCTTTTGTTTGCGTGCTAACTAATTAAATCAGATAATACTGTACATGAGTATGGCACGGTACGGTAGCACAGTACGGGCGGCACGGTGGCGCAGCGGTAGAGTTGCTGCTTTACAGCGAATGCAGCGCCGGAGACTCGGGTTCGATCCTGACTACGGGTGCTGTCTGTACGGAGTTTGTACGTTCTCCCCGTGACCTGCGTGGGTTTTCTCCGAGATCTTCGGTTTCCTCCCACACTCCAAAGACGTACAGGTATGTAGGTAAATTGGCTGGGTAAATGTAAAAATTGTCCCTAGTGTGTAGGGTAGTGTTAATAGTGTTAGTGTGCGGGGATCGCTGGGCGGCGCGGACTTGGTGGGCCGAAAAGGCCTGTTTCCGCGCTGTATATATATGATATGATATGATATGAGTACAATAAAGCCATCAGGAGCACAGAAGGTAGAGCGAAGGGAAAGATACAATAATGCAGAATATAGTTTCTCAGCTTTGTAGCGTAAAAGTTTCAGAGACAAAGTCAAATGTTGGCAAATGAGGTAGGTTGGAGAATCGGGACTGTACCCCAGCTTATAGATGGACCATTTAGAAGTCTGATAACAGGGGAAGAATCTGTTCATGAGTCTGGTGGTGCATGCCAGTAATTAGAGAAGCTAGTAAATAGTTGGATGATTTTTGGCACTTTAAAAAAAAAATCGTTGTACACACAATTGGTGTAGTAAATATTGCAAACTTATAATCATTTTCAACACAAGCCATAATTGACCAAATATTGAATCAATAAGTTTGCCCTCAATTCTAACTTTTAAATGCTACCGCTGCATTTTTATTAAATCCTGCTCTGAACTAGCATTTATATACTAATAAATAAAATGCAATTTGGATGCATGCAAATTCGTTAGTTATCTTTTGTTTAATTTCATTTTTGTAGTAATTGGTGTGACGGCCAAGTGGATAAGGTTAAATGTGTTTTGTCTTTGAAGAATCTTTAGGGTCTATTCATACACCCAGGAGCAATATGTTATTCAGAGGATTAATAATTCTCTACATTATCTACCTGCTTTTCAAATATTAACAACATTGATTGGATTTCCTTTCTGCATCTGCATAGCCACAATGCCCCAGATAAAAACAAAACTCTATGCTTTAATTATCAAGTGATGTAAATTAGATGGAAAACTTGTGATTAAATTTTATTAGATTTATAGCATTGTAGACCCAGTTTAAATACTAATGAGGAAATGCTTGTACCAGTATTCTGAAATATTTTTATGCTACTTGAGGAGTTGAGAAGTACAGTGCCCTCCATAATGTTTGGGACAAAGACCCATCATTTATTTATTTGCCTCTGTACTCCACAATTTGAGATTTGTAATTTTTTTAAAAATCACATGTGGTTAAAATGCACATTGTCAGATTTTATTAAAGGGTAATTTTATACATTTTGGTTTCACCATGTAGAAATTCAAGCTGTGTGTATATATAGTCCCCCCCATTTCAGGGCACCGTAATGTTTGGGACACATGGTTCACAGGCGTTTGTAATTGCTCAGGTGTGTTTAATTGCCTTCTTAATGCAGGTATAAGAGAGCTCTCAGCACCTAGTCTTTCCTCCAGTCTTTCCATCACCTTTGGAAACTTTTATTGCTGTTTATTAACATGAGGACCAAAGTTGTGCCAATGAAAGTCAAAGAAGCCATTATAAGACTGAGAAAGAATAAACTGTTAGAGACATCAGCCAAACCTTAGGCTTACCAAAATCAACTGTTTGGAACATCATTAGGAAGAAAGAGAGCACTGGTGAGCTTACTAATCGCAAAGGGACTGGCAGGCCAAGGAAGACCTCCACAGCTGATGACAGAAGAATTCTCTCAAAAATAAAGAAAAATCCCCAAACACATGTCCGACAGATCAGAAAAACTCTTCAGGAGTCAGGTGTGGATTTGTCAATGACCACTGTCCGCAGAAGAATTCATGAACAGAAATACAGAGGCTACACTGCAAGATGCAAACCACAGGTTAGTCGCAAAAATAGGATGGCCAGGTTACAGTTGGCCAAGAAGTACTTAAAAGAGCAACAACAGTTCTGGAAAATGGTCTTGTGGACAGATGAGATGAAGATTAACATATCAGAGTGATGGCAAGAGCAAAGTATGGAGGAGAGAAGGAATTACCCAAGATCCAAAGCATGCCAGCTCATCTGTGAAACACGGTGGTGGGGGTGTTATGGCCTGGGCATGTATGTCTGCTGAAGGTACTGGCTCACTTATCTTCATTGATGATACAACTGCTGATGGTAGTAGCATAATGAATTCTGAAGTGTATAAACACATCCTATCTGCTCAAGTTCAAACAAATGCCTCAAAACTCATTGGCTGGCGGTTCATTTTACAACAAGACAATGATCCCAAACATACTGCTAAAACAACAAAGGAGTTTTTCAAAGCTTAAAAAATGGTCAATTCTTGAATGGCCAAGTCAATCACCCGATCTGAACCCAATTGAGCATGCCTTTTATATGCTGAAGAGAAAACTGGAGCTTCTAAACAAGCATAAGCTAAAGATGGCTGCAATACAGTCCTTGCAGAGCATCACCAGAGAAGCCACGTAGCAACTGGTGATGTCCATGAATCGCAGACTTCAAGCAGTCATTGCATGCAAAGGATATGCAACAAAATACTAAACATGACTACTTTCATTTACATGACATTGCTGTGTCCCAAACATTATCATTCCCTGAAATGGGGGGACTATGTATAAACACTGCTGTAATTTCTACATGGTGAAACCAAAATGTATAAAAATGGCCTTTATTAAAATATGACAATGTGAACTTTAACCACATGTGATTTTTTTCTATTACAAATCTCAAATTGTGGAGTACAGAGGCAAAATAAATAAATGGTGACCTTTGTCCCAAACATTATGGACGGCACTGTACTTGTGCAATTTAATACTTGTGCAATTAATAGACCTATTTAGTTTCAACAATTTTACAGTCATATAATTCATCTGAGCATTAATGGTTGCCATTGTATAAGACTGGGGGAATTTAAGGAGCAGCAGGTTAATATTTAAAGTTAATAGTATCTTGTTGAAATGTGTAATCGACTGTAAACCTCAGCTTCTCATTGCACTACCTGTTGAAATTTGTTATTCAATCGTACCTTTCTGCGGCAAATTATGTTTTTGTGAATGTGCATCATGTAGCTTGGTTAGTACATTGTTATGATCCTGGTAACAGTGCTTACCCAGCACTTGGTTAAGTACAAGATAGACACAAAATGCTGCACTAACTCAGTGGGACAGGCAGCATTTCTGGAGAGAAGGAATGGGTGACGTTTTGGGTCGAGACCCTTCTTCAGACTGAAGATCATCAGTCTGAAGAAGGGTCTCGACCCGAAACGTCACCCATTCCTTCTCTGCAGAGATGCTGCCTGACCCGCTGAGTTACTCCAGCATGTTGAGTCTACCTTCGATTTAAACCAGCATCTGCAGTTTTCTTTCCTACACATCTTGGTTAAGTACACTTCACTCAGTTACATTCGCTAACGGAATTTCAATATGGCAATATAAGTCTACACAGGGCGGCACAGTGGCGCAAGGGCCTCATGATGGTGCAGTGGAAGAGCTGCTGCCTCACAGCGCCAGAGCCCCGAGTTCGATCCTGGCTATGGGTGCTGTCTGTGTGGAGTTTGTACGTTCTCCCTGTGACCGAGTGGGCTTTCTCCGGGTGCGCCGTGCAGGTTTGTAGGTAAATTGGCTTTTTTAAATTATCCCCAGTGTGTAGGATGTGAAAGTGGAATAACATAGAACTAGTGTGTATGTGAATGATTGTCGGCATGTCCTCAGTGGGCCAAAGGGCCTATTTCCATGCCTTATCTCTAAATACTAACACTTTAAACTCGTGATGAATCAACTAATTCAACTTCCTTTTCTCTTCCCTGAAAGGAGCTGTCATACTGCTGGGGAGAACCAACATGTTCAGGTTTAATCATCCCAAGGAAGCTGCTAAACTTCGGGAGAAAAGGAAGGTATGTTAAGCAGTTTAGTTAACCACACGTTTTTAAAAAAAGCAACCTCATAACTACAAAGAAAATTGTGGGTGTGCAGATGTATTATTGTCCTGTGTAAGCAGAAAATGAGTTTGAATTGAAGTTACAACTGATATTTACAATTAACTAGGTTTTCCCTTTACAGATTGTGTCTTAATTGAGACACCGGGAAGTAGAATGATAATTTGTTTTAGTGTCGCGGAAGAGGGGGGGGGGAAGAAAAGTTGATATAGTCTGGCCAGATTAACCGGAGGTGTGATCTTGAAAGCATTTATTAAGATGCAATACGTTGATCTTGAAATTTCAGATAGAAGAACTTAAGATCCCGTTAGTTTAAAAAATAGTGTTGGAACAATGGAATCACATTTTTAAATCAAATATGTATGTATATATATATATATGTGTGCAAGTTCAATAGTCAGCATCACAGAGAACAAAATTCCAGGTGGAATCATAAACCTTTGGTCGGTCAGTGTAATTGTGCTGTGTGTGGTTGGTTGTACTGTGCCCTGCTCTCCCCATGGGTTTCTCATTTAACCCTCCAGTGCCTGCCATGTGTCAGGCAATCAATGCTGGTTTTGGCGATGACTAGCTAGTGACAGACCAAAGTAGGATGAAAGGGTGTAGGAAAGAACTGCAGATGCTGGTTCACATCGAAGATAGACACAAAATGCTGGAGTAACTTAGCCGGACAGGCAGCATCTCTGGATAGAAGAAATGGGTGATGTTTCGGGTCGAGTCCCTTCTTTAGACTGCAGAAGTGCTAAGTTACTCCAGCATTTTGTGTCTATATACGCTGAAAGAGACCTTTAAGAGGAAAATGCAGGTTTAATTCCAAATTGTGATGGATTGCATTCAGCCCAGTGAAGCAAGTTTAAAATAAAGTTTCAGCCATACAGCAGAGTCCTGTCCAAACATAAAATTTATATTTTGTATTTTAGATATCATGTTGATGTTGATTTGTAATTGCCAATGTAATAAAGTAAATATCACTGTAAACTGTTATGTATATTTTTAGAGTGGATTGCTGTCGACCTTTAGTTTGTCTATGACAGACCTTTCTAAATCGTGTGAAAGTCTTTCAACTGTCATGCTTTACAACCCAGGGTATGTAAGAAATATTTTGATACATTTATGATTGATTGAACTGTTTTTCACTTGCTGTTGCGTTGACCGGCCCAGTGGAGTTTTCCCAAAAGTATTTTGGGTTTAAGAACTGGTTATTGCGAATCACTAGCTGTGCAATCGGGCGGCACGGCAGTGCAGGGGTACAGTTGCTGCCTTACCGTGTCAGAGACTTGGGTTCCATCCTGACTACGGGTGCTTGTCTGTATGGACTTTGTGCGTTCTCCCCGTGACCTGCATGGGTTTTCTCCAGGATCTCCGGTTTGCTCCCACACCCCAAAGACGTACAGGTTTGTAGGTTAATTGGCTTGGTTAAATTGTAAATTATCCCTAGTGCGTGTAGGGCAGTGTTAATGTGCGGGGATCGCTGGTCAACACGGACATGGTGTGCCGAAGGGCCTGTTTCCACATTGTATCTCTAAACTAAATTTAAACTGGTCATTGCGAATCACGCTCTTTAATGGATTTTTTTTTATTTAATTGAACATTTATTATTATTATTATTATATTATATATTTCTTTATTCGTCCCACACCGGGGAAATTTACAACTAAATTGATACCGATTTGAATGATGAGTCTTTTGCAACAAAACATGTAGGATTTAATGGAAATAAACTCCGTGAATGATCATTGAATTGGGATTTGTTTTGAAAGTGTCCGTGAATTTTGTAAAAGCGACAACTCACTCTAAACTCGGGACAGGAATAGGTCACTCAATCCTGCTCAGTCACGATGAGATTGCGGTTGATGCACTTGTAATCTCAGTTCTGCATTGGCCCCAATGTTATGTAACATTTTAACTTCATTTATCAACAATCAGCCTCCCACTGATTAAAACAATATTCAAAGACACTGCTTTTCCTGCATTCTGAGAAACAGAGTTGGAAAAATCCGCAACCCTCTGTGAGAAAGTATTTTGCTTCATCTCTAAGGTCACCCTGGTTCAAGATTCTCCCACAGAGCAAAACGTCCTGACCACAACCATCCTGTCATAACTTCCCAGATGTTCTGTTTTACTCAAATCTTCAATCATTTTTTTCCCTCTGGTCCAGCCAATACAACTCTAGCTTTCCTCGTAACACTACTTGCTTATTCTAGCAATATTCTGGTTTATAAACCCCCGTTGTCCCGCTACCACTGTATTAACACAAACAACACAACTACAATATAAGCTCAGTTCAACTCGATTTTATATTTTAGAATTATGAGCTGCTTATTATAACATTTCTGACTAGCTTCTCCTTGCATTCTACTTTCTCCTTCCTTGTTAATCTTTTGGTTAAACTTTGCTGTTTCATATCATATCATCATATCATATATATACAGCCGGAAACAGGCCTTTTCAGCCCACCAAGTCCGTGCCGCCCAGTGATCCCCGTACATTAACACTATCCTACACCCACTAGGGACAATTTTTACATTTACCCAGCCAATTAACCTACATACCTGTACGTCTTTGGAGTGTGGGAGGAAACCGAAGATCTCGGAGAAAACCCACGCAGGTCACGGGGAGAACGTACAAACTCCTTACAGTGCAGCACCCGTAGTCAGGATCGAACCTGAGTCTCCGGCGCTGCATTCGCTGTAAAGCAGCAACTCTACCGCTGCGCTACCGTGCCGCCCCGTACCGTTTCTTATTATGCCCAATTTTCTGACCAGCTCCCATCTTTCATTTAAATTCAATCCATCTTTAACTTCAGCAGTGGTGGGTCTTCTCTTTTGATTTTTCTTTTCTTTCTTGTTCGAATGTATCTGCTCTGAAAGATTCCCTTAAACATCTGCCACTGCATCCCAATCAGTCAGCTCCTTAACTAATCGCCATTTGAGCCATTTAGTTTCCTTTTCTGCAATTCCATTCACAGTAAATGATTTTGAAAATAAGTAACCTGTGCAGCAATGCTAATAATTGAATATGGGCACATCAAAAAATACCAAAAAAATAGTGAATTCAATAGACAATAGCTGTGTTCTGCAGCTGTGGCTCACCTGCATTCTCTCCGTTTTTGTTGTTGTTTTTTTGTCATTGTCGTTGTTAAATGTACGTTTTTGTTTTATTTTTAATTCTGTGTATGTAGAGGGGTGGTGGGGGGGTTGGGGGAAACCTTTTTTTCAAATCTCCTCAACGGAGATGCGACCTGTACCGTGTCGTATCTCCGTTCGCACTACGGCCTAACATCGTGGAGTCGGCGGCCTCCAGCTGGGATCGACCTTGAAGACTCCGGTCGCAGGGCCTGGACTTACCATCTCGGAGGCTTCGGCCGTGGGCCCTGCAGACCGCAACATCGGGAGTTCGCAGGTCCCTGGCTGGCGACCGGTTTTTGGGAGCTCCAGCCGTAGCAGCTTCGACCGCCCCGAAGCGCGAGGTACGATCGACCCGCTCGCAGGCCCTTCATCACCCTGCGTGGCTCGGCCGCAGCACTTTCCATCGCCCGGTGGGGGCTCAGGACTTTCATCGGCCTGCTCGGCTCGGCCCTGGGACTTTCCATCGCCCGGTGGGGGCTTCAAAAAGTTGGGAGCCTCGATCACCTCGTGGCACCACGGGAGAAGAATGAGGAGGAGATAAGACTTTGCCTTCCATCACAGTGAGGGTATGCCTAGAGCAATCACTGTGATGGCTGTTTTGTGTAAAAAATTATATCTGTGTGTCCTGTGCTTTTTAATGTCTACTGCCGGACCCTGACGTGAGAGGACGCTGGCGTTGAGTATTCGCCGCTTTTCCGTCAGGATAGTTTGTCTGTTTGTTTCTATGTTAATTGTTTTGTAAAGCGCTTTGAGCATGTGATAAGGCGCTATATAAAATAAATGGATTATTATTATTATTATTAATAGACAATAGACAATAGACAATAGGTGCAGGAGTAGGCCATTCAGCCCTTCGAGCCAGCACCGCCATTCAATGCGATCATGGCTGATCACTCTCAATCAGTACCCCGTTCCTGCCTTCTCCCCATACCCCCTCACTCCGCTATCTCAATGGATTGATTCTAAAATTATCAAAATAATTAATATAACAACCAAATTAGAACAGTGATTGTATTGTGGTGGTATGTACGTTCATCTTTATTACAACATAATGCGTATATTCATCTTTATTACAATATGTTGTGAAAAGGACACAAAAATGAATTGGAAAATAATTGTTCCAAGAGATTTGTGTGTTTTGTACATTAATAATATGCATTGAAGCTATTGTATCTTAATTAAAATCACCTTTGCATTTTTTTTTAACCTTACTTATTTCTAACTACAAAAAAAAGAGCTAGCAATGTTTAATTTTCCTTACTACAGCTTTCTTAAAATAGGCTGCATTATTTATTATTACATTTTTGACTAGCTTGTCATGTTTTCTTGGAATTTGATTGCCTTCACTCACACTAAGTTAACATTTCAATCATTAAACTACAGGCTAAATCGCCAGGTAACGTCTAGATGTTTATTAACTTTATTTTGGAATACTAAATATGGAGAATATTTTGATTTTGTGTTTCTGTTTTGATTGTAACACACAAAATATTTGAGTTTTCAGCTTTGGAGGATGAAGTGCAGTATGTGTCCATGGACCATCTTTACTCGTGTTTTAAAGTCGTAATGTAAAGATATCTTCCAGATTATTTTCTTGTTCTTTATTTGCACCAAATTAGATTGACAGAATGCATTTTGCATTGTGCAATATCTGCAGGAACTTAATGTTCCCAAGGAAAAATTGACACCAAACCAAATAGAAGTATCAGCACACATATACTTGGTTAAATGTACATTTGGGAAATAACGGAAGAGCAACATAGAGTAGTACAGAATGTGAACAGGTCCTTCAGCCCACAATGTCCATGCCAAACATAATGCTAAATTAAACTACTCTCCTTTGCCTGCACATGATTCATTTCCCTCCGCCAATCGCTGTACATTCATGCATCTATCTAAAAGCCTTTTAACTAGGGGAGGCAGGTGGAGTCTGGAGAGGTTTTAAAGAAGAAATTCCTCGGTCTAAAGCCCAGGCAACATGAAAGCATTGCTGCCAGTGGCGAAGCAAGGGCAACCACGAAGCACAAGAGAGGAGTTGTGGACATAGATATAACTGGGAGAAAGTTATAGATGAATGACTTTGGATGCATGTTTGAGACTTGAATAATGCCAAGAGTCATTGCTGTATAAAGGAGATACTTTTTTAGGAATTCTTAAAGCAACATTTTGTAAATTGGCAAGACTGGATGAAATGCAAGGTGGAGATTTTAGGTTTAAATGTAATACTCGGTATGGAGAGTGGCATGTTATTCATTGGAGTGACAAATAGCTTTGCAAATCGTAGATACTTAACCTCGTTCTCAAATGTTCATAAACCAAGCACTATCAGTGGAAGAGTTGCCAGTCCCGATGCCAGTACGGGCAGTGATCACGGTGGAAGGCTGATCAAAAATCTGATGACATGGTCGGGTTTCGACAACGATGTTGCAAAGATATCACAAGGGTAAAAGTAGGCCGTTTTGGTGATGGAGAAATATATGGGTTTGAGGCTCACCTACAGCAAACAGCTTGATTTGGCCTGAGAAATGGAATGGATTTAATGGCTAATGCACAGCATTTGTGACCGGAAGTAAATATAGTGATCCAAAATTTTCTGGAAAAAAGATAGAGGGGTAAAATGGTGGGAGGTAAAAATAATGGGCTTATGTCTGTATGACAGATAACATTGTGCGGCACGGTGGCAAAGTTGTAGAATTGCTGCCTTACAGTGCCAGAGACCCGTGTTCGATCCTGACCACCGGTGCTTGTCTGTACGGAGTTTGTACGTTTTCCCCGTGAACTGTGTGGGTTTTCACCAGGTGCTCCGGTTTCCACCCACACTCCAAAGACGTACAGATCTGTAGGTGAATTGGCTTTGGTAAATTGGTAAATTGTCCCTGGTGTGTGTGTAAGATAGTGTTGGTGTGCAAGGATCGTTGGTGCGCGGGCTCGGTGTGCGGCCTGTTTCCGCGCTGTATTTTTAAACCAAACTAACCTGAATAGGCACTTGATTAGATACTGATGAAACTAACATATATCTGGGCTGAAGATTGGGGATGGAACCACAACAGAGGTTTAAAAGAGGATGTCTAAGTTCCTGCAGATGGCACAATGCAATCATGGATCAGTTATGGTTCTGCTTTTCTAATAACTTTTATTTTTCAATTTTGCTCACAAATGTACCTTTCATTTTTGACTTTTTCCATTTTAGACTTACAATCAATAATAGTGACAAGATTTAGTTTCATTGTATGTTATTTTTCAGTTGACTTTCAGATTTGTTTATTTTAATCAACTGAACAGATAAAATGTGTCTTTTCTTAATTGATCTTTTTTGCTTTCACTGCACTTGCCATGACAGTTTTTTCACTATAAAGGGACCCATTTGTCTCAGGTAGTAAAATTATGCTTCTATTTATTGATTGTGATGTCTGCATGAAATTACTTTTCTGAAAATTATATGCCAGGCTTGTTTTGCAAAATGCTTTTCTTTACATGCTAAGTGCGCTAATTTGGATGTGAAATGTGCCTGGGATTATGCCAACAGCACTGCGGCCTCAGTTGGTGTGTACTGCTTGTCAGAGCCTGGATTTGTCTTGCAAATAAACTTTCCAAGGTGTTTTTACAAGAATAGGGTAGATACTGGGGAGAAAGTGAATGACTGAGGAAAATTAAAGATGTAATGGAAAAAACGGGTTTGAGTAATGAAGAAAGATAAAGCAGGTTTGAGAAATCATACTGGAGGCAAGGGTGTAGTTGCTGAAGGATCTGCCTCTAGAAAGTGGAAATGGTGTGGAGGGGTCCAGTATGTGTTAAAGGTGCAGAAAGGAACTGCAGATGCTGGTTAATACCAAAGATGGACACAAACTGCTGGAGTCACTCAGCGCATCAAGCAACATCTCTGGTGAAAAAGGATAAGTGATGGGTGGGTCAGAAGTTAAAGGTACCTTCTGTTTGCATGTGATAGGTAAAATAACTAGGGCAAGGTACTATCGTAGAGGGATTACAAAATTAAAACAAGAACATTGAAGTTGATCTGCAAGTGCTCTGGGAACTAATTGAGCTTGATGAGAATGGGTAGGAAAGAACTGCAGATGCTGATTTAAACCAAAGATGGACACAAAAAGCTGGAAAAACTCAGCGGGACAGTGATGGTTGAATGGGACATTGGGTCTTATCTTTGTATGGAGGCTTCTGGATTTGTGAAAGATGATATGAGATCTCCAGGTGGAGCATTTGAAAAGTTTGATTGTTATGTAATGAAGGCTGGGAATGGTAGCGTGGGAATTCTATCATGTCACAGAGTAGTTCAGCACAGAAGCAGACCCTTTGGCCCACCTTGTCCCTGTTGATCTAGGCGTCTGATGGAAATAACAGAGCAAATCCAACTGATCAGTCCAGCACCTGTACTGGCAAGGATGAAGAGGACATTGTGAAAGGCTTGGATAGAGTGGATGTGGAGAGGATGTTTCCATTAGTGGGAGAGTCTAGGACTAGAGGTCATAGAACGTCCTTTAATTCTGAGGCTTTTAGGAAGGAGGTAAGGAGAAATTTCTTTAGTCAGAGGGTGGTGAATCTGACTACAGAACGCTGTGGAGGCAAAGTCAGTGGATATATTTAAGGCAGAGATAGATAGATTCTTGATTAGTACGGGCATCAGAGGTTATGGGGAGAAGGTAGGAGAATGGGGTGAGGAGGGGGAGTGATTGAATGGCGGTGTAGACTTGATGGGCCGAATGGCCTAATTCTACTACTATCACTTATGATCTTATGATTGTTTGGTTCGTTCACTTGGACATTCATGTGGTCTAACAGGTGTACATGTTTGGATTGCGGGTGTTTTTGCTAAGAAATTGAGTACATGTCTCTGCACCCTAGCTGATCTGGTGTTAATGTAGGATGTGGACACCAGGGGTGATGTGTAAATGAAACTTGATGTGGATGAACACACATCGAAACCGGATTAGAATGTGGGAGGCAGTCCATGTGTGCAGTGGAATAGCCACATTCAGAGTTAAGAAAGGCATGAATCAGAGCTTCAGTCAGTGGCATGCCAAGCTTTTCCCCGCCCCACCTCTCTTTTCCAGCGTTTTCCTCTCGCTCCAATCAAGACCTGAAATGTCATCAGTTCCCTCCCTCCTCAGTTTCTGCCCAAATCCCTCTTGCCATTTGTGTTTTATTTGCTCAAGATTCTGGCATCTGCAGTTTCTATGTCTAATAGCTTCATTTTGGTCAGTGGTAGAAATAAAAATATTGTCGTTGTGTATGAAGAAACTATAGATGCTGGTTTACACCAAAGAAAGACACAAAATGCTGGAGTAACTCTGGGACAGGCAGCATCTCTGGAGAGAAGGAATGTGTGACGTTCTGGGTCGAGAACCTTCTTCAGACTGAGCTTTTATATTGACCTTATTATTTCATATAATTTATACTGAGCTTATATTGTAGTTGTGTTGTTTGTATTATATATTTTGCATCATTCAATTAAATATTTTATTTTTGCCTATCCTTTCATGTGGATATTAATGTATGTTAAAAGTTGAGGAATGCTTAATGTTTGTGATTTTTTTTATTTTTTACTAGGCTTGAATTTGAGAGGCAGCAGCGAGAGGAACTGGAGAAACTGGAAAGCAAGAAGTAAGTATAGACCAAAATGTAATAATTATTTTGGAAGAAGTAGAAACAAGTAACTGCAGACTAGCACACTTAATAGTTAAACCATTATCTATTATATTTTGGTTTCTCAATCATCTGTTCTTTCAAATCCCCACAAATATTTTATAATTTGTTTGACAACTATCTTTTGATTTGTATTTACTAGATATTATTAAAATTGGAAACCAAAGAGTTGTGTTTCCATTTTTCCCCAAATAGTAATCACTTAAATTGGTATTAAAAAAAAAAGTGTATCGTACTTTAAAGCGCATTTGAATTGGACATTTTTTCTAAATCAATTTTTATATTGATATTTATGTAAAGATAAGTCAGAATATTAAGCTATTTTGTTTCAAACTAAATTATTTGTACATTAGATATTTCAGAAGACTCTCGGAAGAATGGGAACAGAAGTTCTAGAGGGGAAAAGAGATTAAGGGCAGGGCCATTTGTGACCGATGTGAGAGGGGAGGTAAATACAGAAGTTAAAGTGTTGTACTTAAATGTGCATAGTATAACAAATAAAGTGGATGAGCTTGAGGCTCAGTTAGTCATGGGCAAGTATGATGTTGTAGGGATCACTGAGACATGGCTACAAGAGGACCAGGGCTGGGAACTGAATATTCAGGGGTACACAACGTATAGAAAAGACAGACAGGTGGGCAGAGGGGGTGGGGTTGCTCTGCTGGTAAGGAATGAAATTCATTCCCTTGCAAGGGGTGACATAGAATCAGGAGATGTTGAATCAGTATGGATAGAAATGAGGAATTGTAAGGGTAAAAAGACCCTAATGGGAGTTATCTATAGGCCCCCAAACAGTAGCATCGACATAGGGTGCAAGTTGAATCAGGAGATAAAAATTGGCGTGTCACAAATGTAATGCTACGGTGGTTATGGGAGATTTCAACATGCAGGTAGACTGGGAAAATCAGGTTGGAAATGGACCCCAGGAAAGAGAGTTTGTAGAGTGCCTTCGAGATGGATTCTTAGAACAGCTTGTACTGGAGCCTACCAGGGAGAAGGCAATTCTGGATTTAGTGTTGTGTAATGATCCTGATCTGATAAGGGGACTAGAGGTAAAAGAGCCATTAGGAGGCAGTGATCACAACATGATAAGTTTTACTCTGCAAATGGAAAGGCAGAAGGGAAAATCGGAAGTGTCAGTATTACAGTATAGCAAAGGGGATTACAGAGGCATGAGGCAGGAGCTGGCCAAAATTGACTGGAAGGAGGCCCTAGCAGGGAAGACGGTAGAACAGCAATGGCAGGTATTCCTGGGAATAATGTAGAGGTTGCAGGATCAATTTATCCCAAAGAGGCAGAAAGACTCTAAGGGGAGTAAGAGACACCTGTGGCTGACAAGGGAAGTCAAGGACAGCATAAAAATTAAGGAGAGGAAGTATAACATAGCAAAGAGAAGTGGGAAGACAGAGGATTGGGACTCTTTTAAAGAGCAACAAAAGTTAACTAAAAAGGCAATACGGGGAGAAAAGATGAGGTACGAGGGTAAACTAGCCAATAATATAAAGGAGGATAGCAAAAGTTTTTTTAGGTACGTGAAGAGGAAAAAAATAGTCAAGGCAAATTTGGGTCCCTTGAAGACAGAAGCATGGGAATTTATTATGGGGAACAAAGAAATGGCAGACGAGTTAAACCGTTACTTTGGATCTGTCTTTACTGAGGAAGATACACACAATCTCCCAAATGTTCTAGGGGCCGGAGAACCTAGGGTGATGGAGGAACTGAAGGAAATCCACATTAGGCAGGAAATGGTTTTGGGTAGACTGATGGGACTGAAGGCTGATAAATCCCCAGGGCCTGATGGTCTGCATCCCAGGATACTTAAGGAGGTGGCTCTAGAAATAGTGGAAGCATTGGAGATCATTTTTCAATGTTCTATAGATTCAGGATCAGTTCCTGTGGATTGGAGGATAGCAAATGTTATCCCACTTTTTAAGAAAGGAGGGAGAGAGAAAACGGGTAATTATAGACCAGTTAGTCTGACATCAGTGGTGGGGAAGATGCTGGAGTCAATTATAAAAGACGAAATTGCTGAGCATTTGGATAGCAGTAACAGGATCATTCCGAGTCAGCATGGATTTACGAAGGGGAAATCATGCTTGACAAATCTACTGGAATTGTTTGAGGATGTAACTAGGAAAATTGACAGGGGAGAGTCAGTGGATGTGGTGTACCTCGACTTTCAGAAAGCCTTCGACATGGTCCCACATAGGAGATTAGTGGGCAAAATTAGAGCACATGGTATTGGGGGTTGGGTACTGGCATGGATAGAAAATTGGTTGACAGACAGAAAGCAAAGAGTGGGGATAAATGGGTCCCTTTCGGAATGGCAGGCAGTGACCAGTGGGGTACCACATGGTTCGGTGCTGGGACCCCAGCTATTTACGATATACATTAATGGCTTAGATGAAGGGATTAAAAGTACCATTAGCAAATTTGCAGATGATACTAAGCTGGGGGGTAGTGTGAATTGTGTGGAAGATGCAATAAGGCTGCAGGGTGACTTGGACAGGTTGTGTGAGTGGGCGGATACATGGCAGATGCAGTTTAATGTAGATAAGTGTGAGGTTATTCACTTTGGAAGTAAGATTAGAAAGGCAGATTATTATCTGAATGGTGTCAAGTTAGGAAGAGGGGATGTTCAACGAGATCTGGGTGTCCTAGTGCATCAGTCACTGAAAGGAAGCATGCAGGTACAGCAGGCAGTGAAGAAAGCCAATGGAATGTTGGCCTTCATAACAAGAGGAGTTGAGTATAGGAGCAAAGAGGTCCTTCTACAGTTGTACCGGGCCCTGGTGAGACCGCACCTGGAGTACTGTGTGCAGTTTTGGTCTCCAAATTTGAGGAAGGATATTCTTGCTATTGAGGGCGTGCAGCGTAGGTGCACTAGGTTAATTCCTGGAATGGCGGGACTGTCGTATGTTGAAAGGCTGGAGCAATTAGGCTTGTATACACTGGAATTTAGAAGGATGAGGGGGGATCTTATTGAAACATATAAGATAATTAGGGGATTGGACACATTAGAGGCAGGAAACATGTTCCCAATGTTGGGGGAGTCCAGAAGAAGGGGCCACAGTTTAAGAATAAGGGGTAGGCCATTTAGAACGGAGATGAGGAAGAACTTTTTCAGTCAGAGAGTGGTGAAGGTGTGGAATTCTCTGCCTCAGAAGGCAGTGGAGGCCAGTTCGTTGGATGCTTTCAAGAGAGAGCTGGATAGAGCTCTTAAGGATAGCGGAGTGAGGGGGTATGGGGTGAAGGCAGGAACGGGGTACTGATTGAGAGTGATCAGCCATGATCGCATTGAATGGCGGTGCTGGCTCGAAGGGCTGAATGGCCTACTCCTGCACCTATTGTCTATTGTCTATTACTGGAGACCAGAATTTAGGCTGATTTTGTTCCCGACATGACTGATTAACGACTGTCACCTCATGATTATGTTGTGAAAGCCATTTATCTTGTTCTCGACTAGATTCGTATGTTAAAACAGCCTGAAGAAGAGTCCCAATCCGAAACATCACCTATCCATAGATAGACGCGAAATGCTGGAGTAACTCAGTGCGACAGGCAGCATCTCTGGAGAGAAGGAATGGGTGACATTTCGGGCCCTTCTTCAGACTGAAGACCCATTTCAGACCATTTTGTGTCTATCTTCCAGCATCTGCAGTTCCTTCCTACACATCACCTATCCATGTTCTCTGGTGATGTTGCCTGACCAGCTGAGTTACTCAAGCACTTTGTGTCTCTTTTACTGTAATATGTCATCCACTTTATGGCCTCACTTGAATATTTTCTAGGCATGATACATTCCTTAAAGTTTGCTCATTCAGAATCTTGGCAATTTCCGTGCTTTTACTTTTTGGAGATCTATATACATTTTCAGTGGAGGTGAAAGAGCTTTTGATTTGAAAAATTAGAGCATAGGACATACAGCACAGGAACAGGCCCAACGGCTCTTGATGTCGGTGCTGGACATGATGCCAAATTTGTGCAAGAAAATGAAATTCCATGAACAACGGGAGAAACCCATGTGCCATTTTGGATATTTATCTAAACGCCCAGACGTTACTCCAGCATCTTGTGTCTATCTTCGGTGTGAACCAGCATCTGCTGTTCCTTCCTACACAAAAGATATTGGACCTATTCAACAGGTCATGTAGAATCGGTCTGACTTTTTATCTTAAACTAAAATTTAGGCTTTGAGTTTACGATTTTGTTGTTTTTTAAATACGTGCTCTTTGTTTATGCATTTAGGAGACTAATCGAGGAAATGGAAGAAAAGCAGCAAACGGAGAAATCCGTGCTGGAGAAATTGCAGCTGGAGGTGGAGTCGCAACGCCAAGAGACTGAAATTGTGAAGCTGCGTATCAGGAAACAAGAAGAAAGTCTGAAGCGCAGGAATTTAGACATTGAGAGTAGGCTTAACGATTTGATTGCTGAAAAGGAAAAATTTGAGGAGGAACGGCAGAGAGAACAACTGGAAAACGAGCTGCAAAAGAGAAAGCAGAAAGAGGAAATTTACACACGGGTCCAAAATGAACTGCAGAGGTTGCAAGAACTCCATGAGCAAGACAAAGCAGGTAAACTGGAGATTCTCCGAGAACTGGAGAAGCTTAAAAAGGAAAAGGATGAACATTGCCAGAAAGTAGAACTGGCAAAGAGGAGGCTGGAAGAAGAAGCAAAAGATCAACAGTCGCTGGTTTCCCGACTGGGCGAACTTCTCAGAGAGAAGCAGGAAACCATCCAACTGCTCAAGCGAGGCAACGTGCAAAGCATCGACGAAGAGAAAAACATCCTGGAAGAAATGAGGGAAGTTTTTCTCAAAGCTAAAGAAGCTCGACCTAATGGAGATGAAGAGCCGGAAGACGTTCAAAGAGCAAAGCAACGGTACGTGGACCTGAAAAGAGCGCAGCTGGAAAAGTTCACCACTTTGGAAGAAGATGCCTTTTGCCAAAAAGAGCTCCTGGAAAAAGAAATCCTGACTGAACGTGAAGTCCTTGACCAGCTGAGGCACTTGCATCAAGATTCTGTGACGGTTCTTCATCAGGATGGTGAGAGTGGCACTTCAGATTCGAGCGAGTTGGTCGAAGCTGCAGAGAAAGACAAAGAGGTTGAGCAACGGTTGCTGGACAAGGAACGGCAGCTGGATTACTTGACGCAAAACCATTTGCCTTCACTGATGGAAGAAAAGCAAAGAGTTGCAGATATCCTTGACCATGGCCTCCCCAGTTTGGACGTTGTACTCTTCCAGACGGAGAAGGAGATTGAGGAAAAGGGGGAGCAATTAGCACATTACAGAGTAAGTGCAGATCAGCTCCAGCAACTCCAACAAACGTACGAGTTTACTGCTAATATAGCTCGGCAAGAGGAGAAAGTCCGAATGAAGGAGAAGGAGATTATTGAATCGCAGGAAAAGCAACAGAGGGAGGCACTCGAGCAAGCTGTCGCCAAAATAGAGAGGAGGCATTCTGCTCTTCAGCGCCATTCGGCCATTGACCTAGAGATTGAGGAACAGAAGCAAAAGCTAGCGACGTTAAATGGCTGTGAAGAAGCAGATCTTCAAGATACTCTAGAGGCAGAACAGAAAGCTTTGGAACAAGACAAAGAAAGGTAAAACCCTTATTGTTTTAAAGAATAAACCTGAAAGCTCTGTTTTCATATCATCTAGCTGTATAATTGTGAGTTCATAACTTTTAGAAGTGCCAGCATCAGCCACATACATTGTACTGGACAATAAGCAAGTCCCCACCTGACCGCTACTAAAAGATGTCTGATTCTGAGCATGGATCAAGGGAAGAATTGTGTTCTGCTTCTGGCTAATAGGCTGCTGACACTTTGTGGGGCCCATAAGTGAAAGTGTCATATTGAGATCCAGACAGGTGGAATATTACAAACCTTTGATACGTCCATGTTCACAAACGGACACAAAGTGCGAGAGTAACTCAGCGGGAGAGGCAGCATATCTGGAGGACATGAATAGATGGCGTTTCAGGTCGGGACCCTTCAGACTGATTGTAGTTGGGGGGAGAAAGCTAGAGGGGGCGAGACAGACTGGCAAGTGATGGGTGGATACAGGGGAGAAAAGGGGGGAGGTGGCTGGGTGATCAGTCTGAAGAGGATCCCGACACAAAAAAATCACCTATTCATAGTGTAGAAACAAGGAACTACAGATGCTGGTTTTCACGAAAGGACAACATGTGTGGAAGAGTCTGAAGAAGGGTCCCAACCTGAAACGTCACCTATCCATGTTTTCCAGAGTTGCAACATTTTATGTCCCTTTGCCTCTTCATGTTCTCCAGAGATGCTGAGTTAGTTTTCAAATATTTTTTAAATTTAAGTTTACTACTTTTAGCTGTGCTGGCAACAGCGGTACTAAAGTGACGTTTTGTACGGGGGGGGGTGCGGATTGCTTACTGCTGGGGGCTTGCTTACTGCCTAGTGACTTGTACTAAAAGATGTCTGTCTCTGACACAAGGTGAAGGGAAGAATTGTGTTCCACTTCAGGTTAATAGACTGCTGACACTTTGCCAGGGTGCAGAGATGGGATTGGCATGTTGAGATCCAGAGAGGTGGAGTTTGCCTGTGTGGGAAGGATATGCAAGTCCTTGATACGTTGTGGCATTCAAGAAACTTTTGGATAGTTGCATGGACGTAGAGGGATATGGATTATCTGCAGGCAAACAAGAGTTGGTCATGTTCATAAGTAATAGGAGCAGAAATTAGTCCATTCGGCCCACTCCACCAATCAATCATGGCTGATCTATCTCTCCCTCCCAACCCCATTCTCCTGCCTTCTCCCCTTAACTCCTGACACCCATACTAATCAAGAATCTATCTTTGCCTTTAAAAATATCCATTGACTTGGCCTCTACAATTTCTGCAGCACTGAATTCAACAGATTTGTCCTACCTCAGCCCTGCCATTACACATCTGACTAAATAAATTCCTCCTCATCTCCTTCATAAAGGAATGTCCTGGCATCACGTTCAGCATAGACATTGTGGGCAGAAGGGCCTATTCCTGTGCTTTGTTCAATAATACGCGGTGGCAATATGGTTGAAATGAAGGAAGAAACCATTCAAGGGGGCCTAAAATACCAAGATACAATGTAAACATGTATTTAGTTCCAGATTTCTGACTGAATTTTGTCGCAATTTTGGTAATTTTAATTTTTCGTGATTAAAAACGTCAATTGTATCTACCAAGACAACTTGGAGAATGCTACAGCCACGCTATTAAAGTGGAAATAGCATTGGCAGATTTAAAACAAAAGCACAGGAATTAGCTTTTGTTTTCAACATTGTTATTGAACTCAGTTACAATAGTTAGAGCAGAGAGGAAGGTACAGAGTGCAAATCTAGTTCTCAGCATTGTAGCCCAGCAGTTCCAGAGAGAAAGCCCAAAGTCGTCAATGGGGTAGAGGTGAATCAAACAATATCCTGGCTTATGGATGGAGCATTCAGAAGCACGATAATATCCTCCTAAATCTTCTCTGCACCCATCTCGTCGTAATATCCTTTTTCCTACAACAAGGTGACCAAAACTAAACATAATACTCTCAAGTGCGGCTTGTACAATTGTCTTGTACCAGTGCATTGTACAAGCATGTACACCGCCCTGTTTATTCCTCTTGTTTGCCAGGTCAAATTTGCATTAGTACAAACAATATTAATATAATTGTGAGCCCTTTCTATGTAGTTGTTTTTTTAATGCTTTTAAATCTTTTAATGGCTGTGTCCTGTGTGTGCGATTAATGATCTCCTTTTACAACAGGCTAGAGCAAGAAATTCAGCAGCTGAAGCAGAAACTGTGTGAAAACAATGTGGCGCTAAGGATCTGTGGAATGGTAGAAGATAAATCGTCCTACCCCAGTCCTTCCAGTCCCAGCATACCTCCGTCAGTTACAAGTCCATTAGTTGATGACAGGTTTGCTTTCAAATGTATATTTTTGCTTCTTGTTTTAACACTGCATGTACTTAGGAAATCATCGTCAAAATTGGTTACTCGTGTCATTTATGGTACTTTGCAATCTTGTGGACCATGTTTTGTTAAATTGGGTCGGAAAGAACATGAGATAAGGAGAGGGTCATTGAGTCCTTGACCCTATGCTGCCATTCAGTGAGAACCTGACTGTTCTTATTTTGGCCTCCGTTCCATTCCCCTGCCTGTTCCCCATAACCCTTTAGAAACTGTGTAGGAAGGAACTGCAGGTGCTGGTTTAAATCGAAGACAGACACAAAATGCTGGAGAGTAACTCAGCGGGACAGGCAGCACTTCTGGAGAGAAGGAAGAAGTGTCTTGACCCGAAATGTCACCCATTCCTTCTCTCCAGAGATGCCGCCTGTCCTGAGTAACTCCAGCATTTTGTTTACCCTTTAGAAACTATCTACCTTGGCCTTCAATGATTTGGCCATTATGGTCCTCTGGGATAGAGATCTCTGAAGATTTACAGCCCTCAATGAAATCTCTCCTCATGTGTCTTAAATGGGTGAGCTTTTATTTGAGACACGTCTTCTCGGCCTCCAAGATGTCGAGCCTCCTCTGAATTTTATTGTTTAACTAAGATCGCATTTCATTCAACTAAACTTCCATAAATATAGGCGGATTCTTCTTGCAAGGAAATCTGATTGGATGCTTTTATGTGGTTTAGCCAACGTCCAAAACATCCGAAAAGTTGACTCACTTCTTAGCAAACAGACATGAATGACTCTACAGCTTTTTGTCCACATGTTTTTCTGCAAACATTATCCTGGCTCTATAAATGTGCTCTCCCATCCACGTAGCTGTATGAATCAGTTACTGAATGATTCTAACTGTGCAAGTGCACTGCCTTCATGATGGTTCAATTGTTCATTAATGTCAAATGTAGCCAAGGACAGTGAAATTCCTTTTTCTGCTTACCGTTCAGTAAAAGTCCTACAATGCACAAGCACAAACATACTTACGAATTGTAGATTATTAATCGTAGAATAGTAATGTTAAGAGTGTATGAAAAGCAGATTGCACTGAGGCAGTGCATAAGAATGGCCATGTTTCTGGCACCATCTTGTATCGTTCAAGATTCAAAGTAGTTTAAAAATGTTAGTCTTAACTTGGCCATAAAGGTCTGATGTCCTTTAGGCGGCATGGGTCAGTACTTAATGACCTTTCTCCTTCACTGGGGTGCTGTGAAATTTCCATTACTTTCCAGTGATTTTTTTTTTTAATGATCAAAATAAATGCCATTTTCTACTTTGCAAACTTCCATTGTAAACGTTTTCATAACAAAAGTTGATCTCTAGCCCAATTGTAATTGAGGTCCTTTCAATTTTATTCCATTGTACGGACAGTTTCATTCATGTAGCTATTGTCCCTTTTTTGTCTTTTTCAGGCTAAATGCATACATTGAAGAAGAGGTTCAACGGCGACTGGCAGAAAAGGCAAAATTACCAAAACCTCATGAAATAAACGACGCAGCTAGCCTCTCCCTTTCCATGGAGCAGGTGTGTATGCTAATGTCATCTCAGAGCAAGTTTTAGTTTCGTTTTAATTTAGACATACACTGTGAAACAAGCCCTTCAGCCCACTCAGCCCGTGCCGACCCCCACTCCCTCCCCCCCACTCTCCCCTCTTCCCTGACCCCCTTCCCTCCCACCCCCACACTCTCTTCCCCCCACCACCACCACCCCTCCCCCGCTGTCCCCCTCCCCAGTCCCTCTCTCCCTCCCACCCCCACTCTCTGCTCCCCTATACTAACACTATCCTACGCACACTAGGGACAATTTACATTTACGCCAAGCCAATTAACCTACAAACCTGTACGTCTTTGGAGTGTGGGAGGAAAACGAAAATCTCGGAGAAAACCCAAGTGGTCAAGGGGAGAGCCTACAAACTCCGCACAGGCGGCACTGTAGTCGGGATCAAACCCGGTCTCTGGCGCTATAAGGCAGCAACTCTACCGTTGCGCCACCGTGCCGCCCAAAGTGTTTGCATGTTCACCATGTCCGTTTCAATATACAATCTCCTTTAATGTCAACGAAAAGTTTGTTCAAACAAGACTTGTAACTCAACTAAACAATCGTGGCACCATTTTAAACGTCACCATTTACCATGTGAGCCATTTTGGGATCTCCTTCAACAGAAATTGCGCTGTAGAAACAAAACCATTTGTAGTATTGGTATCAAACACAAACTTACTTTGAATAGCATCCATACTGCCAGCAGACTAATTAAAAGTTACAGACACCCCTGAACTGAATATGATTTTCTGATTCAGGTGTTGGTCTTAAAATTCATATCTGAATTTGTTTGTAAACGGAGTCTTTGACCATGTAACAAGCTTCATAAGTTGGAATGGAATGGAATACTTTATTTACGTTATTGTCACATCTACCAAGGCACAGTGAAATTCTTTGCTGTCATACCCAAGGTATGCAAATGGTCGCCGCATATGGCGCTGACAAAGTTAGAGTATGCCGGCTCCTCCTTTGTTCTCCCCCCTCCCCCTCCTTCCAGTGGCCCCCCCATGCCAGGTCCTCCAATGTTCATTGTTCTTCTCCCTCACGGCAGTCCCCACACACTGGGTCCTCCATTGTTTTTCCCCTTCCCCTCCTCACGGTGGTTCCCCCACGCCCTCATCGATCGCAGAGCGCGGATCGACCCACGAGGGTCCACTGGCGTCGCCGAGGCTCCGCCGGCCCAGGCAGGCTTTGCTGTGCCCGGCTTCTCCACGGCCTGGGAGGCCTGTGGGGTGAGTCGGGCCTACTGGGCGGGTTCCAGTTGCCGTCGTGGTTCTTCAGTGGATGAGTCGGGCCCACCAGATGGGCGAGTCATCAGTCCCCAGGCAGTACGCGTGGCTCGCCGAGATAATCCCGCCGCGCGCAGGGCTTCATGAGATACTCCCAGAGCTTGCGCAGCTCCCTGGGATCTTGTTGTGTTAGTTAGGTTGTGCCTCAGGTTGGACTTTTAAATGAAACAGCAGATGATAGAAAATAGCTTCTGAGCTGAAAGATGAATAGTGATCGAAGTTATCAGCAGACGCAGGTAATATACAGTAATCTGCAGATTTTGTAAAAAAAAAATACAATGCATGTACAGCTTCAAAATACAAACAGTTTAATTGCTGAAGAACGTGCAATTGAGAAATGGAAATCTATCAACAACCTTAAGCAATAATAGTTTGCCATCAAAAATACAATACAGGATAAAAATGAAACTAATAATATATTGGGCTCTTTTCTTCAGGAAAATGGGAATCTTCAGAATAACATGAACCAACGCAAGCTGAAATACGAGGTATTGATTTTTATTGTAAATTTGTTTTCTAAAAATGTGGCAACTGACGGTGCAAAGAAGCCCATCAACCTTTTATTAATTGAAGTCAAGTAGTTCCATTTACATTATGATTTGCAGCTAATGGGGGTTAGGCAATTGACTGTGAAGAAGTCCAGTGTCAATGGTAAATCTATTTCCTTGTGTCATTTGCTAGTGCTGTCTTTTGCAGTGATTTTGGAGATTCAAAAACAGTTGCATGAAGTGGATTGGAGGCTGACTTTAATAATGAAAATGCTTGGAAAAATATCAAAATACTGCCTTCTAACATTAACTACCTTATTAAGATTGCATGATTAAAACTGATTTCATTTAATCCAACAGTGGACTTTCATTTTCCATGCTTACTTTAATACTACTGGTTGAGATCTATAATTTTATAACATTTAATTCCATTATTATAAGGCAGGTGACAGAATCCTTTCATGTGCATGAAGGGTTGAATTTAAATCACATAACTTGTCACTCTGCTAATGGTAACTTATTTTTCCTGTGGAAATTTAGACAGCACTGCAGATATGGTTTGGCTGAGTTGAACATCTCAGAGTATTGTGTGTGCTAGTACTTGTACATTGTTATTAAATGTCTGGCTGGACTCATCTACATTACTCTTCATTTCCCAACTCTCATTTCTCAAAAGTATGCAGTGATGCATAGTTCATGTCCAATGAAAATGTCCTCGGCTTGCTTATTAGTGTTGTGCTTTGTTAATCAGTCAATTAATTAGGAAAATAAATCCGGGCGCAGTCATTGTCAATTGACAATTAATGTATTTTACAATGGTTTCGTTTTGGGTGTACGGTACATGATTAATTTAGCTGAATAATGCAAATCCTTCCTCCAAACTACAACAACAAAAAAATCCCCATTATTAGAAGCAGCAATGGGATTTATTTGGGTAGATTGATTTAATTTGACACGTTTTTAAAACAAAAAGGACTGTCATTATGCGTGAAAGGAAAATAAAATACTCTGTATATCTGCTGGAGGAACTCAGTGGGTCGGGCAGCATCTATGGAGGGAATGGACATGTGACATTTCTGATTGGGACCTTTCTTCAGACTCCAGAAGCCTCAAATCAGACTCCAGCCCACATTTAATATTGGTAGATATTACTTGGATGGCTACAAACCAATCCTGTCACCATTTGGATATTGCACCTCCCTATCCAGTTTTGCCATTGCCATCTCCCAATTCCCTCTGATACACTAGGAATCAACCAGTGAGTCATTTGACCAGGGTTGTCCTACATTTCTGCCTAAACTTAGGTTCTTCTCTACATTGAAAACACCACCTTCATAGTGTAGGAAAGAACTGCAGATGCTAGTTAAAATCAAAGGTAGACACAAAATGCTGGAGTAACTCAGCGGGTCAGGAAGCATCCCTGGAGCGTAGAAATGGGTGACGTTTTGGGTCGAGACTCTTCAGACTGAAGATCATATGATATATTATATGTATATATATAATATATATTATATTATATAGTATAGTATAAACACCGATCAGCCAAAACATTATGACCACCTGCCTAATATGCTGTTGGTCCTCCATGTGCAGCCCCATACGCAGCAGGGTGCGATGCACTGTGTATTGTGACACATTCCTCCCGTGACCACCATTAACATTTTCTGTGACTTGTGCCACAGTCGACCTTCTGTCGGTTCGGGATAGCCTTCGTTGTCCTCGCGTATCGATGAGCCTTGGGCGCCCAACACCCTGTCGCCGGTTTGTGGTTTGTCCCTCCTCGGACCACTGTCGGTAGGTACTCACCACTGCTGACCGGGAGCACCCCACAAGCCTTGCCGTTTCAGAGATGCTCTGAGCCAATCAACTAGGAGAGAGGGAATGGGTGACGTTTCGGGTCGAGACCCTTCTTCAGACTCCCATAACCGCGATTAAAATTTTCTGTGACTTCAAGAACTGACTGTTCACTTGCTGCCTAATATATCCCACCCCTAGACAGGTGCCATTGTAACAAGATAATCAATGTTATTCACTTCACCTGTCAGTGGTCATAATGTTTTGGCTGATCGGTGTATATTTTTATATTTTTAAGATGTTGCACAGTAACTTTTAAGAGAACTACGGAAATAAAACCTGCTGAGTTCAGTTGAGAGATACAGTGCGGAAACAGGCCCTTCGGCCCACCGAGTCTGTACCGACCAACGATCCCCGCACACGATAACACTATCTATCACACAAGGGACATTTTTTACATTTTTACGAGGCCAGTTAACCGACAAACCTGTACGTCTTTGGTGTGTGGGAGGAAACCCGCGCAGGACACGGGGAGAACGTACAAACTCCATGCAGCCAGCACCAGTAGTCAGGATCGAACCCGGGTCTCTGGCGCTATGAGGCAGCAACTCTACCACTGCGTGGCCTTGCTGGGTTTCGCGGGAGGGCTGGTAACAGGGACCCAGTAAGTTTAATGGGAGCACAATATCAGGGTTCCAGGAGTATGACAGGAGCACTGGAATTGGTATCGTGAGCAATAGTCTGAAGAAGGATCCAGCCCTCAAGGTCCCCATGACCCTTCCGTCTGTCCACATTCCTCCACAGATGATGCCTGACCCGCTGAGTTCCATCTGCACTTTGTGTTTTGTTCCGGATTTCTGAACAGACGGATTGCAAATGAACAGTTTTAATGTATGCAAATTGTGTGATTTGTAAACTATGTCATCAGTAGTCTACTTGCATACTTTGTTCGTAACTGTTTTTATCGTACTTTCTCTGACAAAATGCAGTCAAAAATATGTGTTCCTCATCTTGTGGTATAATCTTTTGTCTCACAAAGCGGGAACAATGTCTAAACCAAGGTCGTCTTTGAAATCTATTTCGCTGTTCAAGTACTTTTGCTAATATTTTAGATGATGGAAATCTGTACTTAAATTGCATTTACTGACCATTGTGCCATTTCCCTTGATATCCTCATCAAACAAGAATGTACCTTTTCGTTCTAAAAGATTTTAAGCTGCAGTCTTCTGAGAGAGAGTGATCCAGGTTTAGACTAATCCTCATTTCACTCTTTATTTTGATAGTCCCTTTTTTCTAAATCCCACGTGTTCTGCTGGAGGAAATGGTTTCTCACCAGCTACCTCCATAGAATTTGTTAATGATTTTGAAGGCTTGCTTTTAATCTTTCCTGAGCTTCCCATGGTAAGGAGGTAAAAGGAAGCCCTGGAATCATTCTGATAAGCATGCACTGATCTCCTCGAAGATCTGCAATCTGGTACAGCAAAGTTAATGATTCCGATGTTATCGGGGCAAGGCTCTGAACAGCTGGAGCATTGCATCAACCTCTAATGTTGGCAATTACTGATATAAAGGGAATATTTTGTGAACCATTTTTGGTTACTTTTGTTTTTGCCTATGCATTAGCTGCTAGTAATTTTGAACATAGTTGGGGGAGTCCAGAATAAGGGGAGTCTAAGAATAAAGGAGAGGCCAATTAAAACTGAGGTGAGAAGAAACTTTTTCACCCAGAGAGTTGTGAATTTGTGGAATTCTCTGCCACAGGCAGTGGAGGCCAATTCACTGGATGAATTTAAAAGAGAGTTAGATAGAGCTCCAGGGACTAGTGGAATTATGGGATATGGGGAGAAAGCAGGCAAAGATTGTGGATGATCAGCCATGATCACAATGAATGGCGGTGCTGGCTCGAAGGGCCAAATGGCCTCCTCCTGCACCTATTTTCTATGTTTCTATAGCACGGTGGTACAGCGGAAGAGCTGCTGCCTTTACAGCACCAGAGACCCGGATTCGATCCTGACTATGGGTGCTTGTCTGTACGGAGTTTGTACGTTCTCCCCATGACTGGTGGGTTTTCTCCGGGATCTCTGGTTTCCTCCCACACTCCAAAGACGTACTTGTTTGTAAGCTAATTGGCTTGGTATAATTGTACATTGCCCCGAGCGTGTGTAGGATAGTGTTAGTGCGGGGATCACTGGTCGGCACTGACTCTGTGGTCCCAAGGGCCTGTTTCTGCACTGCAGGAACGGGGTACTGATTGTGAATGATCAGCCATGATCACATTGAATGTGATTCGGCTCGAAGGGCCGAATGGCCTACTCCTTCACCTATTGTATCCCTAAACTAAATGTAGAAAAGTGCACCATAGGCCCTTCAGCCGCCAATGTCTAAGCCAAACATGATGCCAAGCTAAACTCCTCTCCCTGCACATGATCCATATCAATATTTCCTTTATCATGTGTACCAAGGTACAGTTTTTGCATACAGATCAGAAGATTATTGCCGTACAATAAGTAC
Source organism: Rhinoraja longicauda (assembly GCF_053455715.1). Taxonomy (NCBI): domain Eukaryota; kingdom Metazoa; phylum Chordata; class Chondrichthyes; order Rajiformes; family Arhynchobatidae; genus Rhinoraja; species Rhinoraja longicauda. The sequence continues at coordinate 66,891,121 of NC_135961.1, read as the reverse complement.
ATAATGCAAAGAAACAGCCCGCTGAGTCTATATGCAGTAGTCACCCAGTTTTGGCACCATTTCACAGTCTCAGTCTCACAGAAAGGCGCTTTGCAGCTGCCGCGTCCATCCGGTCGCATCACGAACCGTCGTCCCACTCCTCGCCTGGCCACCCTCAACCTTCATGTTGAGCAGGCCCTGGAGGCGTGGAAGGCAAGACCCCTCCGGTCCATCTTACCAAATATTAATGATTTGGACGAGGGAATTGAATGCAACATCTCTAAGTTTGCGGATGACACGAAGCTGGGTGGCAGTGTTAGCTGCGAGGAGGATGCTAGGAGGCTGCAGAGTGACTTGGATAGATTAGGCGAGTGGGCAAATGCATGGCAGATGCAATATAATGTGGATAAATGTGAGGTTATCCACTTTGGCGGCAAGAACAGGAAAGCAGAGTATTACCTGAATGGTGACCGATTGGGAGAAGGGGAGATGCAACGTGACCTGGGTGTTATGGTGCACCAGTCATTGAAAGCAAGCATGCAGGTGCAGCAGGCAGTGAAGAAAGCGAATGGTATGTTGGCATTCATAGCAAGAGGATTTGAGTTTAGGAGCAGGGAGGTTCTGCTGCAGTTGTACAGGGCCTTGGTGAGACCGCACCTGGAGTATTGTGTGCAGTTTTGGTCTCCTAACCTGAGGAAAGACGTTCTTGCCTTAGAGGGAGTACAGAGAAGGTTCACCAGATTAATCCCTGGGATGGCGGGACTTGCATATGAGGAAAGACTGGATAGACTGGGCTTGTACTCGCTGGAATTTAGAAGACTGAGGGGGGATCTTATAGAAACATATAAAATTCTTAAGGGGTTGGAGAGGCTAGATGCGGGAAGATTGTTCCCGATGTTGGGGAAGTCCAGAACCAGGGGTCACAGCTTAAGGATAAGGGGGAAGTCTTTTAGGACCGAGATGAGAAAACATTTCTTCACACAGAGAGTGGTGAGTCTGTGGAATTCTCTGCCACAGAAGGTAGTTTAGGCCAGTTCATTGGTTATATTTAAGAGGGAGTTAGATGTGGCCCTTTTTGCTAAAGGGATCAGGGGGTATGGAGAGAAGGCACGTACAGGCTACTGAGCTGGATGATCAGCCATGATCATATTGAATGGCGGTGCAGGCTCGAAGGGCCGAATGGCCTACTCCTGCACCTATTTTCTATGTTTCTATGTTTCTACAGAGTCCACCGTCGTCACTGGCACCCTCCACGTCTTCTCCGCTTCCTGGTCTTGGGGGGGCGAGCAGGGTTATCCCTCCATTTCCTGCATATCTATGCGCCTATCTAAAAGCCTCTTAAACGTCACTATCGTATCTGTCTCCACCATCACACCGAGAGGCAAGTTCCAGACACCCACCACCCTCTTTGTAAAAAAAAAAAAAACCCTTATCTCCTTTAAATGCTGTTTCTCTCACCTTAAACTATGCCGCCCTAGTCTTTGACATTTCTACCCTAGGGATAAAAAGGTTCTGACTGTCTACCGTTTCAATGCCTCCCATAATTTTACATATTCCAAGCAGGTCTCCGTCGCCCCCTGATGCTCAAAAAAAATAAAAAATTGTGTATGCCATAGATACCCAAGTTGTCTTTCCTCCTCCACAGCTTTTCATTTCATATCAACTTTCTCCTCCTAAACAAATGAGTTCCGAAATCTGAACTAATGTATAAAATATTGGAGAGACTGGGGAGAGCTGGATTGCTTTCATATGGAGCTGGCGCAGAGTAAAAGGTCCTCCCTGCTGTAATCTTTTTCAACATGCTCACAGAAGCAATCAGTTCAAAGATAAATCTGTGAAAATAGACTGGGCCCAGATTGGTAATAAATGATACGGGTGTAACAATTTGGAAGGGGTAAGGGAAAGAAAGAAAGAAAGAAAGGAGAGAGAGAGAGAGTCAGTGCCAGAAAATGGAGAGCATCGCTATTTAAACAGATTGATTTATATCATTCTTTTGGATTGAACTGAGGAAACATCGCCAATCCATGTTCTCCAGAGATTCCTTCCTTCTCTGTCGAGATGCTGACTGATCCGCTGAGTTACTCCAGCATTTTGTGTCTACCCTTCTCCAGAGATGGTGCCTGACTGGCTGAGTTAGTCCAGCACTTTGTGTCTTTTTTTGTATACCAACAACTGCAGTTCCTTGGTTTCTACAGCCACATAAATAGCTTGGCCGCAAGAGTAAATCAAAGACTGGATGCCCTGTGTTATGTGGTTCATTTCCTGATGCCATAATGCCTTCCCACCATCCACAAGGTGCAGGTCGGAAGTGCAATGGGAAGCTCTGCACTGGGCTGGATAAAGCAGTAACAAGCTAAGCTGAAGGCTCAGTTCATTCAAGGTGTCTATATTGCTATTGGTTTATTATTGTCACGTGTATTGAGATATAATGAAAAATTGTGTTTTGTGTGTTATCCATGCTGTTCGTGAGTACATTAGGCAGTGCAAAACAGAAGAGAAACAGAATGCTGCAGCTACAGGGAAAGTGCAGTTTTTTTTTTTCTTTTGAAAAGGGCATGTGCTGCCACGAGGTAGATTGGAAGATCGGGAATTCATCCTCTGTTCTCCTCCCACGCCTCACAATCTCACAACTACCACCAAGGACAAAGGCGGCTAGTGAACGGGAATAACATAACTTGCAGATTCACAGCTTCCTAATTAAGAAATACATCCCAGCCCTTCATTGTCACTGGGTCTAAAGCCTGGGATTCTCTCTCCAATAGCACCATGAGAACACCTCCTTCAGAATGAGTTCAGTGGACCAAGATGGCAGCTCATCGCCATCCTTTCAGTTGCTAGGAATGGTTAATAAATGAGATTTATTATTATCAGTACTGAAATACAGTGGAAAGCTTTGTTTGCTGGCTAAACACACCAAGTATACCATACATGAATACAACCATCAAACTCAAGTAGAACATTGACAGGAGATTCAAATGAGTAGAATGATTGTATTGTGTGACAGAGTAGCGCAGCGGTAGAGTTGCTGCCTTACAGCGCCAGAGACACGGGTTCGATCCTGACTACAGGTGCTGTTTGTAAGGAGTTTGTACATTCTCCCCGTGGGTCTTCTCTGGTTGCTCCAGTTTCCTCCCGCACTCCAAAGACGTATAGGTTTGTAGGCCAATTGGCTTCTGTAAATTGTCCCTAGTGTGTAGGATAAAACAAGTGCATGGATGATCAGTGGGCCAAAGGGCCAGTTTCCATGCTGTGTCTCTAAGACAGTGGATCCCTCTGGGCAGAGCACGCAGAGTCGCCACAGTCTTGCAACGATGCTGGCTTTATCAGTGGTTCTAAAGAATGACTAAAAGCAGGTTTTTTTTATCCCTCGGGTCTACATCGCTTGATGCATTTTAAATTAACCGATGCAAGCTTGGAACTTGGAACAACCTCCAGATATTTGCTGAATTATTGGAACCTCTGGATGCTTGCTAATGTTCTGCGGCTCCTAGTGCCACGCTCAAATGCAATTAGGCTGCCAGGAGCTGCTGGCATTTGCGAAAGCAATCAATCACTGAGAACCTAGGGATGGAACACTGCTCCAGCTCTTAAATTAAAAGGAATTTGAAATAAATTACATATGCCATACATCAGTTGTACTCATGTTGTTGTCTGTCAATTTGCTCAGATTGGTGAGCATTTTGAGAAAATGCATCTATTTTCAAACCTGTTGACAACCATCCTGTTTCCGTTTCTTTTAAGTTCTATCTGCTTGGATAGTGCATACCAGAAACATTCTGCACGCTAACCTCCTATCTGTGGAATTCTCTGCCTCAGAAGGCAGTGGAGGCCAATTCTCTGAATGCATTCAAGAGAGAGCTAGATAGAGCTCTTAAGGATAGCGGAGTCAGGGGGTATGGGGAGAAGGCAGGAACGGGGTACTGATTGGGAATGATCAGCCATGATCACATTGAATGGCGGTGCTGGCTCGAAGGGCCGAATGGCCTCCTCCTGCACCTATTGTCTAAACACTTTCCTTTTTATTTCCTTCACTTAAATCTCAATGGTTTGGAGACACGGTGATAAGATTTTATTAAGCAGTGAGAAGTTAACGTTTCTTTTGATAAGTCTAATACATTTTGTATTATCGAACAGTATTTACTCCCTTTAGAAATATGTTCTCAGTATGCTTTCTGCTTTAATGCTTCATGCCATCACTGTTGATAATTTAAGATTTTGATAATTTAAGATTTCCTCTTTGATAAGTAGACTCTTTGATAATTTAAGATTTCCTGTGATCTTTTTTTGCTTTGGCAGCGCCTGTTCTCTCGATCACTGGAGATTGGTCCAAACAACCTCAAGGATCCGATTAAAATTATTATACCCCGCTATGTCTTACGTGGACAAGGCAAGGATGAGCACTACGAGTTTGAGGTGAAGGTGAGTGTTGCCCTTGTTTCACAAGTGATAGGAGTATAATCAAGCCATTCGGCCCATCGAGTCCACTCCGTCATTCAATCATGGCTGATCTCTGCCTCCTAATCCCATTTCCATGCCTTCTCCCCATAACCCTTGACACCCGTTCTAATCAAGAATTTGTTCATCTCTGCCTTAAAAATATCCACTGACTTTGCCTCCACAGCTTTCCGTGGCAATGAGTTCCACAGATTAACTACCCTTTGACTAAAGAAGTTCCTCTTCACCTCCTTTTTAAAAGAGCGCCCTTTAATTCTGAGGGCTCCTGGACTCTCCCACGAGTGGAAACATCCTCTCCGCATCCACTCGATCAATGCCTTTCATTATTCTCAAAGTTTCAATTTCCTTTCCAAAAGTACATTCTTTTTCCCAGAGTAGAGTATTCTAAAACTAGAGGGCATAAGGTTAAGGTGAGGGGGGTGAGATTTAGGATGGACATCAGGGGCATCCTTTTTCAATCTGGATAGTCCTGAGATATAATGAAAAATATAATGTGTAGGATAATCAGGGGAAAGGGAAACAAGAGATATTGACCGTGATGTAGAGAGATATAGATCAAATGATTGAAAGATATGCAAAAAAGTAATGATGATAAAGGAAACAGGCCATTGTTAGCTGTGTGCTAGGTGAGAGCGCACAGCTAACAATGTGCTAGTGCAGACAATGAGACTCAACAAGATGACTTTGAAGCTGGTGCGACTTGGATGGGGGAGAGATGGAGAGAGAGGGAATGCAAGGGTTACTTGAAGTTAGAGAAATGAACCCTTAAAAACCGATAATAATTATGACTTTAAAAATACATTTTGACATGTATGTGGATTGGAAGGATTTAGAGGGCTATGGGCTAAATGTGAGCAAATGGGACTAGCTCCAGACGCCAACTTGACCGGCATGGATAAGGTGGGCCGAAGGGCCTGTTTCCATTATGCACGTCTCTGACTTTCTGACTCCATGGAAATAATGAATCATTCAGATTCAATCATTCTGAATCATAAAGCTTTAAGAACACAGGAATTGTAATTTCATCAGCCCAGACTAAATATTCAGCATTACAATAAGTTATGCAAACCATTTAGGACTGGTGGAGTATCCATTAATATGAGTAGTCTTTTATTGAACTGCAAATTATATTAATCCAATCAAAATTCACATATTCTGAAGGCGATTTGAAATTGATAGAGAGCCTTGGATGACAGGTATGGAATATCATTACAAAGGAAGGCACATTTTAATACAAAGGATATGATCTCCAAAGATCATAATTTTCATGTAAATCCAGTGAAACTAAAAATATGGGAATGTATTTCCTTTGTTTAGGAGAAGTTAAGAGATTCTAATCTGATTAGAATTGATGGCAGGAAAGAAAGAAAATGGTGGCGCAGCGGTTGAGTTGCTGCCTTACAGCGCAGGAGACCCAGGTCTGATCCTGATTACGGGTGCTTGTCTGCATGGAGTTTGTAGTTATCCCCGTGACTTGTGTGGGTTTTCTCCGGATTCCTCCCACACTCCAAAGACGTACAGGATTGTAGGTTAATTGGCTTGGTATAATTGTCATAGAGTGATGCAGTGTGGAAACAAGCCCTTGGGCCTGTTGAGGGACGGTGGGAGAACAAAGGGTGGCCCGGTGTGGGGGAAGGGAGGGGCACTCTAGAATCCTCTGCCCAGGGCATAAGTCCGTGTTTGTTTGTTCATTTGTTCCGGAGAAGGCAATAGACAATAGGTACAGGATTCGGCCCTTCGAGCCAGCACCGCCATTCACTGGGATCATGGCTGATCATTCTCAATCAGTACCCCATTCCTGCGCTCTCCCCATACCCCCTGACTCCGCTATCATTAGATCTATCTAAGGCGCCGTGCACATGGCAGCCAGCCAACAGTCGCGTGTCTTTTTCTTTTTGTTTTCACTTTTAATGTCACGTTTTTGTGTACCTTGTTATGTTGTGACTGTCGGCAGACCAACTTCCCTCCGGGGATGAATAAAGTTTTATAGTATCGTATATGTATTCTCGGGCATTAGAAAATTCGGCTCTGTTTTATATATTATATATATATACACCAGATTTTGTCAGAATATCAGTGAAAATCATTTTGCATTTATTTGGGCCATGCAGTCAAATAATTTTATTCTGCATGAATAAATAATTCCCGGCTGGTGGGGGGGGGGCAAGAATGAAGGAGGGGACAAGTGGAGGGGGACCGGGCGGGAGGGGGGTGGGGATTGTTGCTGCCACATGTGGTGTCAGGCAGTAGATGGGATTGTTTGGTGAACTTTTGTACCTTTGTCGGCGCCAGAAATGTGGTGACCCTTGTGTACTGCCTGGGTGAAGTCTGCTATACGGTTTGCAAACAAAACATTTCACTGTACCTAGGTACACGTGACAACTAAGTATCATCGAATCATTGAATAATTTGTGTTCTGCTAGATAACCATTTTGGATGAAACTTGGACAGTGTTTAGACGTTACAGTCGTTTCCGAGAACTGCACAGAACAATGAAGGTGAAATATCCAGAGGTAAGGCAGAATTTTAAAATTCAAGAATATCCTATTAATGTTCTCGTGGTGTACAAATTTCACACTTCTGATTAAACAATAGTGGATGCTACGGACAGACACAGAAGCAGGCCGGACCGGCACCTGGTGCAGCGGGTGGCGTGAGGGGGAGGAGAGCAAATGCAGCTACGTGACCAAATGAAAAGACACAAGGTGCTGGAGTAACCCAACGGGCCAATCAGCATCTGTGGAGAACTTGGATAGGTGATGCTTCAGGTCGGGACCCGAAACCTGACTCGAATTGTCACCTGTTCATGTTCTCCAGAGATGCTGCCTGACCCGCTCAGTTACTCCAGCAGTGTTTAGTTTAGAGATACAGCATGGAAACAGGCCCTTCAGCCCACCGAGTCCACGCCGACCAGTGATCCACGTACACTAACACCACCCTACACTCTGGGGACAATTCACAGTCTTTACCAAAGCCAATGAACCTACAAACCTGCAAGTCTGTCGAGTGCGGGATGAAACTGGAGCACCCAGGGAAAATCAAGCGGTCACGGGTAGAACGTACAAACTTTTCATTGCCATACAATGAACTTAACTTATTCATTGCGGCATAAAGAAAATATTTGAATGTCAATCGTGGTATATAAATAAGGCATACAATGAAAGCGTTAGTACATGACCATGGTAAAGGAACATCAAGCACTGTAAAGACTAAATCAGAAATAAAGATACTTAATTGGCAAAGGTGGACACACAGTGGTGGCACAGTAGCACAGCGATAGAATTGCTGCCTTATAGCGTCAGAGACCTGGGTTCGATCCTGACCACGGGTGCTGGCAGTACGGAGTTTGTACGTCCATCCTGTGACCGCATGCGTTTTCGGGTGCTCTGGTTTCCTCCCACACTCCAAAGACATACAGGTTTGTAGGTTAATTCACTTGATATAAATGTTAAATTGTCCCTAGTGTGTGCAGGATAGTGCTAGTGTGCAGGGATCATAGGTCTGCGCGGACTCTGTGGGCCGAAGGGCCTGTTTCCACGCTGTATCTCTAAGCTAAACTACCAGAGAGATACGGGAACTGTGGATGCTGGAATCTTGAGAAAAACACAAAGTGCTGAAGGAAATCGGCGGGTCAGGCAGCATCTGTGGAGGGAATGGGCAATTCCTCCACAGATGTCTATTCCCTCCATACACGCTGCCTGACCCACCGAGTTCCCCCAATAATTAGCTGTCAGAATTTATTAACAATCGTGTTTTTTATCTGTCGCTTGAATGTTTGTTCTTGATATATAGCACATAAAATTATAATGGAATAGATGGAGAGAAAGCTCAGTTTATTCAAATAACCTAGATGGAAAGTTGTGATGAAGGAAGAACATGAATAATTTTATTGCCCATGAATAGCGAGAGACACCAAATCTGTGCTTAGAACCCAGATTTCAGCAGAATAATATGTTTGAACAGCCATCAAATAATATCAGTTCAACTCCAACATTTTCAGGATGTTTCATGGCATTGGTGATATACCACAAACATCAGCCTCTTTTAATCTCTACATCATATCTATTGCTTCAAAACAAAAGGAAGCGACTGTTTAAAAACACTCTTTAATAACAAATCGTGATATATTTTCATTGCGTAGTTTTCATTCCAGGAATGGGGGGTTGGTAGGAATGTATTTGGATGACAAATGCTATTTTGTGTCTGCATGTACACTTTTTGGTTCTGTTGCAGTCTATTTAGCTGTAACCAAGTGAACAATCCTATTCAGATTTCATACTAAATCATTGAAGGTTGATTTTGCTCACTTAAGATATCAAAGGTTGAATGTGACTTTTTACCTCGCGTTAATTTCCCACATCTTTCGTCCTTTGGGAATAGCTCTGCCCAAGACTAAGACATTGCAGAGGGTAGTGGATGTACCCATCATTGATTCCATCGACACTTCAGGCTGCCTTGGGAAAGCAGCCAATATAATCAAAGACTTGTCCCACCTGAGTTATTCCTCCTTCTCCCCTCTAGTGTGGGGTAGAAGATGCAGAAGCTTGAAAGCACAGACCACCAGTCTCGGAAACAATTTCTTCCCCTCTGCTTCCAGAAGCTAGGGTACTGTTCAATTCACCTCTACCCCATTGCGGGCATTGTCTCTGGAACTGATGCGCTCCAATGCTGAGAACTATATTCTATACTCTATATCTTCCCCTTTGCTCTACCTATTGTTTTATGATTATATTTATGTACATTATTACCTGATTTTGATTGGATAGCATGCAAAACAAAGTTTTCACGGTACATTGGTGTACACGTGACAATAATAAACCTAAACCTAAACCATTTATCTGTAACTTGAGAGGTTTGTTGGTGGCCTTGCAACCACAATTCCCACCGTTCCGTATTGTTAGTGATGTGGAACCATTGTCTCTGCTCTTTCCATTTAAATTGATCTGTTTAAAATGTTAACATTCCTCGGATGACTGATCAGTGTGGGTGCACAGTGCAAGATTCGCGCGGAGAGCACTAATTGACTCGCTGAATTGCATTCATTAATTAATGTAAATGACTTGGCAACATTTTATAATGTTAATAGCGTGTCCTCTGTTGATCTAACTATTCTGGAGGATGAGCAAAATTCACGCTATGAAAATTTAGGTGACCTAAGCTGACATATTGAAATGTGTGGGCCCATTTAGCAGAGGTTGGATGATGTGAATTGCTGGCATAGACTACAGACACGGACTTGACCTTGAAATGGCACAACTTTAATGGGGAGATGTACACGTTCTGATGAGCTAATAGTTAAAGGGATATGCACAATTAATGAAAAGTGGTGTCAGAAGTCACATTTATTATTATAGATTACAAGTCCTTGTGCCCATAATGCTGTCAAAATCCAGATTTCTCATTGTACCTGTACTTGTGCGTGTGACAATAAACTTGAATTATTATTTCAGCTTTAAAAGGAGACCAGGAAGTCAGAAAAGCATAATCGAAAGCAAGCCCAATCTCGGGTCATGAAACAAAATCATTGGTCGACTCCCGATCTCGCCCCCATGAATGATTTTAGATGCTGTAGGTGTGGTGCTTTATGAGATTAATGCTCCATGTCTTGATCTTCTTAGCACAAGAAAGCACTAGGCCATGTCAGGTAGAAAGAGCAGTCATTTTATAGATCATAAGAAATGGGAGCAGAAGTGGGGCCATTCAGCCCATCAAGTCTACTCTGCCATTCAATTATGGCTGATCTATCTCTCCCACCTAACCCAATTTTCTTGCCTTCTCCCCAAACCCCTGACACCTGTACAATCAATTAGTATTGATTGATATTAGAATCTTATATATCTCTGCCTTAAATATATCCACTGACTTGGCCTCCACAGCCTTCTGTGGCAAAGAATTCCACAAATTCACCGCCCTCTGATTTTTAGCACCCATATCCCCCAAAACCTCACCTTTTGAATGTTATTATTGTTACCTACCTCAAACAGCTCGTCCTATATACCAACCCCACTCTGTAGGGGAAAAGAAAATTGCCCCTCGGGTTCCTATTAAAACTTTCCCCTCTCACCGTAAACCTATGTCCCCAGGTTCTTGATTCCTCAACTGGATAAAAGACTCTGTGTATTGTCACTGTCTATTCCCCTCATGATCCTATACACCTCTATAAGTTCCCCCCTCAACCTCCTGCGCTGCCAGGAATAGTCTGCCCAACCTCTTCCCTTGAGCTCAGGTCCCTTGGGTCGTGGCAACAACCCATCACAATTCAGATCATTAATTTAAATAACCTAGTTTAACTTGTGGAGGGGCTTCAGCTATTACACGCACGGTGAATGCTTAATAATGTGTATATTGAGCTTGCATCAAAGGCCTTTTGTCTTGCATTCTCCATTGATGCCGCATTGCCCTTTTTCAAATATCTAAGTTGGAAACGAGAAACAGGTGCACATCCCAAAGCAATATTGATTCCTCAAATTGCCTGCCCACCAGCAAGGTGCCCTGGATAATTACTATGAATCATAGGGCCATTAATGGAATGGTGTGCATCTGCCGTGCATTAGAATATAAGGCCATTGTTGCAGTTGCAATTAATTCACATTTCATTCAATTGAAACATCGGTAGGTAGACACAAAATGCTGGAGTAACTCAGCGGGACAGGCAGCATCTCTGGAGGGATGGAATGGGTGACATTTCGGGTTGAGACCCTTCTTCAGACAATACTGATGTTGTTTATTCTGTGCAGTATGGGTTTGGGTATTTGCTCACCACTGGTTAATCTGAGAGATGAGTCCTGCTGTACCTACATAGGGCGAAGCTGACTGGCTCAATTATACAAGTTAGCAAAGTTATCAGTCGATTTAAGTTCAGAGTTTCTATTGGCACATCTGTAGGTGTGCCTTCTGTTTTGACTCCTTAAAAATAGAACCTCGACTTAGTGACGGAGGGAACTGCAGATGCTGGAATCTTGTGCAAAAACACAGTGTTGGAGGAGCTCAGTGGGTCAGGCAGCATTTGTGGAGAGAATGGACAGGCGTTTCTGGTTGGGACCACCGTCAGATTGACAGGAGTCTAGGAGGGAGAAGTGGGATTTGAAAGAAGGCCTGGTAAGTGATAAGCGAAGATTTTGTTTTAGAGTTCAGATTGATGTCAAATTAGGGTGACACAGTGGTGCAGTGGCAGAGTTGCTGCCTCACCGCGCCAGAGACCTGGGTTCGATCCTGACCACGGGCACTGCCTGTATGGAGTTTGCACGTTCTCCATACATGACCGTGTGAGTTTCCTCTGTGCTCCGGTTTCCTCCCACATTCCAAAGACGTGCAGGTTTGTAGGTTAATTGGCCTCAGTAAATTGTCCCGGGTTTGTAGGATAGAACTAGAGTATGGGTGATCTTTGGTCGGTGTGGACTCGGTGGGCCAAAGAGCTGTTTCCAGGCTGTATTTCTAAAACTAAAACTAAAAACATGCTTTGATGCAATAGGCCCAGACTTTTTCATGACATCCTTGGGTCAGGCTGGTGTAACACAGCCAGATTATCAACTGCCCGCTTTACATCTCCCCTTCAAGAAATATCTCTGGAGAACGTGGATAGGTGCCATTTTGGGTTGGGACAATTCTTCGGACTGATGTCAGTTTATACAAGTCAGCAAAGTTATCAGTAAAGTCGAAGAAAATTTATATTTAAAACTGCAGATTTAGCTGGCAATCTAAATGATCAGTGATGTCTCCCCTCGCCCATCGTCCCCGCAGTCTAACCACCGTCTTTTGGAATCTTGTGCAAAAACACAGTGTTGGCGGAGCTCAGTGGGTCAGGCAGCATTTGTGGAGAGAATGGACAGGCTCAAGAAGGATGAGAGGGGATCTTATCGAAAAGAAGGATGAGAGGGGATCTTATCGAAACGTATAAGATTATTAAGGTGTTGGACACGTTAGAGGCAGGAAACATGTTCCCAATGTTGGGGGAGTCCAGAACAAGGGGTCACAGTTTAAGAATAAGGGGTAGGCCATTTAGAACGGAGATGAGGAAGGAACCATCATCTCCAGGGACCTTAAATGGGGGGCCACCATCGACTCCACAGTCAAAAAGGCCCAACAGAGGATGTACTTCCTGCGGCAGCTGAGGAAACACAATGTGCCACAGGCAATGACGGTCCAATCCTATACTGCCATCGTAGAGTCTGTCCTCACCTTCTCCATCATGGTCTGGTTTGGCTCAGCCACCAAGCACGACATCCAGAGGCTGCAACGGATCGTTCGATCAGCTGAGAAGGTTGTTTGCTGCAACCTTCCCCCCCCCCCCCCCCCCCTTTGACGAACTGTACACTGCAAGGGCCAGGAAGCGAGCGGGCAAGATCATCTCTGACCCCTCTCACCCTGGCCACAAACTCTTTGAAGCACTTCCCTCTCGAAGGCGACTCCGGACTGTCAAAGCAGCCTTAGCCAGACATAAAAACAACTATTTTCCACGAGCAGTAGCTCTAATCAACCAAAAGTCTGTAGCCTCCTTTTGCTCTGGTGTTTTATTTCATTCACATGTTTAAACTATAATGTTTCATTCTTAATGTTTTAATGTTTTATGTTTTATTCTTCATTGTTTACTCTATGTCGTGTTGTTACTTGTGAGCAAAGCACCAAGTCAAATTCCTTGTATGTGTACATACTTGGCTAATAAAATGTATTCAATTCAATACAATTCAATTCAAAACACTCCTGACTCAAATGTTGTGCAAAGATGCATAACAGCATCTCATCTTTCGCTTGGGCAGCTTGCAACCCAGCTTCAAAGTCATCTTGTTGAATCTCATTGTCTGTGGTTGTTTTCACTTAGTCCACAGCTAACTATGGCCTATTTCCTTTATCATCGTTATTTTTTTGCATGTCTTTCATTCATTTATTCTATATCTCGCTACATCATCTATATCTCTCGTTCCCTTTCCCATGACTCTCAGTGTGAAGAAGGGTCTCGACCCGAAACTTCACCTATTCCTTTGCTCCAGGGATGCTGTCCTGCTGAGTTATTCCATCTTTTTGTGTCTACTGCATAATCAGATCATAAGTGAGAGTAGGCCATTCAGCCCATCAAGTCTACTCCGCCATTCAACCATGGCTAATAAATCTCTCCCTTCAAACCCCACCTAATTATCTCCTGAAGATAGATGCAAAATGCTGGAGTATCGTGTCAAGACCCTTCTTCATCTGTCTTCTTCTTTGCCTGAAGAAAGTCTCGACCCGAAACGTCACCCATTCCTTCAATCCAGTGATGCTGTCTGTCCCTCTGAGTTACTCCAGCATTTTGTGTCTTCGGCTTAAACCAGCATCTGCAGTTCCTTTAGTTGTCCTTCCCACAACAACTAATTATCTTCTGACTTATATTTAGTTTGAGTTCTACTAGATCAAATTACAACATTGATTCTGTCATGCCTGTGAGAGTTACGTCTAGGAAGATCTGAGCGTACATTCCCCTTGATGTCTGCTGTAGTTTGAATGACTTTGCAAATTTAAACTTATTTGGAGTTCAGAGAGAAATCTCTCCAGTGGTCGGAATCATTGCTGACACAAGAAGATCCTTGTGGTGTTGAATGTCTGCAGCTGAACACTTAGAAAGCAGTCATTTAGAGATGCAGCGCGGAAACAGGCACTTCGGCCCACCGGGTCCGCGCCGCCCAGCGATCCCCGCACATTAACACTATCCTACACACACTAGGGATAATTTTTACATTTACCCAGTCAATTAACCTACATACCTGTACGTTTTTGGAGTGTGGGAGGAAACCAAAGATCTCGGAGAAAACCCACGCAGGTCACGGGGAGAACGTACAAACACTACAGACAGCACCCGTAGTCGTGATCGAACCGGGTCTCCGGTGCTGCTAGCGCTATAAGGCAGCAACTCCACCGCAGCGCTACTGTGCAAGAGTGTAATTTAGTAGTGCAAGAATGTAATTTATTTTTAACCAACATCTTCACTCAGTAAAAAACAAAGCTATTGGCAATGTCATAATATTGAGTTTTGCTCAGAACTTGCTTGTTTATGAAGCAAAACACACAGTCCAAGTTGTAAGTGATAAATCATCCATTATTGGCTTCCAAATTACTCCTGATCCCTATCACTGCATCAAATGTTGGAACTTGGCGCCTCGCCTAGTTTTCTGTAGAAGCTGAGTTATTGCTATTCAGTCGGAGGTGTCTCACAATTGGTTGCCTCATGCACACTGTTATTGTCCCATTAGATTAGCACACATTTACGAGGATGTTGCCAGGACTTGAGGGCCTGAGCTATAGGGAGGAGTTGGGCAGGCTAGGATGTTATTCCTTGGAGCGCTGGGTGATGAAGGGTGATGTTGGAGAGGTGTAGAAGATAAAGAGGGGAAATATGTCGGGTAAATGCACAAATTATTTTACCCAGAGAAGGTGAATTAACATGAGACATTTGGAAAAGGTGCATGGATAGGAAAGGGTTTAGAGCGATGTGATGCATGGATAGGTTGGGCCAAAGGGCCTTTTTCCATGCTCTATGATTCAATATTTGAAATATTCCTTGCATACACCATGCAACCATGATTGCCGCAAAGATGCACATCTCCAGATTCGGGGACAGTTTCTTTCCAGCTGTTATCAGGCAACTTAATCATCCTACCACAACCAGAGCGCAGTCCTGAACAACCTACCGCTTTGGTGACCCTCGGACTACCTTTGATCGGACTTTGCTGGCTTTACCTTGCACTAAACGTTATTCCCTTATCATGTATCTGTACACTGTAAATGGCTCAATTGTAATCATGTATTATCCTTCTGCTGACCGGTTAGCACGCAACAAAAGCTTTTCACTGTACCTCTGAACACGTGACAATAAACTAAACTCAAGACTGCAACGATTTAAAGTTGCAAATCCCAAGGGAGAATAATATCCCACATTTTCAAACACAAAAAGATGACGTGCAGCCTGCTGAGCTCCTCCAGCAGATTGTTTATTGCTGCAAAAATGTGGAAGGTTGTCTGAATGACCCTTTCTCCTCCTCCTCCATATTTTTCCATAATAGCAATGGTTGGAATTTGGTTGCTTGTTTTTATGGCCCATATATTTTGTCGGGATAGATAAAGTGAAATGTACAGAATTTATTGATGCTTCATTTTTGGTTCGGCCGGTGAATTGCGAGATGTCTTTTCCATCAGTGAGGCAAAGCAATTTGCTGTCAACTGTATAAATTGTCCAATCTTGGCAATCGGGTCGCGGAGTACGAGTTGAGAAACTTGCCAGAAGTTGTTCTTACAAAGGAACGTTGGAGAGCGTTTTGGTGGGAACAACAGTACTGTTGAGCAGCCCCAAGGAATTCAGAATCGTAACGTGTTTGTGTACTTTAAATAGTGCGTCCGAGGGAATGGTGATATCCATATTAGCAGTGGTTATTGTACATCTATGATGAATGAGATGGTGATGCTTTTCTTCCCTTAACATTACTCCCAAGGACTAATATTTCCATTCAGCAGGCAAAGGGGTTGAGTACTGTCATTTCCGTAAAATGAGTTGATGCACATCTAATACTGTTTTGCTGACCTTCAAACCCAAGGGGATGATTTAATCACCCGTTTTGAATAAGCCACTTTGCTCCCAGCTAACTAACGTGCAGATTGTAACTTGGAACTGATAAATCCACCTTCTAAAGTCGGCAAAACTGTAAATTAACTCGGGCAAGTTCTCAGAACATTTTCTACCTTTAAATTGATGGCTGCACTGTCGCTGATCCCGGCACTTGTACGGAACTCAGAAAGGTTATTACCTTTTGCGGCCAGTCCACTACTGGCTCTCCTTTTCACATGCCCCTTACCTGACACTTTTCTTGCCTTCTCAATATATCTCTCGAGATCACCGAGCAACCAGTTCCACACTAAGAGCACAGATAACCACAAGGAACTGCAGAAGCTGGAATCCTGAGCAAAACACACAGTGCTGGGGACAGGACTGGACTGTGCAGGAGTTCTTCAGACTGGAGAAGAGTCCTGACTCGAACTGTCGCCTTTCATTCCCTCCACAAATTCTCCGGCAATTTGTTTTCCACAAATAACCACAGCTTTGTTAACTGCATCTTTTTTCCAATTTCTTTAGTTTATTGTCACCTGTTCTGAGGTACAGTGGAAAGCTTTTTGTTGCGTGCAATCCAGTCAGTGGAAAGACTAGATATGATTACAGTTCACAGAATAAAGGGTTATACGCACAGTGCAAGGTAAAGTCTGATTAAATATACTCCAAGGGTCTTTAATGAGGTAGATAGTAGCTCGGGGCCACTCTCTAGTTGTTGGTAGGATGGTTCAGTTGCCTGATAACAGCTGGGAAGAAACTGTCTCTGGAGGTATGTTTTTTCACACTTCTGTATCTCTTGCCTGATGGGAGAAGGTAGAAGAGGGAATGACTAAGATGAGACTGGTCCTTGATTATGCTACTGGCCTTGTTGAAGCAGCGTGAAGTATGGATGGAGTCAATGGAAGGGAGGTTGGTTTGTGTGATGGTCTGGGCTGCGTCCACAATTCTCTGCAACTTCTTGTGGTCTTGGTTGGGGCTGTTCCCAAACCGTGCTGTGGTGCATCACGATAAAATGCTTTCTACAGCACATATGCAGAAGTTGGTGAGAATGGTTGGGGATGTGCCAAACTATCTAAGCCTTCTCAGGAAGTAGAGGCGTTGGTGTGCTTTCTTGGCCATTGCTTTGATAGGGCTACTCCTGTTCTGATAATGAGATTTTCTATCATTTCTGATGAAGGATTATGGAATTCTCTGCCACAGAAGGCAATGTAGGCCAATTCAGTGGATGTATTCAAGAGAGAGTTAGATAAAGCTCTTGGGGCTAACGGAATCAAGGATTATGAGGAAAAAGCAGGAGTAGACAATAGGTGCAGGAGTAGGCCATTCGGCCCTTCGAGCCAGCACTGCTATTCAATGTGATCATGGCTGATCATTCTCAATCATAACCCCGTTCCTGCCTTCTCCCCATACCCCCTGACTCCGCTATCTTTAAGAGCTCTATCCAGCTCTCTCTTGAATGCATTCAGAGAATTGGCCTCCACTGCCTTCTGAGGCAGAGAATTCCACAGATTCACAACTCTCTGTGAAAAAGTTTTTCCTCATCTCCGTTCTAAATGGGCTACCCCTTATTCTTAAACTGTGGCCCCTGGTTCTGGACTCCCCCAACATTGGGAACATGTTTTCTGCCTCTAACGTGTCCAACCCCTTAATAATCTTATATGTTTCGATAAGATCCCCTCTCATCCATCTAAATTCCAGTGTATACAAGCCTGAGGTAGTGATTCCGGATTGAATGGCGATGCTGGCTCGAAAGGCCAAATGATCTACTCCTGCACCTACTTTCTATGTTTCTATGGATTGGAAACAATATCTCTGGTTCTCTTTCATAGATGGTTCCTTCTCGTGCCGAGTGTTTCCGGCTTTTGTTGGGTTGTTTTCAGATTTCTATTATTTTATGCAGTTTATATTTTATTTTAATGAAATTCAATTTAATTTTGGCTGACCAGAAAAAAAAGGGTTCATTAGAAGAGAGTAAACATTTTTACTTGTGCAAAATATATAACCCCCACCTTATCGCAAGCGTACATTTCAAATCAGTACTTTGCATTGCAGTGAGTGGTGTCTCCATAATCTTCAGAAAAATGATGCCATGTTTCTTAACAATGCAATATAATTCAGATCAAAATATGTTCTGATAGTTTGGAGTGACGTAATTAAGAGTCATTCAAGATATTTTTACGGCAGAGATAGATAGATTCTTGATTAGTACGGGTGTCGGGTTATGGGGAGAAGGCAGGAGAATGGGGTTGAGAGGGAGAGATAGATCAGCCATGATTGAATGGCGGAGTAGACTTGATGGGTCGAATGGCCTAATTCTCCTCCTATCACTTATCTATTTTGTTCTTTATCAATCTAACATTAATACTCTAGAGGTGGGAGGTTGAGGGAGGAAAAAAGAAATGAAAAGCAAGTAATTGCAGGTGCTGGAAATGGTAAACAACAACAGACAAATCGGAGATTATTCTGCAGGTCAGGCAGTATTGGAGAGAGGACAATTATGTTACATTTCCAGATCAATGCCACTTAAATTGACGGTGTATGGTCTTTGAAATGAAACACTAAACCGTTCCACTTCAGAGATGCTGCCTAACCTGTTGTGTAACCCAGCATGTTTTGTGTTCATATTAGAAAGAAACATCTGTTTGAGATGAGGGATATTTTCTTTGAAAGTGAGAATAATTTGGGGTGCTTCTTCATGGTTTGTTTTGTGCATTATATTTACATTTTGTTCCATGGATCTATTAGAGAGCTTGCACTGAACATTATACACCTTCGGGTCTAATTTTCCATTTGAAAGAATAAACAGTTTTTCTGCAGAATTTTACCCAGGGCAATCATCTAATATTAATTGCATTGATATTCTTCCCTTTTTTTGGCTTTGTTCTCAAAGGCAGGAAATGCAATTATAATTTGCATGCATTACTTGTGTGCAAAGTTTCAAGATTTTTGTATGAATTACTAATGAACTTTATTTAACCCAGGTGACTATCGATATATCTGAATGAATGAATGAATAAGTTTATTGGCTAAGTATGTGCATATACAAGGAATGTGCCTTGGTGATCCGCTCACAAATGACAACACAAATGACAAGTTAACAATCTGGTGCAGACATTTATGAATTAGGGTGGCACATTAGCACATTGGCTGTAGCTGTTGCCTCAGCGCCAGAGACCCGGGTTCAATCCTGCCCCCGGGTGCTGTCTGTGTGGAGTTTGCACATTTTTCCTATGACTGCTTGGATTTCCTACGGGTGCCATGGTTTCCTCCCACATCCTAAAGACGTGCGGGTTTGTAGAATAATTGGCCTCTGTAAAATTTGCCCTGGTGTGTGGGGATTAGATGAGAAAGTGGGATAACGTAGAATCGATGGTCAGCATGGACTAGGTGGGCCGAAGGGCTTGTTTCCATGCTGTATATCTAAACTAAATTAATCTTGAAGGCATTGGAATTAACTTTTATTGATGAAAAATGCCTAAAGAATATTTTATTCCCTTCTCAAGTGTAAGTATTTAGCACCGGGTGATTACCGAGTGTGAATAATAAAACTGGGTTATTTTAATCCACTCAGTCTATCAATCTACTGACAAATTTTTCTGAAAGAATTTGTGACATGCTAATGTGCTAAATAAATTTTCAGCTGTTGACCATTGCTACAATGATAAATTAAACTCAGGATTGCATTGTTCCCCGTTTCCAGATCGCCAGTCTAGAATTTCCGCCAAAAAAACTCTTTGGTAACCGGGATGAAAGAGTCATTGCTGAGAGACAATCCCATTTAGAGGTATGCTTTGCTTGGTCTTTATTCAGGGTATTTATCATAATATTACTGGAACTTTAGCTGTGAATATAAATGCTTATAACACACTGACGGCATTATTTTTCAATCTGCCTTCACTCATCTCCCTCTATTTACACACCTTCAGCTAGATCAGCTAAACTAACCAGTATTCATCCCGTCTTTTAAACGAAGCCAACAGTAATTTTCTCACCTGGATAATCTTGGTCTCTGCTGGATCACAGATATTCCCCTTATCCTCTTCGTTCTACCTGCTCACTCTCTTACTTTTCCAGTTGTGACGACAAATAAAATCAATCTGAAACCTGTAGTGGTGTAGTTGGTAGAGTTGCCGTCTCACATCACTAGAGATCCAGGTGACCCGCGGAGTATCCTTGATCGGACATTTCTGGCTTTACCTTGCACTAAACGTTATTCCCTTATGTATATGTACACTGTAAATGGCTTGATTGGAATCATGTATTGTCTTTCTGCTGACTGGATAGCATGCAAAAAATGTTGTTCAGTGTACCTCTGTACACGTGACAATAAATTAGACTGGAGGTTCAATCCTGATCTCAGGTGCTGTCTGCGCATTCTTCCTGGCACCACACAAATTTCCTCTGGGTGCTCTGGTTTCCTCCCACATTTCAAATACGCGCGGGTTTATCGGTTAATTTGCCTCTGTAAATTACCCCTAGTGTGCAGGGAGTGGATGAAAAGGGGAGATAAAATAGAACTAGTGTAAACGGGCGATAAATGTGGACTCGGTGGCTGAAGAGGCTATGTCCATGCTGTATCTTTAAAGTAAATTAAACTCCATTCACTCATCTGACGGTATCATTGCTATATCCAAACTAGTTCCTCTTTCAAACCATCCATTGATCCTTCAACATTTGTATATTTGAGATTGATATAAAGATCTGTTTCTTTTCTGGTTTCCCATTTCATTGTTTTTGTGTACATGAATAAATCCAATCATTGTTGCTTACTTAGTGTTTATTGGTGCTACATTGTAAATCAGATTGTTAAAAAAAAAATATTATGTAAATCAAATTATTAAAATTTGTATTAGTATCCATATAATTTTAAAGGACAGTAAAATATCAATGTGAATTTTAAAATTCTCTGGATGCATGCTGTTATATTTGTAATAATCCTTCAGGCTTATCACCACCTGCTAGCGGCGTTCTTTCAATACCCATTTTGGGGATACCTGTAATTTAATACCATGGATAGTGAAGGGCCTAGATAGAGTGGGTGTGGAGAGGATGTTCCCACTGGTGGGAGAGTCCACGATGTCAGTCCAAGATGTCAGCGCCATGCAAAAGGCAAAAAGTGCCATTTGTACATTCAAGCCACCTCCAGTTACATTATCTTGAATGGTTAAAGTTGAGGGTTGAAATTATGGAATTCTCTGAAACAATAGGACATAAGGCAGGCACAAAATGCTGGAGTAACTCAGCGGGACAGGCAGCGTCTCTGGAGCAAAGGAGTGGGTGACGTTTTGGGTCGAGACCCTTCTTCAGACTAGGACATAAGGCAGAGTGTAGGAAGGAACTACAGATGCTGGCTTTAAACTGAAGATAGACATAAAAAGCTGGAGTAACTCAGCGGGTCAGGCAGCATCTCTGAAGAGAAGGAATAGGTGAGGTTTCGGGTCTCTTCGGACATGTATACCCTCCCTGAGTCAACATTTTGGTCGACCCACCCATTCCTGCTCTTTCCCCATAGCTCAACAAATATTCCCCTTCAGATATATCCAATTCCTTATAAAAAATTGTTAATGACTCTCTTTCCATCACACTTTCAGGCAGTGCATTACATATCTTAAAAGTGGTCTCCAATGTTACCTTTGAAAACTGTACAAAGAGGATTTTGCACTTGCAAAGCACTACACCCCGTGTGAGTTTTCACCGTCGCACAGACCAGTCTTCCCACCGTTGACTCCATCTACATCTGACCCTGCCTCAGAAAAGCAGCCAACATAATCAAAGACTTGTCCCTCTCCTGTCCAGCACAAGGTACAGAAGCTGGAAAGCGCACACCACCAGACTCAGGAACAGCTTCTTCCCCTCTGTTATCAGGCTTCAGAATGGTCTTTCCATAAGCTAGGATGCAGTCCATTTTACCTCTACCTCATTTCTGACATTAGACTTTGTCTCTGGAACTAGTGCACTACAATGCAGTGAACTGTTTCCTGCAATCTGTATCTTCCCCTTTGCCCTACCTATTGTACTTGAGTCTAATGTGATTGCATTGATGATTAGTATTACATAATGTGATTGGATAGAAATGGAATGGAAAGAATGGGTCGACTATTCAAGGGAATTTAGAAGGATGAGAGGGGATCTTATAGAAAACTATAACATTCTTAACGGATTGGACAAGCTAGATGCAAGAAAAATGTTCCCCATGTTTGGGGAGTCCAGAACCAGGGTCACAGTTTAAGAATAAGGGGTAGACCATTTAGGACTAAGATGAGGAAAAACTTTTTCACCCAGAGAGTTGTGAATCTGTGGAATTCTCTGCCACAGAAGACAGTGGAGGCCAATTCACGGGACGTATTCGAGAGAGAGTTAGATATAGCTCTTGGGGCTAACGGAATCATAGAAGCATAGGAAATAGAAACCTAGAAAATAGGTGCACGAGGAGGCCATTTCGAGCCAGCACCGCCATTCATTGTGATCATGACTGATCAAAAGATATCGGGGAGAAAGCAGGAACGGGGTACTGATTTTGGATGATCAGCCATGATCATATTGAATAGTGGTGCTGGCTTGAAGGGTCGATTGACCTACTCCTGCATCTATTTTCTATGCTTCTATGGATAGCATGCAAACCAAAGCTTTACATTGCACCTCGGTACACATGACAACAAACCTAAACCTTGAGGCCGGTGTGGGCAAGTTGGGCCGAAGGGCCTGTTTCTACATTGTATCACTCTATGATTCTAAGGAAGGGAATTTATGATTTCATGAAAAATTCCGGATACTTTCTCTTGTGATTATTTTGCCAATTACTCAATCTGTGTTTGCCTGATAGCAATGGATAGATTGAAAATCCTGCAGGTTTTCCCATTACCGATTAAACAATTGCATATTTAAAGCGGAGTTTGGCAGATTAGTTGATTAGTTCAGGAATCAAGGGTTATGGAGCGAAGGCAGGAGAATGGGGTTGAGAGGGAAAGATGGATAGATCAGCCACGATTGAATGGCGGAGTAGACCTGATGGGCCGAGTGGCCTAATTCTGCTCCGAGAACTTATGAACTTATGAATTACAACATGTTCTCGACTCTTTTTTTGTTTTGCAGAGATACCTCAGGAACTTTTTTGCGTTGATTTTGAAGTCTCCAACCTCACCACTGAACCTATCCAAAGAAGATTTTACATTGTCGAAGCACACGCTATGTGAGTTTACGCCATTCTTCAGGAAAGGAGTTTTTGACTTCAGCAGTCACGGAACTGGATAATTAAATGAGAAAAACGGGTAGTAACCAGGACCAAAAGCAGTGCCTTTTCACTTTCCATCCAAATCTTCTAATTATGCAGGCAGATTATCTCACAAAGAGCATGTCCAATTTCTTTTTTCAAAAAAATATTTACAAAAACACCTCCATAAAGTTTGAAGTATTCTACATGTAATATCTATAGGCTTTTTTTAAAAACTGTTTTGCTTCCACAGGCCATTTATAATAGATCTCTCCAGCAACCAAATGCACATTTTTACAGTGTAAATATTTCACCAAACCAGTTGCAAATTATCAAATCTTTCACCCACTGTTTATCTAGATAAAACAAACAAAAAAGATATTTATCTCATTGTAATTATGACTTAATCTACCACTTAATTCTACTACTAAAACTACAGAGATCAACTTTGAGTTTCCATGTTTAGAAATAAGTTTACTGGTCCCTTATGGTTCCATAGTGACATTTCTGATATGGGGGGAGAAAAAAAATGTTTTATTAATTTATTTTGTTATTTGTCCCACTAGTTTATAGACAATAGACAATAGGTGCAGGAGTAGGCCATTCAGCCCTTCGAGCCAGCACCGCCATTCAATACGATCATGGCTGATCACTCTCAATCAGTACCCCGTTCCTGCCTTCTCCCCATACCCCCTCACTCTGCTATCCTTAAGAGCTCTATCCAGCTCTCTCTTGAAAGCATCCAACGAACTGGCCTCCACTGCCTTCTGAGGCAGAGAATTCCACACCTTCACCACTCTCTGACTGAAAAAGTTCTTCCTCATCTCCGTTCTAAATGGCCTACCCCTTATTCTTAAACTGTGGCCCCTTGTCCAACATTGGGAACATGTTTCCTGCCTCTAATGTGTCCAATCCCCTAATTATCTTATATGTTTCAATAAGATCCCCCCTCATCCTTCTAAATTCCAGTGTATACAAGTTTAAGACAATTGTTCTAAATATTTGCAGCAATCTATAGTCCTGTGTATCTTTGGGTGTGGATAGAGGCCTGAGTTAACAAAAAAATATAGATCTTCCATTTCTGCTCTTTTCTATTCAATCCTCCGGAAAATGTAATAAATGTAATTGATGGCAATTTGAGGATCACTCGTATCTAGAACGATGGGTAGCTATATAACTCCTCAAAACCTAAGTCCAAACAATGCAGCAACCAGCTTCCATAGCTATAGCCAGGCTTTTGTTGTATGGTGTTTGGACTAAAGTTTAGAAAAATGTAGAACATTTTAGACAACATTTCCCATTACAATAAATTTATATTTAGTGTAGTGTAATTCTAAGATTTTATTCTCTTAATTATTGTGAGAGCTATATTGCTTTGTCTAAATGTACTGTAGATGCAGGGAATTAAAAATAAAAACAAAGTTAAAGATAATCAGGTCAGGCAAGGGAGAGAGAGAGAGAAAGGTTTAATGTTTAGAGTAGAATAAACGCTGATTGTTGTAACCGAGTTGTTTTTAATAATATATTCCTTTATTCGTCCCACACCGGGGAAATTTACAAAAATTCACCATTTTTTCCTCTTGATTCTCCTGTATAATCTCAGGCTTTGAGTTCAAGATGGGCTCTGGGAAACAGGTTTTAAAACTTTTGCAGAAATAAACCACCGTACCTTCATAAGGAGCATTATTTCAAGAAACAATCCACTCCACTTGGTTAAATTAGCAAATTGTTGCAGTCTGAGGAAGGGTCTTGACCCAAAACGTCACTCACTCCTATCCAGAGATGCTGCCAGTCCCGCTGAGTTACACCAGCGTTTTGTGTCTATCTTTGGTTTAAACTAACATCTGCAGTTCCTTCCTACATAAAGGGACTAAAGTCTAAAGGTCATTAATATTAAAATTTGCATTCAACTAAACTTAGTTTAGTCATCTCTAATCTCTATCAGGAGAAACTCAATGCAAGAATATCACATTGGAAATAGTAGCAAGATGTAATTTATCTTTTAATAAATCTTTTAATCAGATTTGTACTTGTTAGGCAAAACTGAACAGAAATAAACAGAAAATGCTGGGAATAGTTGGGTCAGACAGCTTCTGTGGTGAGCAAAGCAAAGTTGATGTTTCGGATTAAATAACCCTTTCATGGATCTAAAATATATATAGGCTGTTATGTCAGCAATTAGTCCTCACCTGTTCTCCAGTCTATAAAAACAATGTCAAAACATTTGTTTTCACTTTTAATGTTAATGTGATTGTGGGGTTATCAACAATAATTTCCAAACAACTATATGTATTTACTTCAAATATTGCCTTTTAAAGTGGTAATATGGTCGAGGTACCTGACCTGACGACACTTGTTGAGATTTCTCACGTTAGTGAGTTGCAACACTCCATGCGTTGACTCTGTATGTCCCAGAGAATCCGAAGCATGCTAAACTGGTTAGAATGGAATGGATACACAAGAGAATGCGGACGCTGAATCTTGTACAAAGTGCTGGAAAAACTCAGCAGGCCAGGCAGTGTCTGTGGAGGGAAATGGACAGACTGATGTAGGGTCTTGACCCGAAACGTTTGTCTAATTTCCTCCACTAATGTTGCCTGGCCTGCTGAGTTCCTCTGACTGTTTTTGTTTTAATGGAAGGGAATGGTTTAGAAGTATGAGTAAACCAGAAAGGAACTTTATGGGCTGGATTTGTTGGCCAATTTCCCTCTATAACTGTAATGGCAGTTTCTAACCCTTCTCAAAGTCCAACTTTGATAGCCATTACTGCTCGGGGATGGAATGGAGGTATAGCTTACACACACACCGCACTCTGAGATAACAAAAACGAATCTTCCAAGCGCTGTTTTTTGATTAAATGGTCTTTATTAAAGTAGCACAAATTAAAAGGGTAATTCATAACTTTTCGTTCTTATCAACTGTTTCTTCTTCAAACAATACAGTAAAAATCGTGTAGTCGTTACCATGTAGTCCTTGTGAGTGTGGCTGGCGCGAGTGTGGCAGTCGCGAGTGTGACTGGCGCGAGTGTGGCAGTCGTGAGTGTGGCAGACGTGAGTGTGACTGGCGCAGGGTGTGGTAAAAAACTATTCTCTCCATCCTCCGAGACTAAACTGACCCACAATCTCTGTGGTTACGCTAGCCTCCTCTGATGTGGACACTCTCCATTACGTATCTAATCACACCCACAAGCATGCAAAAAAGACAGAAACTAGAAATATTAAACATAGCCATAATACAACGACAGTAACTAAATTAAGCGTAAATGGCTCCTACACATCAGCCCCTAATTGTTCTGAGTACATAATGAAGCAATTACCAATTGATACCAAAAGGAGCTAGAAAAACTTAATATTTATCAAAAACAAAAGTAATATGCATTATATGTTGGCATTCAAACTTCTTTAGCGATTCTTCAATCTTCTCCTTTACCTTCTAAAAGTAGACATATCTTGGTTATCGGTCTTACCAAGATGTCCTTAGTCTGAAGTCGTACAGTAAGCACAAAACCTTTAACGTCTGGCATGATCTCCAGTATCTTTTTACGAAGTTTCGACAAGATGTGATTTCTTCCTCCATGTCCGATCTGTTCATGAATATGTCGTAACAGCAATGTTGAAATATGAAAGTCCTTTGAGAGAATAATAGGATGCTTAACTTCTTCAGGCATCGCTAGTTTATTTAGGCGACCACCTACTCTCAGAAGTCCTTTATCCAGTATCGGGTCAAGCCTGTATAAATCACTACTTCTTTTAACACCATGTTCACCAGCTTGTAATGCTGATAGCTCTTCCTTATATTCTTGTCTTTGACAGAAAGAGATAACTGCATTTTCTGCCATAAAAAGATCATCCGGACATAAACACTGTCCACGGTATGATGCCTTAACCTTTTCTTTCAGCTTGCCGGGATCCGATTCAAAGCTACTCATAGCAGCCCGAGTTTCCTTTCTCTTACAAGTCCACTGCAAAAGCAATGTTTTTAATTTAAGAAACCAAGCTACCACAGTCTTCAACTTATTCCATGATGAGAAATGGGTAATTAAATAGTTTGTTGAATCCAATGGGTCCTTAATAATGGCGTTCACTAAGATGTCTTGCTTGATCTCCGGATCATTAGCAGAGATTTTAGTTTCCAGGTTAAACTTTGGCCATTCTCGGTCTGGTTTACCTAGAAACTCTGGCCCACTGATCCATCTCTTACTGCTTAAGAAGCGGTCTGCTGTTAATCCTCTAGAGGCTTCATCTGCAGGATTTTCCTTGGTATTAATATACTTCCACTGTGATACATTAGTAGCATCCCTTACAAAAGGGATCCTGTTTGCGACAAATGTTAGGAAGCGTTTATTTTCATTGTTGATGTACCTCAGCACTGTCATGCTATCAGTCCAGAAGGTAGATTCCTCCAGCTTAAGCTGCAGTTATGGCGAGTCTGGAGGCTTGTTCTTTGTTAAAGAAGTTTATTGCGGCAGCAATATTCGATTACAAAGTATAACAAACGAAATTACAGACAACCATTAAATCAAACTGTTCGCTTCGAAGTTCTCTTCACTCTGACTGGTTTTGGGCGCCAAAACAACCACCTGACCTAGCTGGCCAATCCGAGGGTTCGACTCACAGGACAAATCCCTATGGTCGCTACACAGTTCTTTTTGCAGCAATATGTCAATTCTGACAGCTAAGACTGCGGCTGCAAGCTCCATTCTGGGAATCGTCATTTGCTTGAATGGTGCCACTATGGCCTTTCCCATTAAGAATGCAGCATGTACTTCATTGTTATCATTTCCCAGTCTCAGATATCAAACAGTACCATAACCACTTTCACTTGCGTCAGAAAAGTGATGCAGCAGTGCAAATTTGATTCGACCAAAGTTTGTAGGCTTCATTCACCGGTCCACTCTGAACTCCGAGATCTTGTCGAGATCTTCTAACCACTCTGTCCATCGCTGAGAGAAGATTTGCGTTATACTCTCATCCCATCCAAGGTTCTTCTTACAGAGATCCTGCACAATTAACTTGGCTGGTAGTGTAAATGGTGCAAGAAATCCCAACGGATCGTAAACAGAACCAATCACGGACAGGATTCCCCGTCTTGTACATGGTCGCTCCTGAATCGAGATTCTGAACTTGAACACATCTGTTTCAAAGCACCAGTGCAATCCCAGTGCTCTCTCCATGGGCAGATTGTCTTTGTCCAAATCCAACTCCCGGGTCTTCTTGGCTCTGTTATCCAGTGGAATGATTTCCAATACAGCACGGCTGTTGCTAATCC
Source organism: Rhinoraja longicauda (assembly GCF_053455715.1). Taxonomy (NCBI): domain Eukaryota; kingdom Metazoa; phylum Chordata; class Chondrichthyes; order Rajiformes; family Arhynchobatidae; genus Rhinoraja; species Rhinoraja longicauda. The sequence continues at coordinate 66,862,640 of NC_135961.1, read as the reverse complement.
ATTTCGATAGCATGAATCCTCCCTTGTTGCAGAGGGAAGTCAAATAGACAATAGACAATAGACAATAGGTGCAGGAGTAGGCCATTCAGCCCTTCGAGCCAGCACCGCCATTCAATGCGATCATGGCTGATCACTCTCAATCAGTACCCCGTTCCTGCCTTCTCCCCATGCCCCCTCACTCCGCTATCCTTAAGAGCTCTATCCAGCTCTCTCTTGACAGCATCCAATGAACTGGCCTTCACTGCCTTCTGAGGCAGAGAATTCCACACCTTCACCACTCTCTGACTGAAAAAGTTCTTCCTCATCTCCGTTCTAAATGGCCTACCCCTTATTTTTAAACTGTGGCCCCTTGTTCTGGACTCCCCCAACATTGGGAACATGTTTCCTGCCTCTAATGTGTCCAATCCCCTAATTATCTTATATGTTTCAATAAGATCCCCCCTCATCCTTCTAAATTCCAGTGTATACAAGCCCAATCGCTCCAGCCTTTCAACATACGACAGTCCCGCCATTCCGGGAATTAACCTAGTGAACCTACGCTGCACGCCCTCCATAGCAAGAATATCTTTCCTCAAATTTGGAGACCAAAACTGCACACAGTACTCCAGGTGCGGTCTCACCAGGGCCCGGTACAACTGTAGAAGGACCTCTTTGCTCCAATACTCAACTCCTCTTGTTATGAAGGCCAACATTCCATTGGCTTTCTTCACTGCCTGCTGTACCTGCATGCTTCCTTTCATTGACTGATGCACTAGGACACCCAGATCTTGTTGAACTCCCCTTCCTCCTAACTTGACACCATTCAGATAATAATCTGCCTTTCTATTCTTACTTCCAAAGTGAATAACCTCACACTTATCTACATTAAACTGCATCTGCCATGTATCCGCCCACTCACACAACCTGTCCAAGTCACCCTGCAGCCTTATTGCATCTTCCTCACAATTCACACTACCCCCCAGCTTAGTATCATCTGCAAATTTGCTAATGGTACTTTTAATCCCTTCGTCTAAGTCATTAATGTATATCGTAAATAGCTGGGGTCCCAGCACCGAACCTTGCGGTACCCCACTGGTCACTGCCTGCCATTCCGAAAGGGACCCATTTATCCCCACTCTTTGCTTTCTGTCTGTCAACCAATTTTCTATCCATGTCAGTACCCTACCCCCCAATACCATGTGCCCTAATTTTGCCCACTAATCTCCTATGTGGGACCTTGTCGAAGGCTTTCTGAAAGTCGAGGTACACCACATCCACTGACTCTCCCCTGTCAATTTTCCTAATTACATCCTCAAAAAATTCCAGTAGATTTGTCAAGCATGATTTCCCCTTCGTAAATCCATGCTGACTCGGAATGATCCTGTTACTGCTATCCAAATGCTCAGCAATTTCGTCTTTTATAATTGACTCCAGCATCTTCCCCTCCATTGATGTCAGACTAACTGGTCTATAATTACCCGTTTTCTCTCTCCCTCTCTTAAAAAGTGGGATAACATTTGTTATCCTCCAATCCACAGGAACTGATCCTGAATCTATAGAACATTGAAAAATGATCTCCAATGCTTCCTCTATTTCTAGAGCCACCTCCTTAAGTACCCTGGGATGCAGACCATCAGGCCCTGGGGATTTATCAGCCTTCAGTCCCATCAGTCTACCCAAAACCATTTCCTGCCTAATGTGGATTTCCTTCAGTTCCTCCATCACCCTAGGTTCTCCGGCCCCTAGAACATTTGGGAGATTGTGTGTATCTTCCTCAGTGAAGACAGATCCAAAGTAACGGTTTAACTCGTCTGCCATTTCTTTGTTTTCCATAATAAATTCCCCTGCTTCTGTCTTCAAGGGACCCACATTTGCCTTGACTATTTTTTTCCTCTTCACGTACCTAAAAACACTTTTGCTATCCTCCTGTAGTGGCCTGGCGGAGGCCAGAGAAAAGGCAAGACGCCAGGCAGTGTTTAGTAAGATTATTTTATTAGGCTGTGAGCTCCTGCCCACAGCGTAGTTCTCCTAGGGATAAGATACGCCTTCCCTTGGTCTGGCCTTTAACCCCTTTCGCCTGTCCGTCACGTAACGAGGGGGCTGACCCAAGGAGTGGCCTGATCCGCCACAGGACCCCCCCCCCAAGAACCGGAGGTACAAAACGGACAGGAGGGCGCACGAGGCGACCAGCCCGGGTGCGCACCATGACCGGCGCAGGGACCGGCGACTGACCGACAGGTGGAGGGGTCGTAGCAGACACTGGAGGGGGTAGCTTGGACGGGGGGCGACCGCGCGGGCGGGGCTGTGCAACCGGCACCGGCCGATCAATGTCCACGTGTGCCGGCTTCAGCCGTGCGACCGAAACAGTCTCTCTGCGACCCCCCATGTCCAGAACGAATGTGGCCGAGCCGTGTTGCAGGACCCGGAAGGGGCCCTCGTACGGCCGCTGGAGAAGTGATCGGTGTGCGTCCCTGCGCAGGAACACAAACTGGCAGTCCTCCAGAGCGGCAGGGACGTGTGGCTGGAATGTCCCATGACGTGACGTGGGCACAGGTGCCAGCCTGCCCACCGTCTGCCGAAGACGTTGCAGGGCGTCAGAAGGCTGCTCCACTCGACCCTGTGCTGGTGGGATGAACTCCCCGGGAACCGTCAAGGGGGCCCCGTACACCAACTCGGCGGAGGAGGAGGCCAAGTCCTCCTTGGGTGCGGTGCGGATCCCCAGCAAAACCCACGGCAGGGCGTCCACCCAGTCTGGGCCCGTGAGCCGAGCCTTCAGGGCAGCTTTCAGCTGGCGGTGAAAGCGTTCCACCAACCCGTTCGACTGTGGATGGTACGCCGTAGTGTGGTGTAGGCTGACACCCAAGAGTCTTGCCATGGCCGACCACAGTTCCGAAGTGAACTGTGGCCCCCGGTCGGATGTAATGTCCAGTGGCACCCCGAACCGGGCGATCCAGTGCGCCGCCAAGGCCCGCGCGCAGGTGGCCGTCGAGGTGTCTGCCAGCGGAATGGCCTCCGGCCACCGCGTGAAGCGATCTACCACAGTGAAGAGGTGGGTCATGCCCCGGGACGGCGGCAGCGGCCCTACGATGTCCACATGAATGTGGTCGAAGCGCTGCCGAGGGACACGAAACTCTTGCAGAGGCGCACGCACGTGTCGCTGGATTTTTGAAGTTTGGCACGGGATGCAGGTGCGTGCCCAGTGTGCGACCTGCTTACGCAGCCCGTGCCACATGAAACGGGAGGATACAAGGGCCACCGTCGCCCGAATGGAGGGGTGAGACAGCCCGTGGAGCACCTCGAATACCCTGCGACGCCAGACGACAGGGACGATGGGCCGCGGCAGGCCAGTGGAGGTGTCGCACAACAGTGTTGTATCCCCGGGGCCACAGACAATGTCCTCCAGCTGCAGGCCGGACACGGCTGTACGATAGGCGGCCATCTCCTCGTCCCCCAGCTGTGCGGCTGCTAGGGCGGAATAGTCGATCCCCCCGGCCATTTGTAGGACGGCGTGGATCGCGGGTCTAGACAGGGCGTCGGCCACCCTGTTGTTTTTTCCCTCCACGAACCGAATTGAGGTGGTGTATTCCGACACATAAGCCAATTGTCTCTGTTGCCGCGCAGACCACGGATCCGAAACCTTGGCGAACGCAAAGGTGAGTGGCTTGTGGTCTGTGAACGCGGTGAAGGGTCTCCCCTCTAGGAAGTACCGAAAGTGGCGTACCGCGAGGTAGAGGGCGAGGAGCTCCCGGTCGAACGCGCTGTAATGCCGTTGGGCCCCGCTGAGGTGCCTGCTAAAGAAGGCGAGTGGCCGCCAACACCCGTCGATGTGCTGCTCTAGCACCGCACCGACCGCCACCTCAGAAGCGTCCACGGTCAGGGAATTTGAGGGAGACGGCCTCGAGGTCGGCAGGACCGGGGGCGGCAGGACCGGGTTGCACATTATCGTTTGACATCACTACGTGTGATGTCCGTCGAGGTCACCAATGTAGTGGCCTGGCGGAGGCCAGAGAAAAGGCAAGACGCCAGGCAGTGTTTAGTAAGATTCTTTTATTAGGCTGTGAGCTCCTGCCCACAGCGTAGTTCTCCTAGGGATAAGATACGCCTTCCCTTGGTCTGGCTTTTAACCCCTTTCGCCTGTCCGTCACGTAACGAGGGGGCTGACCCAAGGAGTGGCCTGATCCGCCACACTCCTTTATATTATTGGCTAGTTTACCCTCGTACCTCATCTTTTCTCTCCGTATTGCCTTTTTAGTTAACTTTTGTTGCTCTTTAAAAGAGAGTCCCAATCCTCTGTCTTCCCACACTTCTTTGCTATGTTATACTTCCTCTCCTTAATTTTTATGCTGTCCCTGACTTCCCTTGTCAGCCACAGGTGTCTCTTACTCCCCTTAGAGTCTTTCCACCTCTTTGGAATAAATTGATCCTGCAACCTCTGCATTATTCCCAGGAATACCTGCCATTGCTGTTCTACCGTCTTCCCTGCTAGGGCCTCCTTCCAGTCAATTTTGGCCAGCTCCCGCCTCATGCCTCTGTAATCCTCTTTGCTATACTATAATACCAACACTTCCGATTTTCCCTTCTGCCTTTCCATTTGCAGAGTAAAACTTATCATGTTGTGATCACTGCCTCCTAATGGCTCTTTTACCTCTAGTCCCCTTATCAGATCAGGATCATTACACAACACTAAATACAGAATTGCCTTCTCCCTGGTAGGCTCCAGTACAAGCTGTTCTAAGAATCCATCTCAAAGGCACTCTACAAACTCTCTTTCCTGGGGTCCATTTCCAACCTGATTTTCCCAGTCTACCTGCATGTTGAAATCTCCCATAACCACCGTAGCATTACATTTTTGACACGCCAATTTTATCTCCTGATTCAACTTGCACCCTATGTCGAGGCTACTGTTTGGGGGCCTATAGATAACTCCCATTAGGGTCTTTTTACCCTTACAATTTCTCATTTCTAGCCATACTGATTCAACATCTCCTGATTCTATGTCACCCCTTGCAAGGGAATGAATATCATTCCTTATCATCAGAGCAACCCCACCCCCTCTGCCCACCTGTCTGTCTTTTCTATACGTTGTGTACCCCTGAATATTTAGTTCCCAGCCTTGGTCCTCTTGTAGCCATGTCTCAGTGATCCCTACAACATCATACTTGCCACGGTGGCGCAGCGGTAGAGTTGCTGCTTTACAGCGAATGCAGCGCCGGAGGGTGCTGCACTGTAAGGAGTTTGTACGTTCTCCCCGTGACCTGCGTGGGTTTTCTCCGAGATCTTCGGTTTCCTCCCACACTCCAAAGACGTACAGGTATGTAGGTTAATTGGCTGGGTAAATGTAAAAATTGTCCCTAGTGGGTGTAGGATAGTGTTAATGTGCGGGGATCGCTGGGCGACACGGACTTGGAGGGCCGAAAAGGCCTGTTTCCGGCTGTATATATATGATATGATATGATGACTAACTGAGCCTCAAGCTCATCCACTTTATTTTTTATACTACGCGCATTTAAGTACAACACTTTAACTTCTGTATTTACCTCCCCTCTCACATCGGTCACAATTGGCCCTGCCCTTAATTTCTTTTCCCCTCTAGAACTTCTGTTCCCATTCTTCCGAGAGTCTTTTGCAATATCTCCTGTATTCCCTTTTACCTCATCTTCATATTCACAATTTGTTAACCCCTCCCCCCACTACTTAGTTTAAAGCCACAGGTGTCACACTAGCAAACCTGCCTGCCAGAATGTTTGTCCCCCTGCTGTTAAGATGTAACCCGTCCCTTTTGTACAAGTAACCCCTAGCCCAGAAGAGATCCCAGTGGTCCAGAAATCTAAATCCCTGCTCTCTGCACCAGCCCCTCAGCCATAAATTCATACCCTCTATCTCTCTGTTCCTGGCCTCACCAGCACGAGGTACCGGTAGCAGTCCAGAGATAACCACCTTCGACGTCCTACTTCTCAGTGTTTTTCCCAACTCTCTAAACTCCCGCTGTAGCACCTCCTTCCTCTTCTGCCCGACGTCATTCGTATAACAGGTATAACAGAGCTTTATTTGTCGTTCGGCACCGAAGTACCGAACGAAACTACATAGCAGTCATAGAAAAAAAGAACACAAGACACATAACCCCAACACAAACGTCCATCACAGTGACTCCAAACACCCCCTCACTGTGATGGAGGCAACAAAACGTCCACTCTCTTCCCCACGCCCACGGACAGACAGCTCGTCCCCGACCGACCCGCACAGTCCCCGCACCGGGCGCTGAAACGTCCCGCAGCCGAACCGGGCGATGAAAGGCCCGCGACCAAGCCTTGCGCAGCTAAGTCCAGTGGCCGAGCCGCACCGGGCGATGTAAAGTCCCGTGGTCGAGCCGCACCAGCGATGTTAAGTCCCGTGGCCGAGCTGCACCGGGCGATGTTAAGTCCCGTGGTCGAGCCGCACCGGGCGATGTTAAGTCCCATGGTCGAGCCGCACCGGGCGATGTTAAGTCCCGTGGTCGAGCCGCACCGGGCGATGTTAAGTCCCGCAGTCGAGCCGCACCAGCGATGAAAAGACCCGCAGCCGAGCCGCACCGGGCGATGTTAAGTCCCGCAGCCGAGCTGCACCGGGCGATGTTAAGTCCCGCAGTCGAGCCGCACCAGCGATGTAAAGTCCCGCGGCCGAGCCGCACCGGGCGATGTTAAGTCCCGCGGCCGAGCTGCACCGGGCACTGTTAAGTCCAGCGGCCGAGCCGCACCGGGCGATGTAAAGTCCAGCGGCCAAGCCGCACCGGGCGATGTTAGGCCCCGCAGCCGAGCCGCACCCCGCGCCGTGAGGAAGAGAAAAGTTCCCCCCCCACACCACCACCCCCTCCCACACATACACAACCAAAAATATATATAAAAACCATCCCAACACCGACACACAACAACAAAAAAAAGGAAAAAAGACGAACAGACTGCTAGTGAGCCGCTGCCGTTAGGCGCCGCCACAGCCGGAAACTGTGGCACGTCCCACGTGCACAACGACTTCAGGTTGATCGCCTTTCCTCACTAGGATTTTCTGAAGCCGGTCCGTGATGTATTGAACCCTGGCACCAGGGAGGCAACAGACCATCCTCAAGTCCCTCCTGCTGCCACAGAATCTTCTGTCCGTCCCTCGGACGATGGAGTCACCGACCACTACGGCTCTTCCTGACTTCGGTCTCCCCTGTCGAGTATCCTTGCCAACAGGTCCGCCACTCGGACTGGAAACGTCTTCTGCCCCGACAGTTCCCAAGAGGGTATACCTATTTGCAATAGGCACAGCCACTGGGGTCTCCTGTAGTCCTCGTCCACTCCCCCCTGAAACAGTCTCCCACCTTCGCTCGACCTGGACCCTTGGCGTGACAGCCTCACAATAGGTCCTGTCGAGGAAACTCGCGCATTCCCGGATGGCCCTGAGGTCATCCAACTGCCTCTCCAACTCCACCACACGTCCCTTCAGGAGCTGCACTTGGACACAGTTCTTGCAGGTGTAGCTCCCAGAAGCTCCAGCGACGTCCCTGTCTTCCCACATCCTGCAGGAAACACACTGCACCAACTTTTCCGCCATTACCTTGTGTCTATAAACAGTTCAGGCTTAAAACAATTGTACCCTCCTCACCTCAGCATCCTCGCCGAAGACTCGCAGCCAAAGACTCGCACTTTTCTCACTGGGCTGCACCCGAACAGGGCTGCACCCTTTTGCAAGTCTTGCTTATATCACCAATTAAATTGCCTGATTGTCCAATTTACCTGACTTCTCACTTAAATTAACACTTACTTTTCTTCTCAGCCAACGGGCGTCCTTGCTCTGCTCCCGGACTTTTCAACCTGACTACTAGCGTCCTCTTGGCGCTCTTTTTAAACTGCCTTTTCCGCTGTAATTAACACTTACTTTTCTTCTCAGCCAACGGGCGTCCTTGCTCTGCTCCCGGACTTTTCAAACTGACTACTAGCGTCCTCTTGGCGCTCTTTTTAAACTGCCTTTTCCACTGTAATTAACACTTACTTTTCTTCTCAGCCAACGGGCGTCCTTGCCGTTTTACCATTTGGATTGCTTCCTGTTCCATAGATATGGATTTTAAACTCATCCACATAGAAATTGCTCCTTACTGTGTTTGTCACTTCTTCTGGAAAGTGAGCTTTATTGTCCTCAGCAGTTTTCCTCAATGCGAAGCTATGCACAACTTGGCGATGACACTGCTCCAAAGAGATGGACCTTCATCCGGTATTCAATGAGATCTTGTTGTGCATCACCATAGGAATCGCAAGTAGTCGACATGCTTTTCCGATACCTTGACCTGATGAAACATTGCCTTGATATCCGCCATCAAAGCTACCGGCTCTTGTCTGAATCTGATGAGAACTCCGATGAGTGAGTTTGTTAAGTCTGGACCGTGCAGCAGTTGACAGTTAAGTGATTTACCCTTGAAAACCGCAGCACAGTCAAAGACCACTTTTAAAGTTCCTTTCTTTGAATGATACACCCCATGGTGTGGGATATACCAAAGCTCCCCATCACTTCGATTCAGCTGGTCTTCTGGCACCCTTTCAGCATAACCATTATCAATCATCTCTGTGAGGAAAGATGTATATTCATCATGAAATTTTGTATTCTTGCCAAACCTGCGTTTCAGATTCTGAATGCGTTGTTCTGCAATGCAATGGTTATTCGGCAGACTAACATTTTCTTGTTTAAAAGGTAAGTCTAGGCAATAGTGTCCTATCATCTTTACTGAGTGATTCATCATTTCCAAACGTTTAACTTCTTCTCTGGACATTTCTTCAGATTCCTTGCTGGTTCTTTCACTGAAGTCGTGATTATATTGCTTGGTCAACAACTCCTCTAGATTTACAATAGATATTCGATTGACGGCAGCAGCAGTATAGTTATTCATTTTCCCGCCTTTGTTGTTCCTTCTCAAGGAGCCATAGATAACCCATCCGAGTATGGTTCTCACAGCAAACGGTCCAAATCCTTGACTGGTAACAACCTTTCTAGGTTCTAATGCCTTCAAAGCATTTGTTCCGATAAGTAGGTCGATATCAGAATTTATTTTAGGTATCTTGACATCCTTTAAGTAAGGCCATTTTTCCAAGTCTTCTTGCTTAGGTATATTTGGATGAGAGACGGGCATAGTCTCTTGTGTAAACACATCAGATATTTGTATAAAATTGTCTTCCTCCAGGCCAGATATTTCCATACTTGTGATATGATAACTATCGTAGCATTTCTGACCGTTCATGGTGTTCAAGAGAAGCTTAACCTTTTCTCCTGTAATGTCCAGCCTTCTCATCAAGCTTTCTGTGCATAAGGTAGCTGAACTTCCACTGTCCAAAAATGCATATGTTTGCAACACTGTATTCCCCTCGCTACTCCTTACCTATACTGGTAAGATGGAGGAAATATAGGTTTCTACCCCGGCGCCAATATGCGCATTCAACTGAGGTGAGGCAACAACATCACTCGTAGCTGGCTTCTCCTTTTGTTCCATTCGCTCCGGCTTCTCGTCCGTATTCCTCTGTTCAATGTGAAACAATTCAGGATGATCTTGTTTGCATATATTACAAGTTATCAGATTCCTGCCATCTTTAACCATGTGTCCTTTCTTCAGACATCCATAACAGATTCCTTTCTCCTTCAAGAAGTCAATCTTTATCTTTTTTTTAATTTAAATTTTATTTAAATTTTAACAAAGCACATACATGTTACAACTCATAGTACCCAATGATACCTACATTATAAATTCGATTATACATGTATTGTTCTGTATTATCTCCCCACCCACAACCCCCCTCCCCACCACCCCCTAGTTAGAAAAAAGAGGAAAGAGAGGAAGAAGAAAGAAAGAAAGAAGGAAACCTGGAGTCAAGAAGGAAACACTTCCGGCTAATTTCTTATTAAATTCTTATTAAGGGTATCAAAACAATCCTGAATTTAAATTCTTAGTCCTAGTTTTAAAATGAACAAGTGGGCCCGTTGGGCCCGTCCTCGTAGGGTTTCCATTGTAACCTGGGGAAATTGGTTTTTTCTTTAAAATAAATTGCCCCACACCCCCCCCTTTCTACACGACCTCCCCTTTTCCCAGTACCCCTCTTTCCCCCACCACCAAGCCCCCTCCGCACGACCCCTGTTGTCCCACTCCCCAGTCCCCATTCTCAGACCCCCCCCATTCTCTCTCCCCCAGACACACTCTTACTCTCCCCCACCCCCCCCTTTCCCCAGCACACCCCTTTCCCCTACTCTCTCTTGCCCCCAGCACCAACCTCCCAACCCCGCTGTCCCCCTCCCCAGTCCCACTGCCTCCTCCCACCCCCACTCTCACCTCCTCCCACCCTCCCCGTCGCCCCCACCGTTACTCTCCCCCACCCCCCTTTCCCTACCAGCCCCCCCCTGTGGTCCCGGCGAAAAGCACTTATGGATCGTGCAGGGAGGAGGAGGGAGCTGCGGAGCGCAGCCGTTACTGTGGCGTGGCCGAGCCCGGACTACTGGAGACGGATAGGGCGGCGGCGCGCTGGTTCCGTGCGATAGCGGGGAGAGCGTCTCCCGGGTGTGGGAGAGAGGAGAGAAGCAAGGGGAGAAAGGAGAGGGGAGCCGGTGATCGCTGGCGGGCGGCTCCGCTAAGTGCATCTATTGTTTTGGTGCGAGTGAGGAGAGGCCGCGCGTGCGTGCTGACGTCATACGCACAGACGTTAAAAGTGCGGAGGGGGGGAGCGCATTAGTGAAAGGTCCGGGCGGGGGGAGAGCGCATTTGTGACCAACTATCTTCATCAAGCAGAACTCGCATCTAATGTTTCTCTACCTGAACGCAGCCTGGCACACATTGTACAGCTGTCGGCCTCAAACCTGAACGCAGCCTGGCACACATTGTACAGCCCATTCCCACACCCCCCATTCTCTCCTCCCCCAGCCCCACTCTTACTCTCCCCACACCCCCCCTTTCCTCACGACCTCCCCTTTTCCCAGTACCCCTCTTTCCCCCACCACCAAGCCCCCTCCGCACGACCCCTGTTGTCCCCCTCCCCAGTCCCCATTCTCAGACCCCCCCATTCTCTCTCCCCCAGACACACTCTTACTCTCCCCCACCCCCCCTTTCCCCAGCACACCCCTTTCCCCTACTCTCTTGCCCCCAGCACCAACCCCCCACCCCCGCTGTCCCCCTCCCCAGTCCCACTCTGCCTTCTCCCACCCCCACTCTCTCCTCCTCCCACCCTCCCCGTCGCCCCCACCGTTACGCTCCCCCACCCCCCTTTCCCTACCAGCACCCCCCCCCCCCCCCCCCGAGGTCCCGGCGAAAAGCACTTACGGATCGTGCAGGGAGGAGGAGGGAGCTGCGGAGCGCGGCCGTTACTGTGGCGTGGCCGAGCCCGGACTACTGGAGACGGATATGGCTGCGGCGCGCTGGTTCCGGGCGATAGTGGGGAGAGGGTCTCCCGGGTGTGGGAGAGAGGAGAGAAGCAAGGGGAGAGAGGAGAGGGGAGCCGGTGATCGCGGGCAGGCGGATCCGCTAATGGCGTCCGCGGAGCGCGGCCGTTACTGTGGCGTGGCCGAGCCCGGACTACTGGAGACGGATAGGGCGGCGGCGCGCTGGGTCCGTGCGATAGCGGGGAGATGGTCTCCCGGGTGTGGGAGAGAGGAGAGAAGCAAGGGGAGAGAAGAGAGGGGAGCCGGTGATCGCGGGCGGGCGGCTCCGCTAACGGGGTCCATGTCCTTGGTGCGAGTGAGGAGTGACGTCATACGCACAGACGCACAGTAGCGCCACGCTGAAAACCTTCAATAAATCAGTAGGAGGGGGGGCAGCGCGAGCTCATCTCACAGGGGCTTTGTGACGTCACACGCTGAAGGCCTTCAATAAAGCGCTTAGAAAAAAAAAGTTTTGACTTTAAAACCTCTGTAACTTAAAATATATACGACCAAATTAAATGAAAATATCACGGCCAGTCGTCCGGGAGATTGGCGATTAAGGCGGTGCAAAAACCGTGGCGCGACGGTTTACCGTTTTGCCGAAATCACTGATATAAATAAATAAAAAAGTGACCACTACACATTTTTTTGCTATTGCTATTTTGAGAAATCTTTCCTGATATTTTTCTAAAATTAACCTTGGTAATATTCCTTTAGTATCTCAATCTCAAGAAGTCAATCTTATCTTTATATTCCCTTTTCTTGAATTTTCGACACCTTCTTATAGTGTGACCAACTTAATTACATGAAAAACAAAATCCTTGTGGCTTAACTATAGATACATCCTTTTTCATTCCGTCCTTCGTTTCTACAGGTGTTACGGCAGCAGCAAAACTGCTTTCCTTAGATCCTGATCTTCCCTTGGTTTTAGTAAAGGTAGAGCCTTTGACAGTTGCTGATTTAGGATCTTGAATATTCCCATAGCGTAGGTTTGACATTAACCCGTACTTCTCTTTCCATGAAATTCACCAGGTCAGGAAGCATAGCCTCTCTATCGTCAACCTCTTGTATCAGGCCTGCTTTATCTCTCCACTTTTCTCTAAGCCTATAGGGCAGTTTTAGAACGATAGCCTTCATATTACTAACAACATTCATTTCTTCCATGTGGATGCTATTTCTCATTGAATTACAACAACCCCTAAGAAATATCACAAACTCATGCAAAGCCTTCACATCTTCCGCCTTGATAACTGACCAATAAAGGCCTTTTTCATGTATGCGTTAGCAATCTTCTGTTTGTTACCAAAATGCTCTTCAAGCAACTTTCTTGCCATTTGATAGCCCTCATTCGCAGGCAAATGTCGACAACTTTTAACAAGCTGGTTTGAATATCCGCTTGTGTATTGCTCCAGAAATCGTAAGCGATCTCTGTGACTTGTAGTTTTCATTTCCACTCCTTCAAACGCTACTATGAAAGTTTCATATTGTAAAGGATCACCATCATATTTAGGAATTTCCTTTGGGGATAAGGTGGAAGAAAGATTTTGTTGAACCAGGAGCACACTGATTCTCGTTTGATTCCTTACCAATTCATAGAATTCACCTTGAGATCCCTGGCATAGTGCAGATCGATCCGGATAAAATTTGTCACGAGTCCCATAATCAGTTGTTTGTCTCTGGCTGGGTGCAGGTAGCTGATGAACAGGCCTCTGAGAAGAGTACTGGGTTGGCTCTTTTCGAGCCTCAACAGACACGGTCTAGCACCCGGTTGCTTTGGTGAAGTTTTGTCGGTCATCCACTTACTCAGTGCCAGTTTGGCATCACGAGACCAGACTGGCTCTGGCTGTGGGTTGACTTTACCTGTTGTTTCCAGCTTAGTAGCTTCTTGGATTAAGGAAGTCTTCTTCTGAGATACTCTCGAGCTGCATTTTGATCTTTGGCCTTCCAGTATGTCCCTCCTTGCCCCAGCAGCTGCCAGCTTCGTGGCTATTTCCAACTGTTACTTCTCTCTCTTCAGCTGTTCTGCTTGTCTTCTCAGCTGTTCTTCTTGTATCTCAGCCTCTCTCTTCAGCTGTTCTTCTTGTCTCTTAGTCTCTCTGTTCAGCTGTTCTTCTTGTCTCTTAGTCTCTCTGTTCAGCTGTTCTTCTTGTGCCTCAATCTCATATTTTTTCTCTAAGGCGGCAGCTTCTAGCGAGAGAGCAGCCATCTCAGCTCCAACTTCCATTTGAGCAGAGACCCTCGTGGTTGAACTGGCTACAGAACCAGATTTACGTCTGGATCTTCGCGTTGAAACGTTTGAGACACTATCCTGAGGTGTAATTTCTTCTCCCACTTCAACACCTTGTTGCATCACACCTTCTACTGTAGAGTCCAATGTTTGAGCTATGGTTTCAGACAACCACTTCTTCGCGTCTGCCATGAAACCATCAAAAAATTCCACCCTCTCTTGGAACCACTGAGTGTGCCATTCGAGTTGCTCCTTTGGTAGTTGTAAACACAGTATTGAGTGTTGTTACCGCCTCGTCGGTCCACACGACGTTCTTACGCTTGCCCGCCAGCAGCTCATATAGCGGCCGCATGATGTGGGCCGCGGATGGCAGGAACCGGTGATAAAAGGCCACCATGTCGACGAATTCCTGCAGGCCACGCACCGAGGACGGACGGGGAAACCGGCGGATGGCGTCTACTTTGTCCGGCAGGGGAACCGCTCCTTGCGAGGACACACGGTTACCGAGAAAGTCGATTGTGGCCACGCCAAAGCGGCACTTGGCGAGGTTTATAGCCAACCCGTGCTCGCTGAGCCGCTGGAAAAGCTGCCGGAGGTGGGCACAGTGCTCCTGCCGCGAGCGGCTGGCTACCAACATGTCGTCAAGGTAGACAAATAGGAAATCCAGCCCGCGACACACGCCGTTCATTAACCGCTGAAATGACTGCGCGGCGTTCTTGAGGCCGAACGGCATCCGTACGAACTCGTAGAGTCCGAACGGCGTGATGATTGCCGTCTTGGGTACATCCTCCGGGTGGACCGGGATCTGGTTGTAACCTCGCACCAGATCCACCTTAGAAAATATCGGTCCTCGGCGGTAGCGACGTTCAGCCGCCGATAATCCCCGCAAGGCCTCCAGCCCCCGTTTGCCTTGGGGACCATGTGGAGTGGGGATGCCCATGGGCTGTTGGAAGGGCGGACGATCCCCAAGGACTCCATCGTGCGGAACTCCTGTCGTGCCAGGCGTACCTTCTCAGGCGGCAGTCGGCGTGCTCGTGCGTGGAGGGGTGGGCCGGTAGTCGTTATATAATGGAACACCCCATGCTTGGGGGTCGACGACCGGAATTGCGGGGCCATAATATCGGGAAACTCCGCCAGAACCCGAGAGAAATGGGAGTCCACGGACGACAGCGGGCGTATAATGGGCTCATTCAACCGCAGCGCGATGGGCTCCATCGTGGCGGAGTGGACCAAGCGCTGTTGCCTGACGTCCACGAGGAGAGAATGAGCCTGCAGAAAGTCAGCCCCGAGCAACGGCTGGGAGACGTCGGCGATCGTGAACTGCCACGTGAAATGACTGGCGCAGAAAACGATGTGGACCGTGCGGACGCCATAAGTCTGAATGTGGCTCCCGTTTGCCGCTGTGAGGATGGGTCCCCGCTTCCCAGAACGAATGTCCAGCGTCGAAGGGGGCAGGACGCTCAGCTCCGCCCCGGTATCCACGAGGAAGCGGCCCCCGGAGCGCCGATCCCAGGCGAAGAGGCGGTGAATCTGGCCGGCCACCGCGGGGACTATTGGCAGCCGGCCCCGGCGTTTCCCGGAAACGTGCACGGCTGGCGGCATTGTCGGGCTGCTGCACCCCAGCGCTGGTGGTAATAACACCAGTACCTCCTGCTGGTGTGGGACTGCAGGTGCACGACCCGCAATGGCCACCAGGGGCGATCTCGCAGGCCTCCTTCCACAGCTCCCCCGCCCGACCGGAGAAAATCGGGCGCTTGTCGAGTGACGTTTAGCACACTGACGTCATCACGGCGCGCCGCCCACAGCGCGTCTGCGCGCCTGCCGAGGGCCCGGGTGTCATCAAAGGAGGCGTCTGAGCTGCAGGCGAATGTCGGCCTGCAGCAGGTGCAGGTACGTGTACTCAAACATCAGGCACGGTCTGTGCCCGTCGAGTAACGCGACCATCTCCTTCAGGAAGCTAGATGGGCGCCGGTCACCGAGGCCTGGCATGTGGAGGAGCCTTTCGGCCCGCTCCATTCGGGTTAGCCCGTAGGTTTGGAGCAGCAGCTCCTTAAGGGCTTCATATTTATCGTGGGTCGGGGGGTCCTGGAGGAACTCCGTTACCTCCGGCCGTGTACTGGTCAAGGGCTCCCACCAGGTGGAAAAAACGGGTGTTATCAGTTGTGATGCCCTGCAGCTGGAACTGGGCCTCCGCTTGGTAAAACCAAACGCGAGCCCGGGAGGTCCAGAAGGTCGGGAGCTTGATTCCTACCGCGTCGACAGCTGGGGCCTGGTCGGCCTGCGAGCCGGACGGGCGGTCGGCTTTTGCTCTTGTGCCCATCATAATATGAATATCACGTCGGGGTCACCAATGTGGCGCGTCGATAAAGGCCCGAAATAAAGGCAAGGAGCCAGGTATTTCGGGGACGTTATATTTTATTGTACCTCGGTTATCAGACGGGTCGAGTCTGCCGGAATGGCTCCGCGCCCAAAACTTGTCCTTATATACCTGATACCGGACCGCCTCCCTGGACTGGTCCATTCCCGTGCCGAGGGGTCGGTAGAAGTATGGCCTGACCCTTGGGAGCCGCCACAATGACTTGTTTCCACAACTTGTCTCTATCCTTCTGGCATCTTTCCAGATAGGCTGCCTTTCCTTTTTCAGAAAGTTTAATGTCTCTTTTCTCATAACTTCTTGATTTTTGCTCCGCATCTCCCTCCTGGGGCGGTTCTTCATAATTACCTGATGGATGATCCATGATGAATTGGTGCTTATCGCTATGTTCCAGAAACACCAGAAGAATTCAAAACAGAATGAGTATTTTTTCAAAACACATCATTAATTCCAAGGCTGAGAGTCTTCGGCCAGTACCTATGGTAAACAATCGCTAGCTCAGCACCTTATCTTGTAGAAGTTCACAACATCGGTAATTTTCAAGGTCGTGCTCTGCAAGTTTGGTTTTATTATGCCCTCGTAGCATAAACCAGCTTCTTGTATCAAACAGTACCTCTGCAGAAAATTTCCCACAGGCTTTTAAGTTTTTAAACTTCTTAACTTAAAATTATGACCAAACAGTCGTCTACTCACGGTACCCGGTCAATGAAGTCTTCAATCTTCGAATGATCCAGGTGTAGACCGTGTCAATTTGCCTTCGACCGGCAGATTCTTTGTTCCAGGATTTCAGCTCTAATCTCTGGCAGAGATTCAGCTTCTTCAGTTCCACTGTTGAATCAGATTTTGCTTGTAGAACAAGTCTCTTAGATTCTTCTGTTAGAATAGTTTTTTTGCTCAAATTCCATTCGGAGAATTTTTTTACTCTATCTCCATTCAGGGAAGAGTTTTTTTACTCTGGCTCCATTCAGAGAAGAGTTGTACTGTAATGTAATGGCTGTTTCTATACCTTCTCAAAGTCCAACTTTGATAGCCATTACTGCTCGGGGATGGAATTGAGGTATAGCTTAAGCACACACTGCACTCTGAGATAACAAAAACAAATCTTCCAAACGCTGTTTCTTCATTAAATGGTCTTTATTAAAGTAGCACAAATTAAAAGAGTAATTCAGAACTTTTCGTTCTTATCAACTGTTTCTTCTTCAAACATTACAGTAAAAATCGTGTAGTCCTTGTGAGTGTGGCTGGTGCGAGTGTGGCAGTCGTGAGTGTGACGTGTGAGTGTGGCTGGCGCGTGTGTGGCAGTCGTGAGTGTGACTGGCGCGAGTGTGGCAGACGTGAGTGGCTGGCGCGAGTGGCAGTCGTGAGTGTGACTGGCGCGAGTGTGGCAGACGTGAGTGTGGCTGGCGTGAGTGTGGCAGTCTTGAGTGACTGGCGCGAGTGGCAGATGTGAGTGGCTGGCGCGAGTGTGGCAGTCGTGAGTGTGACTGGCGCGAGTGTGGCAGACGTGAGTGTGGCTGGCGCGAGTGTGGCAGTCGTGAGTGTCACCAAATTTGAGGAAGGATATTCTTGCTATGGAGGGCGTGCAGCGTAGGTTCACTAGGTTAATTCCCGGAATGGCGGGACTGTCGTATGTTGAAAGGCTGGAGCGATTGGGCTTGTATACACTGGAATTTAGAAGGATGAGGGGGGATCTTATTGAAACATATAAGATAATTAGGGGATTGGACACATTAGAGGCAGATAACATGTTCCCAATGTTAGGGGAGTCCAGAACAAGGGGCCACAGTTTGAGAATAAGGGGTAGGCCATTTAGAACGGAGATGAGGAAGAACTTTTTCAGTCAGAGGGTGGTGAAGGTGTGGAATTCTCTGCCTCAGAAGGCAGTGGAGGCCAGTTCGTTGGATGCTTTCAAGAGAGAGCTGGATAGAGCTCTTGAGGATAGCGGAGTGAGGGGGTATGGGGAGAAGGCAGGAACGGGGTACTGATTGAGTGATCAGCCATGATCGCATTGAATGGCGGTGCTGGCTCGAAGGGCTGAATGGCCTACTCCTGCACCTATTGTCTATTGTCTATTGTCTATTGTCTATTGTGAGTGACTGGCGCGAGTGTGGCAGTCATGAGTGTGGCTGGCGCGAGTGTGGCAGTCGTGAGTGTGACTGGCACGAGTGTGATAAAAAACTATTCTCTCTATCCTCTGAGAATAAACTGACCCACAATCTCTGTGGTTACGCTAGCCTCCTCTGATGTGGACACTCCCCATTACGTATCTAATCACACCCACAAGCCTGCAAAAAAGACAGAAACTAGAAATATTAAACATAGCCATAATACAACGACAGTAACTAAATTAAGCGTAAATGGCTCCTACAATAACAATCACCCACTCCACATAGGACACAAAGTGCTAGAGTAACTCAGCGGGCCAGACGGCATCTCTGGAGGATGTGGATAGGTAATGTTTTGGATTGAAGGTCTGAAGATCGTCTTCTGTCTGCAGAATGGTCTCGACCCGAAACGTTAACTGTCTATGTTCTCCAGAGATGCTGCCTGACCCGCTGAATTACTCCAGCACTTTATGTCCTGTCGTGTATTAACCAGCATCTGCAGTTCTTTGTTTCTACAAGTCTCATCCACTCCACACCCTGAAATCCAGCTAGCTCAGCAACAACTGGACTCCCCCCCCGCCCCCCAAATATTCCTGACATCGTCTCAGAGCCAACAGAGCTGCAACTGTTTCTTTCAATGACTTCAGTACCATTCAAATTGAAATAAATGTAAAAATACTTACCTTTTTTTAAAGAAAGTAATGACACCTTTCAACTCAAATCTCTGCCCTGTGATCCAGCTGGAAATGAGAGGTCCTGGATATTCGGGCAGGTTCAGGCACCAGACCAGGCATAATTTTCACCATCCCAACATGTTACGATTCATGTGGTTAAATAAATGGTTGCCCTCTCCCCGTCCAATATTCAATTGAGCTCAGAAAGACTTCACTGGTCCGATCTCCTGCACCTTGCTTTCTTTGAATCGTAGATTGGGTATCATTGTAAGATCCATCCTTACAGTCTCTATTTGAAACACTAATTAATTCCTAACTAACTGGCTATCTCTACAACTTTTCTTTTGTGTGATTTTTTTTGTTTTTGTTTAGTTCTATTTCTTAATTATTTGCTGGGGATGTTTAGGTCGTGGAACTGAGGCCACAATCTGTATGGTTTTAACAGAGACAGAACATCAATGTTCAAAATAAATTGGCCTTCAAGTATGATTTGCATTGTAAAAGTCTTCCACTTGGATAAAGAAGAATGTTGTTGCAATCAGCACTTTTCCCCTCGCCACTTAATACCCGCAAACATGCACAAATATTTCTGTAGGCAATCGTTGCTTCCATGGCTTTCCTTAATGGGCTTATGCTTTATAGTCATTCAGATACTTACAGATGGTTGATTCAATAAAAATCTTTCCCTTGTGCATGCTCGAGAGGGCAATATATTGCCTGACAGAACAGTACTAGCATTTGTTAGAATTGCCAGAAGATCCGGGATGAGATGCCTCGCTGAAAATGATCATTACAGACAGTAAATAAGCGGGCAGAAGCAACTCCATTTTATTGCAGCTTTGACTGTGGTAAAATGCTCCAGGTATTTCATAGGAGCACAGCAGCTGAAGTGACGTGCTAAATGTTCCTCAAAGCGCAACTTCACGTGAAAAAACGGCTGTTGTCCGGGGTGGATTCTGTGCTGAAATCTAATTCAGGTACGGAGTGCAATAAAAGGAAAATAACGTCCCGTGGGGGCGCTGTATGTAAAAATATAAATAATTTCCTGGGGCTTGTTAACTTTTCAAATACCCCGATTGCAAAGACGATGATGAAACGGAGCCAGAGTGGTGATGTACAATGTTCCTTTCACCAAGTACAAATGGATATGATGATTTTTAGTTTTAACCTGCTTGGTGCAGCCTATCAATAGCTATTGCTACTTCCACTTTTTACATGGACAGAACTACACTGAACGCAGCTCGTTATTCTACACGGCATGGAGGGGTGGGGACAATCATGATGTTCATTAAAACCAGTCAAGCTTTGGGTGTATATTGGTTTTATAATTTGTACTTAGTTGCAGGGTCTATTTAATTAACAGGGAAACACTACTCATTTTCCCCCAAGTTCAATATGTATAAAGTTTTGTAAGCTCTTTTGTAGTTGACTGGGAATTCAAAGCTCCCGTGATGTAATTTGTATAACCGTGTAAATAAGCATAAATAATGCAAATCTCAGCCTGATTCTGCACCTAATTGTGTAATCATTTATAATTTATAACTGCATTGAAAGCACTTTGTGCATGTTTTTATAGTGTTTTAAAAACGGCTATATTTGTAAAGTAAACTCACTGACCTCAAATAAAATCTTAAGATGAACAGCTGTGCCGCATCTTTGCTTCTTAAATGCATGGAGCTGAAAAGATTAATTTATGAAGAAACAGCATTTCAGATGTTTGGAGGTAAGATTCATTGTCCTCGTGGGATGAATAGAGAGAGCATCCCTGTATGGACTTTTGGCGTCAGCACCATATGTGCCAAGTGATTACCGAGCCAGGGCACGGAGGTACGGGTGCTGTCATCTCCTGCACAGTGTTGAGGAATGGGGATGAATGCCGCCGCCCGCCATTATTACCGCTGCGTCAGCCGCCCTCGTCCTGCCACTTCCCGCTTTATTGGGCACTAAACCAGCCATCTGCCTACTCCAGCGGCAACGTTGTCATTCATCCAGTGAATGTACATTCCCACATTTCATCAACCTACTACCTGAAATATTGCGGTGATCAATTGTTTATGGGAGGACCAGAGGACATAGGTTCAAGATTTAATAGGAATCTGAGGGGTAACCTTTTCCACACAGAGGGTGGTGGGTGTACGGAACAAGCTGCCAGAGGAGGTAGTTGAGGCTGGGACTATCCCAACAGTTCGACAGGTACATGTATAGGACTAGTTTGGAGGGATATGGAGCAAGCACAGGCAGGAGGGACTAATGTAGCTGGGACATGTTGGGCGAGTTGGGCCGAAGGGCCTGTTTCCACACTATCACTCTATGACTATAAGCTAGAGTACTATTCGATTCACCTCTAGCCCATTGTGCACATTGGACTTTATCTCTAGAACTGATGCGCTACAATGCTGAGAACTATATTCAGCACTCTGTAACTTCCCCTTTGGTTTAGTTTATTGTCACCTCACCAAAGTGCAATCAAAAGCTTTTGTTGCGTGCTAACCAGTCAGCGGAAAGACAATATATGACTACAATCAAACCACCCACAGTGTAGATACATGATAAAGGGAATATCGTGAACCAGGTAAAGCCAGTAAACTCGGATCAAAGATAGTTGAAGGGTCGCCAATGAGGTAGATAGTGGCTCAGGAATACTTGTGACTAGATCGGCGCATTGTGTTGGTTGTGGGATCAATATTGTCAGAACCGTCTGGAAATTTCCCCTGCTTTCTCAATAGGGAACTTCCAAGAGCACCTGAGGAAAGCAGCCAGGGAAACAGACATAGTCATAGAGTGATACAGTGTGGAAACAGGCCATTTGGCCCAACGCGCACACCAGCCTACATGTCCCATCTACACTAGTCCCACTGGCCCAGCTTTTGGCCCATTTCCCTCTAAACTATTGAGGGCGTGCAGCGTAGGTTTACTAGGTTAATTCCCGGAATGGCGGGACTGTCGTATGTTGAAAGACTGGAGCGACTAGGCTTGTATACACTGGAATTTAGAAGGATGAGAGGAGATCTTATCGAAACGTATAAGATTATTAAGGGGTTGGACACGTTAGAGGCAGGAAACATGTTCCCAATGTTGGTGGAGTCCAGAACAAGGGGCCACAGTTTAAGAATAAGGGGTAGGCCATTTAGAACTGAATTGAGGAAAAACTTTTTCAGTCAGAGAGTTGTGAATCTGGAATTCTCTGCCTCAGAAGGCAGTGGATGCCAATTCTCTGAATGCATTCAAGAGAGAGCTGGATAGAGCTCTTAAGGATAGCGGAGTCAGGGGGTATGGGGGGAAGGCAGGAACGGGGTACTGATTGAGAATGATCAGCCATGATCACATTGAATGGCGGTGTTGGCTCGAAGGGCCGAATGGCCTCCTGCACCTATTATCTAAACCTGTCCTATCCATTTACCCGTCTAATTGCTTCTCGAATTTTGCAATAGTCCCTGCCTCAACGACCTCTGGCAGCTCGTTCCATACACTCAACGCCATTTGTTTGAAAAAGTTACCCCTCATAAAGAACTGCAGATGCTGACTTATAAGAAAAAGACAAAATGTGCTGGAGTAACCCAGCAAGTCAGGCGCTGCCATCTCTGGAGAACATTGACAGGTGACGTTTTGGGTTGGGACCCTTCTTCCGGTCTGAAGAAGGGTCCTAACCTGAAACGTCGAAGAAGGCAGGCTCTCAGTTTAACGAGTCGCATGAGAAAAGGTAGTATCACTAACCTGCCATGAATAAAGCATGAGCACTACTCAAATCTCCAGCATGGAGCTTCTCTGTACCACCACCACCACCAGACTCGGTCATGACGATGGGTCACCAAACGTCACCTATTTATTCCTTTTCCCCAGAGATGTGGCCTGACCCGCAGAGTTACTCCAGCTTTTTGTGCCTATCTCCGGTCATAACCAATACTGACAACATTTCTTTGTAAGCAATGATAAATCTGAAAGGTTTGTGGCAGCAGAAATGGCACCTTCAAAAATAGATGAAAGCCATTGCCAATCAATATGCAGCTGAACCGAATATTGAAAGTAAAGGAATGCTGGACTGGCAGATGAAGTGTCCTTGAATTGCTCATTGTAATAAAATGAATGCCTTTCAATAGAATTTCTATGTGAAACGAACTTTCATACTGACCAGATAGTTGTAGATCTTGCAGCGTAAACCGTCAACAGCCCGAAGAACCCCAATGGAGCACATTTATCATCTTTGAACAGAGATATTTTATTTTTTAATAGATATTTTGATCATCTCTGACTTCTGATATTTTAGAGGGGGAGCAGAAGTCGATGTTCATACCACTGGGCTACAAGCTGCTCAGGCGAAATATGAGGTGCTGTTCCTCCAATTTCCGGTGGGCCTCACTATGGCACTGGAGGAGGCCCATGACAGAAAGGTCAGACTGGGAATGGGAGGGGGAGTTGAAGTGCTCGGCCACCGGAAGACCAACTTTAGATAGTTCTCTTCTCCAACTTTAGATAGTTCTTCTGTCCCTCTCTTCCCCTCCTCCTTCCCAGATCTCCCTCTATCTTCCTGTCTCCACCTATATCCTTCATTTGTCCCGCCCCCCCTGACATCAGTCTGAAGAAGGGTCTCGACCCGAAACGTCACCCATTCCTTCTCTCCTGAGATGCTGCCTGACCTGCTGAGTTACTCCAGCATTTTGTGAATAAATACCTCTCATATTTTAGAAGTCATGGTAAAATAAATACGCTCTTCAGTTTGCATTGGAAACATAATGAACAATAGGTGCAGGAGGAGGCCATTCGGCCCTTTGAGCCAGCACCGCCATTCAATGTGATCATGGCTGAACATTCTCAATCAGTACCCCGTTCCTGCCTTCTCCCCATACCCCCCTGACTCCGCTATCCTTAAGAGCTCTATCTAGCTCTCTTGAATGCATTCAGAGAATTGGCCTCCACTGCCTTCTGAGGCAGAGCATTCCACAGATTTACAACTCTCTGACTGAAAAGGTTTTTCCTCATCTCTGTTCTAAATGGCCTACCCCTTATTCTTAAACTGTGTATGGAAGTATGGAAAAAATGGAGTGACATCGAACAGAACAGTGCAGGAACAGGCCCTACGACCCACAATGTCTGTGGCAAACAGAGATGCCAAGATAAACTACTCGCATCTGCCTGCACAGGATCCATAATGCAATTGCCTATCTAAAAGCTTCTCAAATGCCTCTATTGTGTCTTCCTCCACCATCAACCCTGGCAGCGCGTTCCAGACACCCCCCTCCCTCTGTATTGGGGCGGCACGGTGGCGCAGCAGTAGAGTTGCTGCCTTACAGCGAATGCAGCGCCGGAGACCCGAGTTCCATCCCGACTACCAGTGCTGGCTGTACGGAGTTTGTACGTTCTCCCCGTGACCTGCGTGGGTTTTTCTCCAAGATCTTTGGTTTCCTCCCACACTCCAAAGACGTGCAGGTTTGTAGGTTAATTGGCTTGGTAAATGTAAAAAATTGTCCCTAGTGGGTGTAAGATGGTGTTAATGTGCGGGGATCACTGGTCGGCGCGGACCCGGTGGGCCGAAAGGGCCTGTTACCGCGCTGTATCTCTAAACTAAACTAAACTAAAAAAAGCTTGCTCCTCACATCTCCTTTGCACTTTGACCCTCTCACCTTAATGCTCTGCCCTCTGGTTTGACATTTCCACACTGGGAATAACGTTCTGACTGTCTACCCTATCTCTGCCTATGTAACTGTGTACACTTCTACCAGCCCTCCCCATCACCTGTGACATTCCAGCGAAAACAATCCAAGTCTGTCCAACCTCTCCCTGTAACTAATGCCCTCGAATCCAGGCATCATTCTGGTCATTACCCTCTGCACCCTCTCCAAAACGTCACACCCTTGCTGTAAGGGGGCATCCAGAACCGTATGTAATACGCCTTACGAGACCTAACCCAATGAAGGAAGTGCATTGAATGCAAAGAATGGACAAGTGGCTGGAGAAAGACATTGAATCACTAACTCAATTTACCATTGAATCACTAAATGACAGGTCATTGAAAAAGAACATAAATCTCATCTAAGAAACATTTGGTCAGATACATGGATAGGACAGGTTTAGAGGGATATGGGCCAAACGCAGGCAGGTGGGACTAGTGTAGGTGGGACATGTTGGTTGGTGTGGGAAAGTTGGGCCGAAGGGCCTGTTTCCACACTGTATGACCATGATTGGTAAATGGCTGAATCCGGATTAAAATTTATATAATTTTAGGTATGTGCAACTAAATTAGGTGAACATTTAACGGTTAAAATAAATTGTGACGATATATGTATTACACATATTAATCAGAATCAGAATTACCTTTATTGTCATCCAAAAAAAAACAGATCTTTTGGACGAGATTTTGTCACCCACAGTCTAACAGTAAGAGCAATAAAATAAGCAATTGCACACACAACCACAAACCAACACAAAACAAAAAAAAAGAACCATCCATCACAGTGAGTCTCCTCCAGTCACCTCCTCACTGTGATGGAAGGCCAGAATATCTTTTCTCTTTCCCTGCCGCCTTCTCCCGCAGTCAGGCTGTTGAAGTTGCCACGTTCCAGGCGGCGCCGGATGGTGAAAGGTCCGCAGCGGGCCGACCCAAGCCCGCGATTCAGGGCGGGTGAAGACGCTGCCGCTGCACGTCGGGGCGATCGGGGCTTCCGACATTGAAGCCCCCGCCGGGCAGAGAAAAATGCCGCGGCCTATTTCAGGCCGCGCCGGACGGTGAAAGGTGAAGTACTGAATAGGAGTTCTCCTAAAACAGTACATCCATCATGTTTTAATATTCTTCTTGTGGTGTAGAGTGAACCCTATAATGGGATTTTTGCTTTGCAATCTCTCCATAATACTTCTTAACTCCCTCTCATTCATATATTTATACACCGATCAGCCAAAACATGGCCACTGACAGGCGAAGTGAATAACATTGATTACCTTGTTACAATGGCACCTGTCAAGGGGTAGGATATATTAGGCAGCAAGTGAACAGTCAGTTCTTGAAGTTGATGTGTTGGATGCAGGAGAAACGGGCAGGAGTAAAGAACTGAGCGACTTTGACAAGGGCCAAAATGTTATGGCCAGACGACTTGGTCAGAGCATCTCTGAAACAGCAAGGCTTGTGGGGTGCTCCCGGTCAGCAGTGGTGAGTACCTACCGACAGTGGTCCGAGGAGGGACAAACCACAAACCGGCTCATCGATGTGCGAGGGCAACGAAGGCTATCCCGTCTGGTCCGAACCGACAGAAGGTCAACTGCGGCAC
The DNA here is from genome assembly GCF_053455715.1 of Rhinoraja longicauda. Classification (NCBI taxonomy): domain Eukaryota; kingdom Metazoa; phylum Chordata; class Chondrichthyes; order Rajiformes; family Arhynchobatidae; genus Rhinoraja; species Rhinoraja longicauda. Next base: position 66,836,622 of record NC_135961.1, on the reverse strand, counting down.
AAGTCATAGAAAGTTTTAATGGTGGTCACGGGAGGAATGTGTCACAATACACAGTGCATCGCACCCTGCTGCGTATGGGGCTGCACACGGAGGACCAACAGCATATTCGGCAGGTGGTCACAATGTTTTGGCTCATCAGGTCATAATGTTTTGGCTGTGTACACACACACACACACACACACACACACACACACACACACACCATGAAGCTGGACAGCCTTACTGTATTCCATTGGGGTCCATTGGTTTTAAACGATGGCCATTACATATAGTGTGGATGAAGGATTAACATCAGCAAGGTAGTGACTTACATTTTGCCTGTTATGCATCACATAAATTAGTCAGTAGGTGCCATGAAACAAAAATAGCATGGATGCAGAGTGAATTAAAAGATTTCATTTTATCTTCAGGTTTAGAAAACAGCTTCAGTTTTGCAACATTATTTAAAACCCTCTTTGTAATTACTATCAGCAATTGCTCCCAAGAATCCATTATTGTCTACATAACCTTTTGCAATGCACATCATTTTTCCATAGTTCCGTGCCGTTATGAGCACAAGAATGGACCATTATGTGTACGGTAAGGTAAATGAAAAATACCCGATTATAATTATGGTGATCCCAGTCATAAATACTTGTGCAGTATTCCTTACCCACACATTTTTTAAATGCTAACTACATCACCAGTATATAATGCAACATCTTTGAATTAGTTACTCTGGAACGCGGATCTGATTAGCTGTAAACTTTCTCAGTAATTAAGTCTGAACAAAAATAGGTGAAACTGTCAATTGACACAGCGCTCAAATCAATTGCCATCGAAAGGTTGTGTAAGAAAATAACTGCAGATGCTGGTACAAATCGAAGGTATTTATTCACAAAGTGCTGGAGTAACTCAGCAGGTCAGGCAGCATCTCAGGAGAGAAAGAATGGGCGACGTTTCGGGTCGAGACCCTTCTTCAGACGAAGAAGGGTCTCGACCCGAAACGTCACCCATTCCTTCTCTCCTGAGATGCTGCCTGACCTGCTGAGTTACTCCAGCATTTTGTGAATAAATGCCATCGAAAGGTTATTCAACAACTACTTCACATGCTTAGGATCATCTTTCTCATTTCTAAACCTCTCCTGATAGCTACTAGAGGGCATAGTTTCAGGTGAGAGGGGCAAAGATGAAAGATGACGCATGGGGCAAGCTTTAAAAACAATAGTGGTAGGTGCCTGGAACGTGCTGCTAGGGGTGGTGGTGGTGGAGGCAGATAGAATAGAGGCGTTTAAGAGACGTTTGGATAGGTATATGGATGTGGAGGGATATGGGTTATGTGTAGACAGATAAGAGTCTGAAGAAGGGCCTCACACAGGTTCACGAGTTACAGGAGTAGAATTAGGCCATTCGGCCCATCGAGTCCACTCTGCCATTCAATCATGGCTGATCTCTGCCTCCTAATCCCATTCTCCTGCTTTCTCCCCATAACCCTTGACTCCCGTTCTAATCAAGAACTTGTCTATCTCTGCCTTAAAAATATCCACTGACGGCCTCCACAGCCCTCTGCGGCAATGAATAACTAACCTCTGACTAAAGAAGTTCCTCCTCACCTCCTTTGTAAAAGAGAGCCCTTTAATTCTGAGGCTGTGGCCTCTGGTCCTAGACTCTCCCACTAGTGGAAACATCCTCTCCACATCCACTCTATCTGTGTCTTTCATTATTCTGTAAGCTTCAATGAGGTCCCCCCTCAACCTTCTGAACTCCAGCAAGTACAGGCCCAGTGCTGTCAAACGATTATCATATGCATCATAGAAACATAGAAAATAGGTGCAGGAGTAGGCCATTCGGCCCTTCGAGCCTGCACCTCCATTCAATATGATCATGGCCATATTCGGTCTCAACCCAAAACATCACCCATTCCTTTTCTCCAGAGATGCTGCCTCGCCCAGCATTTTGTGTCTACCTTCGGTGTAAACCAGCATCTGTAGTTCCTTCCGACAGACAAGAGTTGGTCTTGGCATCAAGTTCGGCAGGGGCATTGTGGGCCGGGTGGCCTGTTCCTGTGCTGCACTGTTCCACGTTCTAACCGAGCGGATCGACCAGGAGCTGGGGTTAATTTGATGTTCAATGTGAAAGTGGGCAAGGCAGTAATTAATGGAGAGGATTTGGCTGGGGATGTGGTGGGAGGCATTACAGACTGGAGCACTTGAAAAAGGCAGCTCATCACAGCGCTGTCAAGGGCGTTTAGAGACGGCCAATAAATCCTGGCCTCGCTGTTCCTGTCCCATAAAACAAGGAAAGGCGAGGTGCAGAAGTTAATGACTGGAATCTGTTAAAGGCAGACGGAAAGAAGACATCTTACACCATGCCAACGAGCGAGGGCAGGGCGGCAGGCAGGCGAAGATAGAGGAGGACATTTAAATCTACGTTGAATTAAAGGTGAGAAGCTCTCATGGGGTCAGTGTAAAGCCGGTACATCAACAGAACTCATTTTGTGTCATGGCCACAAGGGCAGGAATGACTTTGGAACTGGTTACAGGGAAAAGAGAAACATAGAAAATAGGTGCAGGAGGAGGCCACTTGGCCCTTCGAGTCAGCACCGCCATTGATTGTGATCATGGCTGATCATCCCCAATCAGTAACCCGTGCCTGCCTTCTCCCCATACCCCTTGATTCCACTAGCCCCGAGAGCTCTATCTAACTCTCTTTTAAATCCATCCAGTGAATTGGCCTCCACTGCCCTCTGTGGCGGAGAATTCCACAAATTCACAACTCCCTGGGTGAAAACGTTTTTTTTCTCGAAAGACAAACTTTGCACTTCGACAAAGTCCGGAGAAGTCATATTTTCAAATTAATGTAAAGATACAATTCTCAGTCTGAAGAAGGGGTCTCGACTCCGAACGTCACCCATTCCTTCTCTCCAGAGATGCTGCCTGACCCGCTGAGTTACTCCAGCATTTTGAGTCTATCTGCAGTTCCTTCCTGCACAAAGATACAACACTAATTTTTTTAATGCTGTGGAACAATAAAAGGAAGCAGATCATAAGTTCATAAATCATAAGAGCCATTAAGGCCCATCAAGTCTACTATGGGGAGAAGGCAGGAACGGGGTACTGATTGAGAATGATCAGCCATGATCACATTGAATGGTGGTGCTGGCTCGAAGGACCGAATGGCCTCCTCCTGCACATATTGTCTATTGTCTACTCTGCCATTCAATCACAGCTGATCTATCTTTACCTCTCAACCCCCATCCTTTAGATTTTACTTCTGACTTCAGATTTTAGAGATACAGTACGGAAACAGGCCCTTCGGCCCACCGAGTCCGTGCTGACCAGCGATCATCCCACACATCATTAGTGCTATCCCACACACTAGGGACGATTAACAGTTTTTACTGAAACCAATCAACTTACAAATCTACGTTTTTGGAGCGTGGGAGGAAACCGGAGCACCCGGAGAAAACCCACGCGGGTCACGGGGAGAACGTACAAACTCCGTACAGACAGCACCCATGATCAGGATCGAACCGGGGTTTCTGGTGCTGTAAGGCAGCAACTCTACCGCTGCGCCACACCAAACATCGAGGGAGTAGGACTGAGAGAGGATAAAGAAGCTGGGATAAAGAAGCAGGTATGTCAGAAAATTGATAATAAGAATGAGAATATTAAAAATAGAATTACTGGGAAACTGGGAGCCATGCCTAATGGAATCTTCCGTCAATTGCTGCTGTCTCTTATCCACAAGGTCAACTTGACAATATTAATCAGGAAACCATGTAGAAACGATGTAGAAACGAGGAACTGCAGATGTTGCTTCACAAAAAAAGACACAAAGTGCTAGAGTAATGAATGTTGGAGTTGGGAGAAGGGTTTGTCACTGGGAGGAGATGACTCCATTGGGGCAGGGCCGTTTTTACAGCATTATGGGCCCCCAGGCAAAGCAGTGTACTGGGGCCCCTACCGTTACTCTCCCCCACCCCCCTTTCCCTACCAGCCCCCCCCCCCCCCCCCTGTCGTGCCGGCGAAAAGCACTTACCGAAAAGCACTTAGCGATGGACTTAGGGTGCTACATTGTTGCAAAAAGCACTTACAGATCGCTGTGAGAGGCACTTAGGGATGGAAAATGTTGCGAAAAAAGCACTTATTGAACCTACATTTTTAAAGTAGTATTTATTTATTGCAACTCACTTAACATACACAGATCAGCATGGAGCCCCTATGCTCGTGGGGCCCCGGGCAAGTGCCCATCAGGCCCATGCGTTAAGACGGCCCTGCATTGGGGACCACATTCAACACTGTAACTAGGTTTGCCAACTGGCCCGTATTAGCCGGGACATCCCGTATTTTGGGCTAAATTGGTTTGTCCCGTACGGGACCACCCTTGTCCCGTATTAGGCCCGGGGGGCGCTGCAGGCCCGGATGCTGTAGGCCCGGACGCTGTAGGCCCGGACAACTGCAGGCCCGGACACTGTAGGCCCAGACAGTGTAGGCCCGGACGCTGTAGGCCCGGGAGCCGCTGTAGGCCCGGACACTGTACGCCCGGGTGGAGCTGTAGGCCCGGGAGGTGGGTTCCGGGCCTACACTGTCCGGGCCCGGAACCAGTAAGTGCTAGTTTAAGTGCCCAGTGAGAAAAGTGCGAGTCTTTGGCTGCGAGTCTTCGGCGAGAAGGCTGAGGTGAGGAGGATACAATTGTTTTAAGCCAGAGCTGGTTATAGGCACAAGGGGATGGCGGAAAAGTTGGTGCGGTGTGTTTCCTGCAGGATGTGGGAAGACAGGGACGTCGCTGGAGCTTCTGGGAGCTACACCTGCAAGAACTGTGTCCAGGTGCAGCTCCTGAAGGGACGTGTGGTGGAGTTGGAGAGGCAGTTGGATGACCTCAGGGCCATCCAGGAATGCGAGAGTTTCCTCGACAGGACCTATTGTGAGGCTGTCACGCCAAGGGTCCAGGTCGAGCGAAGGTGGGAGACTGTTTCCGGGGGGAGTGGACGTGGACGTGGACTACAGGAGACCCCAGTGGCTGTGCCTATTGCAAATAGGTATACCGTCTTGGGAACTGTCGGGGCAGAAAACGTTTCCAGTCCGAGTGGCGGACCTGTTGGCAAGGATACTCGACAGGGGAGACCGAAGTCTGGAAGAGCCGTAGTGGTCGGTGACTCCATCGTCCGAGGGACGGACAGAAGATTCTGTGGCAGCAGGAGGGACTTGAGGATGGTCTGTTGCCTCCCTGGTGCCAGGGTTCAACACATCACAGACCGGCTTCAGAAAATCCTAGCGAGGGAAGGCGATCAACCTGAAGTCGTTGTGCACGTGGGCACGAATGACGTCGGGCGGAAGAGGAAGGAGGTGCTACAGCGGGAGTTTAGAGAGTTGGGAAAAACGCTGAGAAGTAGGACGTCGAAGGTAGTTATCTCTGGACTGCTACCGGTACCTCGTGCTGGTGAGGCCAGGAACAGAGAGATAGAGGGTATGAATTTATGGCTGAGGGACTGGTGCAGAGAGCAGGGATTTAGATTTCTGGACCACTGGGATCTCTTCTGGGGGTGACTTGTACAAAAGGGACGGGTTGCATCTTAACAGCAGGGGGACAAACATTCTGGCAGGCAGGTTTGCTACTGTGACACCTGTGGCTTTAAACTAAGTAGTGGGGGGGAGGGGTTAACAAATTGTGAATATGAAGATGAGGTAAAAGGGAATACAGGAGATATTGCAAAAGACTCTCGGAAGAATGGGAACAGAAGTTCTAGAGGGGAAAAGAAATTAAGGGCAGGGCCAATTGTGAACAATGTGAGAGGGGAGGTAAATACAGAAGTTAAAGTGTTGTACTTAAATGCGCGTAGTATAAAAAATAAAGTGGATGAGCTTGAGGCTCAGTTAGTCATGGGCAAGTATGATGTTGTAGGGATCACTGAGACATGGCTACAAGAGGACCAGGGCTGGGAACTGAATATTCAGGGGTACACAACGTTTAGAAAAGACAGACAGGTGGGCAGAGGGGGCGGGGTTGCTCTGATGGTAAGGAATGATATTCATTCCCTTGCAAGGGGTGACATAGAATCAGGAGATGTTGAATCAGTATGGATAGAAATGAGGAATTGTAAGGGTAAAAAGACCCTAATGGGAGTTATCTATAGGCCCCCAAACAGTAGCCTCGACATAGGGTGCAAGTTGAATCAGGAGATAAAATTGGCGTGTCAAAAATGTAATGCTACGGTGGTTATGGGAGATTTCAACATGCAGGTAGACTGGGAAAATCAGGTTGGAAATGGACCCCAGGAAAGAGAGTTTGTAGAGTGCCTTCGAGATGGATTCTTAGAACAGCTTGTACTGGAGCCTACCAGGGAGAAGGCAATTCTGGATTTAGTGTTGTGTAATGATCCTGATCTGATAAGGGGACTAGAGGTAAAAGAGCCATTAGGAGGCAGTGATCACAACATGATAAGTTTTACTCTGCAAATGGAAAGGCAGAAGGGAAAATCGGAAGTGTCGGTATTACAGTATAGCAAAGGGGATTACAGAGGCATGAGGCAGGAGCTGGCCAAAATTGACTGGAAGGAGGCCCTAGCAGGGAAGACGGTAGAACAGCAATGGCAGGTATTCCTGGGAATAATGCAGAGGTTGCAGGATCAATTTATCCCAAAGAGGTGGAAAGACTCTAAGGGGAGTAAGAGACACCTGTGGCTGACAAGGGAAGTCAGGGGCAGCATAAAAATTAAGGAGAGGAAGTATAACATAGCAAAGAAGAGTGGGAAGACAGAGGATTGGGACTCTTTTAAAGAGCAACAAAAGTTAACTAAAAAGGCAATACGGGGAGAAAAGATGAGGTACGAGGGTAAACTAGCCAATAATATAAAGGAGGATAGCAAAAGTTTTTTTAGGTACGTGAAGAGGAAAAAAATAGTCAAGGCAAATGTGGGTCCCTTGAAGACAGAAGCAGGGGAATTTATTATGGGGAACAAAGAAATGGCAGACGAGTTAAACCGTTACTTTGGATCTGTCTTCACTGAGGAAGATACACACAATCTCCCAAATGTTCTAGGGGCCGGAGAACCTAGGGTGATGGAGGAACTGAAGGAAATCCACATTAGGCAGGAAATGGTTTTGGGTAGACTGATGGGACTGAAGGCTGATAAATCCCCAGGGCCTGATGGTCTGCATCCCAGAGTACTTAAGGAGGTGGCTCTAGAAATAGTGGAAGCATTGGAGATCATTTTTCAATGTTCTATAGATTCAGGATCAGTTCCTGTGGATTGGAGAATAGCAAATGTTATCCCACTTTTTAAGAAAGGAGGGAGAGAGAAAACGGGTAATTATAGACCAGTTAGTCTGACATCAGTGGTGGGGAAGATGCTGGAGTCAATTATAAAAGACGAAATTCCTGAGCATTTGGATAGCAGTAACGGGATCATTCCGAGTCAGCATGGATTTACGAAGGGGAAATCATGCTTGACAAATTTACTGGAATTTTTTGAGGATGTAACTAGGAAAATTGACAAGGGAGAGTCAGTGGATGTGGTGTACCTCGACTTTCAGAAAGCCTTCGACAAGGTCCCACATAGGAGATTAGTGGGCAAAATTAGGGCACATGGTATTGGGGGTAGGGTACTGACATGGATAGAAAATTGGTTGACAGACAGAAAGCAAAGAGTGGGGATAAATGGGTCCCTTTCGGAATGGCAGGCAGTGACCAGTGGGGTACCGCAAGGTTCGGTGCTGGGACCCCAGCTATTTACGATATACATTAATGACTTAGATGAAGGGATTAAAAGTACCATTAGCAAATTTGCAGATGATACTAAGTTGGGGGGTAGTGTGAATTGTGAGGAAGATGCAATAAGGCTGCAGGGTAACTTGGACAGGTTGTGTGAGTGGGCGGATACATGGCAGATGCAGTTTAATGTAGATAAGTGTGAGGTTATTCACTTTGGAAGTAAGAATAGAAAGGCAGATTATTATCTGAATGGTGTCAAGTTAGGAGGAGCGGGGGTTCAACGAGATCTGGGTGTCCTAGTGCATCAGTCAATGAAAGGAAGCATGCAGGTTCAGCAGGCAGTGAAGAAAGCCAATGGAATGTTGGCCTTCGTAACAAGAGGAGTTGAGTATAGGAGCAAAGAGGTCCTTCTACAGTTGTACCGGGCCCTGGTGAGACCGCACCTGGAGTACTGTGTGCAGTTTTGGTCCCCAAATTTGAGGAAGGATATTCTTGCTATGGAGGGCGTGCAGCGTAGGTTCACTAGGTTAATTCCCGGAATGGCGGGACTGTCGTATGTTGAAAGGCTGGAGCGATTGGGCTTGTATACACTGGAATTTAGAAGGATGAGGGGGGATCTTATTGAAACATATAAGATAATTAGGGGATTGGACACATTAGAGGCAGATAACATGTTCCCAATGTTGGTGTAGTCCAGAACAAGGGGCCACAGTTTGAGAATAAGGGGTAGGCCATTTAGAACGGAGATGAGGAAGAACTTTTTCAGTCAGAGGGTGGTGAAGGTGTGGAATTCTCTGCCTCAGAAGGCAGTGGAGGCCAGTTCGTTGGATGCTTTCAAGAGAGAGCTGGATAGAGCTCTTAAGGATAGCGGAGTGAAGGGGTATGGGGAGAAGGCAGGAACGGGGTACTGATTGAGAGTGATCAGCCATGATCGCATTGAATGGCGGTGCTGGCTCGAAGGGCTGAATGGCCTACTCCTGCACCTATTGTCTATTGTGAAGGCAAACAACAGGGGGATTTAAGAGACATTTAGACAGGCACATGGATGTGCAGGGAATAGAGGGATATGTAGGGATCAGAGGGTTCCAACCTGAAACAACACCTTTCCACTTTCCTCCACAGATGCTGCCTGACCCGCTGAGTTTCTCCAGCAATTTGTTCTTTTGGTATAGATGAAAAACAAGCAGACTCTTCTCTAGGTGTCATTAAAGCACATGCCATTGAGTGTAATCAAGTACAGAACGTGACATGTAAATCATCCTTCACACCTCCAGATTCAGGGACAGTTTCTTCCCAGCTGTTATCAGGCAACTGAACCATCCCACCACAACCAGAGAGCAGTGCTGAAATACTATCTACCTCATTGGTGACCCTCGGACTATCCTTGATTGGACTCTGCTGGTTTAACCTGACACTAAATGTTATTCCCCTTATCACCTTAAACGGCTCGATTGTAATCATGTATTGTCTTTCCGCTGACTGGTTAGCACGCAACAAAAGCTTTTCACTGTACCTCGGTACACGTGACAATAAACTAAACTGAACATCCACCTTGTTATAAACCAGATCTTTCATAGTTTTGATTAATATTAAATGAACTGTAATGCTACATTAGATCAAACCTTCTCCAATTAACTTTCTTTTTGACCTTGACAACAGAGAATTATACAGGGTTATAAATCCCTTCAGACATTCCGTCAGATATGCCACAAATTGAATGTTTATCACATATAACCTTTGGTTTTAAGTAGGGCGGCACGTAGGCGCAGCGGCAGAGTTGCTGCCTTACCACGTTTCCAGCGCCGGAGACCCGGGTTCGATCCAGACCACGGGCGCTGTCTGTACGGAGTTTGTACGTTCTCCCCGTGACCCGCGTGGGTTTTCTCCGAGATCTTCGGTTTCCTCCCACACTCCAAAGACGTACAGATCTGTAGGTTAATTGGTTTGGTGTAAATGTAAATTGTTCCTAGTGTGTGTGGAATAGTGTTAGTGTGCGGGGATCGCTGGTCGGTGCGGACTCGGTCGGCCGAAGGGGCTGTTTCCGCGCTGTATCTCCAAACTAAACTGAACTACACTAAGCTGTGACTGACTGACGCACTGATATCATTGCAAAGCTTCACCTTGCTCATCCCAGCCGTTTATAAACATACTTCCAACACAACTCTGCTGCTGAGGCTGGGAGTGTTATTACATTAGGGAAGGTTACAGCGGATGTGTGTCTTGGCACATGCAAGGTGAAGGCTGGTGAGCTGGGGTTCATTTGGCAACTGAAGGTTTCCTTTAGTTTAGTTTAGTTTAGAGATACAGCGCGGGAACAGGCCCTTCGGCCCACCGGGTCTGCACCGACCATCGATCCCCGCACACTAACACTATCCTACACACACTAGGGACAATTTTACATTTACACCAAGCCAATTAACCTACATACCTGCACGTCTTTGGAGTGCGGGAGGAAACCGAAGATCTCGAAGAAAACCCACGCGGGTCACGGGGAGAACGTACAAACTCCGTGCCGATGATTAACAGTTTTCAAGGTTAAAGAGAAGCAATTGGGAATGATCCTGGAAGCAATGCCATCAGGAAGCGTGGGCCTGAGCTATAGGGAGAGGTTGGGCGGGCTGGGACGTTATTCTTTGAAGTGCAGGAGGCTGAGGGTTGATTTTACAGAGGTGTACAAGATCATGAAGGGAATAGACAGGGTGAATACACAGAGTATTTCATCTGGAGTTGGGGAAATCAAGAACCAGAGGATTTAGGTTTAAGGTGAGAGGAGAAAGATTTAATAGGAGTCTGAGGGGCAACTTTTCTTTCAGACTATGATGGGTGTATGGAACGAGTTGCCAAAAAAGTTAATTGAGGCAGGGCTATAACAACATTTAAAAATCATTTACACAGGTACATAGATAGGGAGGTTTTAGAGGGATATGGGCCAAACGCAGGCAGGTAGGCCTAGTGTAGATGGGGCATCTTGGTCGGCATGGGCTAGTTGGGCCGAAGGGCCTTTTTCGATGCTCTATGACTCCATGACTGAATAGGCTTGAAACATAGAAACATAGAAAATAGAAACATAGAAACATAGGAGGCGGAGGAGGAGGCCATTTGGCCCTTCGAGCTAGCACCGCCATTCATTGTGATCATGGCTGATCATCCACAATCAGTAACCCGTGCCTGCCTTCTCCCCATATCCCTTGAATCCACTAGCCCCTAGAGCTCTATCTAACTCTCTTTTAAATTCACCCAGTGCCCGTGAACCTAACTCTTTTTTAAATTCATCCAGTGAATTGGCCTCCACTGCCCTCTGTGGCAGAGAATTCCACAAATTCACAACTCTCTGGGTGAAAAAGTTTCTTCTCACCTCAGTTTTAAATGGCCTCCCCTTTATTCTTAGACTGTGGCCCCTGGTTCTGGACTCCCCCAACATTGGGAACATTCTTAGCTTGTCCAGTCCTTTCATAATTTTATAGGTCTCTATAAGATCCCCTCTCATCCTTCTAAACTCCAGTAAATACGAGCCCAGTCTTTCCAATCTTTCCTCGTATGACAGTCCCGCCATCCCGGGGATTAACCTGGTGAACCTACGCTGCACTGCCTCAATAGCAAGGACGTCCTTCCTCAAATTAGGAGACCAGGACATCCTTACTATTGAGGCATAGGTTCATGAGCTTGTTCTTCTCGATAAGGCAGAAGTGTGTAATTGACCTGCTAGGAAGTCTTCGCGGGTGTGAAGTGGTATCATAGCACGAAGCAGAGAACATGTTTCCATGTGAGCTGGGAGCTGTAGGTGACGGGGATGAATCATAATAGCATCAGGGAATGCAGGAGGATCTGTCTAGCCCACAAAACTGAGAGCATGTGCAGCTTACTGGCACAAAGAGTGACTCAGGCAAAGGGCCAACGGAAGCCAAAGAAGCACGCGAGGGAGAAGGAAGAGTGAGGCATGACCAGCACCAGGGATCTGTTGGGCTGAATGGCCTGCCTCTGTTAGCTATTCAGAGAGGTACAAGCCAGAGTCCATTCACTGGTGGAGTCATACCGCACGGAAACAGGCCCTTCGGCCCAACTTGTAAATGCAGACCAAGATGCCCCATCTAAGCTAGCAGCCGCATACTCTATCAAGAGTCAAGAGTTCTAACGTAGGTTCACCAGGTTAATCCCCGGGATGGCGGTACAACAGGCAGTGAAGAAAGCCAACGGACTGTTGGCCTTCATAACAAGAGGAGTTGAGTATAGGAGCAAAGAGGTCCTCCTGCAGTTGTACAGGGCCCTTGTGAGACCGCACCTGGAGTACTGTGTGCAGTTTTGGTCTCCAAATTTGAGGAAGGATATTCTTGCTATTGAGGGCGTGCAGCGTAGGTTTACTAGGTTAATTCCCAGAATGGCGGGACTGTCGTATGTTGAAAGACTGGAGCGGCTAGGCTTATATACTCTGGAATTTAGAAGAATGAGAGGGGATCTTATCGAAACATATAAGATTATGAAGGGGTTGGACACGTTAGAGGCAGGAAACATGTTCCCAATGTTGGGGGAAGTCCAGAACAAGGGGCCACAGTTTAAGAATAAGGGGTAGGCCATTTAGAACGGAGATGAGGAAAAACTTTTTCAGTCAGAGAGTTGTAAATCTGTGGAATTCACTGCCTCAGAAGGCAGTGGAGGCCAATTATCTGAATGCATTCAAGAGAGAGCTAGATAGAACTCTTAAGGATAGCGGAGTCAGGGGGTATGGGGAGAGGGCAGGAACGGGGTACTGATTGAGAATGATCAGCCATGATCACATTGAATGGTGGTGCTGGCTCGAAGGGCCGAATGGCCTCCTCCTGCACCTATTGTCCATTGTCTATTGTCATATGTCCCAGATAGAACAATGACATTCTCACTTGCTTACAAACACCATTTCCTAATTATAAAAGTCCGATCAGTCAGGCATGATGTGGCACGGTGGCGCAGATGGTAGAGCCGCTACCTCACTGCGCCAGAGACCCGGCTTGGATCCTGACCTCGGGTGCTGTCTGTGTGTGGAGTTTGCCCGTTCTCCCCGTGACTGCGTGGGTTTCCTCCGGGTGCTCCGGTTTCCTCCCTAGCATCCCAAAGACATGTGGGTTTGCAGGTTCAGTTTAGCTTAGTTTAGTTTACAGATGCAGCGCGGAAACGGGCACTTTCGGCCCACCGGGTCCGCGCCGCTCAGCGATCCCCGCACATTAACGCTACCCTACACCCACCAGGGACAATTTTTACATTTGCCCAGCCAATTTACCTACAAACCTGTACGTCTTTGGAGTGTGGGAGGAAACCGAAGATCTCGGAGAAAACCCACGCGGGTCACGGGGAGAACGTACAAACTCCGTACAGACAGCGCCCGTAGTCGGGATGGAACCCGGGTCTCCGGCGCTGCATTCACTGTAAGGCAGCAACTCTCTCTACCGCTGCACCACGGTGCCGCCCAAGTTATGCCTTCTATCATGTACTTCTATCATGCCATCTCTTGGCTTCTGGTTTGCTACCTTCATCACCCTGTGTATCTGTGCCTCCACTCTCAGGAACATGTACATTTCCCCAAGGTCTCTCTGTTCAAAATCACTCTCCAGGGCCTGGTTTAATTTCTCAAAATGCACCACTTTGCACTTGTCTGAATTAAATTCCATTTGCCATTCTCCTGCCAAATCTCCCAGATGATCATAATCCTAATTTGAGGAAAGACGTCCTTGCTATTGAGGCAGTGCAGTTTAGGTTCACGAGGTTAACCCCCGGGATGGCGGGACTGTCATATGACGAAAGATAGGAAAGACTGGGTTTGTATTCACTGAGTTTCGAAGGATGCGAGGGGATTTTATAGAGACGTGTAAAATTATGAAAGGACTGGACAAGCTGGATGCAGGAAAAATGTTCCCAATGTTGGGGGAGTCCAGAAACAGAGGCCACACAGTCTAAGAATAAAGGGGAGGCCATTTAAAACTGAGGTGAGAAGAAACTTTTTCACCCAGAGAGTTGTGAATTTGTGGAATTCTCTGCCACAGAAGGCAGTGGAGGCCAATTCACTGGATGGATTTAAAAGAGAGTTAGATAGAGCTCTAGGGGCTAGTGGAATCAAGGCACTTACCGAAAAGCACTTAGCGATTGACTTAGGGTGCTACATTGTTGCGAAAAGCACTTACAGATCGCTGTGAGAAGCACTTAGGGATGGAAAATGTTGCGAAAAAAGCACTTATTGAACCTACATTTTTAAAGTAGTATTTATTTATTGCAACTCACTTAACATACACAGATCAGCATGGAGCCCCTATGCTCGTGGGGCCCCGGGCAAGTGCCCATCAGGCCCATGCGTTAAGACGGCCCTGCATTGGGGACCACATTCAACACTGTAACTAGGTTTGCCAACTGGCCCGTATTAGCCGGGACATCCCGTATTTTGGGCTAAATTGGTTTGTCCCGTACGGGACCACCCTTGTCCCGTATTAGGCCCGGGGGGCGCTGCAGGCCCGGATGCTGTAGGCCCGGACGCTGTAGGCCCGGACAACTGCAGGCCCGGACACTGTAGGCCCAGACAGTGTAGGCCCGGACGCTGTAGGCCCGGGAGCCGCTGTAGGCCCGGACACTGTACGCCCGGGTGGAGCTGTAGGCCCGGGAGGTGGGTTCCGGGCCTACACTGTCCGGGCCTACAGCGGCCCCCGGGTCTACAGTGTCCGGGCCTACACTGTCCGGGCCTACAGTGTCCGGGTCTACAGTGTCCAGGCCTACGGCGGCCCCCGGGCCTACACTGTCCGGGCCTACACGGTCCGGGCCTACAGTGTCCGGGTCTACAGTGTCCGGGCCTACACTGTCCGGGCCTACACTGTCCGGGCCTACACTGTCCGGGCCTACAGTACCGTCCGGGCCTAATACGGGACAAAGGCGGTCCCGTACATGACAAACCAATTTAGCCCAAAGTACGAGATGTCCCGGCTAATACGGAACAGTTGGCAACTGTATGGTGAAGGCAAACAACAGGGGGATTTAAGAGACATTTAGACAGGCACATGGATGTGCAGGGAATAGAGGGATATGTAGGGATCAGAGGGTTCCAACCTGAAACAACACCTTTCCACTTTCCTCCACAGATGCTGCCTGACCCGCTGAGTTTCTCCAGCAATTTGTTCTTTTGGTATAGATGAAAAACAAGCAGACTCTTCTCTAGGTGTCATTAAAGCACACGCCATTGAGTGTAATCAAGGTACAGAACGTGACAGGTAAATCATCCTTCACACCTCCAGATTCAGGGACAGTTTCTTCCCGGCTGTTATCAGGCAACTGAACCATCCCACCACAACCAGAGAGCAGTGCTGAACTACTATCTACCTCATTGGTGACCCTCGGACTATCCTTGATTGGACTCTGCTGGTTTAACCTGACACTAAATGTTATTCCCCTTATCACCTTAAATGGCTCGATTGTAATCATGTATTGTCTTTCCGCTGACTGGTTAGCGCGCAACACAAGCTTTTCACTGTACCTCGGTACACGTGACAATAAACTAAACTGAACATCCACCTTGTTATAAACCAGATCTTTCATAGTTTTGATTAATATTAAATGAACTGTAATGCTACATTAGATCAAACCTTCTCCAATTAACTTTCTTTTTGACCCTGACAACAGAGAATTATACAGGGTTATAAATCCCTTCAGACATTCCGTCAGATATGCCACAAATTGAATGTTTATCACATATAACCTTTGGTTTTAAGTAGGGCGGCACGTAGGCGCAGCAGCAGAGTTGCTGCCTTACCGCGTTTCCAGCGCCGGAGACCCGGGTTCGATCCAGACCACGGGCGCCGTCTGTACGGAGTTTGTACGTTCTCCCCGTGACCCGCGTGGGTTTTCTCCGAGATCTTCGGTTTCCTCCCACACTCCAAAGACGTACAGATCTGTAGGTTAATTGGTTTGGTGTAAATGTAAATTGTTCCTAGTGTGTGTGGAATAGTGTTAGTGTGCGGGGATCGCTGGTCGGTGCGGACTCGGTCGGCCGAAGGGGCTGTTTCCGCGCTGTATCTCCAAACTAAACTGAACTACACTAAGCTGTGACTGACTGACGCACTGATATCATTGCAAAGCTTCACCTTGCTCATCCCAGCCGTTTATAAACATACTTCCAACACAACTCTGCTGCTGAGGCTGGGAGTGTTATTACATTAGGGAAGGTTACAGCGGATGTGTGTCTTGGCACATGCAAGGTGAAGGCTGGTGAGCTGGGGTTCATTTGGCAACTGAAGGTTTCCTTTAGTTTAGTTTAGTTTAGAGATACAGCGCGGGAACAGGCCCTTCGGCCCACCGGGTCCGCACCGACCATCGATCCCCGCACACTAACACTACCCTACACACACTAGGGACAATTTTACATTTACACCAAGCCAATTAACCTACATACCTGCACGTCTTTGGAGTGCGGGAGGAAACCGAAGATCTCGAAGAAAACCCACGCGGGTCACGGGGAGAACGTACAAACTCCATGCCGATGATTAACAGTTTTCAAGGTTAAAGAGAAGCAATTGGGAATGATCCTGGAAGCAATGCCATCAGGAAGCGTGGGCCTGAGCTATAGGGAGAGGTTGGGCGGGCTGGGACGTTATTCTTTGAAGTGCAGGAGGCTGAGGGTTGATTTTACAGAGGTGTACAAGATCATGAAGGGAATAGACAGGGTGAATACACAGAGTATTTCATCTGGAGTTGGGGAAATCAAGAACCAGAGGATTTAGGTTTAAGGTGAGAGGAGAAAGATTTAATAGGAGTCTGAGGGGCAACTTTTCATTCAGACTATGATGGGTGTATGGAACGAGTTGCCAAAAAAGTTAATTGAGGCAGGGCTATAACAACATTTAAAAATCATTTACACAGGTACATAGATAGGGAGGTTTTAGAGGGATATGGGCCAAACGCAGGCAGGTAGGCCTAGTGTAGATGGGGCATCTTGGTCGGCATGGGCTAGTTGGGCCGAAGGGCCTTTTTCGATGCTCTATGACTCCATGACTGAATAGGCTTGAAACATAGAAACATAGAAAATAGAAACATAGAAACATAGGAGGCGGAGGAGGAGGCCATTTGGCCCTTCGAGCTAGCACCGCCATTCATTGTGATCATGGCTGATCATCCACAATCAGTAACCCGTGCCTGCCTTCTCCCCATATCCCTTGAATCCACTAGCCCCTAGAGCTCTATCTAACTCTCTTTTAAATTTACCCAGTGCCCGTGAACCTAACTCTTTTTTAAATTCATCCAGTGAATTGGCCTCCACTGCCCTCTGTGGCAGAGAATTCCACAAATTCACAACTCTCTGGGTGAAAAAGTTTCTTCTCACCTCAGTTTTAAATGGCCTCCCCTTTATTCTTAGACTGTGGCCCCTGGTTCTGGACTCCCCCAACATTGGGAACATTCTTAGCTTGTCCAGTCCTTTCATAATTTTATAGGTCTCTATAAGATCCCCTCTCATCCTTCTAAACTCTAGTAAATACGAGCCCAGTCTTTCCAATCTTTCCTCGTATGACAGTCCCGCCATCCCGGGGATTAACCTGGTGAACCTACGCTGCACTGCCTCAATAGCAAGGACGTCCTTCCTCAAATTAGGAGACCAGGACATCCTTACTATTGAGGCGTAGGTTCATGAGCTTGTTCTTCTCGATAAGGCAGAAGTGTGTAATTGACCTGCTAGGAAGTCTTCGCGGGTGTGAAGTGGTATCATAGCGCGAAGCAGAGAACATGTTTCCATGTGAGCTGGGAGCTGTAGGTGACGGGGATGAATCATAATAGCATCAGGGAATGCAGGAGGATCTGTCTAGCCCACAAAACTGAGAGCATGTGCAGCTTACTGGCACAAAGAGTGACTCAGGCAAAGGGCCAACGGAAGCCAAAGAAGCACGCGAGGGAGAAGGAAGAGTGAGGCATGACCAGCACCAGGGATCTGTTGGGCTGAATGGCCTGCCTCTGTTAGCTATTCAGAGAGGTACAAGCCAGAGTCCATTCACTGGTGGAGTCATACCGCACGGAAACAGGCCCTTCGGCCCAACTTGTAAATGCAGACCAAGATGCCCCATCTAAGCTAGCAGCCGCATACTCTATCAAGAGTCAAGAGTTCTAACGTAGGTTCACCAGGTTAATCCCCGGGATGGCGGTACAACAGGCAGTGAAGAAAGCCAACGGAATGTTGGCCATCATAACAAGAGGAGTTGAGTATAGGAGCAAAGAGGTCCTCCTGCAGTTGTACAGGGCCCTTGTGAGACCGCACCTGGAGTACTGTGTGCAGTTTTGGTCTCCAAATTTGAGGAAGGATATTCTTGCTATTGAGGGCGTGCAGCGTAGGTTTACTAGGTTAATTCCCGGAATGGCGGGACTGTCGTATGTTGAAAGACTGGAGCGGCTAGGCTTGTATACACTGGAATTTAGAAGAATGAGAGGGGATCTTATCGAAACATATAAGATTATGAAGGGGTTGGACACGTTAGAGGCAGGAAACATGTTCCCAATGTTGGGGGAAGTCCAGAACAAGGGGCCACAGTTTAAGAATAAGGGGTAGGCCATTTAGAACGGAGATGAGGAAAAACTTTTTCAGTCAGGGAGTTGTAAATCTGTGGAATTCACTGCCTCAGAAGGCAGTGGAGGCCAATTATCTGAATGCATTCAAGAGAGAGCTAGATAGAACTCTTAAGGATAGCGGAGTCAGGGGGTATGGGGAGAGGGCAGGAACGGGGTACTGATTGAGAATGATCAGCCATGATCACATTGAATGGTGGTGCTGGCTTGAAGGGCCGAATGGCCTCCTCCTGCACCTATTGTCTATTGTCTATTGTCATATGTCCCAGATAGAACATTGACATTCTCACTTGCTTACAAACACCATTTCCTAATTATAAAAGTCCGATCAGTCAGGCATGATGTGGCACGGTGGCGCAGATGGTAGAGCCGCTACCTCACTGCGCCAGAGACCCGGCTTGGATCCTGACCTCGGGTGCTGTCTGTGTGTGGAGTTTGCCCGTTCTCCCCGTGACTGCGTGGGTTTCCTCCGGGTGCTCCGGTTTCCTCCCTAGCATCCCAAAGACATGTGGGTTTGCAGGTTCAGTTTAGCTTAGTTTAGTTTACAGATGCAGCGCGGAAACGGGCACTTTCGGCCCACCAGGTCCGCGCCGCTCAGCGATCCCCGTACATTAACGCTACCCTACACCCACCAGGGACAATTTTTACATTTGCCCAGCCAATTTACCTACAAACCTGTACGTCTTTGGAGTGTGGGAGGAAACCGAAGATCTCGGAGAAAACCCACGCGGGTCACGGGGAGAACGTACAAACTCCGTACAGACAGCGCCCGTAGTCGGGATGGAACCCGGGTCTCCGGCGCTGCATTCACTGTAAGGCAGCAACTCTACCGCTGCACCACCGTGCCGCCCAAGTTATGCCTTCTATCATGTACTTCTATCATGCCATCTCTTGGCTTCTGGTTTGCTACCTTCATCACCCTGTGTATCTGTGCCTCCACTCTCAGGAACATGTACATTTCCCCAAGGTCTCTCTGTTCAAAATCACTCCCCAGGGCCTGGTTTAATTTCTCAAAATGCACCACTTTGCACTTGTCTGAATTAAATTCCATTTGCCATTCTCCTGCCAAATCTCCCAGATGATCATAATCCTAATTTGAGGAAAGACGTCCTTGCTATTGAGGCAGTGCAGTTTAGGTTCACGAGGTTAACCCCCCGGGATGGCGGGACTGTCATATGACGAAAGATAGGAAAGACTGGGTTTGTATTCACTGAGTTTCGAAGGATGCGAGGGGATTTTATAGAGACGTGTAAAATTATGAAAGGACTGGACAAGCTGGATGCAGGAAAAATGTTCCCAATGTTGGGGGAGTCCAGAAACAGAGGCCACACAGTCTAAGAATAAAGGGGAGGCCATTTAAAACTGAGGTGAGAAGAAACTTTTTCACCCAGAGAGTTGTGAATTTGTGGAATTCTCTGCCACAGAAGGCAGTGGAGGCCAATTCACTGGATGGGTTTAAAAGAGAGTTAGATAGAGCTCTAGGGGCTAGTGGAATCAAGGGATATGGGGAGAAGGCAGGCACGGGTTACTGATTGTGGATGATCAGCCATGATCACAATGAATGGTGGTGCTGGCTCGAAGGGCCAAGTGGCCTCCTCCTGCACTTATTTTTTATGTTTCTATGGTGTAACCTTAGGAACTTACTGTTCATTAAACCACTCTTTTTGGTGTCATCTACAAACTTACTAACCCCACCACCTACATTCTCATTCAAGTTTATTCATCTTTTATAGGGCCTAAGTGGTCAAGTATCATGATAAACATTAGCTGAACTAAACCTGCTTCCTATTCTGAGGTGTAACACACCAAGAATGATTTTGGCACTTTGGTCGTCATCAGTCAGTATTGAGTATAGAGGTTGGGAGGTAGACACAAATGCTGGAGTAACTCAGCAGGACAGGCAGCATCTCTGGAGAGAAGGAATGGGTGACGTTTGGGGTCGAGACCCTTCTTCAGGCTGGTTAGGGATAAGGGAAACGAGAGATATAGACGGTGATGTTGAGAGGTAAAGAACAATGAACGAAAGACATGCAAAAAAGTAACGATGATAAAAGAAACAGGCCGTTGTTAGCTGTTTGTTGAGTGAGAACGAGAAGCTGGTGCGACTTGGGTGGGGGAGGATAGAGAGAGAGGGAATGCCGGGGCTACTTTGAGTTAGAGAAGTCAATATTCATACCACTGGGCTGCAAGCTGCTCAAGCAAAATATGAGATGCTGTTCCTCCAATTTACGTTTAGCCTCACTCTGACAATGGAAGAGACCGAGGACAGAAAGGTCAGTGGGAACGGGAAGGAGAATTAAAGTGTTTAGCAACAGGGAGATCAGGTAGATTCAGTTGGGAGGTTATGTTGCAGTTATATAAGATGTTGGAGAGTATTGTAAGAAAATAACTGCAGATGCTGGTACAAATCGAAGCTGTTTATTCACAAAATGCTGGAGTAACTCAGCAGGTCAGGCAGCATCTCAGGAGAGAAGGAATGGGTGACGTTTTGGGTCGAGACCCTTCTTCAGACTGATATCAGGGGGGCGGGACAAAGGAACTAGACAAGAAGACAGTGGGAGATCTGGGAAGGTGGAAGGGAAGAGAGGGACAGAGGAACTATCTAAAGTTGGAGAAGGTAGATTCAGTTGGGAGGTTATGTTGCAGTTATATAAAATGTCGGAGAGTATTGTGTTCTGTTTGGGCGCCATGTTATAGAAAATATGTAGTCAAGCTAGAAAGGGCGCAGGCAAGATTTACGAAGATGTTGCCAGGACTAGAGGGCCTGAGCTACAGGGAGAGGTTGAGCGGGCTGGGACTCTATTCCCTGGAGCGCAGGAGGATGAGGGGTGATCTTATAGAAATGTACAAAATCGTGAGAGGAATAGATCGGGTAAACGCACAAAGTCTCTTGCCCAGAGTAGGTGAATGGCGAACCAGAGAGCAGAGGTTTAAAGTGAGAGGAGAAAGATTTAATAGGACCCTGAGGGGTAACTTGTTTTTACACAAAGGGTGGTGGGTGCATGGAATGAACTGCCGGAGGAGATGGTTGAGGCAGGGACTATCGCAATGTTTAAGAAACATGGAGACAGGTACATGGATAGGACAGGTTTGGATGGATATGGGCCAAACGCAGGCAGGTGGGACCAGTGTAGATGGGACATGTTGGTCAGTGAGGGCAAGTTGGGCTGAAAGGCCTCTTTCCACGCTGGTTCACTCTATGAATGTTTTAAATTAATGTACGATATCAGTTTGAGATTTCTAGTTGATGTGGAACCATGTACGGTTGGCTGATGATCACAATAAGAAATAGCTGCAAATGAAATTTTTCTTACCTTTTCAATCAATTTCAAGAAGAAAGTAAATCGCAATTTATTTACTAAGGGAATAAGAAACCTTATCGAAATTGTCTTTTCATGGGAATGATTTCTGCCATCCAAATAAATTATCACTTAGTCTCTGAATTATTTGTTGACCCACGTCTAATTTGGTTTGATGGAATTTTTGTTTTCGAAGGCAGACTTTTCAAACGATGGTGCGTGAGAATCACTGGGGATACGGGACATTGATTTGTGTAGGCGGTGTTGAAATGCTCTAGGTTTAGTTTAGTTTATCATTGTCACGCGCACCGAGGTACTGTGAAAAGCTCTCCGTTGCCCCCGATCTATCTCAATGGAGACCCTCGGACTATCTTGAATCGGACATTATCTTGCACTAAACGTTACTCCCTTTATCCTGCGTCTGTGTAGGAAGGAACTGCAGATGCTGGTTGAGACCGAAGATAGACACAAAAAGCTGGAGTAACTCAGCGGGTCAGACGGCATCTCTGGAGAAAAGGAATGGGTGACGTTTCGGGTCAATAGACAATAGGTGCAGGAGGAGGCCATTTGGCCCTTCGAGCCAGCACCGCCATTCAATGTGAGCATGGCTGATCATTCTCAATCAGTACCCCGTTCCTGCCTTCTCCCCATACCCCCTGACTCCGCTATCCTTAAGAGCTCTATCTAGCTCTCTCTTGAATGCATTCAGAGAATTGGCATCCACCGCCTTCTGACAATATAGACAATAGACAATAGACAATAGGTGCAGGAGTAGGCCATTCAGCCCTTCGAGCCAGCACCGCCATTCAATGCAATCATGGCTGATCACTCTCAATCAGTACCCCGTTCCTGCCTTCTCCCCATACCCCCTCACTCCGCTATCCTTAAGAGCTCTACCCAGCTCTCTCTTGAAAGCATCCAATGAACTGGCCTCCACTGCCTTCTGAGGCAGAGAATTCCACACCTTCACCACTCTCTGACTGAAAAAGTTCTTCCTCATCTCCGTTCTAAATGGCCTACCCCTTATTCTTAAACTGGGGCCCCCTGGTCGGGTCTGAAGAAGGGACTCGACCCGAAACGTCACCTATTCCTTTTCTCCAGTGACGCGGTCTGACCCGCTGAGTTACTCCAGCTTTTTGTGATTATGTAATTGTAATTTGTGATAACACTCTCAGCCTTTCTATCATCCTCATCAGCAGAAACTGAGTTGTGTTGGAAGTGTGATCTTAGTTGATCAGGAAGAGCAAAGTGTAGATTAGCAATGATATCAGTGCGTCAGTCAGTCAGTCACAGTATTTAAAATCTAAGGTGATGTGTGATAAACGTTCAGTTTGTGGTATATTTGAGGGCAAGACTTAAGGAATTTATAACCCAGTCTAATTCTCCAGTGTCAGGGTCAAAAAGAAAGTTAATTGGAGAGGGTTTGATCTAATGTAGCATTAGAGACTGACATATGACGAAAGATTGGAAAGACTGGGCTTGTATTCACTGGAGTTCAAAATGATGAGAGGGGATCTTATAGAGACGTATAAAATTATAAAAGGACTGGACAAGCTAGATGCAAGAAAAATGTTCCCAATGTTGGGGGAGTCCAGAACCAGGGGCCACACAGTCTTAGAATAAATGGGAGGCCATTTAAAACTGAGGTGAGAAAAACTTTTTCACCCAGAGAGTTGTGAATTTGTGGAATTCTCTGCCACAGAGGGCAGTGGAGGCCGATTCATTGGATTAATTCAAAAGAGAGTTAGATAGAGCTCTAGGGGCTAGCGGAATCAAGGGGTATGGGGAGAAGGCAGGCACGGGCTATAGGGTAGTGTTAGTGTGTGGGGATCGCTGTTCGGCGCGGACCCGGTGGGCCGAAGGGGCCTGTTTCCACGCTGTATCTCTAAACTGTATCTCTAAACTCAATTAACACTCCTATACCCACTCCCTGTGACCTGTGTGGGGTTTCACCGAGATCTTCGGTTTCCTCCCACTCTTCAAAGACGTGCAGGTTTGTAGGTTAATTGGCTTGGTATAAGTGTAAATTGTCCCTAGTGTGTGTAGGATAGTTTAGTTTAGTTTGGAGGTACAGCGGAGAAACAGGTTCTCCGGCCTACCGATAGAGCAAGTGTGCGGGGATCGCTGGTCGGCGCGGACCCGGTGGGCCGAAGGGGCCTGTTTCTGACCTAAACTAAACTCAGCAGATCGGGCAGCGTCCGTGGAGGCAACGGAGAGATGACGTTTCAGTTCGAGGCCCTTCTCCAGGGTAAAAGCCTGCTTTCGCTTCAGTGCACCTTCTTGGTGAAACTTCTCATTTAAGCAGTGAGAATTATTGATCAAAAATAAATAACTTCTTGTGCTTTTAATTAAATGAACGTTGAAGGTGAATTATGCTTTTTAACCTCGCTAAATTTCTTTGATCTTGCTCTGTTTATTTCCATGCCACTTAATTAGTGGTGTGTAACGAACAGATTGGAAACAATTTGTGGCAAATCTATCAAGCAAAGAATTTCAATGATCAATAAAGTGATTTAAATAGAAAACACCGCACCAAAAAAATGCCTATGTGTTATTTCCTAAAAAAGTAGATTTATTTGTATAGTTTAGTTTAGTTTAGTTTGGTTTCGCGTGGAAACAGGCCCTTCGGCCCACCGAGTCCACACCGACCAGCGATCCCCGCACATTAACACTATCCTGCACTCACTAGGGACAATTTATACTTATACCAAGCCAATTAACCTGCACACCTGTTCGTCTTTGGAGTGTGGGGGGAAACCGAAGATCTCGGAGAAAACCCACGCAGGTCATGGGGGGAACGAACAAACTCTGTACAGACAGCCAATGGAATGTTGGCCTTCATAACAAGAGGAGTTGAGTATAGGAGCAAAGAGGTCCTTCTGCAGTTGTACAGGGCCCTAGTGAGACCGTACCTGGAGTACTGTGCGCAGTTTTGGTCTCCAAATTTGAGGAAGGATATTCTTGCTATTGAGGGCGTGCAGCGTAGGTTTACTAGGTTAATTCCCAGAATGGTGGGACTGTCATATGTTGAAAGACTGGAGCGGCTAGGCTTGTATACACTGGAATTTAGAAGGATGAGAGGGGATCTTATCGAAACATATAAGATTATTAAGGGGTTGGACACGTTAGAGGCAGGAAACATGTTCCCAATGTTGGGGGAGTCCAGAACCAGGTGCCACAGTTTAAGAATAAGGGGTAGGCCATTTAGAACGGAGATGAGGAAAAACTTTTTCAGTCAGAGAGTTGTAAATCTGTGGAATTCTCTGCCTCAGAAGGCAGTGGAGGCCAATTCTCTGAATGCATTCAAGAGAGAGCTAGATAGAGCTCTTAAGGATAGCGGAGTCAGGGGGTATATCATATCATATCATATATATACAGCCGGAAACAGGCCTTTTCGGCCCACCAAGTCCGTGCCGCCCAGCGATCCCCGCACATTAACACTATCCTACACCCACTAGGGACAATTTTTTTTTACCTTTACCCAGCCAATTAACCTACATACCTGTACGTCTTTGGAGTGTGGGAGGAAACCGAAGACCTCGGAGAAAACCCACGCAGGTCACGGGGAGAACGTACAAACTCCTTACAGTGCAGCACCCGTAGTCAGGATCGAACCTGAGTCTCCGGCGCTACATTCGCTGTAAAGCAGCGACTCTACCGCTGCGCTACCGGAGAAGGCAGGAACGGGGTACTGATTGAGAATGATCAGCCATGATCACATTGAATGGTGGTGCTGGCTCGAAGGGCCGAATGGCCTACTCCTGCACCTATTGTCTATTGTCTATTGTCACCCATAGTCAGGATCGAACCCGGGTCTCTGGCGCTGTAAGGCAGCAACTCTACCGCTGCGCCACCGTGCCGCCCCATGCCAAAAGGCAGAGACAGCAATCCAGTACTCTGTGTTTTAAATGGTTCATAATGGGATGAGAAACTATCCATTAATCTTCAACCGATTTTAAAAGGCGCATTGTTACGATTAATAATTCAGAGGGGGGCTATTTGCAAAAGGTGGACAACATTGGTTTTGTGTTAATCGGCTGTTTTTCCTTAATAGGGAAATGTAATTAAACTTCTCGTTGAAGAGCTCATTACATTTATTCAACCCTTCAATTGATCGGAAGGTAAACACCCAACGCAAGTCATAGAAACATAGAAAATAGGTGCAGGAGTAGGCCATTCGGCCCTTCGAGCCTGCACCGCCATTCAATATGATCATGGCTGATCATCCAACTCAGTATCCCGTACCTGCCTTCTCTCCATACCCCCTGATCCCTTTAACCACAAGGGCCACATCTAACTCCCTCTTAAATATAGCCAATGAACTGGCCTCAACTACCCTCTGTGGCAGAGAATTCCACAGATTCACCACTCAGTAACGACGTTTCGGGTCGAGACCCTTCTTCAGACTGAGAGTCAGGGGAGAGGGAGAGTAGAGGTGTGAAGAGATACAAGGAACAAATGAATGAAAGGTAAGAAAAAAGGACAGATCAACGTCGGCAACGATGATCAAGGAAAGGTGGAGCCCACAACGGTCCATTGTTGGCTGTGGGGAAGGTGATAACAAGTGAAACAGTGAAACTAAGCGGGACGACAGTGAAACTAGTCAGATGACTAGGGTGGGGGAGGGACGGAGAGAGAGGGAAGATCAGATTTTCCTTAAATGATTTCCATTTGTGTTACACCTTTCACTGGAGTTTGCAAGGATGAGAATTCACTGGAGTTTCGAAGGATGAGAGGGGGATCTTATAGAGACGTATAAAATTATAAAAGGACTGGACAAGCTAGATGCAGGAAAAATGTTCCCAATGTTGGGGGAGTCCAGAACCAGGGGCCACACAGTCTAAGAATAAAGGGGAGGCCATTTAAAACTGAGGTGAGAAGAAACCTTTTTCACCCAGAGAGTTGTGAATTTGTGGAATTCTCTGCCACAGAGGGCAGTGGAGGCCAATTCACCGGATGAATTTAAAAGAGAGTTAGATAGAGCTCTAGGGGCTAGTGGAATCAAGAGATATGGGGAGAAGGCAGGCACGGGTTACTGATTGTGGATAATCAGCCATGATCACAATGAATGGCGGTGCTGGTTCGAAAGGCCAAATGGCCTCCTCCTGCGCCTATTTTCTATGTTTCTATGTTTCACATCTCCTTCAGTTCAGCACAAAGGACTGTGTTGCCGATTATGGTCTTTTAAAGGCACAAGAAACTGCAGATGCCGGAATCTTGAGCAAAACTCAAAGTGCTGGAGGAACTCGTCGGGTCACGCAGCGACTGTGGAGAGAATGGACAGGTTACATTTCAGGTCAGAATCTTCGGACTGATTGAAGAGGGACCCGACCTGAAACGTCACCTGTCCATTGCTTCCACAGATGCTGCCTGACCCGCTGAGTTACACCAGCACTCTGTGAAACGTCACCTGTCCATTGCTTCCACAGATGCTGCCTGACCCGCTGAGTTACTCCAGCACTTTGTGTTGTGCTGAAGTATTTTTGAAGTCTGATTTTTGATGTGGAGGATACAACGCTTGCAGTGCCAGAGTCCCGGCTTCAATCCCGACTGTGGGTGCTGCCTGTACGGAGTTTGAACGTTCTCTCCGAGATCTTCGGTTTCCACTCACACTCCAAAGACGTACAGGGTTGTAGGTTAATTGGCTTGAGTTTGTATACTTATTTATTTATAAGTGTAAATCGTCCCTAGGGTGTGTCGGCTTGCATTAATGTGCGGGGATCGCTGGTCGGTGCGGACCCGGTGGGCCGAAGTGCCTGTTTCCGTGTTGTGTCTCCAAACTAAACTAAACTAGACAGTAAATTGTTAGTGACCATAGATTAATGAACAATTATCAACCAGGGGAGGAGAGAGTAAAAAACCAAGAGCAGCAGATGCTGAGTTGTACCAAATCTAGACACAGAAAGCTGGGGTAACTCAGCGGGTCAGGCAGCATCTGTGGAGAAAAAAGATGGGTGATGTTTCGGGTTGGGACCCTTCTGGCTGAAAGTGTGTGGGGGGGGGGGGGGGGGGGGTTGGGGGGTGGGGAGGTGAACAACTGGTGATGAGAAAAGACCAAGACCAATGAAGGCTGGTAACGCGACCTCTGGCAGGGTGGTGCCTGGTTGCTCCACTGTTGAAGGTCCCGCCCCCTCCCCTGACATCAGTCTGAAGAAGGGTCTCGACCCAAAACGTCACCCATTCCTTCTCTCCAGAGATGCTCCAGGTATCTCAGCTGCACGGAGGCAGAGAGGAAAGCTCTTCAGCGGGTAGTCCATAGAGCTCAGAGGACCATCGGAACACAGCTACCAGCCTTGGAGGGCATCTACGACACACGATGCCTCAGAAAAGCCACCAGCATCCACAAAGACTCCTCACACACCTGCAACAGTCTGTTCGAACTCCTACCATCGGGCAGATGATACAAGGCCTTCCACGCCCGCACCTCCAGACTCAGGAACAGCTTCATCCCCAGGGCCAAAGCTGTTATGAACCGGTCCTGCTGATCCGGATGGTCACATCGCACAGTGAACCAGCACAGACCTACTTGCACTTTATTCTGTTTTAAAACTGTTCTAATTTGTTTCACTGGGTGGTTTAAATTAATACTGACTAGCTAATTAATTTATTGCATCGTATGGGAGGCGCATTCCCAATCTCGTTGTACCCCTCCCTGTACAATGACAATAAAGATATATTGTATTGTATTGTATTGTATTGTATTGTATTGTACCAGTCTGAAGATGGGTCTCAACCCGAAACGTCACCTATTCCTTCTCTCCAGAGACGCTCCCTGACATCAGTCTGAAGAAGGGTCTCGACCCGAAACCTGACTCGCTGAGTTACTCCAGCATTTTGTGTCTACCTTCGATTTAAACCAGCACCTGCAGGTTTTTTTCCCCTCGAGTCTAGGATTCTCTCAGTATTGTACTGAAGCACCAGGCTAGAGTCTGTTCTTAAAATCTCTGGAGTGTTAGTTGAACCAAAAAATGTTCTGCACTAGAGGAAGGAATGATAGCGGTGGCAGAGGAGCTGACATCTTAATAGCAAGCACTTGCCCTGAGTTAATACATCTGCGTTAGTAGAATAAAATGTGCAATCATGCTGATGTCTTATAAAGAGCCCACTGAGATATACACAAAGATAACTTGGGCAACGCTTTGAACCATGTGTGCATGCTTGCAATAGATTTTCATTTTGCCTTCTGCTATTCAAAAATAGGTAGACACAAAATGCTGGAGTAACTCAGCGGGACAGACAGCATCTCTGGAGAGAATAGAGTTGCCAAATCTCCCGTATTAGCCGGGACATCCCTCATATTGGGTTAAATTGGTTTGTCCCGTTCGGGACCGCCCTTGTCCCGTATTAGGCCCGGACGCTGTAGGCCTGGACGCTGTAGGCCTGGACGCTGTAGGCCTGGACACTGTAGGCCTGGACACTGTAGGCCTGGACACTGTAGGCCTGGACGCTGTAGGCCCGGGCACTGTAGGCCCGGACACTGTAGGCCCGGACACTGTAGGCCCGGACACTGTAGGCCTGGACGCTGTAGGCCCGGGGGCCGCTGTAGTCCCGGGCAGTGTAGGTCCGGAGGCCCGGGCGCCGCCTAGCCGAGGTTGCCTAGCAACCCGCCTCCCGGCCCGGGCGGCCGCCATTGGTGGAGCGGGTGCACGTGGCCGCTGGCTGGGTGAGGTCACGTGGGGCGCGGGGCGGTGACGTCACCTTTTGTTCCTTAATTGGGAGTGAGAAGTTTGGCAACCCGAGGAGAGAAGGAAGGGGTGGATGCACAGAGTCTCTTGCCCAGAGCAGGTGAATCGAGGACCAGAGGACATAGGTTCAAGGTGAAGGGGAAAAGATTTGATAGGAATTTGAGGGGTAACTTTTTCACGCAGAGGGTGGTGGGTGCGTGGAACAAGCTGCCAGAGGAGGTAGCTGAGGCGGGGACTATCCCAACATTTCAGAAGCAGTTAGACATGGACAGAACAGGTTTGGTGGGATATGGACCAAACGCGGTCAGGTGGGGCTAGTGTAGCTGGCACATGTTGGCTGGTGTCTGCAAGTTGGGCTGAAGGGCCTGTGTCCATGCTGTATCACTGTATGACTCTAGGTAGGTCATTCAGTCTGAAGAAGGGTTTCGGCCCGAAACGTCACCCATTCATTCTTTCTCTCCCGAGATGCTGCCTGACCCTTTGAGTTACTCCAACATTTAGTGTCTACCTAGGTCATTTCAAATATGATTTAACCCAAAATGTGTAATTCTTGGTATGACAAACTGATTGTTTTGAAGCAGGAACGGAGGGAAGGGTGACGTGTGGGAGGGAGCACGGTGACAGGAGAGTCTAGGACTAGAGGGCACAGCCTCAGAATTAAAGGACGTTCCTTTAGGAAGGAGATGAGGAGAAATTTCTTTAGTCAGAGGGTGGTGAATCTGTGGAATTCATTGCCACAGAAGGCTGTGGAGGCCAAGTCAGTGGATATATTTGTAAGGCGGAGATAGACAATAGACAATAGGTGCAGGGGTAGGCCATTCGGCCCTTCGAGCCAGTACCACCATTCAATGTGATCATGGCTGATCATTCTCAATCAGTACCCCGTTCCTGCCTTCTCCCCATACCCCCTGACTCCGCTATCCTTAAGAGCTCTATCTAGCTCTTTATATATTTGTAAGGCAGAGATAGATAGATTCTTGATTAGTACGGGTGTCAGAGGTTATGGGGAGAAGGCGGGAGAATGGGGTTAGGAGGGAGAGATAGATCGGTTTGAATGGCGGTGCAGATTTGGTGGGCCGGATGGCGTGAGTGTGTTCCTATCACTTATGATCTTGTGTGCACTGTGGCTCGATTGTTGTCATGTATTGTCTTTTCCGCTGAGTGGTTGGCACGCAACAAAAAAGCTTTTCACTGTACCTCGTTACACGTGACAATCAACTAACTAGGAACAGCACCTCATATTTCGCTTTGGGCAGCTTACACCCCAGCGGTATGAATATTGACGTCTCTAACTTCACGTGAACCTTGCTTTCCCTCTCTCTCTCTCTCTCCATCCCTCCCCCTTCCCAGTTCTCCGTCTGGCCTGACTGTCCCAGATTATTACAAAAGGCAAAATGGTACAAATGCAGCAGATATAAAGAGAAAACAGTTTGCTGAGCGGAAGCTGCAGGTCAGGTGGCACAGTGGTGCAGCGGGTAGAGCCGATGCCTCACAGCGCCAGAGCGCCCGGTTCGATCCTGACCTGGGGCGCTGTCTGTGCGTGTAGTTTGCACGTTCTCTCTGTGACCACGTGGGTTTCCTCCGGCTGCTCCGGTCTCGTCACACACCCCAAAGACGTGCGGATTTGTTGGTTAATTGTCCCTCGTGTGCAGGGAGCGGATGAGAAAGTGGGATAACGTGGAACTAGAGTGGAGTAGCCACGGAAGACTTGCCAGAGGAGGTAGTTGAGGCAAATACAATATCAACATTGACAAGACATTTGGACACATACATTGGGAGGAAAGGTTCAGAGAGATATGAGCCAAAGGCGGGTAAATGGGACCATCATAGATCTGTGCAGAATAGGGTTGCCAACTGTCCCGTATTAGCCGGGACATCCCGTATACTGGGCTAAATTGGTTTGTCCCGTACAGGACCGCCCTTGTCCCTGATTTGGCCCGGGGGCCACTGTAGGCTCGGGCACTGTAGGACCAGACACTCTATGCCTTGACACTGTAGGCCCGGACAGTGTAGGCCTGGAGGCCCAGGCGCTGCCTAGCGGAGGTTGCGTAGCAACCCGCCTCCCGGCCCGGGCGGCCGCCATTGGTGGAGCTGGAGCACGTGGCCGCTGGCTGGGTGAGTTCACGTGGGGCGCGGGGCGGTGACGTCACCTTTTGTCCCTTATTTGGGAGTGAGATAGTTGGCAACCCTAGGCATGGATAAGTTGGGCCAAAGGGCCTGTCTCTGTGCTGTGTGATCTCTCTCCCTGGATCTGGTTCCGCCTAAATGCCTGTAAATTGGACAAAAGGCAAATATAAAGTCACTGAAAGGGGGATGAAATATAAAAGGAAAGATAGACACAAAAAGCTGGAGTAACTCGACGGGTCGGGCAGCATCTCTGGAGAAAAGGAACAGGTGACGTTTCGTGTCGAGGCCCTTCGTCAGACTGAGAGTCAGGAGAAAGGGAAACGAGAGATATAAACGGTAATACAGAGAGATATACAACAAATAAAGGAAAGACATGCAAAAAAGTAACGATATGAAAGGAAACGCCATTGTTAGCTGTGGGCTAGGTGAAAACGAGTCACAGACAATGAGACTCAACAAGATGACTTTGAAACAGGTACGTTGACTTGGGTGGGGGAGGGACGGAGGGAGAGGGGTTACTTGAAGTTGGCGAATATAATTTTCATATCGCTGGGTTGTAAGGTCTGTCATAAATTGGAAGGACCAAACTATTTAAACAAATATAGAGAAAGATTTCACTTGGCCTATTACTGGCCAAGCAAGACATTAAAGATGGGTTGGAAGGGCACACAAAAAGCTTTACCTGTCTCAGCCAAATGGGAAAACGGAGACAGCACTTGTGAATTTGTTAAAGTTGTTGTGAAGTGCCTAACTGAAACTTGAGTTGTTCGTTGAAACCATATGGCAGGCTGTCAGAGAGATGTCGGGGGAAGAGTGGGGCGGAGAAATAAAGTAAGATGCGACCAGAAAGATTCAAGATTCAAGATTCAAGATTCAAGATTCAAGATTCAAGATTCAAGATTCATGATTCATGATTCATGATTCATGATTCATGATTCAAGATTCAAGATTCAATTTAATTGTCACATGTTCCAATTAAGGTACAGTAAAATTTGAGTTACCATACAGCCATACTAAGTGAAAAGCACCAAGACACACAACCACATAAAATAAAGTTTAACATGAACGTCCACCACAGCGGATTCCACATTCCTCTGTGATGGAATGTAATAAAGTCCAATCATCTTCCTCTTTGTTCACCCGCGGTCGGGGCTGTTGAACCGTCCGCAGTCGCCGCTGCCGACTGTCCGAGGCCCTCGCGCCGGGGCGATCGAAACTCACCGCGTCGGGACGGTTGAAACTCTCTTCGCGGCACGGAGCTCCCGAGTCGGCCTCTTCTCACCAGAGACCGCGGGCCTCACAACGTTAAAGCCCACAGGCCCCGCGGTCAGAGCTCTCCACAGTCGATCCCCGGCAAAGGATCGCAGCTCCGCGATGTTAAAGTCCGCGCCGACCCGCGGCCTGAAGCGCCGGGAAAGGCCGCCAACTCCTCGACGTTAGGCCGCAGTGGGGACGGAGATACGATATGGAGAAAAATCACATCTCCGTCGAGGTAAGAGATTGAAAAAAGGTTTCCCCCAATTCCCCCCCCCCCCCCCCCCACCCACATAAAACAAACCAAGGAACTTAGAGATTTACTTGGAAACTGAGCATGGACCTTCCTCAAGGCCACCACATATCTATGTTTAATTATTCCCAGTGCAGGACAATTGGTGTTTATGCTTGGAACGTGTTGCCAGGGGTGGTGGTGGAGGCAGAAACAATAGTGGTGTTTAAGAGGCTTTTAGGCAAACACACAGATATGCGGGGAATGAAGGGATATGGATCAAGTGCAGGCAGATGAGATCACTTACAACATGGCATCATGTTCAGCTCAGCCATTGGAGGCCGAAGGGCCCATTTCTGTGCTGTACTGTTCTATGTCAAGGTAGTTAATCTGTGCAACTCATTGCCACAGAGGGCTGTGGAGGCCAAGTCAGTGGACATTTTTAAGGCAGAGATAGACAAATTCTTGATTAGAACGGGTGTCAAGGGTTATGGGGAGAAGGCAGGAAAATGGGATTAGGAGTGGGGGTTGACAACTATCTCACTCACAAATAAGGGACAAAGTGACGTCACCGCCCCGCGCCCCACATGACCTCACCCAGCCAGCGGCCACGTGCTCCCACTCCACCAATGGGGGTCGCCCACGCCAGGAGGCGGGTTGCTAGGCAACCTCCGTTAGGCGGCGCCTCCGGACCTTCACTGTCCAGGCCTACACTGTCCGGGCCTACACTGTCCGGACCTACACTGTCCGGGCCTACAGTGTCCGGGCCTACACTGTCCGGGCCTACACTGTACAGGCCTACACTGTCTGGGCCTACAGTGTCCGGGCCTACACTGTCCGGGCCTACACTGTCCAGGCCTACACCGTCTGGACCTACACCGTCCGGGCCTACAGTGTCCGGGCCTACACTGTCCGGACCTACACTGTCCAGGCCTACACTGTCCGGACCTACACTGTCCGGGCCTACACTGTCCGGGCCTACACTGTCCGGACCTACACTGTCCGGACCTACATTGTCCGGGCCTACACTGTCCAGGCCTACACTGTCCGGACCTACACTGTCTGGGCCTACAGTCTGAGGGCCTACAGAGCCCACTGGGCCTAATACGGGACAAGGGCGGTCCCATACGGGACAAATCAATTTAGCCCAATATATGGGATGTCCCGGCTAATACGGGACAGTTGGCAACCCTAATTAGGAGGCAGAGATCAGCCATGATTGAATGGTGGAGTGGACTGGATGGGCCGAATGGCCTAATTCTACTCCTATAACTTGTGTGAACTATGGAAGCCAAGAGAGACTGGGGACTAATAAGACACTCCTATTATAGTTTACCTTAGAAGTAAGCAGACAGTAAATTATTAAGCCAAAACATCTCATGGAAGCAAATGTGTGTTTCTGCAAAGCAATGTCCACATCATCTCCAACTGCATGTTTAGTTTAGTTTAGTCTAGTTTATTGTCACGTGTACTGAGGTACAGTGAAAAGCTTTTGTGCTGCTACCCAGTCAGCAGAAAGACAATGCATGATTACAATCGAGCCGTCCACAGTGTACACATACAGGATAAGGAAATAACGTTTAGTGCAAGGGAAAGCCAGCAAAGTCTGATCAAAGATAGTCCGAGGGTCACCAATGAGGTAGATAGTAGTTCAGCACTGCTCTCTGGTTGTGGTGGGATGGTTCAGTTGCCTGACAACAGCCGGGAAGAAACTGTCCCTGAATCTGGAGGTGTGTGTTTTCACACTTCTGTACCTCTTGCCCGATGGGAGAGGGGAGAAGAGGGAGTGGCTGGGGAGTGACTGGTCCTTGATTATGCTGCTGGCCTTGCCGAGGCAGCGCGAGGTGTAGATGGAGTCAATGGAAGGGAGGTAGACACAAAATGATGGAGTAACTCTGCAGGTCAGGCAGCATCGCGGGAGAGATGGAATGGGTGACGTTTCGGGCTCGAGACCGTTCGTCAGACCAATTCATTGACTCCTTCAATGGAAGGGAGGTTGGCTTGTGTGATGGTCCGGGCTGCATCCACAATTCACTGCAATTTCTTGCGGCCTTGGATGGAGCTGTTCCCAAACCAAGAGTCAAGATTTTCTTAATCGGAGCCGTGAAATCCTTACTTGCAGCCGCACAACAGATATATATGAACATAGTACTCTGTAAAACCCATAGAAACATAGAAAATAGGTGCAGGAGTAGGCCATTCGGCCCTTCGAGCCTGTACGCACCGCCATTCAATATGATCATGGCTGATCATCCAACTCAGTATCCCGTACCTGCCTTCTCTCCATACCCCCTGATCCCTTTAGCCACAAGGGCCACATCGAACTCCCTCTTAAATATAGCCAATGAACTGGCCTCAACTACCTTCTGTGGCAGAGAATTCCACAGATTCACCACTCTCTGTGTGAAAAAAAACGTTCTCATCTCGGTCCTAAAAGACTTTTTCCTTATCCTTAAACTGTGACCCCTTGTTCTGGACTTCCCCAACATCGGGAACAATCTTCCCGCATCTAGCCTGTCCAACCCATTAAGAATTTTGTAAGTTTCTATAAGATCCCCCCTCAATCTTCTAAATTCCAGCAAGTACAATCCGAGTCTATCCAGTCTTTCTTCATATGAAATAATAATAAACAACAAAGAAAAGTTCAGTGTATATAAAAGAAACAGACAAATAAATAGAAAATAGTAGTGCAAAGTCAAAAATAATGTCCCCGACTCTGTATAGTTCAGAGCTTATTTGAAGGTTGTCGTGTTCTAATAGCCTGATAGTTGTCACAGCTAAGTAAACATAGTTAGATTTATAAAAGCAATACGTGAGATTATTTCTGCTTACCGGTTCATTTGGGCAAAATACAAAAAGAATAATGGCTGGTTGTCATTATCCAACTTGGAGCTGCAAACAAAACCAGGCCACTTTCCTTTTGCAAATCTTTCTTTGCCGGAACCCAATTAGGGTAAGAAGCTTAGAGTTCATTTGGAATCCGTGCGAGTGCACAAAGCAGTGAATGGGGAGATGCTGCATCTCATTCATGGAGCATTGCAATGAAAGACAGCCAGGCTTTGCACAACTAACACACTGGATCAGACAAACATGCACTCAGACCCAGTTCTGAATAGCTTATTCAGGAGTCTTTGTTTACCAAATTAATTGGGAAGTATAAAGCCAGCTTCCATTCACTATTAAAAGCATAATTGCTTGCTAAAAAATTTGCTTAAAGCTTTCAATGAGATAGAGGAACGGAGGTAATTTAGGCCTTTAAAGCAGGTTCATCATTCAATGAGATCACCACTGATCCGTACGTTAACTCCACAAGTTGCTTGCCATTTATCCCTTTCAACCTTGGTTAAGGCAGGTTTCTTTACACAGAGTGGTGGTGGGAGCCTGGAACGTGCCGCCAGGGGTGGTGGTTAGGGTTGCCAACTTTCTCACTCCCAAATAAGGGACAAAAGGTGACGTCACCACCCCGCGGCTCACGTGACCTCACCCAGCCAGCGGCCCCGCTCCAACAATGGCGGCCCCGCTCCAACAATGGCGGCCACCCGGGCCGGGAGGCGGGTTGCCACGCAACCTCCGTTAGGCGGCGCCCGAGCCTCCGGGCCTACACTGTTCGGGCCTACACTGTTCGGGCCTACACTGTACGGGCCTGCAGGCCTACACTGTCCAGGCCTAGAGCGGACCCCGGGCCTGCAGTGTCCGGGCCTACACTGTTCGGGCCTACAGTACCCGGGCCTACAGTGTTTGGGCCTACAGCGCCCCCCGGGCCTAAAACGGGACAAGGGCGGTCCCGTGCGGGACAAACCAATTTAGCCCAATATACTGGATGTCCCGGCTAATATGGGACAGTTAACAACCCTAGTGGTGGTGGAGGCAGATACAACAGTGGCATTTAAGAGGCTTTTGGATAGGCACATAAAAGTGCAGGGAATAGAGGGATATGGATCACGGGCAGGCAGATGAGATCAGTTTAACTTGGCATAGTTGACAAACATTGACAAACATTATGGGCCGAATAGCCTGTTCCTGTGCTGTACTGTTCTATGTTCGAGTATAGTTTAGTCCGCAGCGACCAGCAATCCCCGCACATTAACACATGCCTACACACACTAGGGACAATTTACACTTATAAATGCGCATGTATACGAACTCAAGCCAATTAACCTACAAACCTGCACGTCTTTGGAGTGTGGGAGGAAACCGAAGATCTTGGGAAAAACCCACGCGGGTCACGGGGAGAACGTACAAACTCCGCACAGACAGCACCCGTAGTCGGGATGGAACCCGGGTCTCTGGTGTTGCAAGCGCTGTAAGGCAGCAACTCTACCGCTGCGCCACCGTGCACTATTCTATGTTTAACCGTAAATCTAGCATTCTCGGTTTAAAATTAACAACATCTGGGAAAAAAGATGCAGAAACTGACCACCAGGTTCACAAACAGCCTCTTCCCAACAACTCTAGGCTCTTGAACGCCGCAGATCACTAATCTCCACCTCAGCAACTCTGCTCTTGTGTGGCACAGCCGATATAGTTAAATGTTGCCTCACTGCGCCAGAGACCCGGGTTCAATCCGGATGAAGGGTGCCGTCTGTACGCAGTTTGCACGATGTCCTCGTGTGACCACGTGGGTTTTCTCCGGGTGCTCCGGTTTCCTCCCACACTCCAAAGACGTACAGGTTTATGGGTTGATTGACTTTGGTAAAATGGTCCATTTTCCCTAGTGTGTGTAGCATCGTGCTAGTGATCGCTGGTCGGCTGGACTTGGTGGGCCGAAGGGCCTGTTTCTGCGCTGAATGTCTAAATCTCTAAAGTATAGGTCGTAAAGTTGGTTGTACTACAGACTGTGATTTTGCACTGTATGGATACCTAGTACTATGGTTATTCATTTATTGTATTGTTGATTATTATATGTTTATGTTAGTATATTATTATATTATTATATGTCTATTTGCATTTTGATGAGCCTGACAAGCTGCTCCAAGTAAGAATGTCATCGTTTCATTGTTGGGACATTTGACAATTAAAATTCTCATGACATATAACATATATGTGGCATATGACATATAAAATTCTGAAAGGATTGGACAGGCTAGATACAGGAAAAATGTTCCCGATGTTGAGGGAGTCCAGAACCAGGGGCCACAGTTTAAGAATAAGGGGTAGGCCATTTAAGACGGAGATGAGGAAAAACTTTTCTCACCCAGAAAGTTGTGAATCTGTGGAATTCTCTGCCTCAGAAGGCGGTGGAGGCCAATTCACTGGATGTTTTCAAGAGAGAGTTAGATTTAGCTCTTAGGGCTAACGGAATCAAGGAATATGGGGAGAAAGCAGGAACGGGGTACTGATTGAGAATGATCAGCCATGATCATATTGAATGGTGGTGCTGGCTTTGAAGGTCCGAATGGCCTACTCCTGCACCTATTGTCTATTGTCTATCATATTGAATGGTGGTGCTGGCTTTGAAGGGCCGAATGGCCTACTCCAGCACCTATTTTCCACGTTTCTATGTTAAACACTCTGGACTTTTGGGTTTTCCCAGATACTGAGGCCAGTAACGCAGTAAACCTTTTCCTGACACTTTTTGTTCTTAAGCAATCTTGTCAAATTTGTTTTGGATAAGAGATGTTTCAGGTCTGGACTGAAGATGTGCTCCAGGCCGAAACAGGTCATAATTTAGTATCTGTGATGGTCATGAGATTTGGACAGGATCAGAGATAGAAAATTGGTGCAGGAGGAAGCCATTTGGCCCTTCGAGCCAGCACCGCCATTCATTGTGATCATGGCTGATCATCCACAATCAGTAACCCATGCCTGCCTTCTCCCCATATCCCTTGATTCCGCTAGCCCCTAGAGCTCTATCTAACTCTCTTTTAAATTCATCCAGTGAATTGGTCTCCACTGCCCTCTGTGGCAGAGAATTCCACAAATTCACAACTCTCTGGGTGAAAAAGTTTCTTCTCACCTCTGTTTTAAATGGCCTCCCCTTTATTCTTAGACTGTGTGTGGCCCCTGGTTCTGGACTCCCCCAACATTGGGAACATTTTTTCTGCATCTAGTTTTTCCAGTCCTTTTATAATTTTACACGTCTCTATAAGATCCCCTCTTATCCTTCTAAACTCCAGTGAATACAAGCCCAGTCTTTCCAATCTTTCCTCATATGACAGTCCCGCCATCCCGGGGATTAACCTCGTGAACCTACGCTGCACTGCCTCAATAGCAAGGACGTCGTTCAATTGCAAGAAACAAGATCCACAAAATGTAGTTTAGTATCTTGCCGGATTCGAGAGTTATAAAGGTGAATATATCAAGGTAGAATTTCCAATGCTTTCAGATCAGTCAGTTAACAGAGTCTTCCTGAATTATCCACTTGCGTGCATCGACTGCCCAGCGTAGGGGAATCAAGGACCAGAGGACATAGGTTCAAGGTGAAGGGGAAAAGATGTAATAGGACTCTGAGCAGTAGCTTCACTCAACAGCCAAAAGCCTGTAGCCTCCTTGTGCTCTGGAATTTTATTTTATTCTTCACATGTTTAAATTATAATGTTTTATTTTTAATTGTCCACTGTATATCGTGTTGTTATCCTTGCGAGCAAAGCACCAAGGCAAATTCCTTGTATGTATACATACTCGGCTAATAAAATTACGGGCGGCACCGTGGCGCAGCGGTAGAGTTGCCGCCTTACCGCGAATGCAGCGCCGGAGACCCGGGTTCCATGCCGACTACTGGTGCTGTCTGTACGGAGTTTGCACGTTCTCCCCGTGACCTGCGTGGGTTTTCTCCGAGATCTTCGGTTTCCTCCCACACTCCAAAACGTACATGTTTGTAGGTTAATTGGCTTGGTAAATGTAAAACATTGTCCCTCGTGGGTATAGGATAGTGTTAATGTGCGGGGATCGCTGGTCGGCGCGGACCCGGTGGGCCGAAAGGGCCTGTTTCCGCGCTGTATCTCTAAACTAAACTAAAATTTATTCAATTCAATTCAATTCAATTCAACTTTTCCACACAAAGGGTGGTGGGTGTACGGAACAAGCTGCCGGGGGAGATAGTTGAGGCTGGGACTATTCCAACATTTAAGAAACAGTTAGACAGGAACATGGATAGGACAGGTTTGGAGGGATATGGAGCAAACACGGGCAAGTGGGACTAGTGTAGCTGGGACATGTTGGTCAATGTGGGGAAGTTGGGCCAAAGGGCCTATTTCCATGTTTCCACACTGTATCACTCTCTGAGTCTGAAATAATTCCAGCTGAATCATAAACCTTTGTCTTCTCTTTGTCATCTGATCAGGTCCAAAACATTGTTCTACTCACAACGTAAACAGATACGGTCCACTCTAGAACACAGTCTGAATATGTATGTTCGGAAGGAACTGCAGATGCTGGTTCAAACAGAAGATAGACACAAAATGCAGGAGTAACTCAGCGGGTCAGAGGGCATCTCCAGCAAAAAGGAATAGGTGATGTTTTGGAAAAAACTGCAGATGCTGGTTAAAATCGAAGGTAGACACACAATGCTGGAGTTAGATAGAGCTCTTAATGATAGCGGAGTCAGGGGATATGGGGAGAAGGCAGGAACAGGGTACTGATTGTGGATGATCAGCCATGATCGCGGTGAATGGCGGTGCTGGCTCGAAGGGCCAAATGGCCCACTCCTGCACCTATTGTCTATTGTCTATAACTCAGCGAGTCAGGCAGCATCTCGGTAGAGAAGGAATGGGTGACGTTTCGGGTCGAGACCCTTCTTCAGTCTGAAGAAGGATCTCGACCTGAAACGTCACCCATTCTTTCCCTCTCTCCCGAGATGCTGCCTGACCCGCTGAGTTACTCCAGCATTTTATGTCTACCTTTAAATAAATCAAACCGAGAGAATAATTGAGGAGGCGTGTCTTTCCAAATGCTATGACAGTTCATTTTATTTAACAGACATAAAGTGAAGGTATCGTGTTCTATTGATTACATCTCAAAATTCATGGCACATAGAGAACAAGAGAGAGAGAAAAAAAAAGACATTTGTTAAATAAGTGAGTTAATGAGTTAACAACACAGCAGTAAGTCAGCAAGATAGTGTCCAATTTGATCTATTTGGTAGGAAATAAAACTGCAGATGGTGGTTTAAATCGAAGGTAGACACTAAATGCTGGAGTAACTCAGCGGGCCAGGCAGCGTCTGTGGAGAGAAGGAACGGGTGACGTTTCGGGTCGAGACCCTTCTTCAGGCTGATGTCTCTCCAGCGCCCCCTTCCCTGACATCAGCCTGAAGAAGGGTCTCGACCCGAAACGTCACCCGTTCCTTCTCTCCACAGACGCTGCCTGGCCCGCTGAGTTACTCCAGCGTTTAGTGTCTACCTTTGATCGACTTGGTTCCAGTTTCGCAAACAACAATTGCCAGTTACTAATCACATACTCATCAGGTAAGGCAATGTGTAAAAGCATAAAATGGAAGGAGAGATGCCTAAAGAAAGTAAGGCAGCTATATAAACACAGGCCGGACGGAGCAAAAGCAAGCATGCACTGCCAGAGGTTGGTTTTACAAGACGCACAAAGCCAAGAAAGAGTGTGTTCCAAACGTTTCCATCGCACATTAGGCAGAGGCTAGAGTTTTGAACATGTAGGTTCGGAAACCAAGTGCCAGATAAGATTAGACACAAGGAACTGCAGATGCTGGTTTACAAAAAAGACACAAAGTACTGGAGTAAATCAGCGGGTCAGGCAGCAACTGTAGACTTTAGACTTGACTTTAGAGATCGAGTGTGGAAATCACGCCCTTCGGCCCGCCGTACCCGAAGAACAAGCTTTTCACTGTACTTCAGGGCACGATTTTACGAGCTTAAATTGGCATGTCACACATGTAATGCTACGGTGGTTATGGGAGATTTCAACATGCAGGTAGACTGGGAAAATCAGGTTGGTAATGGACCCCAGGAAAGAGAGTTTGTGGAGTGTCTCCGAGATGGATTCTTAGAACAGCTTGTACTGGAGCCTACTAGGGAGAAGGCAATTCTGGATTTAGTGTTGTGTAATGAACCTGATCTGATAAGGGGACTCGAGGTAAAAGAGCCATTAGGAGGCAGTGATCACAACATGATAAGTTTTACTCTACAAATTGAGAGGGAGAAGGGAAAATTGGAAGTGTCAGTATTACAGTATAGCAAAGGGGATTACAGAGGCATGAGGCAGGAGCTGGCCAGAATTGACTGCAAGGAGGCCCTAGCAGGGAAGACGGTGGAACAGCAATGGCAGGTATTCCTGGGAATAATGCAGAAGTTGCAGGACCAATTTATCCCAAAGAGGAGGAAAGATTCTAAGGGGAGTAAGAGGCACCCGTGGCTGACAAGGGAAGTCAAGGACAGCATAAAAATAAAAGGGAAGAAGTACAACGTAACAATAAACTAAACTGAGCTAAATAAATTAAACACTGTACACCAGCACTATCCTACACACACACACACACACACACACACACACACACACACACACACTCGAGGGACAATTTACAATTTAACCAAAGCCAATTAACCGACGAACTTGTACGTCTTCGGAACGTGGGAGGAAACCAGAGCACCAGGGGAAAACCCACGCGGTCACGGGGAGAACGTACAAACTCCGCACAGACAAGCACCCGTGGTCAGGATGGAACCCGGGCCTCTGGCGCTGTGAGTCAGCAACTCTACCGCTGCGCCACCGCGCCACATCTCTGGGGAACACGGATAGGTGACGTTTCAGTTCGGGAGCCTTCTTCATAGGCATGTATACACTGGAATTTAGAAGGATGAGAGGGGATCTTATCGAAACATATATGGTTATTAAGGGGTTGGACACGTTAGAGGCAGGAAACATGTTCCCAATGTTGGGGGAGTCCAGAACCAGGGGCCACAGTTTAAGAATAAGGGGTAGGCCATTTAGAACGGAGATGAGGAAAAACTTTTTCAATCAGAGAGTTGTGAATCTGTGGAATTCTCTGCCTCAGAAGGCAGTGGAGGCCAATTCTCTGAATGCATTCAAGAGAGAGCTAGATAAAGCTCTTAAGGATAGCGGAATCAGGGGGTATGGGGAGAAGGCAGGAACGGGGTACTGATTGAGAATGATCAGTCATGATCACATTGAATGGTGGTGCTGGCTCGAAGGGCCGAATGGCCTCCTCCTGCACCTGTTGTCTATTGTCTATTCAGACCCAGAAGGGCCTCATTCCAAAACGTCACCTGTCCATGTTCTCCAGAGGTGCTGCCTGACCCGCTGAGTTACTCCAGCATCGTGTGATTATTTCCCCGCGGATAAGATGAGTTAATTTCCTGGGTAAACTCTAGCTTGGTGTCAAGGGTAAATGTGGCAAGGGAAGATGAGTCTCTCGGGTTTTTATATCAGCGATGTAAAGTGGCAAGCCAATTTGCTATCACATGCTTTATCATACGAGTATCACACCTCTACCCTAGGTACACGCCATCAGATATCCAGGTGTGTATCACAAGGAATCAGCCCTGGTAACCTCTGTGTGGGTCCTGCCTGAGTTTGCATTGTCCATTAATATTCACTCTGGCCCATCTAAAGCTTTACGTAGGAAGGAACTGCAGATGCTGGTTTAAATCGAAGATAGGCACAAAAATGCTGGAGTAACTCAGCGAGACAGGGTGCATCTCTGGAGAGAAGAAATGGGTCAAGACCCTTCTTCAGACGGAAGAAGGGTCTTGACCCAAAACGTCACCCGTTCCTTCTCTCCAGAGATGCTGCCTGACCCGCTGAGTTACTCCAGCACTTTGTGTCTATCTTTGTGCCAAATTGTCTACTTCTTGTCAATTTGGGAAAACTCATTGTAAGCCATGATATTCATTACTGTTAGTCATTGAAGGGAAACAATCAAATTTCATGAACGTGTAACTAGAGCGTGCCCGGGTCTCTGGCGCTGTGCGGTGGTAGCTCTACCACTGCGCCACCGTGCTGTCGTGTTCTTAGCCCTTCCAGTCAGCACCGCCATTCATTGTGATCACGGCTGATCATCCACAATCAGTAACCCGTGCCTGCCTTCTCCCCATATCCCTTGATTCCACTAGCCCCTAGAGCTCTATCTAGCTCTCTTTTAAATTTATCCAGGGAATTTGCCTCCACTGCCTTCTGTGGCAGAGAATTTCACAAATTCACAACTTTCTGGGTGAAAAAGTTTCTTCTCACCTCAGTTTTAATTGGCCTCCCCTTTATTCTTAGACTGTGGAATTCTCTGGCACAGAAGGCAGTGGAGGCCAATTGACGGGATGAATTTAAACCTCTTAACTGCATTCTCCTGCCTTCTCCCCTTAACCCCATACTAATCAAGAATCTATCTATCTCTGCCTTAAAGATACCCATTGGCTTGGCCTACGCAACAAAAGTTTTTCACTGCACCTCTGCACACGTGACACTGAACTGAACTGAAACGGCCTTCTGTGGCAATGAGTTTGTGGCGATCTGTGTGCAAACTGGAATCAAAAGGTTGAATAAGCTAATGGAGTTCAAAGAAAAAGACTGGCAGGGAGAAAATATGAGTGTTCTCATTAACTTCCATCTGTCAGTTTTGGAGTGAAAAATGTCCCTCTGGGATTAACAACGCGTTCGAACCTTTGCTAAGCTTTTTTTATTTGTTGGATTCAGGCTGGGAATCGTACACACAAGATGCTGGAGTCACTCCGCATCAGGCAGCAACTCTGGCGGAAAAGAATGGGATGACGTTTCGGGTCATAGAAACATAGACAATAGGTGCAGGAAGAGGCCATTTGGCCCTTCGAGCCAGCACCGCCATTCATTGTGATCATGGCTGATCA
Source organism: Rhinoraja longicauda (assembly GCF_053455715.1). Lineage (NCBI taxonomy): Eukaryota > Metazoa > Chordata > Chondrichthyes > Rajiformes > Arhynchobatidae > Rhinoraja > Rhinoraja longicauda. Next base: position 66,791,997 of record NC_135961.1, on the reverse strand, counting down.
TCCACAATCAGTAACCCGTGCCTGCCTTCTCCCCATGTCCCTTGATTCCGCTAGCCCCTAGAGCTCTATCTAACTAAGGATGGGTGACGTTTCGGGTCGAGACCCTTCTTCAAATAGACCATTGTTAGCCTGGAGAAGGTAACAACAGAGGAAACAGAGATACAATGTAAACGAGGGCAGCCAGACTGGTCGGAGAACTGGGAAGGGGGAGGGACGGACACAAGGTGCTAGAGTAACTCAGCGGGTCAGGCAGCATCTCTGGAGAGAAGGAATGGGGTGACGTTTCAGGTCGAGACCCTTCTTCGGACTGATTGTGGTGGTGGAGAGACAGATGGAAAAGGGGGGGTGGTGACAGAGCAAAGCATGGCAAATGATCGTGTAGAAACATAGAACTGCAGATGCTGGTTTACACCAAAGATAGACACAAAGTGCTGGAGTAACTCAGCGGGTCAGGAGGAGAAAAAGGATGAGTAATGTTTTGGGTTGGGACCTTACTTCAGACTCAGTCTGACATTCTTCAGTCTGAAGAAGGGTCCCGCCCCGAAACATCACCCATCCTTTTTCTCCAGAGATGTTGCCTGACCCACTGAGTTACTCCAGCACCTTGTGTCTATTCATGGCAAGTGATAGGTGGGTACAGGGGAGGGGTAGGGGTTTGATTGGTAGATGGTTGGGTAAAGGTCAGAGTTGAAGAGGAAAAATGTGTGACATAAGGAGGTAAGAAGTTGAGTGAAATGTGAAGCTGGAGGAAGGAATATACACCGATCAGCCAAAACATTATGACCACTGACAGGCGAAGTGAATAATATTGATTGTCTTGTTACAATGGCACCTGTCAAGGGGTGGGATATATTAGGCAGCAAGTGAACAGTCAGTTCTTGAAGTCGACGTGTTGGATGCAGGAGAAATGGGCAGGAGTAAAGACCTGAGCGACTTTGACAAGGGCCAAATTGTTATGGCCAGACGACTGGGTCAGAGCATCTCTGAAACGGCAAGGCTTGTGGGGTGCTCCTGGTCAGCAGTGGTGAGTACCTATCGACAGTGGTCCAAGGAGGGACAAACCACAAACCGGCGACAGGCAGGGTGTTGAGCGCCCAAGGCTCATCGATGCGCGAGGGCAACGAAGGCTATCCCGTCTGGTCCGAACTGACAGAAGGTCGACTGTGGCACAAGTCACAGAAAATGTTAATGGTGGTCACCCTGCTGCGTATGGGGCTGCACACGGAGGACCAACAGCATATTAGGCAGGTGGTCATAATGTTTTGGCTCATCAGTGTAGGTGTTTGGCTGATTGATGTAGGTGGAAGAGGATGGGAGGAACGGGCAAGGTAGAAATTGTCACACATCCAGGTGGTGCAGAGGGGGGAGAGGGGGGAACAGATGGGAAAGGGTGGTTTTGGAGGTGATGTACCTAAAATTGGAGAATTCAATGTTCATATTGTAAGGTTGTAAGCTACCCAAGTGGAATATGAGGTGCTGTTCCTCCAGTTTGCGTGTGGCCTCACTCTAGCAATGGAGGAGGCCCAGGACAGAAAGGTCAGCGTGGGAATGGAGGAACTGCAGACCGAAGATGGACACAAAATGCTGGAGTAACTCAGCGGGACAGGCAGCATCTCTGGAGAGAAGGAATGGGTGACGTTTCAGGTCGTGACCCTTCCAGACTCAGTCTGAAGAAGGGTCTCGACCCCAAAATGTCATCTGTTCCTTCTCTCCAGTGATGCTGCCTGTCCCGCTGAGTTACTCCAGCATTTAGTGTCTACCTTCGGTATGGGAATGGGAAGGGGCGTTACGATGGTTAGCGACCTGGAGTTCCAGCAAGCCTTGGCGGACCGAGCACTAATGCTGAGCGGGACAGTTGCCTAGTCTACGCCTGGTCTCGTCGATGCACAGGAGGCCAAAACCCACTGGAACGTCAAGGCATTGGCCAAGAAAAGGGGAAAAAATAAGATTTTAATTGCCTCAAAGACTTGTGATATTCCTATCACCCATCCTAAGATCAGTGTTGGTAGCTGAACATCAATAGATTGGTTTGCTGTGAACATTTACAAAGTCGTTTCAAGTTCCAATTCCATCGGCGAACTTGGGATCTTGTTGTCTTGCAGTTCTTGGAGGCTTTAGTGTCAGTTCTTTATTTTGTGAATAGTCAGAAGCATAATATTCGTGGCGTGACGTTGGTGAACACATCTCACACCTCTGGTGCGAAGATCAAAGCTCTATTGACCCATAAAACATCAGCTCCAGGCAGTCAAAATATTATTTAGAAGCACGTCATCGGGCCAAAATATTCCCTTCAATAACACGATTACAAAACATAATGCAACTCAGAATTTCATACACAAAACTGAAGATGGTGGCTACCTAAACGTGAGAACACAAAACTGCCTTCTGGAGGTCTAAAGTGGTACAGCCTGTCTTCAAAGACAACAATGGGTCTTCCCTTAGTCACACATAGTCCTCATTGTCCACTTTCTGTTGAAAAGAAGAAACAAATTAGTTTTAGTTTTTGTTTTTTGTCACGTGCAGCGAGGTGCAGTGAAAAGCTTTTCACCAGTCAGCGGAAAGACAATACATGATTACAATCAAGCCATTTACAGCGTACAGGCACACAATAAGGGAATAACGTTTAATGCAAGGTTAAACCAGCAAAGTCCGATCAGGGCTAGTCCGAGGGTCACCGATGAGATGGATAGTAGTTCAGGACTGCTCTCTAATTGTTGGTAGGATGGTTCAGTTGCCCGATTACAACTGGGAAGAAACTGTCCCTGAATCTGGACCTCTTGCCCGATGGGAGAGGGGAGAAGAGGGAGTGGCCGGGGTGCGACTGGTCCTTGATTATGCTGCTGGCCTTGCCAAGGCAGCGTGAGGTGTAGATGGAAGGGAGGTTGGTTTGTGCGATGGGCTGGGCTGCGTCCACAATTCGCTGCGATTTCTTGCGGTCTTGGTTGGAGCCGTTCCCAAACTGAGCTGTGATGCATCCTGATAAAATGCTTATGTAATCCCTGAAGAGCATTTATTTAAACTGTAACTTTGTCTTAAACCATAGTTGAGACGTTTCATGATTTGATGAGTAAATGGACAATTTGGTCCTGTGTTTACCCAAGCTGGGCTTTCAGGATCAATACCTGAAACGTTTACCAGAGTACAACTAGGCTGAACACACTGGTAGAAAATGCCTCAGCAATCTTCTGTGATGAAGAGCTTCTACAACCGCAAGTGCAGGGGTCAGCACAAAGAATGGAGCCATTGGGATTTAAAGTTAGACACCAACTCCTCAGAATCAATCTGATAAAGTATCTGATAAAAGTAACATTCATTCATTCATTCATCTACTCATTCATGAGGGTGGTGAATCTGTGGAATTCTTTTTCCACAGACGGCTGTGGATATCCAAATCAGTGGATATTTTTAAGGTGAGGATTGATAGATTCTTGATTAGTAGCATGTCATGGCTTATAGATAATAGACAATAGGTGCAGGAGTAGGCCATTTGAGCCAGCACCGCCATTCAATGTGATCATGGCTGATCATCCACTTTCAGTACCCCGTTCCTGCCCTCTCCCCATAATCATATAACCATATAACCATATAACAATTACAGCACGGAAACAGGCCCGTTCGGCCCTACCAGTCCACGCCGACCACTTTCTCTGACCTAGTCTCATCTACCTGCTCTCAGACCATAACCCTCCAATCCCCTCCCATCCATATACCTATCCAATTTACTCTTAAATAATAAAATCGAGCCTGCCTCCACCACTTCCACCGGAAGCCCATTCCATACAGCCACCACCCTCTGAGTAAAGAAGTTACCCCTCATGTTACCCCTAAACTTTTGTCCCTTAATTCTGAAGCTATGTCCCCTTGTTGGAATCTTCCCCACTCTCAAAGGGAAAAGCCTACCCACGTCAACTCTGTCCGTCCCTCTTAATTTTTTTAAAACCTCTATCAAGTCCCCCCTCAACCTTCTACGCTCCAAAGAATAAAGACCCAACCTGTTCAACCTCTCTCTGTAGCTTAAGTGCTGAAACCCAGGCAACATTCTAGTAAATCTCCTCTGTACCCTCTCCATTTTGTCGACATCCTTCCTATAATTTCTGCAGCTGCGGCTCACCGGCAGTCTCTCTGTTTTTTTTTGTTTTTTTTGTCATTGTCGTTGTTAAATGTACGTTTTGTTTTATTTTTAATTCTGTGTATGTAGGGGGGTGGTGGGGGGGGTTGGGGGAAACCTTTTTTCAAATCTCCTCCTCAACGGAGATGCGACCTTTACCGTGTCGTATCTCCGTTCGCGCTACGGCCTAACATCGTGGAGTCGGCGGCCTCCAGCTGGGATCGACCTCAAAGACTCCGGTCGCAGGGCCTGGACTTACCATCTCGGAGGCTTCGGCCGTGGGCCCTGCAGACCGCAACATCGGGAGTTCGCAGGTCCCTGGCTGGCGACCGGTTTTTGGGAGCTCCAGCCGTAGCAGCTTCGACCGCCCCGAAGCGCGAGGTACGATCAACCCGCCCGCAGGCCCTTCATCGCCCTGCGTGGCCCGGCCGCAGCACGTTCCATCGCCCGGTGGGGGCTCGGGACTTTCATCGGCCTGCTCGGCTCGGCTCGGCCCTGGGACTTTCCATCGCCCAGTGGGGGCTCAGGACTTTCATCGGCCTGCTCGGCTCGGCCCTGGGACTTTCCATCGCCCGGTGGGGGCTTCAAAAAGTTGGGAGCCTCGATCACCTCGTGGCACCACGGGAGAAGAATGAGGAGGAGATAAGACTTTGCCTTCCATCACAGTGAGGGTATGCCTAGAGCAATCACTGTGATGGCTGTTTTGTGTAAAAATTATATCTGTGTGTCTTGTGCTTTTTAATGTCTACTGCCGGACCCTGACGTGAGAGGACGCTGGCGTTGTGTATTCGCCGCTTTTCCGTCAGGATAGTTTGTCTGTTTGTTTCTATGTTAATTGTTTTTGTAAAGCGCTTTGAGCATGTGATAAGGCGCTATATAAAATAAATGGATTATAATTATTATTATTATACTCCAGATTCGGCCTCACCAATGCCCTGTACAATTTCAACATTACATCCCAACTTCTATACTCGATGCTCTGATTTATAAAGGCAAGCATACCAAACGCGTTCTTCACCACCCTATCCAGATGAGATTCCACCTTCAGGGAACAATGCACAGTTATTCCCAGATCCCTCTGTTCCACTGCATTCCTCAATTCCCTACCATTTACCCTGTACGTCCTATTTTGATTTGTCCTACCAAAATGCAGCACCTCACACTTATCAGCATTAAACTCCATCTGCCATCTTTCAGCCCACCCTTCCAAAAGGCCCAAGTCTCTCTGTAGACTTTGAAAATCTACTTCATTATTAACTACACCACCTATCTTGGTAGCATCTGTATACTTACTAATCCAATTTGCCACACCATCATCCAGATCATTAATATAAATGACAACCAACAGTGGACCCAACACAGACCCTTGGGGTATTCCACTAGACACTGGCCTCCAACCTGACATACAGTTGTCAACCATTACCCTCTGGTATCTCCCATTCAGCCATTGTTGAATCCATCTTGCAACCTCACTATTAATACCCAACGATTTAACCTTCTTAATCAACCTTCCATGTGGAACCTTGTCAAATGCCTTACTGAAGTCCATATAGACAACATCCACAGCCTTGTCCTTATCAATTTCCCTGGTAACCTCTTCAAAAAATTCAAGAAGATTAGTCAAACATGACCTTCCAGGCACAAATCCATGTTGACTGTTTCTAATCAGGCCTTGTTTATCCATGTGATTATATATATTGTCCCTAAGTATCTTTTCCATTCATTTTCCCACCACAGACGTCAAACTAACAGGTCTATAATTGCTAGGTTTACTTTTAGAACCTTTTTTAAACAAATCCCTTGACTCCGCTATCATTAAGAGCTCTATCTAACTCTCTTTTGAAAGCATCCAGAGAATTGGCCTACACTGCCTTCTGAGGCAGAGAATTCCACAGATTCACAACTCTCTGACTGAAAAAGTTTTTCCTCATCTCCGTTCTAAATGGCCTACCCCTTATTCTTAAACTGTGGCCCCTGGTTCTGGGTTACGGGGAGAAGGCAGGAGAATGGGGTTGAGAGGGAAAGATAGATCAGCCATGATTGAATGGTGCAGTGGACTTGATGGGCCAAATGGCCTAATTCTGCTCCTATCACTTATGAACTGATGAATTAATCAATTAATTAATTAATTCATTCATTCATTCTATGGACCAAACGGGATCAAAATGGCTGTGCAACTGTAGAATGTTTTTTCAATGGATGAGATCTCCAGCATCCTTTCTCTGCTTTTGAGGGCTTTGGACAGGCCGCATTTGGAGCACTGCGTGCATTTCTGGTCACTCCATTACAGGAAGGATGTGGAGGCTTTGGGGCGGTTGGGTTACCAGAGTGATGCCTAGATCAGGGGGGTATTAGCTACGGGGAGAGGTTGGACAGACTTGGATTGTTGTCTCTGGAACGTCAGAGGTTGAGACGGGACCTTGTAGAAGTACAGATAATCATGAGAGGCGTAGATAGGGTAAACAGTCAGAGTCTTTTGCCCAGAATGGAAAAATCAAAATACTAGAGGGCATAGCTTTCAGGTGAGAGGGGGAACCACAAGGAATGATGGTTGAGGAAAATGGTATTTAAGAGACTTGTAGATATGCATATGAATATGCAGGGAATGGAGGGGGAAGCAGGCAAATCAGAGTTAGTCTCTCCATCATGTTCAGCACAGATATTGTGGGCCGAAGGGCCTGTTCTTGTGCTGTTCTGCCCGATGTTCCATGCTGTCTTTTAACAAATCCGATGTATGAAATAGTTGTACAATTAATATAACGTTAGGACTTCAGATTAGTTTAGTTTAGTTTAGAGATACAGCGCGAAAACAGGCCCTTTGGCCCACCGGGTCCGCGCCGACCAGCGATCCCCGCACATTAACACCATCCTACACCCATTAGGGACAATTTTTACATTTATACCAAGCCAATTATCCTACATACCTGCACGTCTTTGGAGTGTGGGAGGAAACCGAAGATCTCGGAGGAAAACCCACGCGGGTCACGGGGAGAACGTACAAACTCCGTGCAGACGGCGCCCGTAGTCGGGATGGAACCCGGGTCTCCGGCGCTGCATTCGCTGTAAGGCAGCAACTCTACCGCTGCACCACCGTGACCGGCCATATTTACAGACTAGATTTTGATGCAAAACGAGTCTATAAATATGTTGAAAACTGACAAACTGAATTCCTGTCGAGAATACACATTCCTTTTTTTAAGTCCCATTTTAACATTTCTTCCACAAAACCCCCAAGAGTCTCCATACCTTCTTCGCATTCATCAATATAAGGTATACGGTCAGTATTATCCTTGTCGTCTTCTTCTGTAAAACATGGGACAATATTCAGTCACATTAGACTTTTTCAATAACTGGCATGTGTCATTTACAGTCTGTACAATTTTTGAATTTAATTAAAATTTTAATTATAGAGATACAGCGCGGAAACAGGCCCTTCGGCCCACCGAGTCCGCACCGACCAGCGATCCCCGCACATTAACACTATCCTACACACATTAGGGACACTTTATATAATCTATATACTAAAACTCTCGTTTGTTATCTTGTTTGTGACTGAACTTCAGCCAAAACGGTACACGATAGTGCCACAATTTTAGGCCCACCTTACTCACCATTGTCACTTTAGTGATAATGCAAGTAGTTTTATTGAAATCGGTCTTATATTTTTAAAGTTATTCACATTTTTAAGTTTAAAAGGAGGGGAGGGGGAGGGGAGGAGGGAGGGGGGAGTGGGGGGGGGGGGGGGGAGGGGAGGGGGGGGGGGTTGAGGAGAGAGGGGAGGGGGGGAGGACAGGGTGCTGCACCAATGCAGGAGAGGTTTGGGCCCAACTGGTCCACGGTCCAAGAACAGCAGCTTTCCGCTCCGGCGTGGATTATCGCCCCTCGAGGAGAACGAGATGTCCACAAAGACGACTTAAATCCACTCATCGGCCAACGCGTACGTTTTAATAAAAAGACGTTGGCACAAATTTGGCTCCGAGTATTGTCAAATTAATGTGGAGAACAAACTGCTGGAGCTCTAAAGGAATCTGGCAGATCTCTTATGAAGAGACCAAGGGTACGTCCGACCTTATCGTCACAGTGGCATAATGCGTTACATACTGTACGTGCCCGCACTGCTGGATCCCTCTGATCTACGACACTCCCGAGAGCCCCGTCATTCACTGTGAAGGTCCTGCCCTGGTTTGACTTTCCAACATGCTTGTATACACTGGAATTTAGAAGGATGAGAGGGGATCTTATCGAAACGTGAAAAAAGGATTATTAAGGGGTTGGACGCGTTAGAGGCAGGAAACATGTTCCCAATGTTGGGGGAGTCCAGAACAAGGGGCCACTGTTTAAGAATAAGGGGTAGGCCATTTAGAACGGAGATGAGGAAAAACTTTTTCAGTCAGAGAGTTGTGAATCTGTGGAATTCTCTGCCTCAGAAGGCAGTGGAGGCCAATTCTCTGAATGCATTCAAGAGAGAGCTAGAGCTCTTACAGATAGCAGAGTCAGGGGGTATGGGGAGAAGGCAGGAACGGGGTACTGATTGAGAATGATCAGCCATGATCACATTGAACGGCGGTGCTGGTTCGAAGGGCCGAATGGCCTCCTCCTGCACCTATTGTCTATTGTCTATTGTCTATTGCTACACCTCGTACTAATCTACATTAAACTCCATTAACCATCCCTCCGCCCACTTGCCCGACCGATGCCAAGATCCTGCTGTGAGTTTTGTTAACCATCTTCGCTATCTACGATACGACCCACTTTAGTGTACTCTGCAGCACGGTGGCGGACGGTCACGGTGGCGCAGCGGTAGGGTTGCTGCATTACAGCGAATGCAGCGCCGGAGACCCGGGTTCCATCCCGACTACGGAGTTTGTACGTTCTCCCCGTGACCTGCGTGGGTTTTCTCCGAGATCTTCGGTTTCCTCCCACACTCCAAAGACGTGCAGGTTTGTAGGTTAATTGGCTTGGTAAATGTAAAAATTGTCCCTCGTGGGTGTATAATGGTATTAATGTGTGGGGATCACTGGTCGGCGCCGACCCGGTGGGCCGAAGGGCCTGTTTCTCCGCTGTGACTCTAAACTAAACTAAATGATATCTGTGAGTTGACAAATTTACAAACAATCTGGGATATGAAACTTTCAGAAAGGTTCAGAAAGGAATAAACAAAAGGGAGTGGATGGGAAAGTGGGATAACATAAAACTAGTGTGAAAGGGCGATCGATGGTCGGCGTGGACTCGGTGGGCCGAAGGGCCAGTTTCCGCTCTGCATCTCTAATCTGCTGGTTGCTTTTTGACACGGGTAATCTTGGTAGGAAGGAACAGCAGATGCTGGTTTAAACCGAAGATAGACACAAAAAGCTGGTGTAACTCAGCGGGTCGGTTAGCAACTCTGGAGAAAAGGACTTGGTGAAGTTTCGTGTCGAGACCCTTCTTCAGACGAAGGGTCTCGACCTGAAACATCACCAATTGCTTTTCTCTAGAGATGCTGTCTGACCCGCTGAGTTATTCCAGCTTTTTATGTCTATCTTCAATAATCCAGGTTACTGGACTGATAAAAGAAATGGAGAAATCAAACATACTTTGTATTGTGGAGGGAAATAAAATATCGTAGAAGAATAGCATTGGTAAATGTTCAGATGGAAAGGCTTGAGTTTAGATTGCATCCTTCCCATTCCTTTTATGATGTTTTAAAATGTTTTAGTTTAGTTTAGTTTAGAGATACAGCATGGAAACAGGCCCTTCGGCCCACAGTGTCCACACCGACCAATGATCGCCCATACACGAGTTCTATCCTACACCCCACCCCCTAGGGACAATTTACAGAAACCAATTAACCTGTGGTGAATCTGTGGGATTCTATGCCACAGAAGGCTCCCAAATCGCACTCCCAAATAGGGGCCAAGGTGATGTCACCGCCCCGCGCCCCACGTGACCTCACGCAGCCAGCGGCCACATGCTCCCACTCCACCAATGGTGGCCGCCCAGGCCGGGAGACGGGTTGCTGCGCAACCTCCGTCAGGCAGCGCCCAGGCCTCCGGGCCTACACTGTCCAGAGCTAGAATGTCGGAAACCTAAAGTGTCGGGACCTAAACTGTCGGGACCTACAGCGCGGGGCCTAAAGTGTCCGGGCCTACAGCGTCCGGGCCTACAGCGTCCGGGCCTACAGCGTCCGGGCCTACAGTGTCCGGGCCTACAGTGTCCGGGCCTACAGTGTCCGGGCCTACAGTGTACGGGCCTACAGTGTCTGGGCCTACAGTACCCGGGCCTACAGTGTCCGGACCTACATTGTCCGGGCCTACAGTGTCCGTGCCTACAGCGTCCGGGCCTACAGTGTCCGGGCCTACAATGTCCGGGCCTACAGTGTCCGGGCCTACAGTGTCCGGGCCTACAGTGTCCGGGCCTACAGCGTGCGGGCCTACAGCGTCCGGGCCTACAGCGTCCGGGCCTACAACCCCCCCCGGGCCTAATAAGGGACAAGGGCAGTCCTGTACGGGACAAATCAAATAGCCCAAAATACGGGATGTTCCGGCTAATACGGGACAGTTGGCAACCCTAGCTGTGGAGGCCAAGTCGTGGATATTGTTAAGGCAGAGATAGATTCTTGATTAGTACGGGTGTCAGAGGTTATGGGGAGAAGGCAGGAGAATGGGGTTAGGTGGGAGAGACAGATCAGCCATGATTGAATGGGGGAGTAGATTCGATTGGCCGAATGGCCTAATTCCACTCCTATTCCCTATGACCTTATGACCTGCAAACCTGCACATCTTTGGAGTGTGGGAGGAAACCGGAGCACCCGGAGAAAACCCACATGGCAGCGTGGAGAACGTACAAACTCCGCACACAAAAGCACCCATAGTCAGAATCGAACCCGGGTCTCCGGCGCTGCGCTGCGCCACCGTGCCGTGTTGTAATCCGTGAAGAGTTCTTGGCGTGCAGTGATTGTTGTAACATGGGAATGTTGTCAAGGTGAGGGAGGAATGTTACTGAAATTATTATTATGGGGGTTAAAAGGTAGGACCCGATGTTCTACATTTTGCGTTTGAGCCATGAAGGTTGTGAGGTGACCTGATAAAAACCTTGGAGATTAAGATACGTTGCAATGACATAAATAACGATGCACTGTCTCAGTCAGCCAGTGACTTTGAGTGATAGCACAATGAAATGCCTTTAATTGTAAAAGGAACTGTGAGTGAAATATATCAACAGATTTGAAAAAGAGACAATTGATGTCATAGACAATAGATAATAGGTGCAGGAGGAGGCCATTCGGCCCTTCGAGCCAGCACCACCATTCAACGTGATCATGGCTGATCATTCCCAATCAGTACCCCGTTCCTGCCTTCTCCCCATACCCCCTGACTCCGCTATCCTTAAGAGCTCCCTCTTGCTCTCTCTTGAATGCATTCAGAGAATTGGCCTCCGCCTTCTGAGGCAGAGAATTCCATATAAAGATGATAAAATATTTACAAAATTACATGGCCGTTAGAGATGTTGAAACCATCCCAAGCACATTCTCAATAATCTGACCCAAATGAAACCAGGATTGAATCAAATTCCCATCATCTATCTAATGATAGTTGTGTAAATCGCAGTGCTTCTAAAATGTCTTTCACTTCCTTACACACTCAATCCTTACACACTAATTTTTGCAACAACCAAGAACAATTGTGAGAAATTGTGAGATGTGTCTTCGTCAGGTCGTTAGTTACAGGTCACAGAATTAGGCCATTCGGCCCATCTACTCTGCCATTCAATCATGGCCGAACTTATCTCTCCCTCCTGACCCCATTCTCCTGAATTCTCCCCATAACATAGACGCATAGACAATAGGTGCAGAAGTGGGCCATTCGGCCCTTCGGGCCAGCACCGCCATTCAATGTGATCATGGCTGATCATCCACGATCAGTACCCCGTTCCTGCCTTCCTCCGCCCACCCCTTGATTCTGCTAGCCATAAGAGCTCTATCCACAGTAACTCTCTTTTAAATGCATCCAATGAATCAGCCTCCACTGCCTTCTGAGACAGAGAATTCCACAGATTCGCAACTCTCTGTGTGAATTCGTTTTTCCTCATCTCAGTTCTAAATGGCCTACCCCTTATTCTTAAACTGTGGCCCCTGGTTCTGGACTCCCCCAACATCGGGAACATGTTTCCTGCTTCTAGTGTGTCCAATCCCTTAATAATTTTGTATGTTTCTATAAGATCCCCTCTCATCTTTCTAAATTCCAGTGAATACAAGCCCAGTCACTCCAGTCTTTCAACCTACGACAGTCCCGCCATCCCGGGAATTAACCTTGTGAACCTACACTGCACGCCCTCAATAGCAAGAATATCCTTCCTCAAATTAAGAGACCAAAACTGCACACAGTACTCCAGGTGTGTACTCACTAGGGCCCTGTACAACTGCAGAAGGACCTCTTTGCTCCTATGCTCAACTCCTCTCTTTATGAAGGCCAACATTCCATTGGCTTTCTTCACTGCCTGTTGTACCTGTATGCTTACTTTCAGTGACTGATGTACACGGCCACCTAGGTCTCGTTGTACGTCCCCTTTTCCTAACCTGACACCATTCAGATAATAATCTGCCTTTCTATTCTTGCCTCCAAAGTGGATAACCTCACACTTATCCACATTAAACTGCACCTGCCATGCATCCGCCCACTCACACAACCTGTCCAAGTCACTCTGCATCCTCATAGCATCCTCTTCACAGTTCACACTGCCACCCAGCTTTGTGTCATCTGCAAATTTGCTAACGTTACTATTAATCCCTTCATCTAAGTCATTAATGTATATTGTAAATAGCTGCGGTCCCAGCAACGAGCCTTGCGGCACCCCACTAGTCACTGCCTGCCATTCTGAAAGGGGCCTGTTAATCCCTACTCTTTGTTTCCTGTCTGCCAACCAATTTTCTATCCATGTCAGTACCCTACCCCCAATACCATGTGCTCTAATTTTGCCCACTAATCTCCTGTGTGGGACCTTATGAAAGGCTTTCTGAAAGTCCAGATACACTACATCCACTGGCTCTCCCTTGTCCATTTTCCTAGGTACATCCTAAAAAAATTCCAGAAGATTAGTCAAGCATGATTTCCCCTTCGTAAATCCATGCTGACTTGGACCGATCCTGTTACTGCGATCCATATGTGCCACTATTCCATCTTTGATAACCCCTGACACCTGTACTAATCAAGAATCTATCTATCTCTGCCTTAAATTGACTTGGCTTCCACAGCCTTCTGTGGCAAAGAATTCCACAGATTCACCACCCTCTGACTGAAGAAATTCCTCCTTATCTCCTTCTTGATGAATCTTGGAATCATCTTTGATCAAACCCTCTCCTTCGACAAACACATCAAACACATCACAAAGACAGCCTTCTTCCACCTCAAAAACATTGCCCGTCTCCGTCCATCCCTCTCCTCCACAGCTGCAGAAACCCTCATCCACGCCTTCATCACCTCCTGTCTGGACTACTGCAACAGCCTCCTCTATGGCGCACCCTCAAAAATCATCAGTAAACTTCAATACATTCAAAACTCCGCTGCCCGTCTACTCACCCACACCCCGATCCGTGACCATATCACCCCTGTCCTTTACAAACTCCACTGGCTCCCCATCCCCCAGAGAATCCAGTACAAAATCCTCCTCATAACCTACAAAGCCCTCCATAACCTAGCCCCATCCTACCTGACCGACCTCCTCCACAGGCACACTCCCACCTGCACCCTCCGCTCTGCTGCTGCCAATCTCCTATCCCCCCACATCCGGACCAAACTCAGATCCTGGGGGGACAGGGCTTTCTCCATCGCTGCTCCCACCCTATGGAACTCACTACCCCAAACCGTCAGAGACTCCTCCGCACTCACCACATTCAAAACATCGCTGAAGTCTCACCTGTTCAGCACTGCCTTCAACCACTGAAGGTCACCTCACCTTCTGTCTCCTTTCTCTGTTCGTTTACTTATTTATCTATTTATTCACTTCCCTATGTTCTCTAAATCCCTGTAAAGCGTCTTTGAGTATATGAAAAGCGCTATATAAATGTAATGCATTATTATTATTATTATTATTAAAGGAATGTCCTTTAATTCTGAGGCTGTGACCTCTAGTCCTAGACTCTCCCACCAGTGGAAACATCCTCTCCACATCCACTCTATCCAAGTCTTACACTATTCTGGATGTTTCAATGAAGTCCCCCCCTCATTCTTCTAAACTCCAGCGAGTACAGGCCCAGTGCCGACAAACGCTCATCGTATGTTAGTACAATCATTCCTGGGATCGTTCTCGTAATCCTCCTCTGGACCCTCTCCAACGCCAGCACATCCTTCCTCAGATATGGCGCCCAAAACTACTCACAACGCTCCAAATGCGGCCTGACCAGTGGCTTATGAAGCCTCAGCATTGCAGCCCTGTTTTTGTACTCTCGTCCTCTCGAAATAAATGGCAGCATTGCATGTCTTTTCCTTACTACTTTCTTACGAGGACACTTCGATACGGTTGAGTCAAAAGGAATGGGAGGTGGCCCACAATATCTGTGCCGAACACAATGCCAAGTTCAACTAATCTCCTCTGCCTGCACGTGATCCATATCTCTCCACTCCCTGCATATCCACGCGTCTATCTAAAAGCCTCCTAAACGCCTCTATCGTATCTGCCTCCACCAGGCACCCACCACCCTCTGTGTAAAATGACCGCACATATCCTTTAAACTTTGCTCTTCTCACCTTGAAGCCATACCCTCCGGTATTTAACGTTTCCACCCGAGAAAATGGTTTTGTTTAGTTTAGTTTAGAGATACAGCGCGGAAACAGGCCCTTCGGCCCACCGTGTCCACGCCGACCAGCGATCCCGGCACACTAACACTGTCCTACACACACTAGGGACGGTTTACACATACACCAAGCCAATTAACCTAGTGTAAGAAAATAACTGCAGATGCTGGTACAAGCCGAAGGTATTTATTCACAACATGCTGGAGTAACTCAGCAGGTCAGGCAGCCTCTCAGGAGAGAAGGAATGGGCGACGTTTCGGGTCGAGACCCTTCTTCAGACTGAAGAAGGGTCTCGACCCGAAACGTCGCCCATTCCTTCTCTCCCGAGATGCTGCCTGACCTGCTGAGTTACTCCAGCATGTTGTGAATAAAGCCAATGAACCTACATACTTGTGCATCTTTGGAGTGTGGGAGGAAACTGAAGATCTCGGAGAAAACCCACGCAGGTCACGGGGAGAACGTACAAACTCCGTACAGACAGCCCCCGTAGTCGGGATCGAACCCGGGTCCCTGGCGCTGCAAGCGCTGTAAGGCGGCAACTCTACCGCTGCGCCACCGTGACCGGCCCTAGTTCTGACTAGTTTGTACAAATCATACTCATGAATGGACATCTCATATGCTGGGGATCTATTCCTCATTCTTCTAACCTACCTTGTTGTGACATTTGCATTTTTTTTGTCATTTGCACTTTCTCTGTATCTGTGACACCATATTCTAGAACATAGAATCATAGAAAAATAAGTGCAGGAGTAGGCCATTCGGCCCTTCGAGCCAGCACCACCATTCAATGTGATCATGGCTGATCATCCACAATCAGTACCCCGTTCCTGCTTTTCCCCCATATCCCTTGATTCCGTTAGCCCTAAGAGCTAAATCTAACTCTCTCTTGAAAACATCCAGTGAGTTGGCCTCCACTGCCTTCGGTGGCAGAGAATTCCACAGATTCACAACTCTCTGGGTGAAAAAGATTTTTCTCATCTCAGTCCTAAATGGCCGACCCCTTATTCTTAAACTGTGTGACCCCTGGTTCTGCACTCCCCCCACCACACTTTGTTTTATTTTCCACATTACCGCAGTATTCATGTATAATATAATTTGCCTGGATGGCATATAGAACAAAGCTTTTTATTGTAGCTCAGTACACAATACTAAACCAATACCATAAATGTCATTAAATTACACCTCTTTACTTCTGCTGTACTTTTCTATGTTCAGAATTTTTCTATGGTAAATTACTTTCCAACAATTTCAAATTTAGATTCGTAATCCCACAAAATGCTACCCTGTGAATCAGTCCATTCATTGCGTAAACATTTTGGCTATTTCATGATGAAGAGCTGCTGGGATAAGTTCTTTCACACTCAATCAATAATCCAATGGCTTGTGACTTGCCTGGAGGGAGACAGGCAGCTCAAAGTGAAATAAATCCCTCTCTCATTCACACACGTACATGCATACGCACACGTGCACACACACACACACGCACGGACACACACACACACGCGCACAGACACACACACACACACACACGCGTACACACACACACACACACACACGCACAGACACACACACACACACACACACACGCGTACACACACACACACATGCACGGACACACGCACACACAGGCACACGCACACACACACAGACACACAGACACACACGCGCACACACGCACAAATGCAGACACACATGCACGGACACACACACAGACACACGCGTACACGCGCACAAACAAAACACATGCACAGCCACACTTGCACACACACACACACACACACACATCCACGTGCATGGATAGACACACCCACACACCCACATGCACAAACATACACACATACACATGCACTCACACATGCACACACAGATGCACACACACCCACACACGCAGACAGACACAAACACACAGACACGGACAAACACAGACACACAAACACACACACACACACACACATGCACACACCTGCAGACACACACAGATGCACACACACAGACACACACACATGCACACACACAGACACACACACGCGCTCAGACAGATAGCCACACGCATACACAAACGCACACAGACGCACAAAACCACACGAGCAACATTGTGCAGCGAGATCATGACCAATGTTGCTCAGATTAAACAGGCTGGAAGCCCCTTTGCCTTGCGGGCATTGTGGTCCCATGTGGAGAACTACCGTTTTGACCAGCGGCACAAGATTTCCTTTACAAACCTTCATTGAAATCAGTCAATCCCCGTGGAATGTGAAAGCCCGACTCTAATTGCAGAACACTGAGGCGTGCTAGCTGCCATGGCAACCGTCTAAAGCTTTGAAAGACTCAGAGGCTTCTCCGACCGAGGGCTTCTCAAGTGCCAATGAACAAACAGCGGTGTCAAAAGAGAAGTGAAGAGAAATGGTGCTGGGGTACCTGTGAGTCTTTTAATCACTGGTTTGGTGAAGGACATGTGAAAGCAAGTGTGTCGAGTACCAGTTCCCAGAGGGACTGTTTGAAATAAATAGGAAATGCCCATCAATCATGCCTGCGTTTAATTATCTTAAAGCTTATTAACCAAAAGTGGAATCCTGTGACATGCACTCGGTCACGGAAGAAATCGCAAGCAGATGACTGAATGGTTGTAATTTGTATTAAACAACATTAGACATGAGCCGAAGATAGACACAGAAAGCTGGGGTACAGGCAGTACTCAGCGGAACAGGCAGTACTTCTGGAGAGAAGGAATGGGTGATGTTTTGGGTCGAGACCCTTTGGTTCACCAGTCTGAAGAAGGGTCTCGACCCGAAATGTCACCCACTCCTTCTCTCCAGAGATGCTGCCTGTCCCGCTGAGTTACTCCAGCATGTTGTGTCTGTCTTAAGTTCACATGATTAGATCTCTCTCCTCTCTCGCTGCTCCCCCTCAGTGGCTCATCCCGTTCTCCAGCTCTACGACCACGTTTTAACCCAGACTCCCTACCACAGCCAGGTGTGTTTTCACCTGGTCCAACAATGGCCTGCTTCTTTGATCATCGTCAGTTTTTTGCATAGAGAGTCATGGAGTCACAGAGTGATACAGCGTGGAAACAGGCCCTTCGGCCCAACTCGCCCACACCGGCCAACAATGTCCCAGCTACACTAGTCCCACTTGCCTGCACTTAGTCCATATCCCTCCAAACCTGTCCTATCCATGTACCCGTCCAACTGTTAAACGACAGGATAGTCCCAGCCTCAACTACCTCCTCTGGCAGCTTGTTCCATACACCCACCACCCTCTGTGTGAAAAGGTTACCCCTCGGATTCCTATTAAATCCTTTCCCCTTCACCTTGAACCTATGTCCTCTGGTCCTCGATTCCCCTACTCTGGGTAAAAGACTCTGTGCATCTACCCGATCTATTCCTCTCATGATTTTGTACACCTCTATAAGATCTCCCCTCATTCTCCTGCATTCCATGGAATAGAGACCCAGCCTACTCAACCTCTCCCTGTAGCTCACACCCTCTAGTCCTGGCAACATCCTCGTAAATCTTTTCTGAACCCTTTCAAGCTTGACAATATCTTTCCTATAACATGGTGCCCAGAACTGAACACAATATTCTAAATGCGGTCTCACCAACGTCTTTCATTCATATAGAACTTTCTTTCATTCATTTGTTCTATATCTTTCTATATCACTGTCTATATCTCTCATTTCCCTTTCCCCTGACTCTCATTCTGAGACCCGAAACGTCACCCATTCCTTCTCTCCAGAGATGCTGCCTGTCCCGTTGAGCTACTCCAGCATTTTATGTTTAGTTTAGTTTGGTTTGGAGATACTGCGCGGAAACAGGCCCTTTCGGCCCAGTGGTCCGCGCCAACCAGCGATCCCCACACACTAACACTATCCTACACCCACTAGGGACAATGTTTACATTTATACCAAGCCGATTAACCTACAAACCTGCACGTCTTTGGAGTGTGGGAGGAAACCGAAGATCTCGGAGAAAACCCACGCAGGTCACGGGGAGAACGTACAAACTCAGTACAGACGGCGCCCGTAGTCGGGATGGAACCCGGGTCTCTGGCGCTGTGAGGCAGCAACATTACCGCTACCGCGTGCGAACCGGTGATCGCTGGTCGGCGTGGGACTCGGTGGAACAAAGGGTCTGTTTCCACACTGTATCTCAGAGTGTATTTCCACGCTGTATCGTAAACGCTGTCAACTAATCCAAAGTAGGTATTTGTAAACGCGATTGCAAAACACAAATAAACACAAAGTAATAAATATTGAAATGTGAAAATAAGAACGTTACGCTACAACCTTTTCCATCACATCGTAAATTGCTTATTACTGCCGTTGATATTGGAGATGCTGTCTATCAATTGCTGCCAATTAGCTTGACTTTATGTTGGAGCATTTTTTCACGGTACTGAACTGTCATTCAAGAGGTGTTTTTTGACATTGCGCGAAGCTGCATCTTTGATGTTCTGAGCCAATTTGGGAACAGCTTTTGAATTTTCTGAAGGATTTTTTGTTGTTGTCCATTTATGTTGAGAAATGCAGGAAAATGGAGGCTGGGAAGGGACCTTTGTGGGTGGGCCAATTAGCAGGAGATAGACGCGAAACGCTGGAGTAACTCAGCGGCACGGGCAGCATCTCTGGAGAGAAGGAACGGGTGACGTTTCCGCTCCAGAACCTTCTTGTTGTGAATTGTTGGCAGTTGTGAATCTGTGGAATTCTCTGCCACAGAAGGCAGTGGAGGTGAACTCACTGGATGTTTTCAAGAGAGAGTTAGATATAGCTCTGAGGGAAAAAATTTGCTCACCGGGTTCCTGTTAAATCTTTCCCCTCTCGTCTTATCTCAGTCGTCTCACTGAGATGTAGGGTGTTTAGAGATACAGCGCGGAAACAGCCCCTCTCGGCCCACCGGGTCCGCGCCGACCAGCAATTTCCCGCACATTAACACTATCCCCACAAGGGACAATTTTTTTTAAAGCATTTTTTACCAAGCCAATTAACCTACAAACCTGCACGTCTTTGGAGTGTGGGAGGCAACCGAAGATTTCGGAGAAAACCCACGCAGGTCACGGGGAGAACGTACAAACTCCGTACAGACAGCACCCGTAGTCAGGATCGAACCGGGGTCTCCGGCGCTGCATTCGCTCTAAGGCGGCAACTCTACCGCTGCGCCACCGTGCCGCCCGGCGTGTTAACACGGCAATTTTAACAGTGAAGGAGCGTGCTACATCTGAAACGCACAGAGATGCTCCACAGTTGAATTAATTGGAGGAATGGAGTATTAGACATCTCGTAAGGAGCTAAACTTGAACTACAACGGTAGCGCGAAGAAAGAAAATTAGGCCAGCCGCTGTTTAGTGCTGGAGCCACATTCCAAAAACATTACTACTTTCGAGTCATTATTTTGCTTAATACTTTGGGGTCTTCCTTGGAAACTATGCTCTCCGCATGTATGTTTCATTGCAATGAAAGAAGTGGGAACACAATGCCTGGCATTTCAGTCTGAATCACTCTCAGCGTTGCACTCTGTGCCTTCCGAGTAGGGTTGCCAACTTCCTCACTCCCAAAGAAGGGACAAAGGGTGACCTCACCGCCCGCGCCCCACGTGACCTCACCCTGCCAACGGCCATGTGCTCCCGCTCCACCAATGGCGGCTGCCCGGGCCGGGAGGCTGGTTGCTATGCAACCTCCGCTAGGCGGCACCCGGGCCTACAGTGTCCGGGACTACAGCGGCCCCCGGGCTACAGTGTCCGGGCCTACAGTGTCCGGGCCTACAGTGTCCGGGCCTACAGTGTCCGGGCCTACAGTGTCCGGGCCTACAGTGTCCGGGCCTACAGTGTCCGGGCCTACAGTGCCGTCCGGGCCCACAGTGTCCGGGCCTACAGTGTCCAGGCCTACAGCGTCCCCCGGGCTACAGTGTCCGGGTATACAGTGTCCGGGCCTACAGTGTGCGGACCTACAGTGTGCGGGCCTACAGTGTCCGGGCCTACAGCGTCCGGGCCTACAGCGCCGTCCGGGCCTAAACGGGACAAGGGCGGTCCCGTACGGGACAAACCGATATAGCCCAAAATACGGGATGTCCCAGCTAATACGGGACAGTTGGCAACCGTACGTCCGAGACACATGCTGGTGTCTGTTATAGATCCCTTCATTAGATTCCCTACTTAAGGAGGTGGCTCTAGAAATAGTGGAAGCATTGGAGATCATTTTTCAATGTTCTATAGATTCAGGATCAGTTCCTGTGGATTGGAGGATAGCAAATGTTATCCCACTTTTTAAGAAAGGAGGGAGAGAGAAAACGGGTAATTATAGACCAGTTAGTCTGACATCAGTGGTGGGGAAGATGCTGGAGTCAATTATAAAAGACGAAATTGCTGAGCATTTGGATAGCAGTAACGGGATCATTCCGAGTCAGCATGGATTTACGAAGGGGAAATCATACTTGACAAATCCACTGGAATTTTTTGAGGATGTAACTAGGAAAATTGACAAGGGAGAGTCAGTGGATGTGGTGTACCTCGACTTTCAGAAAGCCTTCGACAAGGTCCCACATAGGAGATTAGTGGGCAAAATTAGGGCACATGGTATTGGGGGGTAGGGTACTGACATGGATAGAAAATTGGTTGACAGACAGAAAGCAAAGAGTGGGGATAAATGGGTCCCTTTCGGAATGGCAGGCAGTGACCAGTGGGGTACCGCAAGGTTCGGTGCTGGGACCCCAGCTATTTACGATATACATTAATGACTTAGACGAAGGGATTAAAAGTACCATTAGCAAATTTGCAGATGATACTAAGTTGGGGGGTAGTGTGAATTGTGAGAAAGATGCAATAAGGCTGCAGGGTGACTTGGACAGGTTGTGTGAGTGGGCGGATACATGGCAGATGCAGTTTAATGTAGATAAGTGTGAGGTTATTCACTTTGGAAGTAAGAATAGAAAGGCAGATTATTATCTGAATGGTGTCAAGTTAGGAGGAGGGGGAGTTCAACGAGATCTGGGTGTCCTAGTGCATCAGTCAATGAAAGGAAGCATGCAGGTACAGCAGGCAGTGAAGAAAGCCAATGGAATGTTGGCCTTCGTAACAAGAGGAGTTGAGTATAGGAGCAAAGAGGTCCTTCTACAGTTGTACCGGGCCCTGGTGAGACCGCACCTGGAATACTGTGTGCAGTTTTGGTCTCCAAATTTGAGGAAGGATATTCTTGCTATGGAGGGCGTGCAGCGTAGGTTCACTAGGTTAATTCCCGGAATGGCGGGACTGTCGTATGTTGAAAGGCTGGAGCGATTGGGCTTGTATACACTGGAATTTAGAAGGATGAGGGGGGATCTTATTGAAACATATAAGATTATTAGGGGATTGGACACATTAGAGGCAGATAACATGTTCCCAATGTTGGGGGAGTCCAGAACAAGGGGCCACAGTTTAAGAATAAGGGGTAGGCCATTTAGAACGGAGATGAGGAAGAACTTTTTCAGTCAGAGGGTGGTGAAGGTGTGGAATTCTCTGCCTCAGAAGGCAGTGGAGGCCAGTTCGTTGGATGCTTTCAAGAGAGAGCTGGATAGAGCTCTTAAGGATAGCGGAGTGAGGGGGTATGGGGAGAAGGCAGGAACGGGGTACTGATTGAGAGTGATCAGCCATGATCGCATTGAATGGCGGTGCTGGCTCGAACGGCTGAATGGCCTACTCCTGCACCTATTGTCTATTGTCTATTAGATATACAGCATGGAAATAGGCCCACCGGGTCCACACCGACCAGCGATCCCCGCACATTATTCAACGATGTATTCAAGAGAGAGTTAGATATAGCTCTTCGGGCTAATGGAATCAAGGGATGTGGGGAGAAGGCAGGAACGGGGTACTGATTTTGGAGATCAGCCATGATCATATTTAGATTTTAGATTTAGATTTAGAGATACAGTGCGGAAACAGGCCCTTCGGCCCACCGAGTCCGCGCCGCCCAGCGATCCCCGCACATTAACACTATCCTACACACACTCGGGACAATTTTTACATTTACCCAGTCAATTAACCTACATACCTGCACGTCTTTGGAGTGTGGGAGGAAACCGAAGATCTCGGAGAAAACCCACGCAGGTCACAGGGAGAACGTACAAACTCCGTACAGACGGCGCCCGTAGTCAGGATCGAACCTGAGTCTCCGGCGCTGCATTCACTGTAAGGCAGCAACTCTACCGCTGCGCCACCGTCCATCACAGTGAGTCTCCTCCAGTCACCTCCTCACTGTGATGGAAGGCCAGAATGTCTTTTCTCTTCCCCTGCCGTCTTCTCCCGCGGTCCTACAAGACCTACAAACCTGTACGTCTTTGGAGTGTGGGAGGAAACCGAGGATTTCAGAGAAAGACCCATGCGGTCACGGGGAGAACAGGCAGCACCCGTAGTCGGGAACGAAACCGTGTCTCTGGCGCTGCAAGGCAGCAACTCTACCGCTATGCCACCGTGCCACCCCTAAAAGCAAGTTTGGTTGGAATATTTTGTTAGCTGCGCTGTTATGGGAAACAATTCATGGCAAATTTTCAATTCCACAGAGTGAGTAATTGTTTTTTAAAGGATTTTTTTGTGAAAACTAAATTGGTGGCTCAGTGGCGGAGAGGTCGAGCTACTGCCTCACAGATCCAGAGACTCGAGCTCAATCCCCCACTGTGCTGCCTGTGATAGAAACATAGACAATAGGTGCAGCAGGAGGCCATTTGGCCCTTTGAGCCAGCACCGCCATTCATTGTGGTCATGGCATTGTCGACTTGTCTGATGTAGTTCACTACAAAATAAACTGCAGATTGAACAGAGCCACAGCTGGTGTTCACCGGCTGGAACTAATGTTCCTCACTGGATGGAGGGCACAGCACAGTTACTCAACTCCCCCTTTCTCAGATCTGAAGCTGGCATTTTAATTTTCATTATAATTTGTTATTCTTTAAATTGTAGGCCTGAGAGAGGTATTTACTCATTTTATCCACTGTCTATTAAGATGATTGTTAGCTGTAAATATATCTGCATATACCCTGTCTACTCGCGTGGAGAGAGAGTACCTACCCACCCACTTACCCACCTACCCACCTACCTACCCACCTACCTACCTACCCACCTACATACCTACCCACCTATCTACCCACCCACCCACCTACCTACCTACCCACCCACCTACCCACCTACCTACCCACCTACCTACCTACCTACCTACCTACCCACCTGCCTACCTACCCACCTGCCTACCTAACTATCTACCCACCTACCTGCCTACCTACACACCTACCTACCCACCTACCTACCCACCTACCCACCTACCCGCCTAACCACCTACCTACTTACCTGCCTAACACCTACCCGCCTACCCTCCTACCTACCCACCTACCCACCCACCTACCTACCCACCTACCCACCCACCTACCTACCTAACTACCTACCTACCCATCCGTCTGTCTGTCTGTCTGTCTGTCTGTCTGTCTGTCTGTCTGTCTGTCTGTCTGTCTGTCTGTCTGTCTGTCTGTGTCTGTGTCTGTGTCTGTCTGTCTGTCTGTCTGTCTGTCTGTCTGTCTGTCTGTCTGTCTGTCTGTCTGTCTGTCTGTCTGTGTCTGTCTGTCTGTGTCTGTCTGTCTGTCTGTCTGTCTGTCTGTCTGTCTGTCTGTCTGTCTGTCTGTCTGTCTGTCTGTCTGTCTGTCTGTCTGTCTGTCTGTCTGTCTGTCTGTCTATCTATCGATCTAGCAATTTAGCTAGCTAAGTAACCAGCTTGATAGCTAGATTGCCCAATAGACAGCTAGCTAGATAGCTCCCCAACTATACAGCTCTCCAGGTAGCTATCTAGCCAGCTAGCTATCAACATATGCAGCTAGCTGTCCATCTATCTAGCTATCCTGCTAGCTAGATTGCTAGATGGCTGGAAGGCTACATTGCTAGAAGTCCTTCCTATGTAGGACAGTGTTAATGTACGGGATGATCGTTGATCGGCACGGACTCAATGGGCCGAAGGGCCTTTTTCTGTGCTTCATCTCTCGTCTAAAGTTTCAATAATTAATCTCTTTGATGTTACTTGGAACAGGGTTAACTTAGTTCAGATCCAATGCAGGTATTAATTTTCAAAAGAGAGCAGATTTTGAATGTAGAAATTAAGTCTCATCTTTACTATATATTTTTATTTTCCTTTGTATATTTTGTTACCTTTGTACAAATCCATTTGTATTCCATTCTTTAAAACATGTTACAAGTTCTCTCTTTGGGAGGGGTGGACAAGTGGAGATATCATACAAGGAACTACAGATGCAGGTTTACAAACAAAATCTGTCTGAAGTTTAGTTTGGTTTAGATTAGAGATACAGCGCGGAAACAGGCCCTTCGGCCCACCGGGTCCGCGCCGACCAGCGATCCCCGCACACTAACACTATCCCACACACACTGGGGACAATTTACATTTACACCAAGCCAATTAACCTACATACCTGCACGTCTTTGGAGCGTGGGAGGAAACCGAAGATCTCGGAGAAAACCCACGCAGGTCACGGGGAGAACGTACAAACTCAATAGACAATAGACAATAGGTGCAGGAGGAGGCCATTCGGCCCTTCGAGCCTGCCCATTCAATGTGATCATGGCTGATCATTCTCAATCAGTACCCCGTTCCTGCCTTCTCCCCATACCCCCTGACTCCGCTATCCTTAAGAGCTCTATCTAGCTCTCTCTTGAATGCATTCAGAGAATTGGCCTCCACTGCCTTCTGAGGCAGAGAATTCCACAGTTTCACAACTCTCTGACTGAAAAAGTTTTTCCTCATCTCAGTTCTAAATGGCCTACCCCTTATTCTTAAACTGTGGCCCCTGGTTCTGGACTCCCCCAACATTGGGAACATGTTTCCTGCCTCTAACGTGTCCAACCCCTTAATAATCTTATACGTTTCGATAAGATCCCCTCTCATCCTTCTAAATTCCAGAGCCTAGTCGCTCCAGTCTTTCAACATATGACAGTCCCGCCATTCCGGGAATTAACCTAGTAAACCTACGCTGCACGCCGTACAGACACCAACCGTAGTCAGGATCGAACCCGGGTCTCCGGCGCTGCAAGCACTGTAAGGCAGAAACTTTACCGTGCCGACCCTGAAGAAGGGTCCCGACCCTGAATGTATCCATGTTACCCAGAGATACTGCCAGAGCTACTGAGTTACTCCAGCAATTTGTCAATCCACAAAAATATGTCAATCTTGTAGGTCGTATTTTTCTGTTCTGCTTATTCTGCCCACATGAAATGAAGTTACGCACGGTTTAAAACGATCTAATCTCTGTTCCTTGTTAATCCATGCAGCCATTGATTAACCAGGGGTTTACTGATAGAATGACTCGGTTTAAATTAGTTTTAAGAGGATTTTTCTTCGCTGCTAAGAGGCTTGCGAACCGGAGACAAGATTCTTCTGGCTTACAGTCAAACAATAGCCTCTAAACTGATCCCTGTGTCAGGCAAGTGGGGTTGAATGGAGAGAAAATTAATCTTGTACATCCTGAAAGGTTCAGTTCTGCAAAGCAGTAGATGTTGCATTGAATAGATGTGGCCGTCGCACATAGAGGGAGACTGACTTTTATCTCCCATGGGGCTACTAGTTTCCACTCTCAATGCAACCGGGTAAGTGGCTGGCCACTAGGGTTGCCAACTGTCCCGTATTAGCCGGGACATCCCGTATGTTGGGCTAAATTGGTTTGTCCCGTACGGGACCGCCCTTGGCCGTATTAGGCCCGGGGGGCACTGTAGGCCCGGACACTGTAGGCCCGGACAGTGTAGGCCCGGACACTATAGGCCTGGACAGTGTAGGCCCGGACACTGTAGGCCCAGACAGTGTAGGCCCGGACACTGTAGGTGCGGACAGTGTAGGTCCGGAAAGTGTAGGTGTGGATAGTGTAGGCCCGGACACTGTAGGCCCGGACAGTGTAGGTCCGGACAGTGTAGGTACGGACACTGTAGGTCCGGACAGTGTAGGTACGGACATTGTAGGTGCGGACAGTGTAAGTACGGACACTGTAGGTCCGGAAAGAGTAGGTGCGGACAGTGTACGCCCGGACACTGTAGGCCCAGACAGTGTAGGCCCGGACACTGTAGGCCCAGACAGTGTAGGTGTGGACACTGTAGGCCCGGACAGTGTAGGTCCAGACAGTGTAGGTCCGGAAAGTGTAGGTGCGGACAGTGTAGGCCCGGACAGTGTAGGTAAAGACAGTGTAGTTCCGGAAAGTGTAGGTGCGAACAGTGTAGGCCCGGACAGTGTAGGTCCTGACAGTGTAGGTCCAGACAGTGTAGGTCCGGAAAGTGTAGGTGCGGACAGTGTAGGTGCGGACAGTGTAGGTCCGGACAGTATAGGTACGGACAGTGTAGGTGCGGACAGTGTAGGCCCGGACAGTGTAGGTCCTGACAGTGTAGGTGCGGACATTGTAGGTGTGGATAGTATAGGTGCGGACAGTGTAGGTGCAGACAGTGTAGGTCGCTAAGCCCGGACGCCGCCTAAGGGAGGTTGCATAGCAACCCACCTCCAGGCCTGGGCGGCCGCCATTGGTGGAGCGGGAGCAAGTGGCCGCTGGCTGGGTGAGGTCACTTGGGGTGTGGGGCGTTAATGTCATCTTGTCCCTTATTTGGGAGTGAGATTAGACTGCTTTACCAATGTCAAATCTCTGCCCAGACTCACTGGGACAATCACAAACCTACGATCTTCTATGAACCAATGGAACCGAACAATTTTACAATTTTAGTTAGATAATTCTACATGGCAATAGATTGCAGGTTATTCTGGATGTTTTGAAACTTAGTTAAAGGCTTGGATAGAGTGGATGTGGAAAGGATGTTTCCACTAATGGGAGAGTCTAGGACCAGAGGGCACAGCCTCAGAATTAAAGGACGTTCCTTTAGGAAGGAGATGAGGAGGAATTTCTTTAGTCAGATGGCGGTGAATCTGTGGAATTCTTTGCCGCAGAAGGCTGTGGAGGCCAAGTCAATGGATATATTTAAGGCAGAGACAGATAGATTCTTGCTTAGTACAGGTGTCAGGGGTTATGGGGAGAAGGCAGGAGAATGGGGTTAGGAGGGAGAGATAGATCAGCCACGATTGAATGGCGAAGTAGACTTGATGGGCCGAATGGCCTAATTCTACTCCTATCACTTATTATGGCGGCCAGCTTCTCGTCTATATCAATTAGCTCCCAAGCTGCCACTTGCATAGACCGGGTCAGCGATAAGCGTAATGACTCAAACGAATAATAACAGTGATCCTCCTTGATGTTTAATAGTTAGTCTTCTTTATTTGAAGGTGCTATAAACATATTGGCATATCTCTTGTCATTGACTGGTTATTAATTGCTAGGTAAAATTCCATATCTTACCACAGTCTATGCGGTCGTTACGAATTGCCAGATATAACTTTGACACAGTTTGTATTAATCTTCTAGTTAATAA
This sequence comes from Rhinoraja longicauda, assembly GCF_053455715.1. Taxonomy (NCBI): domain Eukaryota; kingdom Metazoa; phylum Chordata; class Chondrichthyes; order Rajiformes; family Arhynchobatidae; genus Rhinoraja; species Rhinoraja longicauda. The sequence continues at coordinate 66,763,704 of NC_135961.1, read as the reverse complement.
AACTTACAGGTGATTACATCATGGCTGATGAATCTTTTGGTGGAGCTTCTAGCTTACCCTCTGTCAGCATCTCCCAGCTCACACACTCTGCCAGCACGTACCCAACTGCCCCTACTCTGGCTCAGCCCAGCCCCTACGTAAGCATTGCATTAACTCTATAGTGTCCAAACGGCTCCTACACATATGATCTTATGATCTTATGATCTGACATGGACCCACTAACACAGCCACAGGTATCGGTAAGAAGAAGGATCCAAACTCATAACACACCCTGTTCTCCAGAGATGCTGAGTTACTCCAACACTTTTGCGTCTTTTTTTGTTGCTAAATCAGCACCTGCAGTTCCTTGCACCCTCTCCAGCAGCTTTATGTGCTCACGTAATATAATTACCAGATCTGGCCACCGTCCAGGCATGGACTAAACAAACATTCCTTAAAATATAGAAACATAGAAAATAGGTGTAGGAGGAGGCCATTTGGCCCTTCGAGCCAGAGCCGCCATTCATTGTGATCATTGTGATCATGGCTGATCATCCACAATCAGTAACCCGTGCCTGCCTTCTCCCCATATCCCAATTTTCCGCTAGCCCCTCGAGCTCTATCTAACTCTCCTTTAACGGGGAGAAAAGATGAGGTACGAGGGTAAGCTAGCCAATAATATAAAGGAGGATAGTAATAGCTTTTTTAGGTATGTGAAGAGGAAAAAAATAGTCAAGGTAAATGTGGGTCCCTTGAAGACAGAAGCAGGGGAATTTATTATGGGAAACAAGGAAATGGCAGACGAGTTGAACCGGTACTTTGGATCTGTCTTCACTAAGGAAGATACAAGCAATCTCCCAGATGTTCTAGTGGCCAGAGATCCTAGGGTGACGGAGGAACTGAAGTAACTTCACATTAGGCAGGACATGGTGTTGGGTAGACTGATGGGACTGAAGGCTGATAAATCCCCAGGGCCTGATGGTCTGCATCCCAGGGTACTTAAGGAGGTGGTTCTCGGAATTGTGGATGCATTGGTGATCATTTTCCAATGTTCTATAGATTCAGGATCAGTTCCTGTGGATTGGAGGGTAGCTAATGTTATCCCACTTTTTAAGAAAGGAGGGAGAGAGAAAACGGGAAATTATAGACCAGTTAGTCTGACATCAGTGGTGGGGAAGATGCTGGAGTCAATTATAAAAGACAAAATTGCGGAGCATTTGGATAACAGTAACAGGATCGTTCCGAGTCAGCATGGTGAAATCATGCTTGACTAATCTTCTGGATTTTTTTGAGGATGTAACTAGGAAAATGGACAGGGGAGAGCCGGTGGATGTGGTGTACCTTGACTTTCAGAAAGCCTTCGACAAGGTCCTACATAGGAGATTAGTGGGCAAAATTAGAGCACGTGGTATTGGGGGTAGGGTACTGACATGGATAGAAAATTGGTTGGCAGACAGAAAGCAAAGAGTGGGGATAAATGGGTCCCTTTCAGAATGGCAGGCAATGACTAGTGGGGTACCGCAAGGCTCGGTGCTGGGACCGCAGCTATTTACAATATACATTAATAACTTGGATGAAGGGATTAAAAGTACCATTAGCAAATTTGCAGATGACTCAAAGCTGGGTGGCAGTGTGAACTGTGAGGAAGATGCTATGAGGTTGCAGGGTGACTTGGACAGGTTGTGTGAGTGGGCGGATGCATGGCAGATGCAGTTTAATGAGGATAAGTGTGAGGTTATCCACTTTGGTCAAGTTCGGAAAAGGAACGTACAACGAGATCTGGGTGTCCTAGTGCATCAGTCACTGAAAGGAAGCATGCAGGTACAGCAGGCAGTGAAGAAAGCCAATGGAATGTTGGCCTTCATAACAAGAGGAGTTGAGTATAGGAGCAAAGAGGTCCTTCTGCAGTTGTACAGGGCCCTAGTGAGACCGCACTTGGAGTACTGTGTGCAGTTTTGGTCTCCAAATTTGAGGAAGGATATTCTTGCTATTGAGGACGTGCAGCGTAGGTTTACTAGGTTAATTCTTGGAATGGCGGGACTGTCATATGTTGAAAGACTGGAGCGACTAGGCTTGTATACACTGGAATTTAGAAGGATGAGAGTGGATCTTATCGAAACGTATAAGATTATTAAGGGGTTGGACACGTTAGAGGCAGGAAACATGTTCTCAGGGTTGAGGAAAAACTTTTTCAGTCAGATAGTTGTAAATCTGTGGAGTTCTCTGCCTCAGAAGGCAGTGGAGGCCAATTCTCTGAATGCATTCAAGAGAGAGCTAGATAGAGCTCTTAAGGATAGCGGAGTCAGGGGGTATGGGGAGAAGGCAGGAATGGGGTACTGATTGGGAATAATCAGCCATGATCACATTGAATGGTGGTGCTGGCTCGAAGGGCCGAATGGCCTACTCCTGCACCTATTGTCTATTGTCTATTCTCTAAATTCATCCAGTGAATTGGCCTCCACTGTCTTCTGTGGCAGAGAATTCCACAAATTCACACCTCTCTGGGTGAAAAAGATTCTTCTCACCTCAGTTTTAAATGGCCTCCCCTTTATTCTTAGACTGTGGCCCCTGGTTCTGGACTCCCCCAACATTGGGAACATTTTTCCTGCATCTAGCTTGTCCAGTCCTTTTATAATTTTATACGTCTCTATAAGATCCCCTCTCATCCTTCTAAACCCCAGTGAATACAAGCCCAGTCTTTCCAATCTTTCCTCGTATGACAGTCCCGCCATCCCGGGGATTAACCTGGTGAACCTGCGCTCCACTGCCTCGATGGCAAGGACGTCCTTCCTCAAATTAGGAGACCAAAACTGCATACAATTAACTTAGCTAATTTCTCAGCAAGTCAATAAGAAACAGCATTTTGGACGTTGAGCCTCGAGTTATTGATGGCATGGATTAAGTTTCTAAGTGGCCAATGTACGCAACAACACAAAGAAATAGCATTTAAAAGACAATCGGACAGGTAGATTGATAGGAAAGGTTTACAGGAGTATGGGCCACACACAGGCAAATAAAACTAGCTTAGAAGGAACATTTTGGTGGGCATGGACGAATTGGGCCAAAGGGCCTGTTTCGGTGCTGTAAGACTCCATGAGTTTAGTTTAGTTCAGAGATACAGCGCAGAAACAGGACCTTTCGGCCCACCGGATCTGGTTCAGAGATACAGCACGCCTTTTCGGCCCAACAGGCCCTTTCGGCCCACAGGCCCTTTCGGCCCACCGGGTCTGCGCCGACCAGCGATCCCCGCACATTAACACCATCCACACTACACCCACTGGGGACACCTTTTACATTTTACCAAGCCAGTTAACCGACAAACCTGCACGTCTTTGGAGCGTGGGAGGAAACCGAAGGATATTCTTGCTATGGAGGGCGTGCAGCGTAGGTTCACTAGGTTAATTCCCGGAATGTCGGGATTGTCGTATGTTGAAAGGCTGGAGCGATTGGGCTTGTATACACTGGAATTTAGAAGGATGAGGGGGGATCTTATTGAAACATATAAGATAATTAGGGGATTGGACACATTAGAGGCAGATAACATGTTCCCAATGTTGGGGGAGTCCAGAACAAGGGGCCACAGTTTAAGAATAAGGGGTAGGCCATTTAGAACGGAGATGAGGAAGAACTTTTTCAGTCAGAGAGTGGTGAAGGTGTGGAATTCTCTGCCTCAGAAGGCAGTGGAGGCCAGTTCGTTGGATGCTTTCAAGAGAGAGCTGGATAGAGCTCTTAAGGATAGCGGAGTGAGGGGGTATGGGGAGAAGGCAGGAACGGGGTACTGATTGAGAGTGATCAGCCATGATCGCATTGAATGGCGGTGCTGGCTCGAAGGGCTGAATGGCCTACTCCTGCACCTATTGTCTATTGTCTATTGTCTATTGTCTCGGAGAATACCCAGTCTGGTCACGGGGAGAACGTACAAACTCCGTACAGGCAGCACCCATAGTCGGGATCGATCCCGGGTCTCTGGCGCTGCATTCGCTGTAAGGCAGCAACTCTACCGCTGTGCCACCGTGCTGTCCTGGGACTATCCAAGGTGGACCAGGCCTCGTCTAGTCTTGCCATTTCAATATGACACGTGACCGATCACGATCACGGAAAGAGCAGTCACAGAGTCATAAAGCGCGATCCATCTCGTGCGTGACCACCCATCTAGGCTAGCCCCATCTAGGCTAGCTTCATTTGCCCGCATGTAGCCCATATCCCTCTAAACCTTTCCATTTACCTGCCCAGGTGTTTTTTTGCTGGACACCTTCGCTCAGTCCACCTGAACCTACCTGATCTCCTGGTTGCTAAACACAATAGGCAATAGACAATAGACAATAGGTGCAGGTGGAGGCCATTTGGCCCTTCAGGCTAGCACCAACATTCAATGTGATCATGGCTGATCATTCTCAATCAGTACCCCCTTCCTGCCTTCTCCCCATACCCCCTGACTCTGCTATCCTTAAGAGCTCTATCTAGTTCTTTCTTGAATGCATTCAGAGACTTGGCCTCCACTGCCTTCTGAGGCAGAGAATTCCACAGATTCACAACTCTCTGACTGAAAAAGTTTTTCCTCATCTCCGTTCTAAATGGCCTACCCCTTATTCTTAAACTGTGGCCCCTGGTTCTGGACTCCCCCAACATTGGGAACATGTTTCCTGCCTCTAACGTGTCCAACCCCTTAATAATCTTATACGTTTCGATAAGATCCCCTCTCATCCTTCTAAATTCCAGTGTATACAAGCCTAGCCGCTCCAGTCTTTCAACATATGACAGTCCCGCCATTCCGGGAATTAACCTAGTAAACCTACGCTGCACGCCCTCAATAGCAAGAATATCCTTCCTCAGATTTGGAGACCAAAACTGCACACAGTACTCCATGTGCGGTCTCACTTTAATTCCCCTTCCCATTCCCACACTGACCTTTCTGTCCTCGGACTCCTCCATTGTCAGAGTGAAGCTAAACGCTGGAAGGAACAGCATCTCATGTTTCATTTGGGCAGCGTACAGCCCAGTGGTATGATAATTGATTTCTCTCACTTCACATAGCCCCAGCATTCCCTCTCTCTCCTTCCCTCCCCCACCCAAGTCACACCAGCTTCTCGTTCTCACCCAACAAACAGCTACCAATGGCCTGTTTCATTTATCAGCGTTACTTTTTTGCATATCTTTCATTCATTGTTCTTTCGCTCCCTACTTCATCAACTACAGTATATTTCTTGTTTCCCTTTTCCCTGACTAGTCTGAAGAAGGGACTCAACCCGAAACGTCACCCATTCGTTCTCTCCAGAGATGCTGCCTGTCCCGCTGAGTTACTCCAGCTTTTTGTGTTTATCTTCTGGTGTCTTTTAAATGTTGTTGTAGTCCTTGCCTCAACTACATTCTCTGGCAGCTTATTCCATATACCCACCCCCCTCTCTGTGTGAAAAATGTTGCTCCTCAGGTTCCTGTTAAATCTTGCCCTTCTCACCTTAAACTTACGTCCCCTGGTTCTTGATTCCCCTACCATCGGTGGAAGATTCTGTGCATTCAGTCTATCTGTCCCCCTCACGGCTTTAAGCACCTTCATAAGATCACCCCTCATCGTCCTGTGCTCCAAAGAATAAAGCCCTAGCCTGCCCAACCTCCCCTTATAGTTCAGGTGCTCGAGTCCAGGCCATGTCCTCTAAACCATCCTTGCACCATTTCCAGATTAATAACGTCGTGTCTGCTTTTCCCCGATACCAATTCCCCATGGTCCTCAACTCCCCTGCCTCTGAGCACTTGAAAAATACGCAGATGGATAATGTTAACAACAATACAAATTGGAATGGTATGGTACTTTATCTGTCAAATGAAACGATGTGAGGCGAAATTCATTTCTGTCTGCAGTTCAGTACAAGGATCACTATGCATCGGCACTTAGATCGCACCTGTCCTCCACTATCACCCTGAGTACCGGCACACCACAGGGCTGTGTTCTGAGCCCCATGCTCTACTCCCCCTTCACACACGACTGTGTTCCTGCGTTCGATACGAACACCGTTGTCAAGTTTGCAGACGACACAACGGTGATCGGGCTGATCACCAACGGTGATGAAACAAAATACAGAGCGGAGGTGCAGAACCTGGCGGACTGGTGCTCTGATAACAACCTGTCCCTAAATACCACCAAGACCAAGGAGCTGATCATCAACTTCCGTAGGTCACATAACGGGGAATACGCCCCGATCTTTATCAACGGGGACAGTGTGGAGAGAGTGTCCAGCTTCAAGTTTCTGGGCACTCACATTTCAGAGGACCTAACATGGTCCAATAACACTGCTGCTTTGGTCAAGAAGGCATAGCAACGACTGTTCTACCTAAGAACACTGAAGAAGTCTGGTCTACCCCAACAGCTGCTAACGACATTCTACCGCTGCATCATAGAGAGCATCCTAACACATGGCATCCCTGTGTGGTATCTCAGCTGCACGGAGGCAGAGAGGAGAGCTCTTCAGCGGGTAGTCCATAGAGCTCAGAGGACCATCGGAACACAGCTACCAGCCTTGGAGGGCATCTACAACACACGATGCCTCAGAAAAGCCACCAGAATTCACAAAGACTCCTCATACCCCTGCAACAGTCTGTTCGAACTTCTACCATCGGGCAGACGATACAAGGCCTTCTACGCCCGCACCTCCAGACTCAGGAACAGCTTCATCCCCAGGGCCATAGCTGCTATGAACCGGTCCTGCTGAGCCGGATGGTCACATCGTACAGTGAACCGGCACAGACCTACTTGCACTTTATTCTGTTTTAAAACTGTTACGATTTGTTTCATTAGGTTGTTTAAATTAATACTGATTAGCTAATTAAATTATTGCATCGTATGGGAGGCGCATTCCCAATCTCGTTGTACCCCCCCCCTGTACAATGACAATAAAGATATATTGTATTGTATTGTATTGTATTGTATTGTATTGTATTGTACATGGCATTAGATTGTTATTCTGGATGTTTTGAAACTTGCCAAATGAGGAAAAAGGCCTGGATAGAGTGGATGTGAGAGGATTTTCTTTACTGGTGGGAGATTCTAGGACCAGGGGTCATAACGTCAGAATTAAAGGAAGTTCCTTTGGGAAGGAGCTGAGGAGGAATTTCTTTAGTCAGAGAGTGGTGAATCTGTGGATTTTTTTGCCACAGATGGCTGTGGAGGCCATATCAATTGATATTTTCTAAGGCAGAGATAGATAGATCCTAGATTGAGGTTATGGGGAGAAGGATGGATAACCTATGCTAAAGATATTTAGACTATGGACCATCACAGATGAATTAATGTAGGAAAATAACTGCAGATGCTGGTACAAATCGAAGGTATCACAAAATGCTGGAGTAACTCAGCGGGTCAGGCAGCATTTCAGGAGAGAAGGAATGGGTGACGTTTCGGGTCGAGACCCTTCTTCAAAATGAATTAATGTTCACTCAAGGATATTGATTAGGACGGGTGTCAGGGGTTATGGGGAGAAGGCAGGAGAATGGGGCTGAGGAGGGAGAGATAGATCAGCCATGATTGAATGGCGGAGTGGACTTGATGGGCCGAATGGCCTAATTCTGCTCCTGGAACTTGTGAATTTATGATGTGTAAATAGGTTCTTACCCTCTGTCTGTTCCTGGGAGTTTCCCATCTCGGTTTCTTCTGTCCGGGTGGAAGGTTGGCTAAGCATTACATCGTCTTCTTGTTTGTCTGAAAAAAACCCAATATTTAAAAATGTGAAAAAAAACCAATCTCCAGCTTTCAAGATGTCAAGGTGATTCTTAGACAGCAAAACATCATTTTCAGGATGCTGGTTTCCTAGGTTACATGAGAGATGTAAAATCCAAAAGTGATTCTCCTTCCATTTCTTCCTCTTGGACAGCTGCAAGATTTGGCAAAGACCCGGTAAATTTAAGAATGCAATCTTTGCAAATTAATTAAAAAAAGAAACACATCTTTAACAGTTGTATTTTAACGCAGTTTGATCAACACAACAGGCACAAACACAAGTTCAATCAAAGTGTAAATCGTTGATCTTTTGAGAAGCGTTTAAAATTATTGCAAATTATTCTTGTAAGCTCATATACATGCACAAGCAGTTAGGTTCTTAATTTAGACTTTAGAGATACAGCTTGGAAACAGGCGCTTTGGCCCGCCGAATCCGTGCTGACCAGCGATCACGGCGGCACGGTGGCGCAGCGGTAGAGTTGCTGCCTTACAGCGCTTGCAGCGCCGGAGACCTGGGTTCGATCCCGACTACGGGTGCTGTCTGTACAGAGTTTGTACGTTCTCCCCATGACCTGCATGGGTTTTCTCCGAGATCTTCGGTTTCCTCCCACACTCCAAAGACGTGCAGGTTTGTAGGTTAATTGGCTGGGCAAATGTAAAAAAATTGTCCCTAGTGGGTGTAGGATAGTGTTAATGTGCGTGGATCGCTGGGCGGCGCGGCCCCGGTGGGCCGAAGGGCCTGTTTCCGCGCTGTATCTCTAAATCTAAAATCTAAATCTAAAAATCTAAATCTAAACCCCATCGGTAGCACTATTCTGCGTAGGAAGGAACTGCAGATGCCGGTTTAAGCCGAGGATAGACACAAAAAACTGGAGTAGCTCAGCGGACCAGGCAGCATCTCTGCAGAGAAGGAATGGGTGACGTTTCGGGTCGAGACCCTTCTTCATACTCTAAACTAGCACGGATCAACTCACCGGGGTTTCATTTGCAATTTTACCGAAGCCAATTAACCTACAAACCTCTGTGTCTTTGGAGTGTTGGAGGAAACCGAAGCAGCTGGAGAAAACCCACGCGGTCACGGGGAGAATGTTCAAACTCTGTACCGACAGCACCCGCAGTCAGGGTGGAACCTGGGTCTCTGGCGCTGGGAGGCAGCAACTCTACCGCTGTACCACTGTGCTGCCTTTGAAAGTATCTGCCTGATTAAAAAACGATACTCCAGAGCTGTCAAAGGGTGCATAATGTTGCCCCTTTCACCTGAACAAACCACCTACATTTGTCGAAGGTATTTATTCACAAAATGCTGGAGTAACTCAGCAGGTCACTCAGCATCTCAGGAGAGAAGGAATGGGTGCCGTATCGGGCGACCCGAAACGTCACCCATTCCTTCTCTCCTGAGATGCTGCCTGACCTGCTGAGTTACTCCAGCATTTTGTGAATAAATACCTTCGATTTGTCGAAGCCTACATTTGTCGAGTCTTCACAAAGACTCTCAAATGAGCACAATTAGCAGAAACATTTCACGGTGATTAATTCACGTGGGAGCTATGTGGATGCAGCCACACACCATCACACAGAGATACTGCATGGGCATAAAAACTGCTGAAAGTTCTGTAACCTTTTTGCGATATTGTGAACAAAATTCACCGGAAGCAAGCAAAAACCACTCCCTGAATTGAGCTCAATGTTCACCATTTCAGAGGTAGAACTTTGTGAAATCATGCTAACGACAGGTTTTGATGTTAGTCGAGCTTAGAGTTTAGGAAAGAAAACTTCAGGTGCTGGTTTAAAACGGAGGAGGTAGACACAAAATGCTGGGGTAACTCAGCGGGTCAGGCAGCATCTCTGGAGAGAAGGAATGGGCGACGTTTCGGATGGAGAACTTCTTCAGACTGATGTCAGGGGAGGGGGCGGGACAAAGATAGGACGTAGCAGGAGACAGGAAGACTAGTGGGAGAACTGGGAAGGGGGAGGGGATAGAGAGGGAAAGCAGGGACTATCTGAAGTTAGAGAAGTCAATGTTCATACCGCTGGGGTGTAAGCTGCCCAAGCGAAATATGAGGTGCTGTTCCTCCAATTTGCACTGGGCCTCACTCTGACAATGGAGGAGGCCCAGGACAGAAAGGTCAGATTGGGAATAAGAGTCAGATTAGTTTAGTTTGGAGATACAGCGTGGAAACTTTCAAGTCCCTGCCGACCAGCGATCACCTACACACCAGTTCCATATTATCCCAACTTTTGCATCCCACACACAAGGGGCAGTTTACAGCACATCCTTGGAGTGTGGGAGGAAACCGGAGCACCTGGAGGAAACCCACGTGATCACAGCGAGAATGCGCAAACTCCGCACAGACAGGACCCGTAGTCAGGATTGAACCTAGGTCACTGGCGCTGTGAGGCAGCAACTCTACCGCTGCGCCACTGTGCCGCCTTATGTCACTTCTTTGTGAAGTTCCACCTACAACTCAGTGTCCATTAATTACGCGGAGAACCAAACTAAAGAGAAATTGCCTCGAGTGGTATGAATCAGCGGTATGAATATTGACTACTCTAACGTCAAGTAACCCTTGCTTTCCCTCTCTCTCCATCCCCTCCCCCTTCCCAGTTCTCCGACCAGTCTTACTGTCTCCGACTCCATTTTATCTCCGTTTGCTTTGTAGTCACCTTCTTCCAGCTAACAATGGCCTATTCTACATTGTTCTTGATCTCCATTCCCTTTGCCCTGTGTTTCACACCTTGCACTTCCTTATCTATGTATTTCCCTCTCCCCTGACGTCAGTCTGAAGAAGTTGTCTCGACCCGGAAACGTCACCCATTCCTTCTCGCCAGGGAGGCTGCCTGTCCTGCTTTGTGTCTTTTATTTGTCACTAGAAGGCCCTTGGACCCGTCGGGTTCCTGTCGTGACAGCGGTTGATGGAAAAAAAAGACACACAACTTTAATAATATTGAGCGGTCAAACTTTAACTCGAAGAAAATTTGAGCATTTACCTCAGGAGTCATCGTTCAACGAAGCACGCGTTTAATGACAACACTGATTAGATCTTAAGGGGTTGGACAGGCTAGCTGCAGGAAGATTGTTCCCGATGTTGGGGAAGTCCAGAACAAGGGGTCACAGTTTAAGGATAAGGGGGAAGTCTTTTAGGACCGAGATGAGAAAGTTTTTTTTCACACAGAGAGTGGTGAATCTGTGGAATTCTCTGCCACAGAAGGGCGTTGAGGCCAGTTCATTGGCTATATTTAAGAGTGAGTTAGATGTGGCCCTTGTGGCTAAAGGGATCAGGGGGTATGGAGAGAAGGCAGGTACGGGATACTGAGTTGGATGATCAGCCATGATCATATTGAATGGCGGTGCAGGCTCGAAGGGCCGAATGGCCTACTCCTACACCTATTTTCTATGTGTCTATGTTTCTATCAAAATGGCGATGTTTAGTTTATGGGGTATGTGTCCAAAATACAGCCAAAACGGTTCACGATAACGCACCAATTTGAACAAAACATGATACTGCACACCACAGGCGAATGGTGAGCAAGGTGCCCCTAAAATTGTTGCGCTATCGTGCACCGTTTTGGCTGTAGCTCAGGAACAAACAAACAAACAAACAAACAAACGAGAGTTTTAGTATGTAGATAGATAGATGTTAATTGTGCCAGGTTAGTCTGTACCTTCAAGCTGGCTGTCCATGTAGACATCTTGTACTTTGGACTCATCGTCATGACTAACTAGAGGTGCTGCAAAAACAGAGGCAAAAGACAAAATGAGCAACTGTTTGTTTGGTTTTGAAATTCAATCTTAAAGTTACATTTCTTTATCTCTTTTCAATTATCGTTGAAGACAAGTAAACGCAAAGCAAAAGAGAATTTTCTGAATGATCCTGCTTAAAAATTCATCTCAGTCCGCAACATGTTCCATGGTTGTCTTAGTACATTGCACTCAAATCACTGGAATGAGACCATATTGAATACCTGCAAACAGGTTTAAATAGTTAATGGTAGTTTCTAATGTGTTGCTGATGGTAGTTTTCAAGAGAGTTAGATTTAGCTCATAGGGCTAACGGAATCAAGGGGTATGGGGAGAAAGCAGGAACGGAGTACTGATTTTGGATGATCAGCCATGATCATATTGAATGGCGGTGCTGGTTCAAAGGGCCGAATGGCCTACTGCACCTAGTTTCTATGTTCCTAATGTGTTGTTAACATAGAAACATAGAAAATAGGTGCAGGAGGAGGCCATTCGGCCTTTCGAGCCAGCACTGCCATTCATTGTGATCATGGCTGATCATCCACAATCAGTAACCCGTGCCTGCCTTCTCCCTGTATCCCTTGATTCCGCTAGCCCCTAGAGCTCTATCTAACTCTCTTTTAAATTCATCCAGTGAATTGGCCTCCACTGCCTTCTGTGGCAGAGAATTCCACAAATTCACAACTCTCTGGGTGAAAACGTTTTTTCTCACCTCAGTTTGACAATGGCCTCCCCTTTATTCTTAGACTGTGTGGCCCCTGGTTCTGGACTCGCCCAACATTGGGAACATTTTTCCTGCATCTAGCTTGTCCAGAACTTTTATAATTTTATACGTCTCTATAAGATCCCCTCTCATCCTTCTAAACTCCAGTGAATACAAGCCCAGTCTTTCCAATCTTTCCTCATATCGGGCAGGGCTTGAGCGCAGGTGTTTGGCGAAGCAGACGGTGAGTCTACGCTTGGTCTTGCCAATGTACAGGAGGCTACATCAGGAACATTGGAAGCAGCGGATGAGGTTAGAGGAGGTGCAGGTGAACCTCGGCCTCACCTGGAAGGACTGCAGGGGTCCCTGGACGGAGGCAAAGGGGAAGCTTTTGGGGGCTGGCGCTACATCTCCGGCAGTTGTTTAGTTTAGTTTAGAGATACAGCGCGGAAACAGGCCCTTCGGCCCACCGAGTCCGTGCCGCCCAGTGATCCCCGCACATTAACACCATCCTACACCCACTAGGGACAATTTACATTTATACCAAGCCAATTAACCCACAAACCTGCACGTCTTTGGAGTGCGGGAGGAAACCGGAGCGCCAGGGGGGAAGTTTGGCTTATGTTATGTCTATTGGGGGGAGTCCAGAACCAGGGGCCACACAGTCTATGAATAAAGGAGAGGCCATTTAAAACTTAAATTATGAACTGTTTCGGCCTGGAGCACATCTTCAGTCCAGAAACATCTCTTATCCAAAACAAATTCGACAAGATTGCTTAAGGACAAAAAGTTTCAGGGAAATGTTTACTGCGTTACTGGCCTCAGTATCAGGGAAAACCCAAAAGTCCAGAGTGTTTAACATAGAAACATGGAAAATAGGTGCAGGAGTAGGCCATTCGGCCCTTCAAAGTCAGCACAACCATTTAATATGATAGACAATAGACAATAGGTGCAGGAGTAGGCCATTCGTCCCTTCGAACCAGCACCGCCATTCAATATGATAGACAATAGACAATAGACAATAGGTGCAGGAGTAGGCCATTCGGCCCTTCGAACCAGCACCACCATTCAATATGATAGACAATAGACAATAGACAATAGGTGCAGGGGTAGGCCATTCGGCCCTTCGAACCAGCACCACCATTCAATATGATAGACAATAGACAATAGACAATAGGTGCAGGAGTAGGCCATTCGGCCCTTCGAACCAGCACCACCATTCAATTCTATGTTTAATTCAACAAAGTCTTCACAAAGAACCATTTCATCAATGCAATGTGTGGAGATGTCTTACAGGGTGAGTCAGATTTCCCATCTGTTTTCTTTGGAGAATTTTTCACGTCGCCATCACTGCTACCTTCTGTTGCGGCTGTGAACAAACCAACGAGAAAAATGCAGTCACTAGGACAGTATGAAAAACAGGCACTGAAAATCCACATCTACCATCTGAGAGGGCAGACAGGGAGACACAGGTACAGATGCTGGTTTACATAAGATCATAAGTGGTCGTAAGTGACAGGAGCAGAACTAGGCCAAGTCGACTCCGCCATTCAATCATGGCTGATCTATCTTTCCCACCTAACCTCCATTCTCTGGAATTCTCTGCCTCAGAAGGCAGTGGAGGCCAATTCTCTGGATGCTTTCAAGAGGGAGCTGGATAGAGCTCTTAAGGATAGCAGAGTCAGTGGGTATGGGGAGAAGGCAGGAACGGGGTACTGATTGAGAATGATCAGCCATGATCACACGTAACCTTACTCCTATGAAACACATGGATCCATGGATAAAGAATAGTCCCAACCCAAACACATCACCTATCCGTGTTCTCCACAGATGCTGCCTGACCCGCTGGGTTACTCCAGCACTCTGTGAAACGTCACCTATCCATGTTCTCCAGAGATGCGCCTGACCCGCTGAGTTACTCCAGCACTTTGCGTTTTACTCAAGATTCCAGCATCTGCAGCTCCTCGTGTCTCTCTACTGGATCATCAGTGTAGACTAGAAAATGTGGCCAAATCTAAGACATCAGTAAAAGGACCGTGTTAGGGATTTTCACTGCTTGCTTTATTCTGATGATGTTCATTTGGGACGGAGCAGTATATGGTGTCATCCAGTAGGTGGCACTTGTGCACTGATGTTCTTTCCCAGCTATGTCACGTTGGCCAATAATTTACATCTCACAACTATCTGGTTGCCCACCAACACAACTCGTTTAAGAATGGGCAGTTTCCTTTATCATCGTTAATTTTTCATTGCCCTTTATCCCTCCACATCATCGTCTATATCTCTCGTTTCCCTAACCAGTCTGAACTGAAGAAGGGCCTCGTCACGAAATGTCACCTATTCCTTCTCATCAGAGGTGCTGCCTGTCCCGCTGAGTTACGCCAGCTTTTTGTGTCAGGGGGTATGGGGAGAAGGCAGGAAGGGGTACTGATTGAGAATGATCAGCCATGGTCACATTGAATGGCGGTGCTGGCTCGAAGGGCCGAATGGCCTACTCCTGCACCTATTGTCTATTGTCTATTGTATCTTTGGTTTAAACCAGCATCTGCAGTTCCTTCCAACACTTTTCTGAGACTCCACTGACTTGTTGCCACCACCATATAATCAATAGGCGTCTGTATCTTTAATCTCTAGCTGGGAAGAGTGCGGAGAAGATTTACGAGGATGTTGCCAGGGGGCGGGTGTCACGGTGGCGCAGCTGGTAGAGCTGCTGCCACACAGCACCGGAGACCCGGGTTCGATCCTGACCTCGGCTGCTGTCTGCGTGGAGTTTGCACGTTCTCTCTGAGATCACGTGGGTTTCCTCCGGGTGCTCCGGTTTCCTCCCACATCCCCAAGACGTGCAGGTTTGCAGGTGAATTGGCCCTGTGTAAAATTACCCATGGTGTGTGGGAGGTGATATCAAAGTAGGAGAATATAGCACTAGGTGTTCCTGATGGTTGATGCGTTTGGTCTTGTTGGAAGTTTCGGTGGGCCGAAGGGCCTGATTCCATGTTGTCATTTTCAAGTCAATATGTCGGATGATGTTGGGTAAGCTAGGACGTGGGGTACAGGAGGCTGAGGATAGCTATTAAAATAGACAATAGACAATAGGTGCAGGAGGAGGCCATTTGGCCCTTCGAGCCAGCACCGCCATTCAATGTGATCATGGCTGATCATTCTCAATCTGTACCCCGTTCCTGCCTTCTCCCCATACCCCCTGACTCCGCTATCCTTAAGAGCTCTATCTAGCTCTCTCTTGAAAGCATCCAGAGAATTGGCCTCCACTGCCTTCTGAGGGAGAGAATTCCACAGATTCACAACTCTCTGACTGAAAAAGATTTTCATCATCCCCCTTTCAAAAAGGCCTACCCCTTATTCTTAAACTGTGGCCCCTGGTTCTGGTTCTGCCACAGAAGGCAGTGGAGGCCAATTCACTGGATGTTTTCAAGAGCGAGTTAGATATACTGTGGCTCTTAGGGCTAACGGAATCAAGGGAAATGGGGAGAAAGCAGGAACGTGGTACTGATTGTGGATGATCAGCCATGATGGTATTGAAAGGCGGTGCTGGCTCAAAGGGCCGAATGGCCTCCTCCTGCACCTATTTTCTATGTTTCTATGTGTACCTGAGTACAGTGAGATTCTTTTTTCTGCCTTGAGTTCAGTGACAATAGACAGTAGGTGCAGGAGGAGGCCATTCGGCCCTTCGAGCCAGCACCGCCATTCAATGTGATCATGGCTGATCATTCTCAATCAGTACCTCGTTCCTGCCCTCTCCCCATACCCCCTGACTCCGCTATCCTTAAGAGCTCTATCTAGCTCTCTCTTGAATGCATTCAGAGAACTGGCCTCCACTGCCTTCTGAGGCAGAGAATTCCACAGATTCACAACTCTCTGACTGAAAAAGGTTTTCCTCATCTCAGTTCTAAATGGCCTACCACTTATTCTTAAACTGTGGCCCCTTATTCTGGATTCCCCCAACATTGGGAACATGTTTCTTGCCTCTAACGTGTCCAACCCCTTAATAATCTTATACGTTTCGATAAGATCCCCTCTCATCCTTCTAAATTCCAGTGTATACAAGCCTAGTCGCTCCAGTCTTTCAACATATGACAGTCCCGCCATTCCGGGAATTAACCTAGTAAACCTACACTGCACGCCCTCAATAGCAAGAATATCCCTCCTCAAATTTGGAGACCAAAACTGCACACAGTACTCCAGGTGCGGTCTCACTAGGGCCCTGTACAACTGCAGAAGGACCTCTTTGCTCCTATACTCAATCCTATACTCAATAATACTAACTGATGAAAAGCCAGTGTAGGACAGAATGTTCAGAGCATCACAGGCAGGTTTGCTGAAAATCCACAGAACAAAGTATTCACATACGAAAAAATAAACTGCTCAGATTCATTGAAATATGAGGTAGACACAAAATGCTGGAGTAACTCAGCGGGTCAGGCAGCATCTCTGGAGAGAAGGAATGGGTGACGTTTTGGGTCGAGACCCATCTCCAGTATTTTGTGTCTACCTTCGATTTAAACCAGCATCTGGAGTTCTTTCCTACACATTCATCTCTATACTAAAACTCTCGTTTGTTTGTCTGTTTGTTCCTGAACTACAGCCAAAACGGTCCACGATAGCGCGACAATTTTAGGCCCACCTTACTCACCGTCGTCCCTTTGGTGCTAATGGAAGAAGTTTCATTGAAATCGGTGTTATATTTTTATAGTTATCCACATTTTAAAGTTTAAATCTATCTCCTAGGGAGGGAGGGGGGAGGGAGGGGGGAGGGAGGAGAGAGGATAAGGGGAATTGAGGGGATGGAGTGGGGGGAGGAGGGGAAGGGGGAGGTGGGAGGATGAGAGGGGTTGAGGGGGATGGAGTGGGGGGGAGGGGAATGGGGGAGGGGTGGGGGGGGAGAGGAGGGGAGGGGATGAGAGGAGAGGGGAGGGAAGGGGAGGAGGGGTGGGGGCAGAGGAGGGAGAGGAGGGGGGAGGGGATAAGAGGAGGGGAGGGAGGGGGGGAGAGGAGGGGGGAGAGGAGGGGGAGGGTTGGGTTGGGATGAGAGGGGGGGAGGGAGGGGGTAGAGGGGAGTGGGAGGGGGAGAGGAGAGGGTGCTGCACCAATGCAGGAGAGGTTCTGGGCCCAACGGGTCCACTTGGTCTAGTTGAAATATAAATCTACAATGCAAGCCTTACCTCAATACCACCTGATGTTTCTCTTTGTCAAATCATTGTTACTTTATTGATATGTTGATGTGATATCAACAAAAGCCTTCTTGACCACCCGATCTACCTGCGACATCACCTTCAAGGAACTTCAAAGAGCATATACAAAATTTCCACACTCTTCTAGAGAGTAATTCGAAATTCAGTTCATCTTGACTGTTACATTCAAAGAATTGTCCGTGATGTTTAGACTGAGCTTGTGAAACTGTATCGTTTCGAAAAGACTCTTGAAATTCGGGCAGTGTGCTTTCAAATGTAAGGCCACAATTGGTATCGTTTAAAGGATTTTTCAATCTGGAAGCAATTAATTTGAAACGTTATCAAAAGGAACTCAGGTGCTGGGTTGTACAGTACCAAAGATAGACACAAAATGCTGGAGTAACTCAGCAGGTCGGGCAGCATCCCTGAAGAACGTGGATAGGTGATGTTTCAGGTCGGGCCCCTTCTTCAGACTGCGATTAATTTATTTTCCGTTTCAGTGCACTGAAAATAACTTGATATATAATCAATAGGGTTATTTTCAGTCATTTTAAAATCCCGTTAGTCATTCCTGAGTGCTGGATATCCTCATTAAAATGAATATTTTATTCAGAAACCACTGTAAAGCTATATTAATTAACTTGTGCTACGTTAGCACTCTTCAATAAATCAAGGAATACTTTTCAATGAAAATAAATGACTTTTTTCTATTATTCTGCCTGATTACGCTAGATTACTGAAGGTTTTTCATTTGTAATTAAGCAAAATGAGTTTGGTTGCAACGCAAGTTGCAATCTAATCCAGGATGATTGCATTAGTCACAGAGTCGTAGAGTGACACAGCTTAGAAACAGGCCCTTCGGCCCAACTTGCCCACACTGGCCAACAATGTAACAGCTACACTAGTCCCACCTGCCTGCGCTTGGTCCATATCCCTCCAAACCCTGTCCAATCCATGTGCCTGTCTAACTGTTTCTTAAACGTTGGGATAGTCCCTGCCTCAACTACCTCCTCTGGCAGCTCGTTCCATACACCCACCACCCTCTGTGTGAAAAAGTTACCCCTCAGATAGCTATTAAATCTTTTCCCCTTCACCTTAAACCTATGTTCTTTAGTCCTCGATTCCCCTATACTGGGCATCTACCCGATCTATTCCTCATGATTTTACGCATGATTTTATACATTCTGCACAATATTCCCTGATTGTTTTATATTTTTGGTTTAGTTTTAGTCTTTGAGATACAGCGTGGAAATAGGCCCTTCGGCAGACTGAATCCGCACCGACCAGCGATCCCCACACATTAATACAAGCCTACACACACTAGGGACAATTTACACTTATAGCAAGTAAGCAAACCCATGCCAATTTACCTATAAACCTGTATGTCTTTGGAGTGTGTGGGAGGAAACCGAAGATCTCGGAGAAAACCCACGCAGGTCACGGGGAGAACGTACAAACTACGTACGGACAGCGCCCGTAGTCGGAATCGATCCCGGACCTCTGGCGCTGGAAGCATTGTAGGGCAGCAATTCTACCGCTGCGCCACCATGCCATCCTTTCAGGGGAAGTCAGGGGAAAGTCTGTCCTGAGTGCGGTGATGGGAAGCATGGGTGGGCTTTCCACATGAAGCCTCAGTATATCATCTTTTAGACGAGTTGGATCTATGCTGGCTTTCCAACAAATGGGAAGTGTACACACACACCCAGGACCTGTACTGACCGACCGACGTAGTACATATATACACACACCCACACACACACACACACACACACCCACACACACACACACACACACACACACACACACACACACACACACACACACACACACACACACACACACACACCCAGGACCTGTACTGACCGACGGACATAGTACATATATACACACACCCACACACACACACCCGGGATCTGTACTGACCGACCGACGTAGTACATATATACACACACCCACAAATACACACACACACACACACACGCACATGCACACACGCACACACACGCACACACGCACACACACACGCACACACACACACACACACACACACACACACACACACCCGGGATCAGTACTGACCGACTGACGTAGTACATATATACACACACCCACAAATACACACACACACACCCACACACATATATATATATATATACACACATGCACATGCATATATATATATACACACACACACATAACGTACACACAAAAAAACAAACTATAATAGTGCTATAATAACTATAACATTAAACAAACACACATCCTGTCCGCTAGCATTGCTAGGATTACTGAAGATAGACACAGCGTGCCGGAGTAACTCAGCGGGTCAGGCAGCATCTCTGGAGAACATGGACAGGTGACATTTCACAGAGTGCTGGAGTAACTCAGCGGGTCAGGCAGCTTCTCTGGAGAACATGGATAGGTGACGTTTCGGGTTGAGACACTCGACATTGTTTGTTCATCTCTCACTCTTGTCCAATGATCTGCCTGTCAACCCTCCTCCCCTCACAACCTGTCACCACCCGTTATTTACCAAGCGTTGTCCTGCCCCTCCTCTATTCTAGCTTTCCATCTCACACCCCACTCTGCAATCAGTCTGAAGAAGTGTCCCGATTCAAAACGTCAGCTCTCCAAGCTTTCCAGAGATGCTGCCTGGCCCGCTGAGTTACTCCAGCACTCTGTGTCTAATTTCCAAGTTACTTGTTCTGTGATATTAATCTACCCTTTCAGGACCAGCCTCACCCCGGCCACTCCCTCTTCTCCCCTCTCCCATCGGTCAAGAGGTACAGAAGTGTGAAAACGCACACCTCCAGATTCAGGAACAGTTTCTCCCCGGCTGTTATCAGGCAACTGAACCATCCCACCACAACCAGAGAGCAGTGCTGAACTACTATCTACCTCATTGGTGACCCTCGGACTATCCTTGATCGGACTTTGCTGGCTTCACCTTGCACTAAACGTTATTCCCTTATCATGTATCTGTACACTGTGGACGGCTCGATTGTAATCCTGTGTTATCTTTCCACTGACTGGTCAGCACAAAAGCAACGAAAGCTTTTCACTGTACCTCGGTACACGTGACATGGAGGACTCTGGCGTTGAAGGACGGGCCACATGGGAGCTGGAGGACGCGCCTACCGGGATCAAAGAGGGTCATAGAAACATAGGAGGTGCAGGAGGAGGCCATTCGGCCCTTTGAGCCAGCACCGCCATTCATTGTGCTCATGGCTGGTCCATTTTCCCTAGTGTGTGTAGCATCGTGCTAGTGATCGCTGGTCAGCTGGACTTGGTGGGCCGAAGGGCCTGTTTCTGCGCTGAATGTCTAAATCTCTATAGTATAGGTCGTATAGTTGGTTGTACTACAGACTGTGATTTTGCACTGTGTGGATACCTAGTACTATGGTTATTCATTTATTGTATTGTTGATTATTATATGTTTATGTTAGTATATTATTATATTATAATATGTCTATTTGCATTTTGATGAGCCTGACAAGCTGCTCCAAGTAAGAATGTCGTCGTTCCATTGTTGGGACATTTGACAATTAAAATTCTTATAACATATAACATATATGTGGCATATGACATATAAAATTCTGAAAGGATTGGACAGGAAAAATGTTCCCAATGTTGGGGGAGTCCAGAACCAGGGGCCACAGTTTAAGAATAAGGGGTAGGCCATTTATGACGGAGATGAGGAAAATCTTTTCTCACCCAGAAAGTTGTGAATCTGTGGAATTCTCTGCCTCAGAAGGCGGTGGAGGTCAATTCACTGGATGTTTTCAAGAGAGAGTTAGATTTAGCTCTTAGGGCTAACGGAATCAAGGAATATGGGGAGAAAGCAGGAACGGGGTACTGATTGAGAATGATCAGCCATGATCATATTGAATGGCGGTGCTGGTTCGAAGGTCCGAATGGCCTCCTCCTGCACCTATTGTCTATTGTCCATCATATTAAATGGTGATGCTGGCTTTGAAGGTCCGAATGGCCTACTCCTGCACCTATTTTCCACGTTTCTATGTTAAACACTCTGGACTTTTGGGTTTTCCCAGATACTGAGGCCAGTAACTCAGTAAACATTTTCCTGAAACTTTTTGTTCTTAAGCAATCTTGTCAAATTTGTTTAGGATAAGAGATGTTTCAGGTCTGGACTGAAGATGTGCTCCAGGCCGAAACAGGTCATAATTTAGTATCTGTGATGGTCATGAGATTTGGACAGGATCAGACATAGAAAATAGGTGCAGGAGGAAGCCATTTGGCCCTTCGAGCCAGCACCGCCATTCATTGTGATCATGGCTGATCATCCACAATCAGTAACCCATGACTGCCTTCTCCCCATATCCCTTGATTCCGCTAGCCCCTAGAGCTCTATCTAACTCTCTCTTAAATTCATCCAGTGAATTGGTCTCCACTGCCCTCTGTGGCAGAGAATTTCACAAATTCACAACTCTCTGGGTGAAAAAGTTCCGTCTCACCTCAGTTTTAAATGACCTCCCCTTTATTCTAAGACTGTGTGGCCCCTGGTTCTGGACTCCCCCCAACATTGGGAACATTGTTCCTGCATCCCGGAGTGTGGGGGGACCGCAGAGAGGGGTGAGGGTTGGGAACAAAGGAGGACCTGGCGCGGGATGCTTTGCAACTTTGGCGTCACCCTTTATGTGGTGACTGTTTGCATACCTTGGGTATCATACCTTGGGTATCCATTTAGAACTGAGATGAGGAAAAACTTTTTCAGTCAGAGAGTTGTGAATCTGTGGAATTCTCTGCCTCAGAAGGCAGTGGAGGCCAATTCTCTGAATGCATTCAAGAGAGAGCTAGATAGAGCTCTTAAGGATAGCGGAGTCAGGGGGTATGGGGAGAAGGCAGGAACGGGGTACTGATTGAGAATGATCAGCCATGATCACATTGAATGGCGGTGCTGGCTCGAAGGGCAGAATGGCCTCCCCCTGCACCTATTATTTGTGGTGCATGTGACAATAAAGTATTCATTCATCATCCATCCATCCATCCATTCCTTCATTCATCCATTCCATTCATTCATTCATTCATTCATTCATTCATTCATTCATTCATTCATTCGTTCAATAAACTAAAGTAAAAGTACACTAAACCCCCTGACAAAATAGCAAGAGTGCTTAACTGAAAACTGTAATGTCCAGGTTCAGGAACAGCTTCTTTCCTGCAGCCATTCGGCTATTAAACACGACAACCTCAAATAACCTCTGAACTAGGGCGGTCACGGTGGCGCAGCGGTAGAGTTGCCGCCTTACAGCGAATGCAGCGCCGGAGACTCCGGTTCGATCCTGACTACGGGCGCCGTCTGTACGGAGTTTGTACGTTCTCCCCGTGACCTGCGTGGGTTTTCTCCGAGATCTTCGGTTTCCTCCCACACTCCAAAGACGTACAGGTACGTAGGTTAATTGGCTGGGCAAAAGTAAAAATTGTCCCTAGTGGGTGTAGGATGGTGTTAGTGTGCGGGGATCGCTGGGCGGCGCGGACCCGGTGGGCTGAAGGGCCTGTTTCTGCGCTGTATCTCTAAATCTAAACCTAAAAAAAAAATCTCCAGTAGCTAGTTTTTGTCTTCCATTTTGTCACAGTAATATTATTTTTGCTTTCATATGGAAATGATTATCTAAATGATGAAGTATACATTTCACTTCCAATTTCCATCCTGCCCTTAAATATACCTGGACTATCTAAAATCTAAAACTACATAGACTATCATTGTTATAATTGCACTATTGTGCAATTGTGTTTTTTTGTGTGTACGTATGTGTATATATATATGATCTATACACGTATATGTATGGTACGTGTACATATATACACACTGAACAGTTTTTTCTCTCTCGTTTATTATATAGTTTACAGTGCACCATGTTTACATATTGTGTTGTGCTGCTGCAAGTAAGAATGTCATTGTTCTATCTGGGACACGTGACAATGTAAACACTGTTGACTAATTAGTACCAGCCTCGTTCAAGATGGTGTGGTGCATAAATCTGTGATGTTATTATTTGGCCCCTTTCCTTCACATTTCCTTTGTGGAGACGCTGGGGAACTGAACAAACGGTGGAAAATGTAGATTGAAACATCCTTTGCCAAGTTACGGAGACCGCTTTGGGACCAATGCTCTGTGATCTCTGCTCCCACAGCAGCTGGTTCGATGTTGTTCCTTCTCAAGGCTGAAGTTGCTCCTTACATCTGTCGCACTGATTGTCATGTCGTAAGGCAGGATTCACGTTACATAAAGTTTACCGTAGGAAGAAAACAGGGAGGTTGTTGCAGTCAATATTTGTCAAGGCAGAAGACACAGAATGCTGGGGCAACTCAGCGGGTCAGGCAGCATCTCTGGAGAACATGGACAGACGACGTTTCACAGAGTGCTGGAGTAACTCAGCAGGTCTGGCAGCATCTCTGGAGAACATGGATAGGTGACGTTTCACAGAGTGCTGGAGTAACTCAGCGGGTCAGGCAGCATCTCTGGAGAACATGGATAGGTGACGTTTCACAGAGTGCTGGAGTAACTCAGCGGATCAGGCAGCATCTCTGGAGAACATGGATAGGTGACGTTTCACAGAGTGCTGGAGTAACTCAGCGGGTCAGGCAGCATCTCTGGAGAATGTGGACAGGCAACGTTTCACAGAGTGCTGGAGTAACTCAGCAGGTCAGGCAGCATCTGTGGAGAACATGGATAGGTGACGTTTCACAGAGTGCTGGAGTAACTCAGCGGGTCAGGCAGCATCTGTGGAGAACATGGATAGGTGACGTTTCACAGAGTGCTGGAGTAACTCAGCGGGTCAGGCAGCATCTGTGGAGAACATGGATAGGTGACGTTTCACAGAGTGCTGGAGTAACTCAGCGGGTCAGGCAGCACCTCTGGAGAACATGGATAGTCTGGCCCGAAACGCCACCTATTCCCCCCACCCCCACGTTCTCCAGAGATGCTGCCTGACCCGCTGAGTTACGTTCTCCCCGTGAACTGTGTGGGTTTTCTCGAAGATCTTCGGTTTCCTCCCACACTACAAAGACGTACGGGGCTGTAGGTTGATTGGCTTGGTCTAAATGAAGAATCGACCCCAGTGTGTGTAGGATAGTGTTAGTGTGCGGGGATCGCTGGTCGGCGCGGACCCGGTGGGCCGAAGGGCGTTTCCGCTCTGTATCTCTAAACTAAACGAAACCTTTGAGCTACATGCAGGTGAAATATCTTGAAAGCACCTGTTATTAACAAATGTCATCGAGGTATTTTCCAACACTTGAAGATTATTAATGGCCGCACGTTATGGATTGAATGCTCTTTATCAAGATCAAAGAACCAATTCCAAATGCGTCCTCACATGTTGATTGGCAGAAAGCTGTGCATCTTTCCTGACTCTTCCAATAGAAAAACTGACTA
Source organism: Rhinoraja longicauda (assembly GCF_053455715.1). Lineage (NCBI taxonomy): Eukaryota > Metazoa > Chordata > Chondrichthyes > Rajiformes > Arhynchobatidae > Rhinoraja > Rhinoraja longicauda. Next base: position 66,738,993 of record NC_135961.1, on the reverse strand, counting down.
TTCACCATCGTAAACTCACAATGGTAAGAGATCAAATGGAGGCCGTTTATTACCACCTTCAATAAATATCTCATACCTTCAATCTTATCATCATTCTTTTCCACAGACTCTTTGTTTCCGTACTTCTTTGAAGAAGGGGAGTTTGCATTTAGGTCTTCATCATCTGAGAAAGGAAAGAGCACAGCACAGGATTGAAAGCAATTCTTACCTTGATTTGTGTGTCTCCCTGTCATCAAAGTGACTTGATTGAATCCATTATATAGCCTACCTCCTTTCTATAAGGCAATCTCCTGTTGTTTTCTGCCCAGCCTTTGTCGGCACTGGGCCTGTACTCGCTGGAGTTTAGCACATTGAGCACATTGAAACGTACAGAATAGTGAAAGGCCTGGATAGAGTGGATGTGGAGAGGATGTTTCCACTAGTGGGAGAGTCTAGCCTCAGAATTAAAGGACGTTCTTTTAGGAAGGAGATGAGGAGGAATTTCTTTAGTTGGAGGGTGGTGAATCTGTGGAATTCTTTGCCACAGAAGGCTGTGGAGGCCACAAGTCAGTGGATATATTTAAGGCAGAGAGTAGATAGATTCTTGATTAGTACAGGTGTCAGAGGTTATAGACAATAGGTGCAGGAGTAGGCCCTCGAGCCAGCACCACCATTCAATGTGATAATGGCTGATCATTCACAATCAGTACCCTGTTCCTGCCTTCTCCCCATACCAGCTGACTCCGCTATCTTTAAGAGCTCTATCTAACTCTTTCTTGAAAGTATCTAGAGAATTGGCCTCCATTGCTTTCTGAGGCAGAGAATTCCACAGATTTACAACGCTCTGACTGAAAAAGTTTTTCCTCATCTCTGTTCTAAATGGCCCTTATTCTTAATCTGTGGCCCCTGGTTCTGGACTCCCCCAACATTGGGAACATGTTTCTTGCCTCTAACGTGTCCAACCCCTTAATAATCTTATATGTTTCAATAAGATCCCCTCTCATCCTTCTAAATTCCAGCGTATACAAGCCTAGTTATGGGGAGAAGGGAAACGGGGTTGGGAGGGAGAGATAGATCAGCCATGATTGAATGGCGGAGTAGACTTGATGGGCCGAATGGCCTATTTCTGCTCCTATCGCTTATGACCTGATGATCTTATGATGTGTCCATTTCAATGATCATGACAGTGGGGCTGCCAGATAAGAAAATGCAGCCTGTTCTGCCTCTCTCACACACCCAGCAAGTAATAAAACAACATAAAAACTCGACACAAAAGCTCTTAAAGATGAAAAATGGTTATGCATTGCCTGGAGAAACATGTGATATAAATGTCCTGATAAATGCACAATGCGTTATTAGAAGGCATGAACAAACGATGATTTATATTTTCTGAGGTATGTACCAATGTATTTCTCATGAGCCGTATAAAATCCATGAACAAGTTCTTAATTCCATTTGGACTTAACCAATCTGGAACGGATAGATGAATACAAATGTAATTTAATGAAATCCAAGTGTGCCAATCTACTATTGTGAATAATATCAAAAGCAATTATGCTTTTTTGATGTTGTATCCGACTAATTTACACAAAATATGAATAATTGTGCGTGATGAAACCATCCAATAAGGCATGATCTGCCCACGTCTCACAGTTTGTTTCTTTGCTTCCACTCGGTATTGTGCTTCTGATGAGGAAGTTCTGTAGGAATGGCAGCAGCATTTATCATAGCTGACAGAGTGGGGATGAGAATGGCAGTGTTTGTAAGGACTTACAACTAAGAGTGTACTCTTTGTGCCAGTAATCAGTTCAGCTGGTCTTACAGGATGGAGTAAAACCTGCACGCCTTTACGGGCAAACGTTCACACAGACATACGCCAACCCATCTCTGTTCAACCACTGCACCATGCAGAGGATAGAGCTTTCAAAGAGCAAGTCCTCACATGTACAGAGGAGGCCTGGGTGACAATCGGAGATAAAGGTATGACTTCTACAGCGCCAAGTTTCAGAAGTGAAATAGGTAAGCCCCCATTGTACAGTGTGTTAATAGACAATAGACAATAGACAATAGGTGCAGGTGTAGGCCATTCGGCCTTTCGAGCCAGCACCGCCATTCAATGTGATCATGGCTGATCATTCTCAATCAGTACCCCATTCCTGCCCTCTCCCCATACCCCCCTGACTCCGCTATCCTTAAGAGCTCTATCTAGCTCTCTCTTGAATGCATTCAGAGAATTGGCCTCCACTGCCTTCTGAGGCAGGGAATTCCACAGATTCACAACTCTCTGACTGACAAAGTTGTTCCTCATCTCTGTTCTAAATGGCCTACCCCTTATTCTTAAACTGTGGCCCCTTGTTCTGGACTCCCCCAACATTGGGAACATGTTTCCTGCCTCTAACGTGTCCAACCGCTTAATAATCTTATATGTTTCGATAAGATCCTTCTAAATTCCAGTGTATATAAGCTAAGGGTGGCACGGTGGCGCAGCGGTAGAGTTGCTGCCTCACAGCACTGGAGACCCGGGTTCCATCCCGACTACGGGTGCTGTCTGTACGTAGTTTGTACGTTCTCCCCGTGACCTGTGTGGGTTTTCTCCGAGATCTTCGGTTTCCTCCCACACTCCAAAGACGTGCAGGTTTGTAGGTTAATTGGCTTGGTAAATGTAAAAACAATTGTCCCTAGTGGGTGGAGTGTGCGGGGATCACTGGTCGGCGCGGACCTGGTGGGCCAAAAGGGCCTGTTTCCGCGCTGTATCTCTAAACAAAGAGCAAGTCTCCACATGTACAGAGGAGGCCTGGGTGGCAATCGTAGATATAAGTATGATATATATATCTGTGTAGGAAAATAACTGCAGATGCTGGTACAAATCGAAAATATCACAAAGTGCTGGAGTAACTCAGCGGGTCAGGCAGCATCTCCGGAGAGAAGGAATGGGTAACGTTTCGGGTCGAGAACCTTCTTCAGACTGATGTCAGGGGGGGCGGGACAAAGATATAATCTTATAAACTAAGGTGCAGTCCGGATCTCCCAACCAACCTCATTGCTTTTTTCAAAATCTGCACTCTTCTGCAGCTGCAAAGCCGTAATTCTATAGATACACAAAAAGCTGGAGTAACTCAGCGGGTCAGACAGTATCTCTGGAGAAAAGGAATAGGTGACGTTTCAGGTGGAGGTATCTCAGGTGGAGAAATTAATAGACAATAGACAATAGACAATAGGTGCAGGAGGAGGCCATTCGGCCCTTCGAGCCAGCACCGCCATTCAATGTGATCATGGCTGATCATTCTCAATCAGTACCCCGTTCCTGCCTTCTCCCCATACCCCCTGACTCCGCTATCCTTAAGAGCTCTATCTAGCTCTCTCTTGAATGCATTCAGAGAATTGGCCTCCACTGCCTTCTGAGGCAGAGAATTCCACAGATTTTCAAGAAAACATGCAACGATAATCAAAGAAATGTGGGACACACAATGGCCCAATGGCCCACCAGCACTACAAGCAGCATCATTGTGCTGTCTCTATTATAAATTCATAAGTTGTAGGAGCAGAATTAGGCCAGTCGCCCATCGAGTCTACACCACCATTCAATCATGGCTGATCTATCTTTCCCTCTCAACCCCATTCTCCTGCCTTCTCCCCGTAACCCCTGACACCCGTACTAAACAAGAATCTGAAAATCTCCACCTTAAAAACATCCGTTGATTTGGCCTCCACAGCCTAATCAGTACCCCGTTCCTGCTTTCTCCCCATACTGATTGAGAATGATCAGCCATGATCACATTGAATGGCTCGAAGGGCCGAATGGCCTCCTCCTGCACCTATTGTCTATTGTCTATATCACATGATTCCTTTAGCCCGAAGAGCCATATCTAATTCTCTCTTGAAAACATCCAGTAAATTGGCCTCCACAGCCTTCTGTGGCAGAGAATTCCACAGATTCACCACTCTCTGACTAATGAAATTCTTCCTCATCTCAATAGACAATAGACAATAGGTGCAGGAGTAGGCCATTCGGCCCTTCGAGCCAGCACGGCCATTCAATGTGATCATGGCTGATCATTCACAATCAGTACCCCGTTCCTGCCTTTTCCCCATACCCCCTGACTCCGCTATCCTTAAGAGCTCTATTTAGCTCTCTCTTAAATGCATTCAGAGAACTGGCCTCCACTGCCTTCTGAGGCAGAGAATTCCACAGATTCACAACTCTCTGACTGAAAAAGGTTTTCCTCATCTCCGTTCTAAATGGCCTACCCCTTATTCTTAAACTGTGGCCCCTGGTTCTGGACTCCCCCAACATTGGGAACATGTTTCCTGTCTCTAACGTGTCCAACCCCTTAATAATCTTATAGGTTTCGATAAGATCCCCTCTCATCCTCTAAATTCCAGTGTATATAAGCCTAGTCATATAATTTTATATTTAGTTTAGTTTAGTTTAGAGATGCAGCGCGGAAACAGGCCCTTCGGCCCACCGGGTCCGCGCTGACCAATGATTCCAGCACATTAACACTATCCTACACACACTAGGGACAATTTTTTTAAAACATTTGCCCAGCCAATAAACCTACAAACCTGCACGTCTCTGGAGTGTGGGAGGAAACCGAAGATCTGGGAGTAAACCCACGCAGGTCACGGGGAGAACGTACAAACTCCGTACAGACAGTGCCCGCAGTCGGGATGGAACCCGGGTCTCCGGCGCTGCATTCGCTGTAAGGCGGCAACTCTACCGCTGCGCCACCGTGACCGCCCCTATTGTTCAGATCTTAACATTCAGCTTGGTGGAGAAACTGGGGACGTGCAGGAAAGGATGCTCAAAGATTGTTTACACAAGTCCAATTTGTTTGCTATTAATTGGTTTATTTTGCTGACAACAACAGCCGGATTCATTATATTTATCTTACCGTCGTGGTGTTTGTTAATTTGCACCTCATGCTTGCATCAATCAGACGCTGTCTAATTTGCACTCTGTGTAAGTGCGATGCTAACCCAGGCTGCATGATGGACAAAGATGACAATTATATGTGATTTTTATTAACATCGTACACCAGCAGTAAATTTTACGTCCAGCCTGAGGTGAATGAGGAATAATTTTTTTTTTAAAGAGCAGAGCATCAGAGCAAACCCGCGGAGCAAACTGCAGCTGAACTCAGAGTTGAGTTTGGTTTTGAGTTCAGTTTAGTTTATTTAGTTGGTTTTAAGAGAGAGTTAGATAGAGCTCTCAAAGGGCGGCACGGTGGCGCAGCGGTAGCGTTGCTGCCTTACAGCGAATGCAGCGCCGGAGACTCATGTTCGATCCCGACTACGGGCGCCGTCTGCACGGAGTTTGTACGTTCTCCCCGTGACCTGCGTGGGTTTTCTCCGAGATCTTCAGTTTCCTCCCACACTCCAAAGACGTGCAGGTATGTAGGTTAATTGACTGGGCAAATGTAAAAATTGTCCCTAGTGTGTGCAGGATAATGTTAATGTGCGGGGATCGCTGGGCGGCGCGGACTCGGTGGGCCGAAGGGCCTGTTTCCGCGCTGTATCTCTAAATCAGTCAGGGGGTACGGGGAGAAGGCAAGAACGGGGTACTGATTGTGGATGATCAGCCATGATCACAGTGAATGGCGGTGCTGGCTCGAAGGGTCGAACGGCCTACTCCTGCACCTATTGTCTATTGTCTATCGTTACGTGTCCCAAGGTACAGTGACAAGCTTTTGTTGCGTGCCAACCAGTCAGCGGAAAGACAAATACGTGGTTGCAATCGAGCTGTCCACAGTGTACTGATACAGGATAAAGGGAATAACGTGAATAACAAGGTCAAGCCAGTAAAGTCCGATCAGAAGTAGTCAGAGGGTCTCCAATGAAGTCGGAAGTGGTTCACGACTGCTCTCTAGTGGTTGGGAGTGGTTGGTTCAGTCACATGCTACGGGGAGTGGCGTACTGGATAACTATGGTATCACAAAATGCTGGAGTAACTCAGCAGGTCAGGCAGCATCTAGGAGAGAGGGAATGGGTGACGTTTCGGGTCGAGACCCTTCTTCAGACTGAAGAAGAGCCTCAATCCGAAACGGATCAGTCCGAAGAAGGGTCTTGACCCGAAACGTCACCCATTCCCTCTCTCCCAGATGCTGCCTGACCTGCTGAGTTACTCCAGCATTTTGTGATACCTTCGATTTGTACCAGCATCTGCAGTTATGTTCCTCCACTAATGGATAACTATGGTCTCCCTCTGCATGGATTGCAAGAGTTAGACCTTCTCTTTGTGAATTTTAATTTAGTTTGGTTGATAGATACAGCGTGGATACAGGCCCTTCGGCCCACCGAGTCCGTCCCGACCAGCGATCCCCGCACATTAACACTATCCTACACACACTGGAGACAATTTACATTTATATCAAGCCCATTAACCGACAAACCTGCACGTCTTTCGAGCGTGGAAGGAAACCGGAGCACCCGGAGAAAACCCACGCAGATCATGGGGAGAACCTACAAACTCCTTAGAGACAGCTGCCATAGTCACAGTGCATCGCACCCTGCTGTGTATGGGGCTGCACACGGAGGACCAACAGCATATTAGGCAGGTGGTCATAATGTTTTGGCTCATCGGGTCATAATGTTTTGGCTGATCGGTTTAGACCTGTTATGCTGGTGCAAGCAAGCGTTTCAGCGTCCCATTGTCGGTACCGATGACGATGAAACTCTCCTGACTCTTGTGTTGTAGAGTTCATGCATTCTCTGAAAGCTTCTCGCCTGTCTACACCAGGACCACAAAACGATACGGAGACACAAGAGACCGCAGACCTAGATTCCTGAGCAAAGCACAACATGCTGGGGAAACCAGCATCTGCTCCCGTTTCCTCCCACATCCCATACACATCAGGTTCAATTTTTGTTTATTGTCACATGCAGTGAAAGGCGTTTTGTTGCGTGCTAACCAGTCAGCGGAAAGACACTACACGATTACAATCGAGCCGTTTACAGTGTACAGATACATGATAAGGGAATAACGTTTAGTGCAAGGTAAAGCCAGCAAAGTCCGATCAAGGATAGTCCGAGGGACACCAATGATAGAGTTCAGCACTGAAGAAAGGTCTCGACCCGAAATGTCACCCATTCCTTCTCTCCAGAGATGCTGCCTGTCCCGCTGAGCTACTCCAGCTTTTTGTGTCTATCTTCGGTTTAAACCAGCATCTGCAGTTCCTTCCAACACAGTAGTTTCAGCACTGCTCTCTAGTTGTGGTGGGATGATTCAGTTGCCCGATAACAGCTGGGAAGAAACTGTCCCTGAACCTGGGGGTGTGCGTTTTCACACTTCTGTACCTTTTTGCCCGATGGGAGAGGGGAGAAGAGGGAGTGGCCGGGGTGAGACTGGTCCTTGATTATGCTGCTGGCCTTGCCGAGGCAGCGTGAGGTGTAAATGGAGTCAATTGAAGGGAGACACAAAATGCTGGAGTAACTCAGCGGGTCAGGCAGCATCTCTGGAGAGAAGGAATGGGTGACGTTTCGGCTAGAGACCCTTCTTCAAGAAGGTTGGTTTGTGTGATGGTCTGGGCTGTGTCCACAATTCTCTGTAATTTCCTACGGTCCTGAAAGGAGCTGTTCCACAAACCAAGCTTCAATGCATATCATATCATATATCTACAGCCGGAAACAGGCCTTTTCGGCCCTCCAAGTCCGTGCCGCCCAGTGATCCCCGTACATTAACACTATCCTACACCCACTAGGGACAATTTTTACATTTACCCAGCCAATTAACCTACATACCTGTACATCTTTGGAGTGTGGGAGGAAACCGAAGATCTCGGAGAAAACCCACGCAGGTCACGGGGAGAACGTACAAACTCCTTACAGTGCAGCACCCGTAGTCAGGATCGAACCTGAGTCTCCGGCGCTGCATTCGCTGTAAAGCAGCAACTCTACCGCTGCGCTACCGTGCCGCCCTATTATTTTCATTTCTAGCTCTTGTGCACCTATCTGCCAATCACTTGCCCGGCTTTGTCTCACCCCTGCCTCTCTTCCAGTTTACTCCCATCACTACGATCAATTTGAAGAAGGGTCTTGACCCAAAACGTCACTTATCCATGTCCTCCAGAGATGCTGCCCGACCCGCTGAGTTACTCCAGCACTCTGTGAAACATCATCTATCCATGTTCTCCAGAGATGCTGCCCGACCCGCTGAGTTACTCCAGCACTCTGTGAAACATCACCTATCCATGTTCTCCACAGATGCTGCCCGACCCGCTGAGTTACTCCAGCACCCTGTGAAACGTTACCTATCCATGTCCTCCAGAAATGCTGCCTGACCCGCTGAGTTACTCAAACACTCTGTGCTTTTTGCAACAGTCCCGTTGATAGGCGATGCCATATCTCGAACGGAATCTGTGCAATAAAGTATCTAATTTCTGTGGATTGCAGGGTGGATTTGTACAACGCTACGACACGTGGCGGCACGGTGGAGCAGCGGTAGAGTTGCTGCCTCACAGCGCCAGAGACTCAGGGTTTGATCCCGACTACGGGTGCTGTCTGTAGGGAGTTTATATGCTCTCCCCGTGACCTGCGTAGGTTTCCTCCGAGATCTTCGGTTTCCTCCGAGATCTTCGGTTTCCTCCCACACTCCAAAGACGTGCAGGTTTGTAGGTTAATTGGTTTGGTATGAGTGTAAATTGTCCCTAGTGTGTGTAGGATAGTGCTAATGTGCGGGGATCGCTGGTCGGTGCAGACCCGGTGGGCCGAAGGGCCTGTTTCCGCGCTGTATCTCTAAACTAAACTAAACTAAACACATAAGATGCCATTTGCTTTTTGGATTGAGCCACCCAATTAATTCCTTTCTGTGTGCTTTCTTTTCCACATCGCACGAGATTTGATTTGCCCTTTCGTTTGTTTCTGTGACTTTCTTTTGAAATAACTGTTGAATATGTTTCTATCACTGATTCATTCAGCAGGTTGGCAATCATTGTGGGTGTAAAACATTCCTAGTGTCACCTCTGGTTCTTTTATCAATCAACTTCCAACTCTGGTCCCCACTTCAAAAAATAGAATTCCTAATCTTCAGTAAGGTCGAATTCACTTCAATTTATGAAATTGCACCAGGTTAAGTCAAATATTATTACGGTCTTAAAGTCTGATGAAATTTAGCGGTTCCGTTATTAAATTCTAAGTGAATATGCAGGGAATTTAAGATAACACAACCTGCCAGGAAATTGGGAGCATGCAGACACGGGTTTATTAGGTGACGTTATGATCTCAATTTTGTCCCTTCAAGTTGACGAAGGGATTATGAAATTGACTTTTACAGCGTCAAGTTTCAGAAGTGAAATAGGTAAGCCCCCATTGTACAGTGTGTTAATAGACAATAGACAATAGGTGCAGGAGGAGGCCATTCGGCCCTTCGAGCCGGCACCGCCATTCAATGTGATCATTGCTGATCATTCTCAATCAGTACCCCGTTCCTGCCTTCTCCCCATACCCCCTGACTCCGCTATCCTTAAGAGCTCTATCTAGCTCTCTCTTGAATGCATTCAGAGAATTGGCCTCCACTGCCTTCTGAGGCAGAGAATTCCACAGATTCACAACTCTCTGACTGAAAAAGTTTTTCCTCATCTCAGTTCTAAATGGCCTACCCCTTATTCTTAAACTGTGGCCCCTTGTTCTGGACTCCCCCAACATTGGGAACATGTTTCCTGCCTCTAACGTGTCCAACCCCTTAATAATCTTATACGTTTCGATAAGATCTCCTCTCATCCTTCTAAATTCCAGTGTAAACAAGCCTAGTCGCTCCAGTCTTTCAACATATGATAGTCCCGCCATTCCGGGAATTAACCTAGTAAACCTACGCTGTACGCCCTCAATAGCAAGAATATCCTTCCTCAAATTTGGAGACCAAAACTGCACACAGTACTCCAGGTGCGGTTACGCTAGTCCCACTGACTACCACATCTCCAAGACCCCTACTTCACAAGTTCATAAGTCACACGAGCAGATGTAGACCATTCGGCCCATCGAGTGCACCGCCATTCAATCATGGCTGATCTATCTTCCCCTCCGAACCCCATTCTCCTGCCTTCTCCCCCATAACCCCTGACACCGGTACTAATCAAGAAGGCCCGGACGCTGTAGGCCCGGACGCTGTAGGCCCGGACGCTGTAGGCCCGGACGCTGTAGGCCCGGACGCTGTAGGCCCGGACGCTGTAGGCCCGGACACTGTACGGTCTTAAAGTCAGATGAAATTTGGTGTTTCCATTATTAAATTCTAAGTGAATATGCAGGGACTTTAAGATCACACAACCTGCCAGGAAATTCCTCAAATTTGGAGACCACGTAACGTCCGCCATTTTAGTAGGCAAAACCCGCCGTGCGCTATGCCTCTCGCGGTGTAATCAATATGTGTGATGATACCATTAAAATGCAGGATATATCTCATCTATCAATTCACAGATTTTTTGTTATTTTTCTTTTTAAATGTTTCTGCAAGTTTCTGCCTACTAAAATGGCGCCATGACGTACTACGGTTTTTAGGGTCGAGTGGTCTATCTTGTTCCTCTAGTATCTTTGGTTATACCTAAGCTCATAAGTAAGAGGAGCAGAATTAGGCCGTTCGGCCCATCAAGTCTACTCCCCATTCAATCATGGCTGATCTATTATCCCCCTCCTAACCCCATTCTCCTGCCTTCTCCCCAAAAGGCTGGCACGGTGGCGCAGCGGTAGAGTTGCTGCCTTACAGCGAATGCAGCGCCGGAGACCCGGGTTCCATCCCAACTACGGGTGCTGTCTGCACGGAGTTTGTACGTTCTCCCCGTGGCCTGCGTGGTTGTAGATTAATTGGCTTGGTAAATGTGAAAAAAAGTTGTCCCTAGTGGGTGTAGGATGGTGTTAATGTGCGGGGATCGCTGGTCGGCGCGGACCCGGTGGGCCAAAAGGGCCTGTTTCCGCGCTGTACCTCTATACTAAACTAAACCCGACAATGCAGGTAGTGAAACTCTACGGGATGACAGTGAAACTAGTGCGATGACTAGGGTGGGTGTGGGACGGAGAGGGAAGGGATGCAAGGGTTACTTGAAGTAAGAGACATCAACATTCATACCACTGGGTTGTCAGCTGCCCAAGAAAAGAACTCGGGTTCCATTAGAGATGCGTAGGAACTACAGAAGGGTGATTTGAAAAAAAACCATACAAGTGCTGGAGTAATTCAATGGGTGAGGCAGCAAATCTGGAGGACATGGATAGGAGACGTTTCGGGTCGGGACCCTTCTTCAGTCTGAGGGAGGGCTTCCGACCTGAAACGTCACCTATCCATGTCCTCTAGAGATGGTATTGTCAATGAGGCTTGACTGACTTCCATGAACAATAATGGGGTTGAAAAGCTGTGCTGAGAAGACTTGTCTCCGAAAGGAAATTGATGGTGGCAATTGCCGAGTCTGATATTAGCAACTTAAGAATAAATAATAGGCCTGCGGGAGGTAATTTTACACGTGGCTACGTTCCTTGTGCATTCATCTCACAAGCCTTTGTTTCCGTAGATAATTGACAATTTTTGTTCATTGCACCACAGAAGTGGCAGGACCATAAAATCTGTTCTGCAACTTAGGCTAAATGATAGATTTTCCGCACACCAACTCCTGGGAGGCGGGGCAAGTGTTGCGCCTGGACTAGAGTGCGTGGAGAGACGGCTCTTCTGTGAATCAGAGCAATTCTTTCCCACGGAAGGGCCAAGTCAGGGGATATTTCCAAGACAGAAACAGATAGATTCTTGACTAGTACGGATTTAGTTTAGTTTAGATCGGAGATACAGCGCGGAAACAGACCCTTTCGGCCCACTGGGTCCGCGCCGACCAGCGATCCCCGCACACTAACGCTATCCTACACACACTAGGGACAACTTTTACATTTACCAAGCCAATTAACCTACAAACCTGTACAACTTTGAAGTTTGGGAGGAATCCAAAGATCTCAGAGAAAACCCACGCGGCCACGGGGAGAACTTGGTGCCTTACAGCGCCAGAGACCCGGGTTCGTTCCCGACTACGGGCACTGTCTGTATGGAGTTTGAACGTTCTCCCCGTGACCAGCGTGGGTTTTCTCGGAAATCTTCGGTTTCCTCCCACACTCCAAAGACGTGCAGTTTTGAAGGCTAATGGGCTTGGTAGAAGTGTAAATTGTTCAGACTGAAGAAGGGTCTCGACCTGAAACGTTGCCCATTCCTTCTCTCCCGAGATGCTGCCTGACATGCTGAGTTACTCTAGCATTTTGTGAATAAATACCTTAATCTGACTGATAAAAGTGTTATGATGAAACAAATAGTTAATTGCATTTGGAAGTTTCTCTCAGAACTTCAGTGTACCTCAAAGTACATAGAGTTACAGAGCTGTGCAGCACGACAACAGGCCCTTCGGCCCACCCTGTCAATAGACAATAGACAATAGGTGCAGGAGTAGGCCATTCAGCCCTTCGAGCCAGCACCGCCATTCAATGTGATCATGGCTGATCATTCTCAATCAGTACCCCGTTCCTGCCTTCTCCCCATACCCCCTGACTCCGCTATCCTTAAGAGCTCTATCTAGCTCTCTCTTTAATGCATTCAGAGAATTGGCCTCCACTGCCTTCTGAGGCAGAGAATTCCACAGATTCACAACTCTCTGACTGAAAACGTTTTTCCTCATCTCCGTTCTAAATGGAGTTTTTCCTCATCTCCGTTCTAAATGGCAACCAAATTGGAAAGTCTGGACATAAGGCATAGGAGCAGTAGTAGGCCATTCGGCCCATCAAGTCTATTCCGCTATTCAATCATCTACAACATCTTTCCCTCTCCGACCCATTCTCCTGCCCTATCCCTATAACCCCTGACACCCTTACCAAACAAGTATCTGCCAATTTCCACTTTAAGCTAGATGCAGGAAAAACGTTCCCAATGTTGGGGGGGTCCAGAACCAGGGGCCACACAGTCTAAGAATAAAGGGGAGGCCATTTAAAACTGAGGTGAGAAAAACCTTTTTCACCCAGAGAGTTGTGAATTTGTGGAATTCTCTGCCACAGAAGGCAGTGGAGGCCAATTCACTGGATGAATTTATAAAGAGAGTTAAACAAAGCTCGAGGGGCTAGTGGAATCAAGGGATATGGGGAGAAGGCAGGCACGGGTTACTGATTGTGGATGATCAGCCATGATCACAATGAATGGCGGTGCTGGCTCGAAGGGCCAAATGGCCTCCTCCTGCACCTGTTTTCTGTTTCTGTTTCCATGTAAAAATACCCAATGACTTGGCCACCACAGCCGCCTGCGGCAATTAATTCCACGAGTCCCATTTGTGTACATTTGGCCGACAACCTTCCTATCCGCATATCTATCCAAATGTCTATTTAAAGGTCATAATTGTATCCGCTTCTATAGTCTCCTCAGGCAGCTCATTCCAGATGCAGACTACATTCTCAGTGGAAAAAGTTGCCACTAAGGTCCCTCTTAACCATTTCCCCTCTCACCTTTAGCCAATGCCATCGAGTTTTAGAATCCTCTAGCCTTGGACAAAGACCATCAGCGTTCAATTATTTAATGCTCCTCATTGTTTCATACATTAGGCTAGATAGTCTTTTTTTGTGCAATATAATTCTTTGATTTGACACGACAAATTTGATGGCCTCTGTGAAATGTCATTTTACACGGGCTCTCAGGGTTGGCATAGAGTTACTTAGAAAAATCTGTCCAAACACTTTATGGTGGAAAGGTCTAGCTAGAAAAGATTAATTTGCAAGTTGAATCGGTAGTAGGGTTGCCAACTGTCCTGTATTAGCCAGGACATCCCGTATTTTGGGCTAAACTGGTTTGACCCGTACAGGACCGCCCTTGTCCAGTATTAGGCCCGGACGGCACTGTAGGCCCGGACACTGTAGGCCCGGACACTGTAGGCCCGGAGAGTGTAGGCCCGGAGAGTGTAGGCCCGGAGAGTGTAGGCCCGGACAGTGTAGGCCCGGACAGTGTAGGCCCGGACAGTGTAGGCCCGGACAGTGTAGGCCCGGATAGTGTAGGCCCGGACAGTGTAGGCCTGGACAGTGTAGGCCCGGACACTGTAGGCCCAGTCTCTGTAGCCCGAGAGCCACTGTAGTCCCGGACAGTGTGCCAGGGCCAGGCACTGCCTAACGGAGGTTGCGTAGCAATCCGTCTCCCGGCCCAGGCGGCGGCCATTGGTGGAGCGGGAGCACGTGGCCGCTGGCTGGGTGAGGTCATGTGTGTCGCCCTCTGTCCCTTATTTGGGAGTGAGTAAGTTGGCAACCCTAATCGGTAGCAAGGAAGGTAAACACAATGTTGGCATTTATTTCGAGAGGATTAGACTATAAAAACATTCATGTAAAGCTGCAGCTTCATAAGACCAAATTTAGAGTATTGTGAGCAGTTTTGGGCCCCATTTCTGAGGAGTGATGTGTTGGTGTTGGAGAGGGTCCAGAGGAGGTTTACGAGAATGATCCTGGGGATGATTGGATTAATGTATGATGAGCGTTTGTCGGCACTGGGCCTGTACTCGCTGGAGATTGGAAGGGTGAGCTGGGGCCTCCTTGAATTGTGAAAGGCCTGGATAGAGTGGATGTGGAGAGGTTTCCACTAGTGGGAGGGTCTAAGAGTCTAAGACCAGAGGGCACAGCCTCAGAATAAAAGGACATATCTTAGGAAAGGAGATGAGTAAGAATTTCGTTAGTCGGAGGGTTGTTAATTATGTGGGATTCATTACTGCAGAGGGCTGTGGAGGCCAAGTCATTGGGTATTTTTAAAGTGGAGATTGACAGATTCTTAATGAGTAAAGGTGTCAAGGGTTACGGGGAGAAGGCGGAGAGAGAATGGGGTTGAAAAGGAAAGGATATATCAGCCATGATTAAATTGCAGAGTAGACTCGATGGCCCAATTCTGCTCCTTTGACAAATGTACTTATGAAATGAAAGTTGTTCAAGTTGTAATCATTAATTTAAAGAAATACCATGCTAATTTACTCTCTTAAAATGCTAGCTGTGTAATTGCTTAGGGAATTCGTTTATTAGTTGAGTTATGTGTGGAGGAAGGAACTGCAGATGCTGGCTTAAAACGAAGACAGACACAAAAAGCTGGAGTAACTCAGCGGGGCAGGCAGTATCTCCGGAGAGAAGGAATGGGTGACGTTTCAGGTCGAGACCCTTCTTCGGACTGCACCCGAAACGTCACCCATTCCTTCCCTCCAGAGATGCAGCCTGTCCCGCTGACTTACCCAAGCATTTTGTGTCTCTCTTTAGCTGGCTTATAGTTGGACATTTTCACTACTACAACTTGCTTATTGGTACTCCAAGGTTTTTTCTGTTTTCAGAGGTAGGTTACTTTGCAAGACTGAATGTTATTTGTTACCATGATCAGGAGTTGAATGATTCAGATCTGCAATATCTCAAAACCCATGACACGAGCTGCAAGACCAAATGTTGCATGATTTGTCAGAACCTTCGAAATCCCTCCCTGCTCAGTAGTTGCCATGCTGCACTGTAATGCCGATTATGTCCCAGCTGGGATACGACGGGCCATTTTGGACAGCACTCAACGTGGGAAGGATGTCACGTCTTTGAAGATGAGCAGACGAGATGTATTAGAATGCGATTAGGAACGCTGGAACAAAGTTCAGTGGTGAGGCCTGAGAATTTCGATGTACGTGTAGGGGGGGCAGGGAGCAGTTTTAGAAACATAGAAACATAGATGCAGGAGGAGGCCATTTGGCCCTTTGAGCCAGCACCGCCATTCATTGCGATCATGGCTGATCATCCACAATCATTAACCCGTGCCTGCCTTCTCCCCATACCCCTTGATTCCACTAGCCCCTAGAGCTCTATCAAACTCTCTTTTAAATTCATCCAGTGAATTGGCCTCCAATGCCCTCTGTGGCAGAGAATTCCACACATTCACAACTCTCTGGGTGAAAAATGTTTTTTTCTCACCTCAGTTTAAAATGGCCTCCCCTTTATTCTTAGACTGTGTGTGGCCCCTGGTTTCTGGACTCCCCCAACATTGGGAACATTTTTCCTGCATCTAGCTTGCCCACTTCTTTTGTAATTTTATATGTCTCCAGAAGATACGTTTCTCCGGGAACGCTGGTTTCCTCCCACACTCCAAAGGCGTACAGGTTTGTGGCCAAAATGAATTAGGTTTGAATAGCTGCCGATTGTGAGGCCAGAGAATGGAAGGGGAGTAATGGCTGGGGGCAAGGGGAGGAGGGGTGTGGAGAAAGGGGGGGGGGGAGAGTTTGGGGGTGGAGGTTTGTAGTGCAGTTTAGATGTGGATTGCAGAGGTTATGACCAATATATTAGTCCATAAGGAAAAGTGGGCACTGAAATATCACGAAATATGGACACGAAATATCACCCATCCATGTTCTCCAGAGATGCTGCCTGACCCGCTGAGATACTCCAACACTCTGTGAAACGTCACCTATCCATGTTCTCCACAGATGCTGCCTGACCCGCTGAGTTACTCCAGCACTCTGTGAAAAGTCACCTATCCACGTTCTCCACAGATGCTGCCTGACCCGCTGAGTTACTCCAGCACTCTGTGAAACCTCACCTATCCATGTTCTCTACAGATGCTGCCTGATCCGCAGAGTTACTCCAGTACTCTGTGTCTTTCTGTGTATTGGATGGTTGCCAGAGGTCCTTGTTATGACTCTGCTTGTTGTGGACACAGCATGTATTTACTGAGAGACTCTACTGCTGCATTTATAACACTGTAACATTGGACTGCAATTATTAATATCGGGAAGGGTAGTAACTGAAAATCAGGATGGGCGGCAAAGGGTTTGGCCTTGCTAAAACAAACGCGCAGTTATTCAGGAAAACTACAGTTCTTAATGAAGGATCCTTTGAAAAAATCCCAGGCTTTTGGATGTTAGATAGAGCTCTAGGGGCTAGTGGAATCAAGGGGTATGGTGAGAAGGCAGGCCTGGGTTACTGATTGTGGACGATCAGCCACAATCTGATACTCTCTGGCATTGCACCTCCTGGAATCAGAAGAGCTGTAGCCAGTCAAAAAGAACGCCTCAGACAATCAGAGGATGAAAGACACCCACTACATGACCGCCCTTTGCTACCTCAGCGTTTGAAATCACGCAGACGTTTCCTCTCTTCTGTCCATCCCCTGGACTGCAGTGCATCGTCCAGAAGGCTCAAACTCTGGGAAGAGCAACTAGAGAAATCTCTGGAAGACATTCACATGGCAATCGAACCCTCTGAGAAACTCCCACCAGGTTCCGACCAACCGTGGACAACCTGGCGCAGTCTCAACAGACTGGGGACAGGCATGGGGAGGAGCAAATCGAACGTGCTGAAGTGGGGATACACTGAAGATGTGGCAGACTGTGAGTGTGGACGGGGCCTCCAGACTATGGGACATCTCCTGAGCTGTGACATGTTGCATGACACACGCACTGTAAAGGATCTTGCAGAGGCCAACCACGTGGCACTGAAATCTGCTCGCTATTGGCAAACAGCTGTGTGATGACGCGAATAAATAAAAGCCATGATCACAATGAATGGCGGTGCTGGCTCGAAGGGCCAAATGGCCTCCTCCTGCGCCTATTTTCTATGTTTCTATTTGACTGGCACAGTCATGCAATTACTGTGGTCTATCAAAGGCACCGAATGAAAAAGTAATTCCAGTCTGCTGCACGGCAAACAACGTTACATATCTGTTCTTTGTTCCATTGACTGTTGCTTATGCAATCTTTGCACAAACCGCTCATCATTTTTTGTTTTCTCTCGGTAGCTTTATTAACAATATGGATAATTACCAGCTTTGTGCAGATGTGGCAGGCTGCACAATGTGACACAGAGATTCTGCACCGCCATTTACTTCAATAAATAACTGTGGTTTATGCCACAATCTCCATTTCCCAACAATATTAACGTTGCAGTACAAAAGCAAGCACTCGGGTTTATTATTCTCCCGGGAATACTTTCAATTACACCGAATTACTTTGCATATTCTCTGATCCCGCTGATCACAGGCAAGTGAATTATCCCCTTCTCTATCACAACAATGAGCTCAAAACGGTTCAGTCTTCAATGGTACTTCATTGTCACATGTACCTTTAGTTTAGTTTAGCTCTCTGTGTGGAAACAGGCCCTTCGGCCCACTGAGTCCGTGCTGATCATGATCAGCCATGATCACATTGAATGGCGGTGCTGGCTCGAAGGGACGAATGGCCTCCTCCTGCACCTATTGTCTATTGTCTATTGACCTGCGATCGCCCATACACTGGTCCTATTATACACGCTCAGCACTATTGGCAGAGGCCTATTAACCTGCAAACCTGCACGTCTTTGGAGTGTGGGAGGAAACCGGAGCACCCGGAGAAAACCCACGTGCTCACAAGGAGAACGTACAAACTCTGTTCAGACAGCACCCGTAGTGGGGATCGAACCCGGGTCTCCGGCGCTGTGAGGCAGCAACTCTACCGCTGCGCCACCGTGCCGCCCCTCTCTACTGCGGCACGGTGGCGCAGCGGTAGAGTTGCTGCCTTACAGCGAATGCAGCGCCTGAGACCCGGGTTCCATCCCGACTACGGGCGCCGTCTGTACGGAGTTTGTACGTTCTCCCCGTGACCTGCGTGGGTTTTCTCCGAGATCTTCGGTTTCCTCCCACACTCTAAAGACGTGCAGGTTTGTAGGTTAATTGGCTGGGCAAATGTAAAAATTGTCCCTAGTGGGTGTAGGATAGTGTTAGTGTGCGGGGATCGCTGGGCGGCGCGGACCCGGTGGGCCGAAAGGCCTGTTTCTGCGCTGTATCTCTAAATCTAAAAATCTAAAAAAAAATCTAAATCCTTCCTGGATTCTAATACGACCTGGTTATCTTGCCACCTGCCTTTACACAGATCCCCCAACATTTGATTTTACAAATTCAAAATTCTACATCAAAATTCATAATATGGCGCGTAATGCAACTTTTCAGCAAAAAAAAAGCATGCACACCAAATGCGCGTACGTGTTGCGCTACATTCACGCGTGATAAACGACTATTATTTCCAACAGTCTGTAGTTCTTGGACAACATGTACAATGTCAGGCCTATCATGAGTATATTCTGGTAGTTATAGAAAGGTTATTGAACAGAAATACTTTTTACAACAAAGAAAAAATTGTTTTGTTTAGTTTTTTCTAGTTTGCTTTTTCCTTACACATCCCAATTCTCTTGGTATTGAATAAAAGAACAATGGTCATAAAATGTATGACTAAGTTATGAAGAAAGAGTTTCATTTAAAAAACTGCACATACCTAACTTAATTGACGACATACTTACTCCAGTGGTCTTCAACAGCAAATCACAACGGTCCATGTCCCCCCAACCCTACTCCCCCCACCCCCTCTCTCCGCTCCCCACCCCCCCCCCCCACCCCCCTCTACTCCCCCCCCTCATGACCAGCGGCGGGGCGGGGTGAGGCGAGCGGCGAGGCATCGTCTATATCTCTCGTTTCCCTTATCCCTAACCAGTCTGAAGAAGGGTCTCAATAGACAATAGACAATAGACAATAGGTGCAGGAGGAGGCCATTCGGCCCTTCGAGCCAGCACCGCCATTCAATGCGATCATGGCTGATCACTCTCAATCAGTACCCCGTTCCTGCCTTCTCCCCATACCCCCTCACTCCGCTATCCTTAAGAGCTCTATCCAGCTCTCTCTTGAAAGCATCCAACGAACTGGCCTCCACTGCCTTCTGAGGCAGAGAATTCCACACCTTCACCACTCTCTGACTGAAAAAGTTCTTCCTCATCTCCGTTCTAAATGGCCTACCCCTTATTCATAAACTGTGGCCCCTTGTTCTGGACTCCCCCAACATTGGGAACATGTTTCCTGCCTCTAATGTGTCCAATCCCCTAATTATCTTATATGTTTCAATAAGATCCCCCCTCATCCTTCTAAATTCCAGTGTATACAAGCCTAATTGCTCCAGCCTTTCAACATACGACAGTCCCGCCATTCCGGGAATTAACCTAGTGAACCTACGCTGCACGCCCTCAATAGCAAGAATATCCTTCCTCAAATTTGGAGACCAAAACTGCACACAGTACTCCAGGTGCGGTCTCACCAGGGCCCGGTACAACTGTAGAAGGACCTCTTTGCTCCTATACTCAACTCCTCTTGTTACGAAGGCCAACATTCCATTGGCTTTCTTCACTGCCTGCTGTGCCTGCATGCTTCCTTTCAGTGACTGATGCACTAGGACACCCAGATCTCGTTGAACATCCCCTCTTCCTAACTTGACACCATTCAGATAATAATCTGCCTTTCTATTCTTACTTCCAAAGTGAATAACCTCACACTTATCTACATTAAACTGCATCTGCCATGTATCCGCCCACTCACACAACCTGTCCAAGTCACCCTGCAGCCTTATTGCATCTTCCACACAATTCACACTACCCCCCAGCTTAGTATCATCTGCAAATTTGCTAATGGTACTTTTAATCCCTTCATCTAAGTCATATCTAACCTGACCTCGACCTGAAAAGTCACCCATTCCTTCTCTCCAGAGATGCTGCCTGCCCCGCTGAGTTACTCCAGCTTTTAGTGTATATCTTTGTTTTAAGCCAGCATCTGCAGTTCCTTCTTACACGCTGAGCATCTACCCGATCTATTCCTCATCTATATCTGGAGAGGAAATCTGCCATACTTATCTGCTGTAGCCATTAGATATAATTCAACTCTTAAACACACTCCAAAATGGTGTAAGCAGTCTACGCAGTGTAGAGTACTTACAAATGGGCAATAATAAAACTGACCTTGAAACTGATGCCGAGATCCAAAATATGAAAAACATTTCAAAGTGCTTGCTTGAGCCATGGAGATTTCAAGTACATGCTGTGTTCTCAAGACCATGAACTATATGGGCGGCACGGTGGCGCAGCGGTAGAGCTGCTGCCTTACAGCGCTTGCAGCGCCGGAGACCCGGGTTCGATCCCGACTACGGGTGCTGTCTGTACGGAGTTTGTACGTTCTCCCCGTGACCTGCATGGGTTTTCCCCGAGATCTTCGGTTTCTTCCCACACACCAAAGACGTGCAGGTATGCAGGTTAGTTGGCTTGGTAAACTGTAAAAATTGTCCCTAGTGGGTGTAGGATAGTGTTAATGTGTGAGGATCGCTGGTCGGCACGGACCCGGTGGGCCGAAGGGCCTGCTTCCGCGCTGTATCTCTAAACGAAACTAAACTATAGGGAGGTGCATTTTGGCAATTTGCGCCAATCTTCGGTGTAAACCAGCATCTTACAACTAGAGGAAGCTGGATAGATTTCAAATAAAAGTAGAAAATGCTGGAAACATTTAACAGGTCAGGCAATAACCATGAATAAACAAATAGTATAAGAAAATAACTGCAGATGCTGGTACAAATCGAAGGTATTTATTCACAAAATGCTGGAGTAACTCAGCAGGTCAGGCAGCATCTCAGGAGAGAAGGAATGGGTGACGTTTCGGGTCGAGACCCTTCTTCAGACTGAGACAGACAAAATAGTGTTAACGTTTCAGGTCAAAGATATTTCATCATTGCAGGCTCCAACGGTGAGTTTAACCCCAGCATAAGTTATTGGCCGGAATGTTAATGTTAAAATGTGTTTTGTGTGTTCTGTTTCTTTGAATTGGTATGAGTGTATGGCAAAACAAATTCCTCGTATGTTGCAAAACATATGGCTAATAAAGTATGATTATGATTATTCCAGGACAGGAAGGCTCTGCGGAGAGCAGTGCGTTTGGCTGAACGCACCATGGGAACTACACTCGCCCCCCTGCAGGACCTATACATCAGGAGGTGCAGATCCAGAGCCAGCAACATTATGGGGGACCCCTACCACTCCAGCAACGGACTGTTCCAGCTGCTACGGTCAGGCAAACGCCTCCGCTGTCACGCTGTGAAAACAGAGAGGATGAGACGGAGTTTCTTCCCACAGGCCATCAGGACTGTTAACTCTCATATCACCAGGGACTCATTTACTGTATTAATTTATTTTTTGTGTTAAATTTTTTTTTTCTATTCTGTTTTGTAGTTTTAGCACAATCCGCAGGCATGGCCACTTTCATTTCACTGCACATCTTGTGTATGTATGTGACCAATAAACTTGACTTGACTTGACTTATTAAGACAACTACGCATTTGAATCCAAAAAGAAAAATCAAATCTTTGTGATGAGATTATGTTTGCTTCATGACGTACCTGTGGGAAAATGGTGAAGCATTTTCTCCTTGTAGATCTTGTGATCGCTCTCCAAGAAAACGCAGAAGATAATACGGTCGACCTGGAAATAAAAAGAAATTCAACATAATGTTCCACAAGAATTAGAGTCGTAGAGTCATAGAGTGATACAGCGTGGAAACAGGCCCTTCAGCCCAACTTGCCCACAACGGCCAACGTGTCCCACCTACACCAGTCCCACCTGCCAGCGTTTGGTCCATATCCCTCCAAACCTGTCCTATCTAAACTGGCTCTCAAACATTTGGATAGTCCCAGCTGCATAAGGTCATAAGGTTATAAGTGATATCAGCAGAATTAGGCCATTCAGTCCATCAAGTCTGCTCCGCCATTCAATCATGGCTGATCTATCTCTCCCTCCTAAACCTATTCTTCTGCCCTCTCTCCATAACCCCTGACATCCATATGAATCAAGAATCTATCTCTCTTTGCCTTAAAAATATCCATTGCCTTCTGTGATTCACCATCCTCTGACTAAAGAAATTCCTCCTCATCTCCTTCCCAAAGGAACGTCCTTTAATTCTAATGTTATGACCTCTAGTCCTAGACTCTCCCACTAGTGGAAACATCCTCTCCACATCCACTCTATCCAAGCCTTTCATTATTCTGTATGTTTCAATGAGGTCCCCCCTCATTCTTCTAAACTCCAGCAAGTACAGGCCCAGTGCTGTCAAACACTCATGTTAGGGTTGCCAACTTCCTCACTCCCAAATAGACAATAGACAATAGGTGCAGGAGGAGGCCATTCGGCCCTTCGAGCCAGCACTGTCATTCAATGTGATCATGGCTGATCGTTCTCAATCAGTACCCCGTTCCTGCCTTCTCCCCATACCCCCTGACTCCGCTATCCTTAAGAGCTCTATCTAGCTCTATTACCCCCTGACTCCGCTATCCTTAAGAGCTCTATACGGGACAAGGTGATGTCACCGCCCCGCACCCCACGTGACCTCACCCAGCCAGCGGCCACGTGTTCCCGCTCCACCAATGGCAGCCGCCATTGGTGGAGCGGGAGCACGTGGCCGCTGGCTGGGTGAGGTCACGTGGGGTGCGGGGCGGCGACGTCACCCTTTCTCCCTGATTTGGGAGTGAGGAAGTTGGCAACCCTACTAATGCGGGACGAGGGCGGTCCCGTACGGGACAAACCAATTTAGCCCAAAATACGGGAGGTCCCGGCTAATACGGGACAGTTGGCAACCCTAGCTCGTGTCCCAGCTCCAAACCGCGAGGCACACCACTCATCACAGGCCTCCATGCTGAAAAGCAACCTTCCTTCCATGAGGCCAATTTTCTACCCATTCAGCCATCTCTCCTTGGATCTAACCTTGTCAAACGCTTTGCTGACGTCCATACTGTGTATATAACATCTACAACTCTGCCCTCATCAACCTTCTTGGTCGCGTCTTCAAAAAAACATAATCAAGTTCAAAAACCTCAATCACATTCAAAATTGGATAAGTGTTAGTCTAGTTTATTGTCACGCGTACTGAAGTACGGTGAAAAGCCTTTTGTTGCTTGCTAACCAGTCAGCAGAAAGATAATACATGGTTACAATCAATCTATTTACTGTGTACTGACAGATTTAAGTGTGTGGAGAGATTGTAGTGTGAATTTGTAGATCTGTACTTGATAGAAACATAGAAAATAGGTGCAGGAGTAGGCCATACGGCCCTTCGAGCCATCACCGCCATTCAACATGATCATGGCTGATCATCCAATATCAGTACCCCGTTCCTGCTTTCTCCCCATATCCCTTGATTCCGTTAGCCCGAAGAGCTATATCCAACTCTCACTTGAAAACATCCAATGAATTGTCCTCCGCTGCCTGCCGAGGCAGAGAATTCTACAGATTCACCACCCTCTGGGTGAAAAAGGTTTTCCTCATCTCAGTCCTAAATGGCCTACCCCTTATTCTTAAACTTTGACCCTCTGGTTCTGGACTCCCCCAACATGGGGAACATTTTTCCTGCATCCAGCTTGTCCAATCCCTTAAGAATCCTACGTGTTTTAGACAATAGACAATAGACAATAGGTGCAGGAGTAGGCCATTCGGCCCTCCGAGCCAGCACCGCCATTCAATGTGATCATGGCTGATCATTCTCAATCAGTACCTCGTTCCTGCCTTCTCCCCATACTCCCTGACTCCGCTATCCTTAAGAGCTCTATCTAGCTCTCTCTTGAATGCATTCAGAGAATTGGCCTCCACTGCCTTCTGAGGCAGAGAATTCCACAGATTCACAACTCTCTGACTGAAAAAGCTTTTCCTCATCTCCGTTCTAAATGGCCTACCCCTTATTCTTAAACTGTGGCCCCTCGTTCTGGACTCCCCCAACATTGGGAACACGTTTCCTGCCTCTAACGTGTCCAACCCCTTAATAATCTTATACGTTTCGATAAGATCCCCTCTCATCCTTCTAAATTCCAGTGTGTACAAGCCTAGTCGCTCCAGCCTTTCAACATATGACAGTCCCGCCATTCCGGGAATTAACCTAGTAAACCTACGCTGCACGCCCTCAATAGCAAGAATATCCTTCCTCAAATTTGGAGACCAAAACCAAGAATATACATTGGATAAGTACTTGAGGTAGAAATTAGCAATGACATGGGAAGCCAACAGTACAAGTTCTCTCCAAAAGTCAGAATGGATGAGATGAACTAAACAGCATCATTTTCTCTTACATCAATCCATAATTCTAACACCAATATTAGTTGCAAGGATTTGTATCTAATTGTAAATTATATAATCAATTTAAAAAAAAATCATGTCAAACTGAATGCAATCAATTCAGGACAGCTATCGTATGTTCAGGTGAACATTGCACAAACATCTTGTAAAATTGATTACAATCATCAATTTTAAGCAAACATAAATTATATTACATGTCAGTGAAATGTTAACTCACTGCCATGAACTACACACAACAAAATTATTGTTTAGTGTAAGTTATTTCTGGGAGCACGGTAAAAAAAACAGCAGGGTAGAAACATAGACATATGGAAAATAGGTGCAGGGGTAGGCCATTCGAAGGTACAAATGTTGTAGTATATATATGTTACAGTATGCATCAGAAACAGGGGGAGCAGGAGGTGAGTAAAGGAACAGAGTCTCTTGCCCAGAGTAGGAGAATCAAGGACCAGAGGACATAGGTTTAAGGTGAAGGGCAAAAGATTTAATAGGAATCTGAGGGGTAACTTTTTCACACAAAGGGTGGCGGGTGTATGGAACGAGCTGCCGGAGGAGGTAGTTGAAGCAGATACAATAACAACATTGGAAAAGAGAGCTGGATGGGTACATGGATCCCAGGAATGAGTGTTTGTCGGCACTGGGCCTGTACTCGCTGGAGTTTAGAAGAATGAGGGGGGACCTCATTGAAACATACAGAATAGTGAAAGGCTTGGATAGAGTGGATGTGGAGAGGATGTTTCCACCAGTGGGAGAGTCTAGGACCAGAGGTCACAGCCTCAGAATTAAAGGACATTCGTTTAGGAAGGAGATGAGGAGAAATTTCTTCAGTCAGAGGGTGGTGAATCTGTGGAATTCTTTGCCACAGAAGGCTGTGGAGGCCAAGTCAGTGGATATTTCTATGGCAGAGATAAATAGATTCTTGATTAGTACAGGTGTCAGAGGTTATGGAGAGAAGGCAGGAGAATGGAATTGGGAGGGAGAGATAGATCAGCCATGATTGAATGGCGGAGTAGACTTGATGGGCCGAATGCCCCTAATTCTACTCGTATTCCTTATGACATGATCTGAAAGGTTCAGGGGGATAGGAAAAAAAGGGATAGGTGGATACAGGTGAGGGGCGGGGGGGGGGGAGGGGATGGGTTTGCAGACGGCTGGATTAAGTGACCAAGGCTAGAAATAAAAAGGAGATGAAATGGGTGTCTGATAAGGGGAGAAGAGGAGCAGTGAAATGCAAAGCTGGATGGAGGGATGAAGGTAGAGGGGTCATGGGGGGGGGGGGGGGGGGGGGGGGAGAGAGGGACTCGAGGATAGGGGAGATGAATGCGCAAACGATGGGAATGAATGGAGCAGGTTCATTGGGATGGGATTGTGGCAGAAATGGGTGCGCACCGTAGAAACAGAGAAAATAGGTGCAGGAGGAGGCCATTCGGCCCTTCGAGCCAGCACCACCATTCATTGCGATCATGGCTGATCATCCACAATCAGTAACCCGTGCCTGCCTTCTCCCCATATCCCTTGATTCTACTAGCCCCTAGAGCTCTATCTAACTCTCTCTTAAATCCATCCATTGATTTGGCCTCCACTGCCCTCTGTGGCAGCGAATTCCACAAATTCACAACTCTCTGGGTGAAAATAGTTCCTTCTCAACCTCAGTTTTAAATGGCCTCCCCTTTATTCTAAGACTGTGTGTGGCCCCTGGTTCTGGACTCCCCCAACATTGGGAACATTTTTCCTGCATCTAGCTTGTCCAGTCCTTTTATAGTTTGTATACGTTTCTATAAGATCCCCCTCTCATCCTTCTAAACTCCAGGGGTGAAGGGAACATGGGAAAGAGAGAGGGGGCAGGGAGGTTTAGATTAGTAGAAACAGGCCCTTCGGCCCACCGAGTCAGCACCGCACATCAACACCACCCTACACACACTTGGCACACAATTTCACATTGATGCCAAACCAATTGGCCTACAAACCTGCACGACTTTGGAGTGTGGGAGAAAACCGAAGATCTCGGAGAAAACCCTCGCAGGTCACGGGGGGGGGAAGTTCGTGCGTACAAACTCCGTACAGACAGCACCCGTAGTCAGGATGAAACCCAGGTCTCCGGCGCTGTAGGGCAGCAACTCTACCGCTGCGACGCCTGATGTAATACTTAATATTGGAGAACTCACTGTTCACACTGGGGACGGTTTGCTTTATGAACTTGCAACTGATTAATTTATTTGCGCTTGTGAGCCACCCCGAAGGTTATTGTTTCCAACAGGAAATGTTTTTACAAACGAACTTGCACTTGACATAAAGAGGCCGTGTTACAGTGAGTGCAAACACCGACAAAGTCAGCTCCTTAGGCAACGCCATTAAGTTAATGAAACCTCACCGACCTTGCACTCGTTTTGGCTGAGTGAAGATACTTCTCATCGTAATATTGATCTGCACCCAAGGATCTGTGCTAGAGCAGGGTTATGCATCATGAGCACAGAACACATGCTGCCGAGGCTAAGCGGCCACTGATTGCTAATTGCATATGTGTAGGGGAAAAAACTGCAGATAGACAATAGACAATAGGCCCAGGAGTAGGCCATTCGGCCCTTCACGCTAGCACCGCCATTCACCGTGATCATGGCTGATCATCCACAATCAGTACCCCGTCCTGCCCTCTCCCCATACCCCCTGACTCCGTTATCATTAAGAGCTCTATCTAACTCGAAGCTCTCTAGATAGAGCTCTTAAGGATAGCGGAGTCAAGCGGGTATGGGGAGAAGGCAGGAATGGGGTACTGATTGAGAATGATCAGCCATGATCACATTGAATGGTGGTGCTGGCTCAAAGGGCCGAATGGCCTCCTCCTGCACCTATTGTCTATTGTCTATTGAAAGCATCCAGAGAATTGGCCTCCACTGCCATCTGAGGCAGAGAATTCCACAGCTTCACAACTCTCTGAGTGATAACGTTTTTCCTCATCTCCGTTCTAAATGGCCTACCTCTTATTATTAAACTGTGGCCCCTGGTTCGGGACTCCCCCAACATTGGGAACATGTTTCCTGCCTCCAGCGTGTCCGATCCCTTAATAATCTTAAATGTTTCGATAAGATCCCCTCTCATCCTTCTGAATTCCAGTGTATACAAGCCCAGTCGCTCCAGTCTTTCAACGTACGGCAGTCCCGCCATTCCGGGAATTAACCTCGTGAACCTACGCTGCACTCCCTCAATGGCTGGTTTAAATCGAAAGTAGACTCATAGCAGGGTCTCGACCCGAAACGTCACCCGTTCCTTCTCTCCCGAGATGCTGCCTGACCCGCTGAGTTACTCCAGCATTTAGTGTGTAATTGCAATACTTTCATTCGAGTTCAGGATCAGCGAAGAACATTCCTGCTTTAAGAAAGGTTTTCGTCTCAACACTAAAAGCATCTAGCGGACGTGGTTCAGACATTATTGGAACGAGATGAAAATGGATTGAGACACAGAGCAAGTCAAGTTTGCATACTTATGCAAACAAAAGTGCAATAATTTAACCCTGTGCCCTTATTATGAATCATGATTTTATTCCAGACCAATTAAATCCAACCACAGACTCCACGAATGATGTTATCGGGCTTATGATGAATGATGGCACTTTATGTCCACAGGCCGTTGGTTCCGCCCATGGAATTATCAACCGGAGCAAGCTTAATTATTTCTGGTGAATGGAGGGAAGTTACAGGAACGAAAACTAACCGAGGATGTGACATCTTTCACAAAAAACAAGAGGAATAGATCGGGTAGACGCACAGAGTCTCCAGCCCAGAGTAGGGCAATCGAGACAGTCGCAGTTTATTTTATTGTCGCATGTCAAACGCTTCTGTTGCGTGCGAACCAGCCAGCGGGTAGACAATGCACGACTACAATCGAGCCATTCGCAGTGTACAGATAGATACATGATGAGCGAATGACGTTTAGTGCAAGGAAAAGGCAGCCAAGTCCGATCAAAGATAGTCCGAGGGTAGACACGAAATGCTGGAGTAACTCAGCGGGTCAGGCAGCATCTCGGGAGAGAAGGAATGGGTGACGTTTCGGGTTGAGACCCTTCTTCAGACTGCAGAGATGCTGCCTGACCCGCTGAGTTACTCCAGCACTCTGTGAAACGTCACTTATCCATGTTCTCCACAGATGCTGCCTGACCGGCTGAGTTACTCCAGCA
Source organism: Rhinoraja longicauda (assembly GCF_053455715.1). Taxonomy (NCBI): domain Eukaryota; kingdom Metazoa; phylum Chordata; class Chondrichthyes; order Rajiformes; family Arhynchobatidae; genus Rhinoraja; species Rhinoraja longicauda. The sequence continues at coordinate 66,709,964 of NC_135961.1, read as the reverse complement.
CTCTGTGAAACGTCACCCATCCATGTTCTCCAGAGATGCTGCCTGAAGTCTGAAGAAGGGCCTCGACCCGAAACGTCACCCATTCCTTCTCTCCCGAGATGCTGCCTGACCCGCTGAGTTACTCCAGCGTTTTGTGTCCACCCTCGATTTAAACCAGTATCTGCAGGTCTTCTTCCTATAGTCCGTGGGTCACCAATGAGGTAGATAGTAGTTCAGCACTGCTCTCTGGTTGTGGTGGGATGGTTCAGTTGCCTGATAACAGCTGGGAAGAAACTGTCCCTGAATCTGATGGTGTGCGTTTTCATGCGTTTTCACGGATAGGTGATGTTTTCAGTCAGGACTCTTCTTGAGACGTCACCAATCCATGTTCTCCACAGTTGCTGCCTGACCCGCTGGGTTACTCCAGCACTCTGTGAAACGTCACCTATCCATGTTCTCCACAGTTGCTGCCTGACCCGCTGGGTTACTCCAGCACTCTGTGAAACGTCACCTATCCATGTTCTCCAGAGATGCTGCCTGACCCGCTGAGTTACTCCAGCGCTCTGTTGCAATCAGCAGCAGCTGATTCACCTGGCAACCCGCACGTCTTTGGGACGTAGCAGGAAACGGGATGGAAAGTGGCAAGGACGAGGGGGGGTGGTGTACAAACACTACGCAGCTGGCAGCCTAAGCCGGGAATGAACACCGGTCCCCGGAGCACAGATGCAGTGGTTCCACCAGCTGTACCGTCGTGTAGCCCAAGGGTCGTTCCACTCTGAACCCGAAACATCCCAGAATTAAACATAGAAATATAGAAAACAGGTGCAGGAAGAGGCCATTTGGCCCTTCGAGCCAGCACCGCCATTCATTGTGATCATGGCTGATCATCCACAATCAGTAACCCGTGCCTGCCTTCGCCCCATATCCCCTAATTCCACTAGCCCCTAGAGCTCTATCTAACTCTCTTTTAAATTCACCCAGTGATTTGGCCTCCACTGCCCTCTGTGGCAGAGAATTCCACAACTCTCTGGGTGAAAAAGTTTCTTCTCAGCTCAGTTTTAAATGGCCTCCCCTTTATTCTAAGACTGTGGCCCCTGGTTCTGGACTCCCCCAACATTGGGAACATTTTTCCTGCATCTAGCTTGTCCAGTCCTTTTATATTTTATTATGTTTTATAATGTTATAATTGAAGCAGGGCAGAGTGAAAGAGAGTTACAGTTAAAGTGTTAAAGTTAAATATGGAGTTAAAGAGAGTCAATGGAGACTCAAAGTTAAAGTTAAATAATTAAAGAGAGAGACAAGAAACTGTGGATCGAAGGCAGTGGAGGCCAATTCTCTGGATGTATTCAAGAGAGAGGTAGATAGAGCTCTTAAGGATAGCGGAGTCATGGGGTGTGGGGAGAAGGCAGGAACGGGATACTGATTGCGAATGATCAGCCATGATCACATTGAATGGTGGTGCTGGCTCGAGGGGCCGAATGGCCTACTCCTGCACCTATTGTCTATTGTCTAAGATCCAAAGCATACCACCTCATCTGTGAAACACGGTGGTGGGGGTATTATGGCCTGGGCATGTATGGCTGCTGAAGGTACTGGCTCACTTATCTTCATTGATGATACAACTGCTGATGGTAGTAGCATAATGAATTCTGAAATGTATAGACACATCCTATCTGCTCAAGTTCAAACAAATGCCTCAAAGCTCATTGGCCGGCGGTTCACTCTACAGCAAGACAATGATCCCAAACATACTGCTAAAGCAACAAAGGAGTTTTTCAAAACTAAAAAATGGTCAATTCTTGAGTGGCCAAGTCAATCACCCGATCTGAACCCAAGTGAGCATGCCTTTTATATGCTGAAGAGAAAACTGAAGGGAACTAGCCCCCAAAACAAGCATAAGCTAAAGATGGCTGCAATACAGGCCTGGCAGAGCATCATCAGAGAAGACACCCAGCAACTGGTGATGTCCATGAATCACAGACTTCAAGCAGTCATTGCATGCAAAGGATATGCAACAAAATACTAAACATGACTACTTTCACTTGCATGACATTGCTGTGTCCCAAACATTATGGTGCCCTGAAATGGGGGACTATGTATAAACACTGCTGTAATTTCTACATGGTGAAACCAAAATGCATAAAAATGGCCTTTATTAAAATCTGACAATGTGCACTTTAACCACATGTGATTTTTTCTATTACAAATCTCAAATTGTGGAGTACAGAGGCAAAATAAATAAATAATGAGTGTTTATCCCAAACATTATGGAGGGCACATATTATATATATAAATAATGTGTGTATATGCATTAAAAAATATACAATTTTTTTTCCATTTACCAAGCCAATTAACCTACATACCTGTACGTCTTTGGAGTGTGGGAGGAATCTGAAAATCTCGGAGAAAACTCACACAGGTCATGGGGAGAACGTACAAACTCCGTACAGGCAGCACCCGTAGTCGGGATGGAACCCGGGTCTCCGGCGCTGCAATCGCTGTAGGTTAATTGACTTCGGTAAAAATTGTAAATTGTCCCTATTTTGTGTAGGACAGTGCTAGTGTACGGGGATCTCTGGTCGGCATGGATTCAGTGGGCCGAAGGGCCTGTTTCCATGCTGTATCTCTAATCTAACCTAAACCGTAAAGGAATTGGCCAGTTTTGTGCAGAGCCAGCCACAGATATATGTAATAATCTAAAATGAGTATAGAAATTGGCCCTGGATGAAGACAGAGGGAAAGGATTACCTGGGCATGACATTGCTAATCAATGTAAGGAGAACAAATGGGTTGAGGTTTAAATGAGTGCAACATAAATTGAGAATCAATGTCAGGATTTTTTTATTTGTAAGAAAATTGATTCAACGTTAGGAACCGAGAAATGAGAGAGAAGCAAAGGTCTTTGGATCTTTCAAGAGTTAATTGAATTCTAAAATGGGAAAAGTCATGATATCTCATCGAGGGTGAATTAAGAGGAGCTTTGTCACTTTCCTTATCTTGGGATCTTTTAGTTTAGTTTAGTCTATTATTACCACGTGTACCGAGGTACAGCAAAAAGCTATCTAGTCAGCGGAAAAACTACAATCGAGCCGCCCACAGTGTACAGATCCAGGATAGAGGTTAGTCCCAAAACTATCTAGGTCATCCTCGTATTTCAGCAGCCTTCAATAACAGGGCGACGCGGTGGCGCAGCGGTAGAGTTGCTGCCTCACAGCGCCAGAGACCCGGGTTCGATCCCCACTACAGGTGCTGTCTGTACGGAGTTTGTACGTTTTCCCCGTGACCAGCGTGGGTTTTCCCCCAGGATCTTCGGTTTCCTCCCACACTCCAAAGACATACAGATTTGTAGGTTAATTGGCTTGGTATTAGTGTAAAATTGTCCCTAGTGGTCGGTGCGGGGATCGCTGGTCGTTGTGGCCTCAATGGGCCGAAGGGCCTGTTTCAGCGCTGCACCTCTGAACAAAACTAAACTAAACTAAACATTGTGACTGCAACTGTGAATATTTCTTTGTTTATTTTGCCACCAAAACTCAAATATATTTAATTGGGTATCGTCTGATTCTGGCTTTGTGCTGTTCCCGTTCAGAGACGCTGGGTTTCACGCTCAGAAACCTTGTTAAAAATTGATCTCAGTAACGACTAACCAAAAGTTAATTGGTGTGATTGACGCATAAAGTAAGTGCTACAAAGAAAAATAATTATCCGGGTCAAAATAAGTAGAAAGTAACATGAGGGGAATGTCAATAATGCTTCACGCCTTTGACAACTGAGTGAACAAAGCTTTAAATGTTTAGTTATCGACTCTCTCCTGCAATATAGGACAGAACAGCACAGGAGCATGCATGCCCTTCGGCCCACAATGTCTGTGCTGCACATGATGCCAAGATGAACTCATCTCTCTCTCTAATGTTATGAATATTGAATTCTCCAATTTTAGCTCATTAACCTACAAACATTGAGCTCCCCTCTTCCTTCTACCCCACCTGGATTTGCACTCATTTCTCTCCCTGCCCCCCTCCCCCCACCGTTCCCTACCAGGGCGGCACGGTGGCGCAGCGGTAGAGTGGCTGCCTTACAGCGAATGCAGCGCCGGAGACCCGGGTTCAATCCCGACCATGGGCGCTGTCTGTACGGAGTTTGTACGTTCCCCCCGTGACCTGCGTGGGTTTTCTCCGAGATCTTCGGGTTCCTCCCACGCTCCAAAGACGTGCAGGTTTGTAGGTTAATTGGCTTGGTAAATGTAAAAATTGTCCCGAGTGGGTGTAATAATAGTGTTAGTGTGCGGGGATCGCCGGGCGGCGCGGACCCGGTGGGCCGAAGGGCCTGTTTCCGCGCTGTGTCTCGAAACTAAACTGAACAAAGTTAAAACAAATAATGTTATCAGTTGAAATTAAGACCGTGCATAACTCAACATACTTGGCAGAGAATTTGGCTCTCGAGTAAATGATTGAAATGTGGAAGAGTTTGAACATAATTAATTCCCTATTACTCTTTAACCAAGAGCATTGTAAATGAATAATTGAAAATACAAAGTAAATCTTGGAAACTCCGCTTTGAGACATGGGAAAAAATGCTTAGAGACCTTTAAAAAATGGTTCCAGTAGAAACGCACAGAAATAGCAACAAAAAAAAGTTTAAGTAAGCCATTCAGCCCACTGAACCTGTTAGTTTAGTTTAGAGATACAGCGCAGAAACAGGCCCTTTCTAAACGTAGTGCTAGATAGAGCTCTTAAGGATAGCGGAGTCAGGGGGTACGGGGAGAAGGCAGGAACGGGGTACTGATTGAGAATGATCAGCCATGATCACATTGAATGGCGGTGCTGGCTCGAAGGGCCGAATGTCCTCCTCCTGCACCTATTGTCTATTGAAATGCCTGTGGGTGTGCTTGCCTGATTGATCTAAAATGAATGAAAAGTGTTCTCATAGCGCAACGCGTGTGTCAGCGTTTGGTTTTAATGGTCAAAATGAATCTTTGAATGAGATGTCATGATAAAGTACTTAGAAATCCAATTAATTCCGACGCCTATTTTAAACAAAATCACCAAAATCAACTTTGTTCAAAAAAATATATTCCTGTGAAAGATGGAAAACTGCACGCCAATATATTTTTCTTTTAAACGGACACTTCACAAAATGTACCTAGAAATTTCACTGGACGGACCTTGCTGTTGGTTAGTTCACGTGTGAGTTGTGCTTGTGACACCTCCACATAAGTGCAGGTTTTCGTTGGTTCTCTTAGCTTGCTATTGAGGGCGTGCAGCTTTGGTTTACTAGGTTAATTCCCGGAATGGCGGGACTGTCGTATGTCGAAAGACTGGAGCGACTAGGCTTGTGTACACTGGAATTTAGAAGGATGAGAGGGGATCTTATCGAAACGTCTAAGATTATTAAGGGGTTGGACACGTTAGAGGCAGGAAACATGTTCGCAATGTTCGGGGAGTCCAGAACAAGGGTCCACAGTTTAAGAATAAGGGGTAGGCCATTTAGAACGGAGATGAGGAAAAACCTTTTCAGTCAGAGAGTTGTGAATCTGTGGAATTCTCTGCCTCAGAAGGCAGTGGAGGCCAATTCTCTAAATGCATTCAAGAGAGAGCTAGATAGAGCTCTTAAGGATAACGGAGTCAGGGGGTATGGGGAGAAGGCAGGAACGGGGTACTGATTGAGAATGATCAGCCATGATCACATTGAATGGCGGTGTTGGCTCGAAGGGGCGAATGGCCTCCTCCTGCACCAATTGTCTATTGTCTATTGTCTATTGTCCCTGTCGTAGTGGGCGTCCTAGGTAGCGAAGACTGAGTCGCCGGTTGTCGTCAGCTTGCCGTCGCCTATGTGGTAGGTTGTCTTAGCTTGTCGCTGTCATTGTCGTGGCCATTGTCGTGGACATTGTCGTAGGGTAAATTTTTTCAGCGATCTGTTACGACTTTGCCAGTCACCGGCAGTCGCCTGAAAGATCGCCTAAGTGGCCCAGGCCTTTGAGGGTCTCAAACTGAGATTCTTCCAAGCGACTGTGGAGACAATATTATTGTACAGGCGTGAGGCATGGACTCTCACTCGAGCACTGTCCAAGTCTCTCAATAGACAATAGACAATAGGTGCAGGTGGAGGCCATTCGGCCCATCGAGGCAGCACCGCCATTCAATGTGATCATGGCTGATCATTCTCAATCAGTACCCCGTTCCTGCCTTCTCCCCATACCCCCTGACTCCGCTATCCTTAAGAGCTCTATCCAGCTCTCTCTTGAATGCATTCAGAGAATTGGCCTCCACTGCCTTCTGAGGCAGAGAATTCCACAGATTCACAACTCTCTGACTGAAATTTTTTTTCCTCATCTCAGTTCTAAATGGCCTACCCCTTATTCTTAAACTGTGGCCCCTTGATCTGGATACTCGGTGGTGTCTACACCCGAATGCTCAGAAAGGTTCAAAATGTCAGTTGGAGGGACCGCACCACCAATGCCCAGCTCTACGGGGAGATTCCACCTCTGACCGAGAAGATCAGGTGGAGAAGGACGAGGCTCGCTGGTCGTTGTCACCGCCACCCAGAAACACCAACAAACAAGGCAGTGCTGTGGGAACCCCCCCATGGAAGACGGAACCCGGGACGGCCAAACAAGACCATGCTGAAGGCGTTGATGGAAGACGCTTATGTAGAGACAAAGAGGAGCTGGCCAGCTGTGTGGAGGACAGAGATGTGTGGGGCGTCCATCACCGTGCCCGTCGCAAACCAGCGCCACTGCCTCGCTGAGGCTTTCAACGATTTCAATTAATTAAATTTAAAAATCAATGAATGAATTAATTAATGAATTAAACTGCAGCAATTAAGAATTTCATTGTTCCCCGGTCTGCACACGTGGCAATTAAACATGCTCTCGATATCTAGCGGAGTTCCGCAGGGTTCGGTGCTGGGGCTGCTGCCCTTCACGTTGTAGATTAATGATTTGGACGAGGGGATTGGAGGCTTTGTGGTCAAGTTTGCGGAATGATAGGAAAATAGGTGGAGGGGCAGGCAGTGCAGAGAAAGCAGGGACTCTGCAGAAGGACGTGGACAGGTTGGGAGAGAAGTGGCAGATGGAACATAATGTAGCAAAGTGTGGAGTCGTGCATTTTGGTGGTAGGAATGCACGACTATTCCCTAATGGGGAGACTATTTCCTAAATGGGGAGAGAATCCAGAAATCGGAGATGAAAAGGGACTTGGGAGTGGTGGTGCAGGATTCCCAAAAGGTTAGTCTGCAAGTCGAATCGGTAGTAAAGAAAGCAAACACAATGCGAGCATGTATTTCGAGAGGGCTTGTATACAAAAACAGGGATGTAATGCTGAGGCTGTATAAGGTGCTGGTAAGGCAGCATTTGGAATATTGTGAGCAATTTTGAACGTCATTTCTGAGGAAGGATGTGCTGGTTATGGAGAGGGTCTGGAGGCGGTTTACAAGAATGATCCCAGGAATGAGTAGGTTAAGCTATGATGAGCGTTTGTCGGCACTGGGCCTGTACTCGCTGGAGTTTAGATGAATGAGGGGGGACCTCATTGAAACGTACAGAATAGTGAAAGGCTTGGATAGAGTGGATGTGGAGAGGATGTTTCCACTAGTGGGAGAGTCTCGGACGAGAGAGGTCATTAGCCTGAGGATTAAAGGACGTTCTTCTAGGAAGATGTGGAAAAATTTCTTTTGTCAGAGGGTGGTGAATCTGGGATTTTTTGCCACTTTTTTAAGGCTGTGGAGGACAAGTCAGTGGATATTTTTAAGGCAGAGATAAATTCTTGATTAATGCGGGTGTCAGAGGTTATGGAGAGAAGGCAGGAGAATGGGGTTGAGAGGGAGAGATAGATCAGCCAATGATTGAATGTTGGAGTAGACTTGATGGGCCGAATGGCCTAATTCTCTCCTATCCCTTATGACCTCATGATATTCCCCCCTCTGCCCATCTGATCTAATGCCTACAAAAAATAATCGATCTAACCACAGGCGGCTTTTTTGGCTTTTCCAGCTTTCTCCTCCCTCCCTCCCACTCCATCAGACTGAAGAAAGCTCCCGACATGAATCGTCACCTATCCATGTTCTCCAGAGATGCTGCCTGACCCGCTGAGTTGCTCCAGCACTCTGTGAAACGTCACCTATCCATGTTCTCCAGAGATGCAGCCTGACCCGCTGAGTTACTCCAGCATTCTGTGTTTTGCTCAAGAGTCCACCATTTGTAGTCTCTTATCATATCATATCATATATATACAGCCGGAAACAGGCCTTTTCGGCCCTCCAAGTCCGTGCCGCCCAGCGATCCCCGTACATTAACACTATCCTACACCCACTAGGGACAATTTTTACATTTACCCAGCCAATTAACCTACATACCTGTACGTCTTTGGAGTGTGGGAGGAAACCGAAGTCCTCGGAGAAAACCCACGCAGGTCACGGGGAGAGCGTACAAACTCCTTACAGTGCAGCACCCGTAGTCAGGATCGAACCTGAGTCTCCGGCGCTGCATTCGCTGTAAAGTAGCAACTCTACCGCTGCGCTACCGTGCCGCGGTATCTTGTGTATCCATCTTCTGAGCAGCCTCATTATTAGCGGACGGAGCACCAAGGCACATTCCTTGTATGTGATGTTAATGTGATAAATGTGAGGTTATCCACTTTGGTGGCAAGAATAGGAAAGCAGATTATTATCTGAATGGTGGCCGATTAGGAGAAGGGGAGAAGCAGCGAGACCTGGGTGTCGTGGTACACCAGTCATTGAAAGTAGGCATGCAGGTGCAGCAGGCAGTGAAGAAAGCGAATGGCATGTTGGCATTCATAGCGAGGGGATTTGAGTATAGGAGCAGGGAGGTTCTGCTGCAGTTGTACAGGGCATTGGTGAGACCACACCTGGAGTATTGCGTACAGTTTTGGTCTCCTAATCTGAGGAAAGACATTCTTGCCATAGAGGCTAGGCTTATACTTGCTGGAATTTAGAAGACTGAGGGGGGATCTTATAGAAACATATAAAATTCTTAAGGGGTTGGAGAGGCTAGATGCAGGAAGATTGTTCCCGATGTTGGGGAAGTCCAGAAAAAGGGGTCACAGTTTAAGGATAAGGGGGAAGTCTTTTAGGACCGAGATGAGAAAGTTTTTTTTCACACAGAGTGGTGAATCTGTGGAATTCTCTGCCACAGAAGGTAGTTGAGGCCAGTTCATTGGCTATATTTAAGAGGGAGTTAGATGTGGCCCTTGTGGCTGAAGGGATCAGGGGGTATGGAGAGAAGGCAGGTACGGGATACTGAGTTGGATGATCAGCCATGATCATATTGAATGGCGGTGCAGGCTCGAAGGGCCGAATGGCCTACTCCTGCACCTATTTTCTATGTTTCTATGCGTGCATACTTGGCTAATAAAATGTATTCAATTCAATTCAATTCCATTCAATTCAATTCGATTCAATAAATGGAACTAAGCTAAATGTTAAATTGGGCTTTTAGTGCTTCATTCTTTCACCTCACTGCTGCAGATATGCTTAAACTTCAATAGAGATGATGCAAACTCTCTCTTGCTGCCTTACTTTCAATCTTATGATGACCGTCGGGTTAAATCATGTGTTAACAAGCGAGCAGGAGCTCACCAATGGAGGTGCAGTGTCTGGACTCTCAATTGGAGTCCCCTCAAAGATTAAAGTGCAGGGGTAATCACTGAGTTCAAAGCATCTCAGCTTTAGACGGAGTCTGCCACAACTCATCCCTCTCGAGACTTGTTACCGGCCAAAACTGACAACCGATCCCCATGACTTTTGTCATTTTTCCCCAAGTTCAGATTTTAACAGGTCTCGGGGGCAAGGAGACCAACAACTAAGATTAGTGTCTCAGCTGCTCAAAACCACTGAGCCGATTGGTGAGGAGCTGACTGAAATTTAAAACGGTTTATTAAGTGAGTGGATGGGTTGGGACAAAGCCACTCGGTATTGTTCATTCTGAGCGCTCTCCACGATGCAAGAAAAACATCTGAATGGTGCTAACAATGAGGCTGTTGTTGTTTTTTTGGTGTAAGAGTATATTTTTGTGCCGGACTTGGACGTGACTGGTAGAAAATAAATAAATGATATCATGTAAATAAATAACTTTAAATTGCAGAACACGGAAGCATTAACATTTAGGGTCGGCACGGTGGCGCAGCGGTAGTGTTGCTGCCTCATAGTGCAAGAGACCCGGGTTCGATCCTGACCTCGGGTGCTGTCTGTACGGAGTTTTGTACGTTTCCCCCGCTGCGACCTGCGTGGGCTTTCTCCGGGTGCTCCGGTTTCCTCCCACACTCCAAAGACGTGCAGGTTTGTAGGTTAATTGACTTCGGTAAAAAAAAATCTGTAAGTTGTCCCTCGTGTGCGTTGGATAGTGCTAGTGTACGGGGTGATCGCTGGGCGGCACGGACTCTTTGAGGCCCTGGAATTTTTTGAGGATGTAACCAGGAAAATTGACAGGGGAGAGCCGGTGGATGTGATGTACCTCGACTTTCAGAAAGCCTTCGACAAGGTTCCACATAGGAGATTAGTGGGCAAAATTAGAGCACATGGTATTGGAGGTAGGGTACTGACATGGATAGAAAGTTGGTTGGCAGACAGAAAGCAAAGAGTGGTAATAAATGGGTCCCTTTCAGAATGGCAGGCAGTGACTAGTGGGGTACCGCAAGGCTCGGTGCTGGGACCGCAGCTATTTACAATATACATTAATGACTTGGATAAAGGGATTAAAAGTACCATTAGCAAATTTGCAGATGATAGAAAGCTGGGTGGTAGTGTGAACTGTGAGGAAGATGCTATGAGGTTGCAGGGTGACTTGGACAGGTTGTGTGAGTGGGCGGATGCATGGCAGATGCAGTTTAATGTGGATAAGTGTGAGGTTATCCACTTTGGTGGTAAGAATAGGAAGGCAGATTATTATCTGAATGGTATCAAGTTAGGAAAAGGGGACGTACAACGAGATCTGGGTGCCCTAGTGCATCAGTCACTGAAAGGAAGCATGCAGGTACAGCAGGCAGTGAAGAAAGCCAATGGAATGTTGGCCTTCATAACAAGGGGAGTTGAGTACAGGAGCAAAGAGGTCCTTCTGCAGTTGTACAGGGCCTGAGTGAGACCGCACCTGGAGTACTGTGTGCAGTTTTGGTCTCCAAATTTGAGGAAGGATATTCTTGCTATTGAGGGCGTGCAGTGTAGGTTTACTAGGTTAATTCCCGGAATGGCGGGACTGTCATATGTTGAAAGACTGGAGCGACTAGGCTTGTATACACTGGAATTTAGAAGGATGAGAGGGGATCTTATCGAAACATATAAGATTATTAAGGGGTTGGACACGTTAGAGGCAGGAAACATGTTCCCAATGTTGGGGGAGTCCAGAACAAGGGGCCACAGTTTAAGAATAAGGGGTAGGCCATTTAGAACTGAGATGAGGAAAAACTTTATCAGTCAGAGAGTTGTGAATCTGTGGAATTCTCTGCCTCAGAAGGCAGCGGAGGCCAATTCTCTGAATACATTCGAGAGAGAGCTAGATAGAGCTCTTAAGGATAGCGGAGTCAGGGGGTATGGGGAGAAGGCAGGAACGGGGTACTGATTGAGAATGATCAGCCATGATCACATTGAATGGTGGTGCTGGCTCGAAGGGCCGAATGGCCTCCTCCTGCACCTATTGTCTATTGTCTATTGACTCGGTGGGCCGAGGGGCCTGTTTCCGCACTGTATCTCTAAAGCCAAAAAGTCTAAAATGAACTTGTGCCACAGAAGAAACCCAGGCCAGCAGGTAGACAAACATCATCTCTTCAAAAGGTAATAAAGAAATTAATAAAAAGAGGTATCATGCAAATCTCTCAGATGCAAAACTTGTCAGCTCTTCAGGTAACCACTGTCATTGTTCAAACTAAAATACACAATTAGATAAAGGTTGAATAATAAGCTTTCAAGAAATTGAACATAGATCTGTGGTACTTAAGTTAATCACCTAAAGTAAAGAAATTAATGCAGTTTCAATTAATTTTAATTCAAAAGAGTTGAAACATCGATTTCTTCTTTATCTTAATTTCCCTAATATGTATGATTTCTCTCATATGAATAATTAAGTACTATAAACAATTGCTGATAGTGTTCACAACTAATTGTATTTTAAAATTGATTCAAACTTAACATTAGATGATTGTTTATTTTAACCAGCATGTGATGTTCTAATGCTCACAATCAAATCGCTGATCTATCGTTTCGGTTAGAGATAGAGCGCAAAACAGGCCCTTCGGCCCACCGAGTCCGCGCCAACCAGCAATCCCCTAACACTAACACTGTCCCACACACACTGGGGACAATGTACAATTTTTACCAAGCCAATTAACCTACAAACCTGTACGTTTTTTGGAGTGTGGGAGGAAACCGAAGGTCTCGGAGAAAACCCACGCAGGTCACGGGGAGAACGTACAAACTCCGTACACTCAGGTCTTTACTCCTGCCCCTTTCTCCTGCATCCAACACGTCAACTTCAAGAACTGACTGTTCACTTGCTGCCTAATATATCCCACCCCTTGACAGGTGCCATTGTGACAAGAATTGTAATCAATGTTATTCACTTCGCCTGTCAGTGGTCATAATGTTTTGGCTGATCGGTGTATATACAAACACACTGAACTTTTTTTCTCATTTATCATATTGTTTACAGTGTACTATGTTTACATATTGTTGTAAGTAAGAATTTCATTGTTCTATCTGAGACATTTGACAATAAAACACTCTTGACTCTCGGGCTTATTGTCACGTGTACCGAGGTACAGTGAAAAGGTTTTAGACAATAGACATTAGGTGCAGGAGGAAGCCATTCGGCCCTTCGAGCCAGCACCGCCATTCAATGTGATCATGGCTGATCATTCTCAATCAGTACCCCGTTCCTGCCTTCTCCCCATACCCCCTGACTCCGCTATCCTTAAGAGCTCTATCCAGCTCTCTCTTGAATTCATTCAGAGAATTGGCCTCCACTGCCTTCTGAGGCAGAGAATTCCACAGATTCACAACTCTCTGACTGAAAAAGTTTTCCCTCATCTCCGTTCTAAATGGCCTACCCCTTATTCTTAAACTGTGGCCTCTTGTTTTGGACTCCCCCAACATTGGGAACATGTTTCCTGCCTCTAACGTGTCCAACCCCTTAATAATCTTATACGTTTCGATAAGATTCCCTCTCATCCTTCTAAATTCCATTTTGTTGCGTGCTAACCAGTCAGCGGAAAGACTGTACATGATTACAATCTGACCATCCACTGCGTACAGATACAGGGTAAAGGGAATAGCATTTAGTGCAAGACAAAGTCCAGTAAAGTCCGATCAAAGATAGTCTGAGGGCCTCCAGTGGCGTAGATAGTTGAAGGAAAACCCGATAGAAGTGTATAACAATGAGAAGCATAGATAAGGTAGACAGTCAGAACCTTTCCACCAGTGTGGAAATGTGAAAAACTAGAGGGCATAACGTTAAGTTGAGAGAGGCAAAGTCTAAAGATGCATGGAGTAAGCTTTTTATACTCAGAGGGAGGTGGGTGCCAGGGGTGGTGGTGGAGGAGGATACATTATTGGTGTTTAAGTGGCTTTTAGATAGACGTGACATCAACCCGTAGAAGGGACTCGACCCGAAACGTCACCCATTCCTTCTCTCCAGAGATGTTGCCTGACCCGCTGAGTTACTCCAGCATTTTGTGTCCACCTTCGATTTACCAGCCTCTGCAGTTTTCTTCCTGCACAGAGGAGTTATACAACCCATGAAAGATAAAAGGTGAAGCAAAGGAAATAAATAAAAGAGTCACTAACCTAAAGGGTTTTCCCCCGTCGTAAAACAGTTTGGCACACGGACAGGCCCTTCGGCCCACCATGTCCGTGCTGAACATGAGGCCCAGTTAAAGTAATCTCCTCTGCCAGCACGTGATCCATAATCCCTCCACTCCCTGCATATCCACACCTGTATCTAAAATAGGGATGCCAACTATCTCACTCCCAAATAAGGGACAAAGGGTGACATCACCGCCCCCTGCCCCACGTGACCTCACCCAGCCAGCGGCCACGTGCTCCCGCTCCACCAATGGCGGCCGCCCGGGCCAGGAGGCGGGTTGCTAGGCAACCTCCATTAGGTGGCGCCCAGGCCTCCAGACCTACACTTTCCGGGCCTACACTGTCCGAACCTACAGCGTCTGGACCTACAGCGTCCGGGCCTACAACGCCCGGCGGGGCCTAATACGGGACACCTTTACACTTTGCCCCTCTCATCTTAAAGCTCTGACATCTCGACTTTGACATTTCCACCCTTGGATAGATTTTCTGACTGTCTAACCTTTATATACCTGATCAGATCTCTCTCCTGTTTGGGTGAAATCTTCCACCAGCGGTAGACCAATGCGTTAAAATTAAAATGCAATGTTTTTCAGCAAACAATAAAAGTCTCAGCTTCACGCTGACAAGCATGCAAATAACGCGCCCTTCCCTGCCTAATGATTTACTACCGTTAGGTCCCAAAGGAGCTGTATTGGCCTATAATTTCGTTGGCATGTGTGGCGGTGTTTCAGAGTGGCATTAAGGGTTTCCCAGGGACTTTTAATAAAGGTTACTCCCACAGTCCTTATGCCATTTACTGCCATAACAGAGACAGCCCGTGACATTGCCGATGAGTGATGGGGCAACAAATGTGGAAAAGAAGCCGTATGATCCACGCTGTGGTTTTTACAACCTGCACAGACCCAAGCACAATCCCCCTCTTCCAGCCTGTCAAAGATGGCGGCGCGGTGGCGCAGCGGTAAAGTTGCTGCCTTACAGCGAATGCAGCGCCGGAGACCCGGGTTCGATCCCGACTAGGGGCGCTGTCTGTACGGAGTTTGTCCCTTATCCCCGTGACCTGCGTGGGTTTTCTCCGAGATCTTCGGTTTCCTCCCACACTCCAAAGACGTGCAGGTTTGTAGGTTAATTGGCGTGGTATAAGTGTAAATTGTCCCTCGTGGGTGTAGGGTAGCGTTGGTGTGTGGGGATCGCTGGTCGGCGCGGACTCGGTGGGCCGAAGGGCCTGTTTCCACGCTGTATCTCTAAACTAAACTAAACTGTGAAAAAGGTGGAATGAGATCGTTCAACGAACATGTTGAGTGCGTAATTTCTAATTCTTCACCTAGTCAAGAGCTGTCTTCAAGCTGTGATTATTTTGTCATGCTCTTGAATAACATCAAGGAGGTATACAAGATCGGAGAGAAGTGTACTTTCATCGTGGTGCTGTGCTGATGCACCGATGTCTTCATCCTTTTGTTAATTGTTCATTTCCGAGATGAGGGGAGCACGGGCAAAGACGGCATGCTTTAGACGGCAGGGGAAGAGAAAAGACATTCTAGCCTCCGATCACAGTGAGGAGGTGACTGGAGGAGACTCACTGTGATGGATGTTTCTTTTTGTTTGGTGTTGGTTTATGATTGTGTGTGTATTATTGCTTATTTTTATTGCTTATTTTTATTGGTCTTATTGTTGGAATCTTTCATTTCACTGCACATTTATGTGTATGTGACAAATAAATTGACGATTGACTATTGACTTTAGATACAGGTATTTGATAGTTAGCGCCAAAACAGGCCTTCGGCCCACTGAGTCCGCGCTGACCAGCCATCACGCCACACACTAGCGCTGCCCTACACACCATGGACCATTTACAATTCTACCAAAGCCTCTTTGGAGTGTGGGAGGAAACCGGGGCACCCGGAGAAAACCCACCCGGTCACAGGGAGAACGTATAATCGCCGTACAGACAGAGCCCGCAGTCAGGGTTGAAACCCAGCTCTCTGGCGGTGTGAGGCAGCAACTCTACCGCTGCGCCACCGCGCCGCTCATTCCTTGACAATCTCTTTAACATACAGCGGGATCTTGGGGCAACACACGTAGGTAAAGTGGTAAAGAAAGCGTTTGATAATGCTAGCCTTCATCGATTGAGGCATTGAGAGTAAGTCAGGAAGTCTTGCTGCAGCTTCATAGTACTTTGGTGAGGTAGCGTTTGGCGTATTGCCTGCAGTTCTGGTCGCCCCATTTCGATCATGGCTGAATCTTTATTTCCCTCTCAGCCCCATTCTCATGCCTTCTCTCTGCAACCTTTGGCACCCTTACGAGTTAGATAGAGCTCTCGGGGTTAGCGGAATCAAGGGATATGGGGAGAAGGCAGGAATGGGTTACTGATTGTGGATGATCAGCCATGATCACAATGAATGGCGGTGCTGGCTCGAAGGGCCAAATGGCCTCTTCCTGCACCTATTTTCTATGTACGTCTGGGAAAATAACTGCGGATGCTGGTACAAATCGAAGGTATCACAAAATGCTGGAGTAACTCAGCGGGTCAGGCAGCATCTCCGGAGAGAATGAATGGGTGACCTTTCGGGTCGAGACCCTTCTTCAGACCCGAAACGCCACCCAATCCTTCTCTCCAGAGATGCTGCCTGACCCGCTGAGTTACTCTAGCATTTTGTGATATCTTCTATGTATGTCTATGTAAGTCTATGTAATCAAGAACCTATCAATTGGCCTCCACTGCCATCTGCGGTAATGAATTCCACAGATTCACCACCCTGTGGCTAAAGAAATTCCTCCTCCATTGAAGAAGTGTCCTGACCCGAAATGTCACCAAACCATTCCCTCCAGAGATACGGCATGACCTCCTGAGTTACTCCAGCACTTTGTGCTTTTTTTTTGGTGAACCAGCACCTGCAGTTTCTTGTGCATCTCGAGAAAAGAGATTTAAAGTGACCGTGCAATGACAATAGACAATAGACAATAGACAATAGGTGCAGGAGTAGGCCATTCAGCCCTTCGTGCCAGCACCGCCATTCAATGCGATCATGGCTGATCACCATCAATCAGTACCCCGTTCCTGCCTTCTCCCCATACCCCCTCACTCCGCTATCCTTAAGAGCTCTATCCAGCTCTCTCTTGAAAGCATCCAACGAACTGGCCTCCACTGCCTTCTGAGGCAGAGAATTCCACACCTTCACCACCCTCTGACTGAAAAAGTTCTTCCTCATCTCCGTTCTAAATGGCCTACCCCTTATTCTCAAACTGTGGCCCCTTGTTCTGGACTCCCCCAACATTGGGAACATGTTATCTGCCTCTAATGTGTCCAATCCCCTAATTATCTTATATGTTTCAATAAGATCCCCCCTCATCCTTCTAAATTCCAGTGTATACAAGCCCAATCGCTCCAGCCTTTCAACATACGACAGTCCCGCCATTCCGGGAATTAATCTAGTGAACCTACGCTGCACGCCCTCCATAGCAAGAATATCCTTCCTCAAATTTGGAGACCAAAACTGCACACAGTACTCCAGGTGCGGTCTCACCAGGGCCCGGTACAACTGTAGAAGGACCTCTTTGCTCCTATACTCAACTCCTCTTGTTACGAAGGCCAACATTCCATTGGCTTTCTTCACTGCCTGCTGAACCTGCATGCTTCCTTTCATTGACTGATGCACTAGGACACCCAGATCTCGTTGAACTCCCCCTCCTCCTAACTTGACACCATTCAGATAATAATCTGCCTTTCTATTCTTACTTCCAAAGTGAATAACCTCACACTTATCTACATTAAACTGCATCTGCCATGTATCCGCCCACTCACACAACCTGTCCAGGTCACCCTGCAGCCTTATTGCATCTTCCTCACAATTCACACTACCCCCCAACTTAGTATCATCTGCAAATTTGCTAATGGTACTTTTAATCCCTTCGTCTAAGTCATTAATGTATATCGTAAATAGCTGGGGTCCCAGCACCGAACCTTGCGGTACCCCACTGGTCACTGCCTGCCATTCCGAAAGGGACCCATTTATCCCCACTCTTTGCTTTCTGTCTGTTAACCAATTTTCTATCCATGCCAGTACCCTACCCCCAATACCATGTGCCCTAATTTTGCCCACTAATCTCCTATGTGGGACCTTGTCGAAGGCTTTCTGAAAGTCGAGGTACACCACATCCACTGACTCTCCCTTGTCAATTTTCCTAGTTACATCCTCAAAAAATTCCAGTAGATTTGTCAAGCATGATTTCCCCTTCGTAAATCCATGCTGACTCGGAACGATCCCGTTACTGCTATCCAAATGCTCAGCAATTTCGTCTTTTATAATTGACTCCAGCATTTTCCCCACCACTGATGTCAGACTAACTGGTCTATAATTACCCGTTTTCTCTCTCCCTCCTTTCTTAAAAAGTGGGATAACATTTGCTATTCTCCAATCCACAGGAACTGATCCTGAATCTATAGAACATTGAAAAATGATCTCCAATGCTTCCACTATTTCTAGAGCCACCTCCTTAAGTACTCTGGGATGCAGACCATCAGGCCCTGGGGATTTATCAGCCTTCAGTCCCATCAGTCTACCCAAAACCATTTCCTGCCTAATGTGGATTTCCTTCAGTTCCTCCATCACCCTAGGTTCTCCGGCCCCTAGAACATTTGGGAGATTGTGTGTATCTTCCTCAGTGAAGACAGATCCAAAGTAACGGTTTAACTCGTCTGCCATTTCTTTGTTCCCCATAATAAATTCCCCTGCTTCTGTCTTCAAGGGACCCACATTTGCCTTGACTATTTTTTTCCTCTTCACGTACCTAAAAAAACTTTTGCTATCCTCCTTTATATTATTGGCTAGTTTACCCTCGTACCTCATCTTTTCTCCTCGTATTGCCTTTTTAGTTAACTTTTGTTGCTCTTTAAAAGAGTCCCAATCCTCTGTCTTCCCACTCTTCTTTGCTATGTTATACTTCCTCTCCTTAATTTTTATGCTGTCCCTGACTTCCCTTGTCAGCCACAGGTGTCTCTTACTCCCCTTAGAGTCTTTCCACCTCTTTGGAATAAATTGATCCTGCAACCTCTGCATTATTCCCAGGAATACCTGCCATTGCTGTTCTACCGTCTTCCCTGCTAGGGCCTCCTTCCAATCAATTTTGGCCAGCTCCGGCCTCATGCCTCTGTAATCCCCTTTGCTATACTGTAATACCGACACTTCCGATTTTCCCTTCTGCCTTTCCATTTGCAGAGTAAAACTTATCATGTTGTGATCACTGCCTCCTAATGGCTCTTTTACCTCTAGTCCCCTTATCAGATCAGGATCATTACACAACACTAAATCCAGAATTGCCTTCTCCCGGGGCGGTGACGTCACCTTTTGTCCCTTATTTGGGAGTGAGAAAGTTGGCAATCCTAGCGCGAGGCCACACGCAAATTGGAGGAACAGCACCTCATATTTCGCGTGGGCAGCTTACACCCAAGTGGTATGAACATTGACTTCCCTATTTTCAATTAGCCCTTGCTTTCCCTCTCTCTCCCTCCCTAGTCGTCCTACTAGTTTCACCTAATACATAGCCTGATTATTAGGGGCAGTGCGGGTTTAATTGGGTTTGTAGCAAGGTTTAAAATAATGCAACATCTCATTAATATTTTAATTCCTCTTCCCATTCGCACACTGACCTCCCTCCCATTCCCACACTGACCTTTCTGTCCTGGGCCTCCTCCACTGTCAGAGTGAGGTAGGGTTGCCAACTGTCCCGTATTAGCCGGGACATCCCATATATTGGGCCAAATTGGTTTGTCCCGTCCGGGACTGCCCTTGTCCCGTATTAGGCATGGGGCCGGTGTAGGCCCGGACACTGTAGGCCGGGACACTGTAGGCCCGGACACTGTAGGCCCAGACACTGTAGGCCCGGACTCTGTAGGCCCGGGGGCCGCTGTAGGCCCGGACTGTGTAGGCCCGGGCGCCGCCTAACTGAGATTGCATAGCAACATGCCTTCCGGCACGGTGGAGCGACAGCACGTTGCCACTGGCTGGGTGAGGTCACGTGGGGCGCGGGGCGGTGACGTCACCTTTTGTCCCTTATTTGGGAGTGAGAAAGTTGGCAATCCTAGCGCGAGGCCACACGCAAATTGGAGGAACAGCACCTCATATTTCGCGTGGGCAGCTTACACCCAAGTGGTATGAACATTGACTTCCCTATTTTCAATTAGCCCTTGCTTTCCCTCTCTCTCCCTCCCTAGTCGTCCTACTAGTTTCACTGTTCGCATCTCTTCATTGTCACGTCCTCCACTGCCAACAATGGACCATTGTGGGCTCCTGGGCCATCGGCTCTGATTTGTTCAGTACCTTTTCATACCTCTAGCTTCCCTCTCCCCTGAATCGCAGTCTGAAGAAGGGTCTCGACCCGAAACGTCACCTATTCCTTCTCTCCAGAGATGCCGCCTGACCCGCTGAGTTACTCCAGCTTTTTATGTCTATCTTCATTAACATTACATTTCCTTTATTAATTATACGTGAGCTTTTAAAGGTAAGAACACCATTTTTGGCTACCTGTAAATGTCCTGCAGGAAGTAGTCTTTCATCACCGTTTCAGTTTAGAGATACAGCATGTTAACTGGCCCTTCGGCCCACCGAGACCGCACCGACCAGCGATCCCCGCACACTAACGCACACTAGGGACAATTTACACTTATACCAAGCCAATTAACCTACAAACCTGTGCGTCTTTGGAATGTGGGAGGAAACCGAAGATCTCGGAGAAAAAAACATACAAACTCCGCACAGACAGCACCCGTAGTCGGGATCGAACCCGGGTCTCTGGCGCTGCAAGCGTGGAAGGCAGCAACTCTACCGCTGTGCCACCCAATTGCTGCAGTTTATGTAGAAGACGTTGCGATACAAATCCTGGGATTTGCAGCGTATTTCATCGCTGTAAGCCTGGGATTCAGATTTATGTTCAGACCAGGCACAGACTGCCAATTTCTTTCCTAAAGGACTTGAGTGGATCAGATGGTACTTTGTGCTAACCATCACTAACGCTGTCTTTTTCATATTCCATATTTATTTAACTAACTGGATTTTAATTCACCAGCTGCCACAGTACGATTTGGACTCAAATAATAAATATTAACCCTGATCTCGCTATTTTGCTACCCCCAATACACAGATTATGATTGTCAAAATAACAGACAGCGGAGTAGGAGACACGAGGAAGTGCAGATGCTGAAGTCTTGTGTAGAACACAAAGTGGCTGGAGGAACTCAGCGGGTCAGGCAGCATCTCTGGAGAACATGGATAGGTGACGTTTCACAGAGTGCTGGAGTAACTCAGCGGGTCAGGCAGCATCTCTGGAGAACATGGATAGGTGACGTTTCACAGAGTGCTGGAGTAACTCAGCGGGTCAGGCAGCATCTCTGGAGAACATGGATAGGTGACGTTTCACAGAGTGCTGGAGTAACTCAGCCGGTCAGGCAGCATCTCTGGAGAACATGGATAGGCGACGTTTTGGGTCAGGATCCTTTAGTTTAGTTTAGTTTATAGATACAGCGCGGAAACAGGCCCTTCATCCCACTGAGTCCGCACCGACCAGCGATCCCCGCACATTAACATTGCACATACTAGGGACATTTTCCCATATTTACAGAAGGTGATTAACCTACAAACCTGTACGTCTTTGGAGTGTGGGAGGAAACCGGAGATTCTGGGAAAAACCCACGCAGGTCACGGGGAGAACGTACAAACGCCCTACAGACAGCACCCGTGGTCAGGATTAAACCTGGGCCTCTCTCTCTCTCTCTCTCTCTAAACGTTACCTCTTCCTATTCGCCAGAGATGGCTGCCTGACGTGCTGAGTTCCTCCAGCACTCTGTGTTGATCTATGTGGGGAAACATTACTGAATTATTCAAATTCAGTTTCGGAAATCCATCCCTGTCACTTAAGGCAGTCGAGTTTGGGTTGAAGGAGAATATTAAGACCCACTCAACTGTTCTTTAAATGGCCTTATTACCAACAGCTTCTTTCAAGAAATGACCCGCAATCTTCCAGAATACTTCCAAGAGAGTGTTAGATATCGCATGTATTCAAGAGAGAGTTAGATTTAGCTCTTCGGGCAATCGGAATCAAGGGTTATGGGGAGAAAGCAGGAACGGCGTACTGATTGTGGATGATCAGCCATGATCACATTGAATGGCGGTGCTGGCTCGAAGGGCCGATTAGCCCAATCCTGCACTTATTTTCTACACTTCTGTGTCTATGTTTCTCCGCTCCTTCAACGTCTACAGTGAGATGCTGCAGATGTTCTACCAATCGGTGGTGGCCAGTGCCATCTTCTTCGCTGCCATGCGCCGGGGCAGCAGGGCGAAGGCCGCGGACGCCAACAGCATTAACAAGCTCATCGGGAAGGCTGGCTCCATCCTGGGGGTGGAGTTGGATTCACGGGAGGGGGTCTTGAAGGGGAGGATGCTCCTCAAACTGCGGAGCGTCCTGGAAAAATACGGCTCACCCCCTCCACGACAGGCTGGTCAACCTGAGGAGCACCTTCAGCATCAGGTTAATTCCCGGAATGGCGGGACTGTCGTATGTTGAAAGACTGGAGCGACTAGGCTTGTATACACTGGAATTTAGAAGGGTGAGAGGGGATCTTATCGAAACATATAAGATTATTAAGGGGTTGGACACGTTAGAGGCAGGAAACATGTTCCCAATGTTGGGGGGAGTCCAGAACAAGGGGCCACAGTTTAAGAATAAGGGGTAGGCCATTTAGAACGGAGATGAGGAAAAACCTTTTCAGTCAGAGAGTTGTGAATCTGTGGAATTCTCTGCCTCAGAAGGCAGTGGAGGCCAATTCTCTGAATGCATTCAAGAGAGAGCTAGATAGAGCTCTTAAGGATAGCGGAGTCAGGGGGTATGGGGAGAAGGTAGGAACGGGGTACTGATTGAGAATGATCAGCCATGATCACATTGAATGGCGGTGCTGGCTCGAAGGGCCGAATGGCCTCCTCCTGCACCTATTGTCTATTGTCTATTGTCTAACAGACTGGTCCCACCAAGATGCAGCACAGAACGCCACAGGAGATCCTTCTTCCCTGCGGCTATCAAACTGTACAACTCCCCCCCCCTTCTGGCATGGGGTAGACTGAGACTGAGATTCACTCCCCTCCCTCCCCTCCCTCCCCCCCCCCCCCCCCCCTCCTCACTGCCTTTGCACATCCACAATCCTTTCCACTCCTCACTTTAATTTCATGTTTCATGTATTTTATGTTTTTGTGTTTTATGACTGTTGGCAGATCAATTTTCCTCCTGGGATAAATAAAGTTTAGATTAGCTTAGTTTAGTTTAGAGATACAGCGCGGAAACAGGCCCTTTCGGCCCACCGGGTCCAATGAGTTCCACAGATTAACCACCCTCTGACTAAAGAGGTTCCTCCTCACCTCCTTTCCAAGAGAACGCCCTTTAATTCTGAGGCTGTGGCCTCTGATCCTAGACTCTCCCACCAGTGGAAACATCCTCTCAACATCCACTCTATCCAGGCCTTTCATTATTCTGTACGATTCAATGAGGTCCCCCCTCGTCCTTCTAAACCCCAGCGAGTACAGGCCCAGTGCGGACAAACACTCATCATAGGTTAACCCACAAGGTTGAAACAATCCCCAACAACGCTACTGGAGAGAACGGACTCCGTGATCAATGTGGATTTGCTACTGAGGTCGTGCAGCGTAGGTTTACTAGGTTAATTCCCGGAATGACGGGACTGTCATATGTTGAAAGACTGGAGCGGCTAGGCTTGTATACACTGGAATTTAGAAGGATGAGAGGGGATCTTATCGAAACGTATAAGATTATTAAGGGGTTGGACACGTTAGAGGCAGGAAACATGTTCCCAATTTTGGGGGAGTCCAGAACCAGGGGCCACAGTTTAAGAATAAGGGGTAGGCCATTTCGAACGGAGATGAGGAAAAACTTTTTCAGTCAGAGAGTTGTGAATCTGTGGAATTCTCTGCCTCAGAAGGCAGTGGAGGCCAATTCTTTGAATGCATTCAAGAGAGAGCTAGATAGAGCTCTTAAGGATAGCGGAGTCAGGGGGTATGGGGAGAAGCAGGAACGGGGTACTGATTGAGAATGGTCAGCCATGATCACATTGAATGGCAGTGCTGGCTCGAAGAGCCGAATGGCCTCCTCCTGCACCTATTGTCTATTGGATCAGAGGGTAAACGAGCAGAGATTCTATTATGCCATCTCATTACAGTATAAAACTTCCCTGGTGGGTAATAGCCAGATGGTGACGTCTATGTGGGAGGTGGAATCCCAGCTGGAGATACATCGTGGAATAAGACTTTGTCGGGACAATCCAGCGTCAAGCAGAAAACTGGCCGTGAAAGGAAAGCCAGCCAGCTATGCCTCACTGAGCCTCGCGGCCAGAACACAGGAGCGGAGAGTGGTCCAGCAGCAGCGTGAATGAGGTGGAAGCAGAACCCGAGGCATTCAACACCTGGAGTCAGTAAACACCCTGTCTCTCCCTGAGTGGCTGACGGCCTTTTCTGTCCTCATTAGTAATCAGAAATTCATGCTGTTTGCCAACGATAATATCTCACACATCATCGCATTCAGCCTTGAGCTCGACAATCTGCTGCCGAACAGGCAACGCAGTAATCGTGCCAAGTGCAATCTTGTTTGACACACAGAACCTTTTGATATTTATTTCTCGGTTCGGAGCGGACTCCGCAGAGCTCAGCAGAGAGGCTCCACCCATGAATGCTTATTTTCGGAGTGGCAAAGCATCGTAATCAGGGACAGGAAATGAAAAATCCCCAGAACGAAGGTACCATTACCAAAAGCATCATTCAGCGATCACATCACGTTTTGCGTACAAAATCATGAGAGGAATAGGTCGGATAGACGCACAGAGTCTCTTACCCAGAGTAGGGGAATCGAGGACCAGAGGACATAGGTTCAAGGTGAAGGGGAAAAGATTTAATAGGAATCCGAGGGGTAACTTTTTCACACAGCGGGTGGTGGGTGTATGGAACGAGCTGCCAGAGGAGGTAGTTGAGGCTGGGACTATCCCATCGTTTAAGAAACAGTTGGGCAGGTACATGGATAGGACAGGTTTGGAGGGATATGGACCAAGCGCAGACAAGTGGGACTAGTGTAGCTGGGACGTTGTTGGCCGGTGTGGGCGAGTTGGGCCGAAGGGCCTGTTTCCACACTGTATCACTCTATGAGTCTATGACTCTATCTACATCACCTTTTAACCACTTTGCCCTGGGAATTCCTTACTGTAGAGTCACAGCGTCACACAGCACGGCGGCCAAGAGCCCCATCTAAGCTAGTCCGATCTGCCCACGTTTGGCCCATATCCCTCTAAACCTTTCATATTAACATAGAAACATAGAAAACAGTTGCAGGAGTAGGTCATTCAGCCCTTCGAGCCGGCACCGCCATTCAATATGATCATGGCTGATCATCCAGAATCAGTACCTCGTTCCTGCTTTCTCCCCATATCCCTTGATTCCGCTAGCCACTAAGAGCTAAATTTAACTCTCTCTTGAAAACATCCAGTGAATTGTCCTCCACTGCCTTCTGTGGCAGAGAATTCCACAGATTCACAACTCTCTGGGTGAAAACGTTTTTCCTCATCTCAGTCCTAAATGGCCAACCTGTTATTCTTATCCACCCATGTACCTGTTCAAAGGTCTGAAGAAGGATTCCGCCCTGGAACATCACCCATCCTTTTTCTCCAGAGATGCTGCCTGACTCGCTGGGTTACTCCAGCACTTTGTGTCTATCAAGTGTCTTCAATGTTGTTATGGTCCCAGCCTCAACTTCCTCCTCTGGAAGCTCGTTCCCTACACCCACCAGCCTCAGTGTGAAAAAGTTGCCCCTCAGATTGCAATTAAATCTTTTCCCCTTAAACCTATGTCACGTGTGGCTGCGCCTAACGGCTGCGACTCTCTGGCAATCTGTTTGTCTTTTTTTTTGTTTGTGTCGGTGTTGGGATGGTTTTTGTTTCTGTTTTTGGCTGTGTATGTGTGGGGGTGGGGGGGTGGGGAGGGGCGGGGCGGGGGAAACCTTTCTTTTATTAGGTCTCTTCCCCGGGGCGCAGCTCGGCCGCGGGACCTTCCATCGCCCGGCGCGGCTCGGCCGCTGGATTTAACATCGCCGGCGCAGCTCGGCCGCGGGACCTAACAGTGCCCGGCACGGGGCCTTCCATCGCCCGGCACGGCCGCGGGACGGTTCAGCGCTCGGTGCGGCTCGGCCGCGGGGCCTTCCATCGCCCGGTGCGGCTCGGCCACGGAACGGTTCAGAGCCCGGCGTGGCCGCGGGGCCTTCCATCGCCCGGCGCGGCTCGACTGCGGGACTTAGCAGCGGCCGCGGGGCCTTCCATCGCCCGGCGCGGCTTGGCCGCTGGACTTAACATCGCCAGCGCGGCTCGGCCGCGGGACGTTTCGGTGCCCGGCGCGGCTTAGCCGCTGGACTTAACATCGCCAGCGCGGCTTGGCCGTGGGACGTTTCGGTGCCCGGGGCGGCTCGGCAGCGGGACTTAGCAGCGGCCGCGGGGCCTTCCATCCCCTTGCGGGGGCTGTGCGTGTCGTTTGCCTCGGTAGGGGTCGAGCTGCCTGTCCGTGGGCGCGGGGGGAAGAGAGTGGAAGTTTTGTTGCCTCCATCACAGTGAGGGGGTGTTTGGAGTCACTGTGATGGATGTTTGTGTTGGGGTCGGGTGTCCTGTGTTCTTTTCTCTTGTGACTGCTGAAATTTCGTTGTGTACGTCTAAGACATGTGGATGCAACATAACCCTAGGTAAGTAACCAATGGCTACAAATGCGTAGGTATATATGCAGACGCACACATGCACACGCACACATAGTTTGTTTAAGTTCAGTTTAGAGATACAGCGCGAAAACAGGCCCTTCGGCCCACCGGGTCCGCACCGACCAGCGATCCCCGCACGCTAACACTATCCTACACACACTAGGGACAATGATCACTTATACCAAGTGTACAAACCCAAGCCAATTAACCTCAAGCACATGTAAGCCAATACACAGACACATGTATATACACATACATATATATACATACACACACATATATACATATTTGCACACACATTTCTACACATATGTACACACAATATATATGCGTGCGTGCGCGTATGTGCATATACATACATATATATAAATATACACACACACTCACTATTATATATATATATATATATAACAGGAGTGGAAGTGATTGAAATACCCCCAGTCAGAGCTTAACTTGTAAACTGTCCTCATCATAACAATCGACCACCTCTCACTAGAAAGTCACACACCAACTCCCCGTTGAAATCTATTTCCATGCGCCTTCCTAAAAGCACTTTGTTTTAATCTTGTTGATTCTCCCAGCAGAATTCTAACTGCCAGGAAATGTCTCCCTCAGAGAAAAGGTCAAAGCGCTTTGAGAATTCATGTTTGATGTAAGATTCTGTGTAACCTTGCTTACAATAAACAAACCAGTTGGTCAGGGCCGGTACCTTGAGAGGTATCAGACCCAGCTGCACTCCAGTACAAAGACCCAGACAAAACAGGAAGGAATGAAAAGACGAGCACTGAACCTCGGAAAGCAAGGCCCAAGGTGCAGCAATCAAAGAGAGAGGGAGAGAGGGAGGGAGGGAGGGAAGGGGAGGGGAGAGGGAGGGAGAGGAGGAAGTGGAGAGAGAGGGAGGGAGAGAGGGAGAGGGAGAGAGGAGGGGGGAAGGAGAGGGGGAGGGAGGGAGGGAGAGAGAGATAGAGATAGAGATAGAGAGAGAGAGAGTGAGAGAGAGAGAGAGAGAGAGAGAGAGAGAGAGAAATTGATAGGTAGGGAGAGAGAGAGAGAGAGAGAGACAGAGAGAGAGAAATAGATAGGTAGTGAGAGAGGGAGAGAGAGAGAGGATGAGAGAGAGAGGGGGGGGGGGGAGAGGGAGAGAGAGGGAGGGAGAGAGAGATAGATAAATAGATAGGTAGGGAGAGAGGGAGAGAGAGAGGGAGTGGGAGAGGGAGGGAGGGAGAGATAGAGAGAGAGAGAGTGAGAGATACATAGGTAGAGAGAGAGAGGGAGAGGGAGAGAGGGTGGGAGAGAGAGAGAGAGAGAGAAATAGATAGGTAGAGAGAGAGGGAGAGAGAGAGAGGATGAGAGAGAGAGGGGGGGAGAGGGAGAGAGAGGGAGGGAGAGAGAGATAGATAAATAGATAGGTAGGGAGAGAGGGAGAGAGAGAGAGAGAGGGAGTGGGAGAGAGAGGGAGGGAGAGATAGAGAGAGAGAGAGTGAGAGATAAATAGGTAGAGAGAGAGAGGGAGAGGGAGAGAGAGGGTGGGAGAGAGAGAGAGAGAGAAATAGATAGGTAGAGAGAGAGGGAGAGGGAGAGAGAGAGAGGATGAGAGAGAGAGAGGGGGGGGAGAGGGAGAGAGAGGGAGGGAGAGAGAGATAGATAAATAGATAGGTAGAAAGAGAGGGAGAGAGAGAGAGAGGGAGGGAGAGATAGAGAGAGAGAGAGAGTGAGAGATACATAGATAGGTAGAGAGGGAGCGAGAGAGAGAGGGAGTGAGAGAGAGGGAGTGAGAGGGAGAGGGAGAGAGGAAAGCAACACTCAATCTTGAGTCACACCATTCGCAATAATCACGGCATTACCTCGCTGAGTAGCAAGCATTTCTACTTTCATGATCAAATGAACAAGTTAACAAGTCCAGTTTCAGATCAGTTTAGTTTATTGTCACGTGTAGTGAGGTACAGTGAAAAGCTTTTGTTGCGTGCTAACCAGTCAGCGGAAAGACAATCCACGATTACAATCGAGCCATTCAGAGCGTGTAAATGTTGCTGTAGGAGTAGAGATTTAAGAGCGTGGAGCGATTGTAATGTGTGATGGTAGATCTGCTTCTGTGGCCGGCACGCAAATGGCCGCCTGGGTTGGGCGCCATCTTGGAAGCAGTTCATCTTCAATGCCCATTGGATAACCCAATGATATTCCGGCATCTACACACTTAGTTCTTATGTGCTTGTTAAAGTGTAGATAGCTTCTTACTGAATATGGAGTTTAGAATTAAAGGATGTTCTTTTAGATAGGAGATAAGGAGACATTTCTTTAGTCGGAGGGTGGTGAATCTGTGGAATTCTTTGCCACAGAAGACAGTGGAGGCCAATGGAGGGGGGAGGGAGGGAGAGGGAGGAGGGATGGAGGGTGGAGAAGGGAGGGAGGGGCGTGGGGGGTGAGGGGAGGGGGAGGGGGAAGGTGAGGAGGAGGAGGGAGGGGGGAGGAGAGAGTGAGAGAGAGGGAGTGAGAGGGAGAGGTTTGGGCCCAACGGGTCCACTTGGTCTAGTAGTAATTTAAATTATAAAGACGAGAGAAACAAATTCACAGACACATATTACAATTGCTCCACACTCTTAAATCTCTATTCCTACAGCAACACTCTAACTATGATCTGGCTTCACCTTGCATTAAAAGTTATTCCCTTGGACTGTCCTGTGAATGTACTGTAATGCAATATAAATATCCTATAGGTAGACACAAAATGCTGGAGTAACTCAGCGGGACAGGCAGCATCTCGGGAGAGAAGGAATGGGTGACGTGTTGGGTCGAGACTCTTCTTTGTCTCGACCCGAAACGTCACCCATTTCTTCCCTCCAGGGATACTGCCTGACCCGCTGAGTTACTCCAGCATTTTGTGTCTACCATCGATTTTAACCAGCGTCCGCTGTTTTTCTTCCTGTAGATCTGAAGAAGGGTTCCAACCCAAAACATCGAGTGCCCATTCCCTCCACAGATGCTGCCTGACCTGCTGTTCCTCCAGCACTTAGCGTTTTGCTCAAGATTCCAGCACCTGCAGTTCCTTGCATCTATCATTTAGGTTGTGTTTTAGTTTAGCTACGTTTAGAGATACAAACAGGCCCTTCAGCCCACCGAGTCCGCGCCGACCAGCGATCCCCGCGCACTAACTCCAAACCGCACGCACACCAGGGACAATTTTTACATTTATAACAAGCCGATTAACCTACAAACCTGCACGTCTTTGGAGTGTGGGGGGAAACCCACATGGTCACGGGGAGAAAGTACAAACTGCGCACACACAGCACCCGTGATTAAGATGGAACCCGGGTCTCTGGTGCTGCAAGCGCGGTCAGGCAGCAACTCTACCGCTGCGCCATCGTGCCTGCCGGGCGCGTGCTCATTTCAAGTTTCATATCAAACTTCTCGTTTGCGCATCCAGTGATAATTTAGTGCGGATGGTTAACATACGTTTAGTACAGAAACCACCTTGTGTCGGCGGCAATTGCAAGGTGAATACCAATGACTGGGACCGCTGACTGCAGTCAAACAGATGCACCCCGACCACACACAGAACAAACGGGCAACACTGTGGTGCTGTTGGCAGAGTTACTGCCTCACAGCGCCCGAGGTACACTGGAATTTAGAAGGATGAGAGGGGATCTTATCGAGACGTAGAAGATTATTAAGGGGTTGGACACGTTAGAGGCAGGAAACATGTTCCCAATGTTGGGGGAGTCCAGAACAAGGGGCCACAGTTTAAGAATAAGGGGTAGGCCATTTAGAACGGAGATGAGGAAAAACTTTTTCAGTCAGAGAGTTGTAAATCTGTGGAATTCTCTGCCTCAGAAGGCAGTGGAGGCCAATTTTCTGAATGCATTCAAGAGAGAGCTAGATAGAGCTCTTAAGGATAGCGGAGTCAGGGGGTATGGGGAGAAGGCAGGAACGGGGTACTGATTAAGAATGATCAGCCATGATCACACTGAATGGCGGTGCTGGCTCGAAGGGCCGAATGGCCTACTCCTGCACCTATTGTCTATTGTCTATTGATATAAGGGTTGCCAACCATCACACTCCCAAATAAGGGACTAAAGGTGACATGCCCCACGTGACCTCACCCAGCCAGCGGCCACCACTTGCTCCCGCTCCACCGACGGCAGCCGTCCGGGCTGGGGGCGGGTTGCTAGGCGCCCGGGCCTACACTGTCTGGACCTACAGTGTCCAGGAAAGGTCGCCAACTCCTCGATGTTAGGCCGCAGAGGGGACGGAGATACGATAAGGAGAAAAATCGCATCTCCGTCGAGGTAAGAGATTGGAAAAAAGTTTCCCCCAAATACCCCCCCCCCCCCAACCCCCACCATAAAACAAACCAAGTAGCACTAAAACATAATTAAAATATTTAAAAAACAGTAGAAAGGACAGACAGACCGTTGGCGAGGCAGCCACTGTGGTGGTGGTGCCACCCGATTCTCTTCTCCCACCCGTTCCCCAGCCCCACACTAGATAAACAGCCTGTCGAGGAGCCAGAACTAGGGGGTCAAGTCAAGTCAAATTTATTTGTCACATACACATACACGATGTGCAGTGAAATGAAAGTGGCAATGCCTGCGGATTGTGCACAAAAAAGAATTACAGTTACAGCATATAAATAAAGTTAATAAGTTACTATAGTGTAGACAAAAATTTAGTCTCTGGGGTTATAAAAGTTGACAGTCCTGATGGCCTGTGGGAAGAAACTCCGTCTCATCCTCTCCGTTTTCACGTAGTTCCCATGGTGCGTTCTGCCAAACACACTACTCTCTGCAGGGCCATCCTGTCCTGGGCAGAGCTGTTCCCAAACCAGACTGTAATGTTGCCGGACAGGATGCTCTCTACAGCCCCAGAGTAGAAGCAATGAAGGATCCTCAGAGACACTCTGAATTTCCTCAGTTGTCTAAGGTGGTAAAGGCGCTGCTTTGCCTTACCCACCAGTGCGGCAATGTGCGTTGCCCACGTCTGATCCTCTGTGAT
The DNA here is from genome assembly GCF_053455715.1 of Rhinoraja longicauda. NCBI lineage: Eukaryota > Metazoa > Chordata > Chondrichthyes > Rajiformes > Arhynchobatidae > Rhinoraja > Rhinoraja longicauda. The sequence continues at coordinate 66,678,416 of NC_135961.1, read as the reverse complement.
GCGGACTCCCAAGTATTTAAAACTGCTCTTGGGCGTTCTAAGATGCAATCTGTTGGAGGCGGGTTACACGTCTGTGGTGAGGTCAGAGAGATGCTTTACTCTCATCGATGCATTCCATGTGATAAATCCTCCGCCGCCTCCATCTGCTGTTATTTCAACGCAATTCAATACGATCTCTTCAGGTGACGTCAGTGGTTGACTCAGACCCACTTCCTTAAGATGGCACAAGTTACAACTCGAAGCTGTCGCTCATAATTCACCCATTCATTCATAAACAAAGCCTTACACAGACCAAGGGCGGTCACGGTGGCGCAGCGGTAGAGTTGCTTCCTTGCAGCGAATGCAGCGCCGGAGACCCGGGTTCCATCCCGACTGTCTGTACGGAGTTTGTACGATCTCCCCGTGACCCGCGTGGGTTTTATAGACAATAGACAATAGGTGCAGGAGGAGGCCATTCGGCCCTTCGAGCCAGCACCACCATTCAATGTGATCATGGCTGACCATTCTCAATCAGTACCCCGTTCCTGCCTTCTAACACTATCCTACACCCACTAGGGACAATTTTTACATTTGCCCAGCCAATTGGCGTACAAACCTGCACGTCTTTGGAGCGTGGGAGGAAATCGAAGATCTCGGAGAAAACCCACGCAGGTCACGGGGAGAACGTACCATCTCCGTTCAGACGGCGCCCGTAGTCGGGATGGAACCCGGGTCTCCGGCGCTGCATTCGCTGTAAGGCGGCAACTCTACCGCTGCGCCACCGTGGCCGCCCGTGCTGTCGTTAGTATTACTCTCTCGGCAGCTTCTTACGTTCCCATGCGTTGGAATTGCCGTACCAGGAAATAATGCAACTGGACAGGATACCTTCTCCAGTAGCATGTGGAAGTATGGAGTGAGAAGAAGGGTTCCAGGCCAACACTAACCTACACACACTAGGGACAATTTACGTTTATACCAATCCAATTAACCTACATACCTGCACGTCTTTGGAGTGTGGGAGGAAACCGAAGATCTCGGAGAAAACCCACGCAGGTCACGGGGAGAACGTACAAACTCCGTACAGGCAGGACCCTTAGTCGGGATGGAACCCGGGTCTCTGGCACTGTGAGGCAGCAACTCTACCGCTGCGCCACCGTGACCGCCCTAGATTCTTTGTAACATTTCATTTCAAAGGAGAGCTGTCGTGTTTTCTGCCACGTGCCGGGACCCTCAGTTGCTGAAGGACTGATAATCTGGTCATTATCCCACTGACGTCTGCTGGAAGTCTGCACACAAATTATCTACCCATCATTTCAAAACCAGTTCATTGCAAAAAAGCAACGTAAAATATAATGATGGTGTCAAAAAATCTTTGGTGTGGGTTTTTGTTTGGTGCAGGGTGTGAGGAGTTTGTCCAACAGCAGCTTACGGAAGGATTCGTTCTGCAATTAATTGCAGTCCAGAGCCACAGTTCAGATTTGAGCGGCACTAGGGTTTCCAACTGTCCCATATTAGCCGGGACATCCCGTATTTTGGGCTAAGTATTAGGCCCTGGGGGCATTGTAGGCCCGGACTCTGTAGGCCCGGACATTGTAGGCCCGGACGCTGTAGGCACGGACGCTGTAGGCCCGGACGCTGTAGGCACGGATGCTGTACGCCCGGACATTGTACGCCCAGACGCTGTAGGCCCGGACATTGTAGGCCCGGACATTATAGGCACGGACGCTGTACGCCCGAAGGCCCGGCCACCGCCTAACATAGGTTGCCTAGCAACCCACCTCCCGGCCCGGGTGGAGCGGGAGCACGTGGCCGCTGGCTGGGTGAGGTCATGTGGGGGGGGGGGGGGGGGGGCGGGGCGGGGCGGTGAAGTCACCTTGTCCCTTATTTGGGAGTGAGATAGTTGGCAACCCTAGGCGTCACGGTGGCGCAGTGGTACAGCTACTCCTTTACAGGGCCAGAGACCCAGGTTCGATCCTGACCACGGGTGCTGTCTGTAGGGAGTTTATACGTTCTCCCCGTGACCTGCGTAGGTTTTCACCGAGATCTTTGGTTTCGATACGATACGATAGAACTTTATTTATGGTCTGCCAACAGTCATAAAACACGACAACATACATGAAACATGAAATTAAAGAGATGAGTGGAAAAAGACCCACATATCAAAGACGTACAGGTTTGTAGATTAATTGGCTTGGTTATCAATGTAAAATTGCCCCTAGTGTGTGTAGGGTAGTGTTAATGTGTGGGGATCGCTGGTCGGTGCGGACTCGGTGGGCCGAAGGGCCTGATTATCTAAACTAAACTAAAAGAGCAATTCACAAGTTTACCAGAGCCAATTAACCTACAATCCTGGAGTCATGTCTGTAATAAAGTGCTTAAATCCAGGCTAAGATACAACGCATCATTTTATTGAAGCACTTCCATCATAGGACTTCAATTTTACTGAAGCACTTACATCATTAGGCATGCAATAGCCCATCTACAATGTCTTTGGAGTGTGGGAGGAAACCGGAGCACCCGGAGAAAACCCACACAGGTCACGGGGAGAACGTACAAACTCCGTACAGACGGCACCCGTAGTCAGGATCAAACACGGGTCCCTGGCGCTGTGAGGCACTGACGTCTCTGACCACAGCGATGGCTTTCACAAAGAGCCTCTGTTCCGTGACCCTGGGGCCAAAATACCAGCACCCTTCCCAATGCTTCACATCCCACATCTCCTGCATTACCCATCCCAGCGCTAAATGATCACGGAGGCTGTTATGAAGGAAGGCCTTCGCTTTATCATCCGCTCAGGCCTAAAAACAATGCAAAGTAGCTGAGATCTCGGGAAAGATGTCTGACTGTGAACTGATTTGGTTTGGTTGAGAGATACGAGGTGGAGACAGGCCCTTCGGCCCACCGTGTCCGCACCGACCAGCGATCACCCCGTACACTTCCTATCCTACACACACTGGGGGCAATTTACAATGATACCAAGCCGAATAACCTACAAACCAGGATGTCTTTGGACCACTGTCCAGTTGATGATAGGATGGTTCAGTTGCCCGTCTTGGACTGACTTTGAAAATGGTCCTAATTCCTGGCGACTCCTAAATCCTGTGTCAGTGAACTATTTGTATACTCCAAATGCTCTTAAAGTAAAATACAAAGTGCTGGAGGAACTCAGTGGGTCAGGCAGCTCCTATGGATCACAATCCTGTGTCGGTGAACTATTTGTATACACTTTGTACTGAATTGGGGATTGTTCTTGGGTAGAGTAATACTTTACTGAACTGTATGCAAACAAAATCACTGTACCTCAGTACACGTGATAATAAGGAAGCATTGGACATTGAAGGTTGACACAAAATGCTGGAGCAACTCAGCGGGTCAGGCAGCATCTCGGGAGAGATGGAATAGGTGACGTTTCGGGTTGAGACCCTTCTTCAGACTGATGTCAGGGGAGGGGGCGGGACAAAGATAGAATATAGTCGGAGACAGGAAGACTAGTGGGAGAACTGGGAAGGGGGAGGGGTTAGAGAGGGGAAGCAAGGACTATCTGAAGTTAGAGAAGTCAATGTTCATACCGCTGGGGTGTAAACTACCCAAGCGAAATATGAGGTGCAGTTCCTCCAATTTGCGCTGGGCCTCACTCTGACCATGGAGGAGGCCCAGGACAGAAAGGTCAGATTGGGAATGGGAGGGGGAGTTGAAGTGCTGAGCCACTGGGAGATCAGGTAGGTTAAGACTGACTGAGCGTTGACATTGAACATCGAATTTTGGAATTAAAGATAGTTCAAAGATCTCCAATGAGGTCAATCGGAAGTCAGGACTGCCCTCCAGCTGTGCCATGTCAACCCTAACTCAAGAACCCTCGACACAGTTTAGAGTTTAGAATTTAGAGATACAGCGTGGAAACAGGCCCTTCGGCCCGCCGAGTTCATGCTGACCAGTGAACCCCGCACACTAATACTATCCCGCACATCCAGGGACAGTTTACAATTTTACCGAAGAGAATTGACCGACAAACCTGTACGTCTTTGGAGTGTGGGAGTAACAATAGACAATAGGTAGACAATAGACAGTAGGCTATTCGGCCCTTCGAGCCAGCACCACCATTCAATGTGATCATGGCTGATCATTCTCAATCAGTATCCCGTTCCTGCCTTCTCCCCATACCCCCTGACTCCGCTAACCTTAAGAGCTCTATCCAGCTCTCTCTTGAATGCATTCAGAGAATTGGCCTCCACTGCCTTCCGAGGCAGAGAATTCCACAGATTTACAACACTCTGAATTTTTTTTTCCTCATCTCAGTTCTAAATGGCCTACCCCTTATTCTTAAACTGTGGCCCCTGGTTCTGGACTCCCCCGTCATTGGGAACATGTTTCCTGCCTCTAACGTGTCCAACCCCTTAATAATCTTATATGTTTTGATATGATCCCCTCTCATCCTTCTAAACTCCAGTGTGTACAAGCCTAGTCGCTCCAGTCTATCAACATACGACAGTCCCGCCATTTCGGGAATTCACCTAGTGAACCTACGCTGCATGCCCTGTATGCTGCTGTAACCAGGATAAAACCCACGCAGGTCATGGGGAGAACGTACAAACTCCGTACAGACAGCACCCGTAGTCAGGATCGAACCCGGGTCTCTGGTGCTGTGAGGCAGCAACTCTACCGCTGCGCCCTCAATGCCCTTCTTCAGAGATGCTCTTCTTTGTAACGTGAGAGCTCCTTGCACTGAAGGTGATTCTCCATTCCGCCAGTCCTTTCCCCGACTAACTGAACTTCAGTGCAGCCTACTGATAAATCACTTGGGACTGACTGCGATAATCCTCGGAGTATCTTAAATTAAAGGGCAAATGGAGCAGAACTGGCAAGGAGACACTGTTACTGAGCCTTGTAACTTCAGTCCTCCTGTCAAACAACATCAGCTGCGGTTCAGTTGTGGCTCTAAATCAGTAGTTGCCGGATCGAGTGCCACATGCCAGAGACGTCAGTGGAGAGATGAAGCTCCCTCTCCAGCCCAGCACGGGCTGGGCGCACGGCACTGCTGACGCCTCTCTACGTACCACAAGGCCGGCAGCTTTCATGGTGATCTGCGTGATATTTACCCCTCAGTTGGCAGATGATGCCTTCCATGAGCCGGGCAACACGGAACAGGCCCTTCAGCCCACCTTATCCACGATGCCCCATCTACGCTAGCCCCATTTGTTCAGTTCACTTTGGTTTGTTGTCACGTGTACCGAGGTACAGTGAAAAGCTTTTGTTGCGTGCTAACCAGTCAGCGGAAAGACAACACGTGATCACCGTGTACAGACACATGATGACCGCAGTTTAAGAATAAGGGGTCGGCCATTTCGAACGGAGATGAGGAAAAACGTTTTCGGTCAGAGAGTTGTGAATCTGTGGAATTCTCTGCCTCAGAAGGCAGTGGAGGCCAATTCTCTGAATGCATTCAAGAGAGAGCTAGATAGAGCTCTTAAGGACAGCGGAGTCAGGGGGTATGGGGAGAAGGCAGGAACGGGGTACTGATTGAGAATGATCAGCCATGATCACATTGAATGGTGGTGTTGGCGGGCCGAGAGGGTGGTGGGTGCCTGGAACGTGCTGCCAGGGGTGGTGGTGGGTGCCTGGAACGTGCTGCCAGGGGTGGTGGTGGGTGCCTGGAACGTGCTGCCAGGGGTGGTGGTGGGTGCCTGGAACGTGCTGCCAGGGGTGGTGGTGGAGGCAGATACCATAGTAGCATTTAAGAGACTTCTTGACAGGTATATGGACCTGCCAGGAGTGGAGGGATATGGATTACATGTAGGCAGATGAGATTAGTTTGTGTGTCGGAAGGAACTGCAGATGCTGGTTTCAACCGAAGATAGGCACAAAATGCTGGAGTAATTCAGCGGGACAGGCAGCATCTCTGGAGAGAAGGAATGGGTGATGTTTCGGGTCGAGACCCTTCTTCTGACTGTGCTGGAGTAACTCAATGGGTCAGGCAGCATCTCTGGAGAACGTGGATAGGTGACGTTTGACAGAGTGCTGGAGGAACTCAGCGGGTCAGGCAGCATCTGTGGAGAAAAGGAATAGGTTGCTTTCCGGGTGGACAGCCTTCTTCAGACTGCTAATGTCAATTCAGGTGCAAATTGAAATATTTTGAGAAAATACTTTGGATTTTTATGCAGCAAACATGTTTGAAGTGCTCCATAATGATGCGTATTCAATTTGATTTGCAGCAAGAACATAGTCTTTGATTAGCAGGGTGAGCTGAAGTAGATGAATGACCCCACTCCTGTCAATGACATACAGTAGGTGGATGCATTAGCAGACTGTCTAATCCATTATGATAGGCAATGGAGATGCTGAAGTGCTTAAGAAGTTATAATGGCCTGTTGCTTATACATCCCTTTCATCCCATATTTGTGGGCTCCACAGTCAAGCATTAAACAGAGTCAAGGGCGGCACGGTGGCGCAGCGGTAGAGTTGCTGCCTTATAGCACCAGAGACCAAGGTTTGATCCTGACTACGGGTGCTGTCTGTATGGAGTTTGTACGTTCTCCCCGTGACTTTTCTCCAGGATCCCCGGTTTCATCCCGCACCCCAAAGACGTGCGTAAACTACTCACTGCAGTTTAGTGTAGTTTATTATATTGTCACGTATAACCGAGGTAGAGTGAAAAGCTTTTTAGTTTAGAGATACAGCACGCAAACAGGCCCTTTCGGCCCACCGGGTCCGTGCCGACCAGCGATCCCCGCACACTAACACCATCCTGCATCCACTAGGGACAATTTTTAACATTTACCAAGCCAATTAACCTACATAGCTGTACGTCTTTGGAGCGTGGGAGGAAACCGAAGATCTCGGAGAAAAACCCACGCGGGTCCTGGGGAGAACGTACAAACTCCGTACAGACAGCACCCGTGGTGGGGATTGAACCCGGGTCTCCGGCGCTGCATTCGCCGTAAGGCAGCAACTCTACCGCTGCGCCACCTTTCTGTTGCGTGCTATCCAGTCAGCGGAAAGACTATACATGATTACAATCGAGCCGTCCACAGTGGACAGAAACAAATAAAGGGAATAGCGTTTAGTGTAAGGATAAAGTCCGGTAAAGTCTGATTAAAGATCGTCCGAGGGTCTTCAATGAGGGAGATGGTGGGTCAGAACCACTCTCCAGTTGGCGATAGGATGGTTCATTTGCCTGATAACAGCTGGGAAGAAACTGTCCCTGAATCTGGCTACTCGCGGCAATAACTGTGAACTAAACCAAACCATTTGATCCACACTGCTCAAGTATTCATCGGCCCCAATTAAAATAAAGTACTCATTGATTATTCTGGGAGTCTCATTCAGCCGTGTACCTTCTTTAACCTTATTTTGTGCAAGTTTAAATGGTGCTGAATCATCGTTTAGATTCCTGGTTTGCTACAGGAAAGGTATTTCAGAAGATGCACACACCTTGGAGTCTGAAGAAGGGCCTGAAGAAGGGTCCCGTTCTGAAACGTCACCCATCCTTTATCTCCACAGATGCTGCCTGACCCGCTGAGTTACTCCAGCACTCTGTGAAACGTCACCCATCCATGTTCTCCACAGATGCTGCCTGACCCGCTGAGTTACTCTAGCTCTCTGTGAAACGTCACTTATCCATGTTCTCCAGAGACGCTGCCTGACCCACTGAGTTACTCCAGTACTCTGTGAAACGTCACTTATCCATGTTCTCCAGAGATGCTGCCTGACCCACTGAGTTACTCCAGCTCTCTGTGAAACGTCACCCATCCATGTTCTCCACAGATGCTGCCTGACCCACTGAGTTACTCCAGCTCTCTGTGAAACGCCACCTATCCATGTTCTCCACAGATGCTGCCTGACCCGCTGAGTTACTCCAGCACTCTGTGAAACGTCACCCATCCATGTTCTCCAGAGATGCTGCCTGACCCACTGAGTTACTCCAGCACTCTGTGTATCCTACGTATCTGTGCTATGATCCAGCGTCTGTAGTTCCCTGTTTCTACAAGATGTTCCAGAAGGTGGCTTCTCATCCCCTCCAGATTGAGGCAACCACCAGATGCAAAATGAAGATTGGATAAGGGTGGCAAACAAACGTTCATAGAAGTAACTAATGAAGCAGAAAGTTTGCTGTAAAACTGTAACTTTATCACCACCATTTCTGAAAATAGCCTATGTTTTCCTTGATCTCCGTCTCTTTTGATCTCTTACACTTCCTTCTCTCTGTGTCTCCCTCTTCCCTGACACTCAGCCTGACGAAGGGTCTTGTCCCCGAAACATCACCCATTCCTTCTCTCCGGAGATGCTGCCTGCCCCCGCTGAGTTACTCCAGCATTTTGTGTCTGTCTTCGGAGAAAATTGCTTCAGTTTAGTTTAGTTTAGAGATACAGCGCAGAAACAGGCCTTTCGGCCTACCGAGTCTGCGCCGACCAGCGATCCCCGTACACTAACGCTATCCTCCACACTGAGGACAATTTATCATTTTTACCAAAGCCAATGGATCTACAAACCTGTACGTCATTGGAGTGTGGGAGCAAACCGGAGCGCCCGGAGAAAACCCACGCAGGTCACGGGGAGAACGTACAAACTCTGTCCAGACAGCACAGGTAGTCAGGATGGAACCCGGGTCTCTGGCGCTGTGAGGCAGCAACTCTACCGCTGCTGTGCCACCGTACATACAAGACTTGTGTAATGAACAAATTGTAATTTCCCTAGCTGCTGGGATGTGATTTATATTTACATCTCCAGCTCATTAAATCAGGTTTTTAAATCACCACATCCAGAAACACAACCACTAGGCCACTCTATTCCATGTGGGAAATAATCCCTCATTCATAGCAGTAAATACACATTGGATTGCAGAAGGAATTACTGGCTGAGAGAGAAGCATCTTATCAGAGAGTGAAGGTAATGATATCTCATGACGAAAAAAGGGAACTGCAGGGTTTACAGAAAAGTGCTGGTATAGCTCCACTGGGGAAAGGCAGCATTTCTTGAGAAAGACACAAAGTGCTGGAGTAACTCAGCGGGTCAGGCAGCATCTCTGAGAACATGGATAGGTGACGTTTCACCTATCATTATCTTCACCAGCATCTGCAGTTCCTTTCTACGGCATGTCTGGAGAATATGGATAGCTGATGTTCAGGGTCGGGACAGAGCATGGATAGAGCTCTTAAGGATAGCGGAGTGAGGGGGTATGGGGAGAAGGCAGGAACGGGGTACTGATTGAGAGTGATCAGCCATGATCGCATTGAATGGCGGTGCTGGCTCGAAGGGCTGAATGGCCTACTCCTGCACCTATTGTCTATTGTCTATTGTCTATTGTCGATTGACCCTTCCTCAAGGCTCCTGACCCGAAACGTCACCTATCCATGTTCTCCATAGATGCTGCCTGACCCGCTGAGTTACTCCAGCACTCTGTGAAACGTCGCCTATCCATGTTCTCCACAGATGCTGCCTGACCCGCTGAGTTACTCCAGCACTCTGTGAAACGTCACCTATCCATGTTCCCCACAGATGCTGCCTGACCCGCTGAGTTACTCCAGCACTCTGTGAAACGTCACCTATCCATGTTCCCCACAGATGCTGCCTGACCCGCTGTGTTACTCCAGCACTCTGTGAAACGTCACCTATCCATGTTCTCCAGACATTGTCCCTGGCGTGTGTAGGATGGTGTTAGTATGTGGGGATCGCTGGTCGGCACGAACTCGGCGGGCCGAAGGGCCTGTATCCAATCGCAACTAAACTAAACAATGTATTCCGAGACTGCTTTGATTTGCAACCTTGTCAGGCTGCGTTATGTTAGTGCCAGTGTTACAAGTGATTGAGGTTTTTCCTGTAAAGAGCATGAAATTAAATATAATAAAAAAGCAGAAGTTAGGCTGTCAAAAGTTTCACAGAAAAGCCTAAAGACTCAGCTTGCTGCCTAATTATGTTGTCTTCAGAAGGGAGACAAGTAAACCTTTCATCTCAGTAATTTCCCTTTGATTCAGATACAATTTTTTTTATACTCTAATTTCCTTTCCCATCATTATCTCTTAAAGCAAGCCTTTATTGTTTACTGGTGTTTTTAAATTGTGGGCGGCACGGTGGTGCAGCGAATGCAGCGCCGGAGACCCGGGTTCGATCCCGACTACGGGTGCCGTCTGTACGGAGTTTGCACGTTCTCCCCGTGACCTGCGTGGGTTTGCTCCGAGATCTTCGGTTTCCTCCCACACTCCAAAGACGTGCAGGTTTGTAGGTTAATTGGCTTGGTATAAAAATAAATTGTCCCTGGTTTGTACAGGATAGCGTTAGTGTGCAGGGATCGCTGGTCGTCGCGGACTCGGTGGGCCGAAGGGCCTGTTTCTGCACTGTATCTCTAAGCTAAACTAAAAAGTATTGCAACATCACTTCACATGCCTGCATTTTGGAAGATCTGCATGATTATAAAACACACTTAAATCCAGTTGAAGTAAGCACAGTTGGGAGAAAATCAACAAATAATCTCCAACTGCTGGTGAATCTTTGGTTCTGTGGCTATATCATTATATCTTTTGTCGACACGAAATGCTAGAGTAACTCAGCGGGACAGGCAGCATCTCTGGAGAGAAGGAATGGGTGACGTTTCACTTAGTGCTGGAATAACTCAGCGGGTCAGGCAGCATCTCAGGAGAGAAGGAATGGGTGACGTTTCACAGAGTGCTGGAGTAACTCAGCGGTTCAGGCAGCATCTCAGGAGAGAAGGAATGGGTGACATTTTGGGTCGAGACCCTTCTTCAGACTGATTTATATCTTTTATGTCATTATATCTTTTGTTCTGTGGCCTGTTCTTATATCACTAACCTCCACAATGGCTTTCCCTTCTGACATTCCCCTCAGACCTTTATTAGGTGACAAGAACAAAGAAAGATTTATACAAATAGGCGGGGAGGGGGGGGAGGTAGAATAAGAATATCACCAGAAATCTAGATTCATTGAAGTAAACATAAAAGTCTAGTTTAGTTTAGTTTAGTTTAGAGATGCAGTGGCAAACGGCCCTTCGGCCCATCGAGTCCGCACCGACCTGCGATCAGCTGAACACCAGCACTATCCTACACACAATTTACAGAAGGCAATTAACCTACAAACCCGCACGTCTTTGGAATGTGGGAGGTAACCGGAGCACCCGGATGAAACATACAAACTCTGTACCTGTAGATCGCACCTGTAGGCAAGATGGAACCCGGGTCTCTGGCGCTCTAAGGCAGCAACTCTACCTGACATTGTCAAGCTTGAAAGGGTTCAGAGATTTACAAGGATGTTGCCAGGACTAGAGGGTGTGAGCTACAGGGAGAGGTTGAGCAGGCTGGGTCTCTATTCCATGAAGCGTAGGAGGATGAGGGGAGATCTTATAGAGGTGTACAAAATCATGAGAGGAATAGATTGGGTAGATGCACAGAGTCTTTTGCCCAGAGTAGGGGAATTGAGGACCAGAGGACATAGACAATAGACAATAGGTGCAGGAGGAGGCCATTCGGCCCTTCGAGCCAGCACCGCCATTCAACGTGATCATGGCTGATCATTCTCAATCAGTACCCCGTTCCTGCCTTCTCCCCATACCCCCTGACTCCGTTATCCTTAAGAGCTCTATCTAGCTCTCTCTTGAATGCATTCAGAGAATTGGCCTCCACTGCATCCTGAGGCAGAGAATTCCACAGATTTACAACTCTCTGACTGAAAACGTTTTTTCCTCATCTCAGTTCTAAATGGCCTACCCCTTATTCTTAAACTGTGGCCCCTTGTTCTGGACTCCCCCAACATTGGGAACATTTTTCCTGCATTTATCTTGTCCAGTCCTTTTATAATTTTAAACGTCTCTCTAAGATCCCCTCTCATCCTTCTAAACTCCAGTGAATACAAGCCCAGTCTTTCCAATCTTTCCTCATATGACAGAACCGCCATCCCGGGGATTAACCTGGTGAACCTACGCTGCACTGCCTCAATAGCAAGGACGTCCTTCCACAAATTGAGAGACCAAAACTGCACACAATACTCCAGGTGCGGTCTCACCAGAGCCCTGTACAACTGCAGAAGGACCTCTTTACTCCTGTACTCAAATCATCTATATCTGATCTCATTGGATAGCACGCAGAACAAAGCTTTTCACTGTACCTCGGTACACGTGACAATAATAAACCTAAACCTATATCCAAAGCAAAGGTGATAATCAGCAGTGAGTTTATCCACTGAATACCCAAGTGCCAAACTACTACAGTTATCTTAATTCATTATTTACCTGTTGAAAAATAATGTGGTTGAAAGAAATGGAAAACCTGTTGAAAATTGCATTGTGGAGCCAAGAGCAACTAATTAATTTTGTCTCTTTCCACACAGAAGAGTTCAGATTCTGTTCAACCACTTGAGTGGTGATCTGCACAAGTGTTTCAATGGCAATTGTTGTGAATATATCACGTAAAGTTTTAAATTTTTTAGTCTTAGAGATACAGCGCGGAAACAGGCCCTTCGGCCCACCGGGTCCGCGCCGACCAGCGATTCCCGCACACTAACACCATCCTACACACACTAAGGACAATTTACATCTATACCAAGCCAATTAACCTACAAACCTGTACGTCTTTGGAGTGTGGGAGGAAACCGAAGATCTCTGAGAAAAGATGAAAGGTCGTGCATCGAAACGTAAGGGTCGGCAGTAGAGTTGCTGCCTCACAGCGCCAGAGACCCGGGTTCCATCCTGACTACGGGTGCTGCCTGTACAGTTCTCCCTGTGATATGCGTGGGTTTTCTCCGGGCGCTCCGGTTTCCTACCACACTCCTAAGACGTACAGGTTTGTAGTTTAATTGGCTTGTAATTGTAAATTGTCCCTAGTGTGTGCAGGATAGTGTTAGTGTGCGGGGATCGCTGGTCGGCACGGACGCAGTAGGCCGAAGGGCCTGTTTCCGTGCTGTATCTCTAAACTAAACTAAACTACACTAAACTAGTCAGAACCATTTATTGATGAGAGCAGAATAAACCCCAGTGGTATGAACACTGATGTCTCTAACTTCAAGTAACCCTTGCTTTCCCTCTCTCTCCATCTCTCCCCCTTCCCAGTTCTCCGACCAGTCTGACTGTCTCCGATTACATTTTATCTCTGTTTGCTTCGTTGTTACCTTCTCCCAGCTAACAATGATCTATTCTACATTCTCCTTGATCTTCATTCCCTTTGGCCTGTTTTCACACCTTCACACTTCCTTGCCTATGTATCGCCCTTCACCCCTGACGTCAGCCTGAAGAAGGGTCTCGACCTGAAATTTTTGCTTTTACTATATTCAAGGTGGAGTTGGTGAAAAGACCTCCAGGTGGATATAAAGCACTGTGACTGTGTGTGGTACAAGACCTTGGAGGTAGGGTTGCCAACTGTCCCGAATTAGCCGGGACATCCCGTATTTTGGGCTACATTGGTTTGTCCCGTACGGGACCGCTCTGTCCCGTATTAGGCCCGGACGGCACTGTAGGCCCGGACACTGTAGGCCTGGACTCTGTAGGCCCGGACACTGTAGGCCCGGACACTGTAGGCCCCGACACTGTAGCCCGAGGGCTGCTGTAGTCCTGGACAGTGTAGGCCCGGACACTTTCGGCCCGGACACTGAAGGCCCGGACACTGTAGGCCTGGACGCTGTAGGCCCGGACACTGTTGGTCCGGACAATGTAGGCTGGGGGCCGCTGTAGTCCCGGACAGTGTAGGCCCGGGTGCCGCCTAATGGAGGTTGCCTAGCAACCCGCCTCCCGGCCCGGGTGGCTACCTTTGGTGGAGTGGGAGCACGTGGCCGCTGGCTGGGTGAGGTCATGTGGGGCGGTGACATCACCCTTTGTCCCTTATTTGGGAGTGAGGAAGTTGGCAACCCTACCTGGAGGCCAGGCGCCAACACCACCAACTGGCCAACGGCAACCATTGACCAACACACTCCCCAATCCAATGGCCAGAGGCAACTTCACCTGTGGGAGCTGTGGGAGAGTCTGCACGTCAATGATAGGCCTTGACTGCCACAGCACGAGATGCACGCACAGACTCAAAGCTGCACCAGCATCTTAAGTTTAGTTTAGTTTAGTTTAGAGATACAGCGCGGAAACAGGCCTTTCGGCCCACCGAGTCCGCACCGACCAGCGATCCCCGCACACTAACACTGTCCTATATTCAGGGGAAAACAGCTTACGATATCATTGCTTTCCACTCGAGCTGAGCAAAGACAATGTGCAGCAAAACAGTACTAGATTGCCTCGTCACGCGTGACCAGATTCCACCTCGCAATCTTATCTATTTGTAAAATAAAATCTGAAGCATTTTGCAACTTTAGACTTTTTTCGACTTTAGACATGCAGAGCAGAAACAGGCCCTTCGGCCCACTGTGTCGGCGCCGACCAGCGATCCCCGCACACTAACACTATCCCACACACACTGGGGACGACTTACAATTTTACCAAAGCCAAATAACCTACCAGCCTGCACGTCTTTGGAGTGTGGGAGGAAACCGGAGCACCCGGAGAAAACCCACGCAGGTCACGGGGGGGGACGTGCAAACTCCGTACAGACAGCACCCGTGGTCGGGATGGAACCCGGGTCTCGGGTCTCTGGTCTCTGGCACAGCAGGGTAGCAGATCTACAGCTGTGCCACCGTGCCACCCAACGATGTAAGATAAACGTAACTGCATTTAGGTGCCGTGAGTAAATGTAAAAGGATTCTTGAAAGCTCATGGTTGTATAAGTGCGAGGAAGCCTGTTCACTAGCAAACTGGTTGATTTTCTTCTAATTATCTTCCATTGTTTGCCCAATAAAATATGCAGTGCGATCACGAGCAGCCATTTAAATGCAGCACTAATGTTCTTGGCTTTTACAATTCACAGAGAGTCTCGAGCAAA